>NC_080021.1:85738728-86398728 GCF_030020395.1 Manis pentadactyla | reverse complement strand
CCACTCGCACAAAGACAAGAAGGAACATCATAAATGATGAGGAATCAATGTCAAATGATGAGAAGTGCAAACACCTAAACAAGATGCTGTTTACAATCAGTGAACAAATTGTTAATAATCTAAATGTTTAAAATTTGGTAGGTTTACGAGCACCACTGCAGCAATAATGAAAATGCCTCTGACATCTTGACTTTAGGGAGCATGATTGATCTAGGGCACCATCTGCTCTGCTCTGAATTCTGTCACTGCTCCAGAACTTCTACAGTTGTTCTCAGCTGTGGATTGACTGTGGTAGGTCTGGTAGGCCAGCCCCTTCTGGGAGATAATGAGATCCCTCTGATGATTACTTTGGCTTGAGGCTCCTAAGTAGCCTTGCTGAAATTTCCTCAGTCTGTGTAGCAATTTGGGAAATGTCCACTAACCTTCCCTCCCTTTTTCACTTGAAGTCAGCCTCTCGTCACAGTCTGATGGGCCAGACTTCCTGTACCCCATCTCCATTTACTTTCACAGACCTAATAAAGTTCGTGTATGTTTAATGCCTTCATGGCATTTGCTTCCAGACTACCTGGACTAACACAGTCAGGCTACATTGACAAATAGTTTTATTATTTGACAATCTGTGTGGAGCAGGATGTTACTGTGCTAGATTCTAGGAATACAAAGACAAAAAAAGGGAGTTAACACTCTTAATGAAATCTTACCATATTTGGAGAAAGAGTAATTGCAACACAGCAAGTGTGGCATGATTTATGTTACATGGTTTTAATACAAAAAATGAAGATGTGATTAGTGGAAATAAACCAATGGATAGAGTGGAAGGAGAATTCTGAATATTAGGAAATGTGAACACTTATCTGTGTAGAGATGAGCGTGTAAAGCATAGATCCTGGTGGGGAACAAATATCTTTGATCATCAGGGCTCTGTGAGGGCAGGCAGTTGTGAATGTTTCCACTCAAGAGCTTTGAGTATCCCTACTATCCTCTACAGCACTTCCCAGATATACATATATACAAACAACCTGGAAGTCTGGTTAAATTTCAGCAGGTCAAGGATAAGGCCTGAGACCATATATGTTTTCAATAACAGTTTTCCTGGGGTAAAATTTACATACCATCAATTTGGTCCTCAGAGTGTACAGCTCAGTGGTTTTAGCATGTTCTCAGGGGTGCACAATCTCTATTGTTGTATGAGTCATCATGCAGACTACATTTTAAACAGCCAAGTGTTAAGGGTCTGACCAACTCACCAGTATCTGGTACCAAACCACACTATCCCACTTCTGAATAGTTTCTGAAGGCCAGCTGAAGTGAGAACTAATGTCCTATGTGGGTCTGGCTTGATGGCTGTGCTAGGCTTTAGTTCTTAGAGTCTGCACTGAGATTTATGTAAACCACATGAGAAGCTCAGGCAATTTGCTCAGAGGAGGAGAAACAGGCCAAGCTTTGAAGATAGAGAAGGTATCAGTTGGGTTTGATTATTAAGCCCTGGAGAAAGCATCATGCACAGAAATACAGTTCTTTGTGAAAGAATGTGGTCTTTTTAGGGGCCTGCAACTTACATCTGTGGTGTAAGTTTAGAGGTGGTAGACCAAGCTGAAACTAGACTGGACCAAATCCTAAAAAGCCATATTCCACAGAGGAGCTTGTGTTTTAATCTGATCATGATAAAGAGCCTTAGAATCATGTTAAACCACAGAGACGTAGTTAATAGCTGCTGTAGAAAAGTCATTCTGGCAAAAGGCTAAAGGATGAATTTGAAAAATTTGAGGATTGTAAACAGACCAATAGGAGAGATGTTCCAGCAACTGAGGCAATAGTTGTTCAGACCCCAAATAATTATTTGCAATTAGATTTAGAAGTGAAAAAAGAGGTAGATAGATGGATATAACTGTGAGGATTCAGGTAAAAGATGTGGAAGGAATTGGAGCCTCATATGAAATCTAGGATTGTAGCTGGACTGACTCGAGAAGATAACGAGTATGTTACCTGAAATAGGACAAAGGAAAAGGAAAAGCTTTTGTTCATGTGTTTGATTTTCATTTCTTTACATATTTTGCAAGGGTTTAAAGTGTTTTGTTTATATTTTATAGGGCAATATATGGCTTGGAGATCACGATTTTTGAGTTTTGTCTAGATGTTTGCTGAAACTATCGCTGTGTTTGAGATTGCTGGTGGGGGTACATGGTGATGGAAGGAGGCAAAGAGCAGTGAGACAATGTTGATATTTCAAAAGGCAACAGAAATGGCAAGGCATATAAAGGAAACAAAAAGGAAAAGATGAGTGAATAAAGACAAAGCCATGGAACTGAGCTGTCCAATCAGTTGGGGAGAAGAGTTAAAAAGGGTGATAGAGGAGGGCAATATAAAGTGTCAACTGTGCAGTGGGTTCAGTAGACCAGGGCTGAGTCCTTTTCGCTGGATGTGCTATTTGGGAAGTGTTTGTGGATGGCTCTGGGGCCAGTTTTGGTGTCCTATTGGAGAAGTGAAATTCTGCTTTTGTGCTTATAGCAGTACAGTGACAGCTCTGTGAAAAATTAGAAGACAGTAGGATACAGCTATTCAAGTTGCTACTATTTCACACAATTAACTTCCTCCTAATAATCAGAAGATAATATAGAACAATGTTGTGCCAGGATAAGATTTTTTTTTTTCTGTTAGTTGCCTTTAAATATAAGGCAAAGTGGAAAATCTCTGAATGAAAATTAAGATCACATATTTTGTTTTTCAGAACCCCTTCTTTGTGGATCAGTTTTTTCTTTACAGACCCCGTTTTTCTCATTTTTCAAAATGAGCATGAGTTTATTTCAGACATTTGTAATAAGAGTCAAAAGAGCTAATATATGCAAGTTGTTTTGAAATGTGGAAAATAAAATAGCCCTGTAAATTATTATCCCAATTACCATTATCTAAATCTAAGAAATAATTCCTTGGTTGATAGCCTTTTTTTAAGGACAAACAGAGCTCCAGTCAAGTAAGGACTAAGACATGGAAATTTCACTGTAATTTATTTTACCACTTTCAATCTTCCTACTGAAGTACAATTTAGTTATGTGGTGCAATGATCTGAATGTCAGTGTCCCAAATTCATATATTGAAACACTAATCCCAATGTGGTGGCATTTGGAGGTGGGACCTTTGGGAAGTAATTAGGTCTTGAGGGTGGAGCCCTTCCGAATGGGATTAGTGCCCTTATGAGAAGATCCCAAGAGAGTCAATGAGCTCTCTTATCACTATGTGCACATATGAGAAGTCAGTAGTCTGCAACCCAGAAGAGAGCTCTCAACACAACCAGACCATGCTGGTACCCTGATCTTAAACTTCCAGCCTTCAGACACTGTAAGAAATAGGTTTATTTTAGTTAGATAAATAAGTTTATTCAGAAATTTAGTTAGCATACATAGTTAATCCAGAAGGTTTAATGTAAAGATAAATTTTAAAACCACTTGGAAGGGCATCTTTATGAAGTGGTTTTCTCAGAATTATATATCAGAATGGAATGTAAACTCACAGTGTCTTAACTGGCAGAGGTTCAGTAAACTGGAGCTATGTGTCCCCCACACTGCCACCAGCAAGCTTAATGTAAGGGATATTATAATACAAACTCCACAAGGAAAAAAACCTTTGGTATTATTTCTTCTTGGTAGAAAAAAACTCAACCTTGTTATGAGACTGGACACAATATCCTGTTGTTTATGTCACCCAGGCATGGTACTTTGATTTAGCTCACAAACTAAGACATGTTGCCTCTTTGAGGTCAGAACAACTAGAAATTGTCAGAGCCCAAGGGTAGGGTTCAAATTTCTATCAATGCCAATACCCATTTTACTCAACCACACTTCTTGAAAATGCTGAGTTTTGAGGGTTAGAGTAAATGGAATAGAAAAACAATAACATAATACAATTGTGGAGGATTTCAGCAGTTTTAAAATGACAATAGTTTAAGTTTGTTCCATTGAATTTTTTCACCAAGGTTTAACTCTGTAAATCTTTCAGCCTTTGCAAAACATGAAGAAACTTGTAGAACAGAATAAAGGAGTATAATTGTGATGGAGGCCATGGGAGATTTATCGATAGAAACAATGAGATCCAAATGAGTCTGCCCTTGAAGTAAATAAAAGTACTTTTCCTGAATTAACAACAAGATTGTTGTAATTCTACTGAAAACTGAATTGTAAGGTGAAGTGTTTTTAAGTGAATGGAATGGTTATTTGTCTGTTCATAATATGAACTCTTGTCAGTGGAAAGCATAAAATATGCATAAAAAGGCAGCAAGATGTGAAAACATAAGATATTTATGATCAGGAAGATACATATTGCAAATTAAGGGTTTCTTTTTTTCTCAGAAAGAATGGCCATCTATAAATTTGGTTTTGTTTTTAAAATGGCACATACAGAAGAATGTTTGATGGGATGGTCCACAAAAGTTAGGAATGGTTCATATTAACTTTTGTACCAAAGCTTGTATCATATTACAAGTAGTTGTCAGGATATGTATGAATGAACAAATTCTCTCAAATATTTATGTATAAGGATGAAAGATAGTGTAGTGTTGCTCAGATCAGTAGCATAGACATCTCTAAAAGAAAGCATGAAATACTATGAATATGGTATACTTTCTGCTAAGAATCACTTTCTGCTAAGATCCAATAGTTTAGACAAATGTGGCATTACCAGAAGCTTAAAGTTGAAATAAACTTTCTCATAGTCTGCTTTTATAGTAGTATAAACCATACTCATAATCACAAGTTTTTGCATTTAGCATTTCTTAGTTCCAAAGATAAATTATGACTTGATGGAAAGAAATATTGTTATTTTCTCAATTTTGAAGCTAAGAACAGTCAAAGTGATATATACTTTACAGAACATGAAGAAAAATTTCTTTTAATTCTGATTTACAGTGGAAAACCTTAAGAGAATTTGCACCCATCAAGAATTTTGGCAGTTACCAGAGTCAAAGCAAACTTATTTAAGTTAGATATTTGTTTTAAGTGTGCTGCATTTTGTTCAAGCTTGTTTATGCTACAGTTTTTGATTTGATAATTATCCTTGGTATGTTAAAGCCTTCATATGAACTTTATGTGAAAATTTTGAATGGTGTAAATATAAAGTTTTTGTGTGGAGAGCTATGGGACTTCTCCTCCTTCTCCCAAATCCTGTAACTATCATTATTTTTCTTATGGGAGTAGAGATTTCAGATTAATTAAAACATAGCATTAACCATGGGCAAAACTGGGACAGAGATTTATCTTCATTGTCTTCTGATACACAAATATTTTAATGGTTTCAACATCTTTCCAGTCAGCTCAAAATGTTTCTACTGATTTGATTGTGCTGTTCAAGAAGAGGCCATCTTCCAAACTAATTTGCTCTAGACAATTCAATGAACAAAATATTCTTCCCAAAGGACTGCATTTCAAGACAGTGTAAGATAACGTTTCCTAATGTAGTAGAGAAAGGATGTCTTTGGGATTCAGACAAACCCATTTCATGATGAGATTCTCATCGTCTGTGATCATGAACAAGTTATTTCTTCAAGCCTCAGATCTTATTTATAAATCATCATATGATTCAGGGGACAATTTTACACAAATATATGCATTCATCTATTCCTAGGTTTAGGAGATTCTATGGAAAAAATTCCCGTTTCACATTGGGGTCCTAATCTACTAGATACATATTCACTATAGCTTTTTCTATAATAATGACCAAATCACACTAATACTCTTTTGTAGGGAGTATGTGTTGAGCCATGTGCAAATATAACCCAAGGTCACAATCTAGAGGTTATAGAAGGTGTTGTGAAGCTGTTGAACTTTTATATTGAGTTTTAAAAACATACAAAACTGCCTCACACAAAATGTGTCTTAAATGGTAGAAATTCAGTCTCTTACATAAGAGAGATATTTAGGAACAAGTATAAATCCATCCATATTCCATTGCTAATGATATCTCGTACCATATAAGTAGATTTCTGCTGCTGGTCTTTGAGAATTTGGATAGTTTTCTTATTTTCTGAATAGAACCCAGATGTTGTTTACATTTTAAATGGTGTCTGTCCCTGAAATACACACATAAACACACATATACACTATAGTATAGGAACCAGAGTCATTAGTTAATTGAGAACATTAGTTAAAAGGGGGGGGTCTTTAAAATATTATATATTCTTTCTAATATGTTAATTAACATCAAATTATAATTGCATACTTCTTGTCAATCTTTTGAGGTAAGACCAATGTATTTTCTTTGACCATGGACTTGTTGAATAGGGACTTATCTTTTTTTTTTTTTCTTGTAGTAATAGTACCTGGTTTGTATTTTCTATACTGTATTTCCATTTTCAGAATTTTTTGAGCCTAAGAATATTTAGATTCTTGAAAATCAATTTTAATACATTCTTTTGAATGTTTTCATGAGTTTCTCAAACTGTTACAGTTGCCTAAGTTTGATAACATTTTTACTTAACAGCTCATGTTTAATATACCTACCCAAACATTCATAGATTTCATAGACTCAGTTCTGTGTTTTGGCTTAGATACTTCAACAATTTATGTTTGTTTTTCAGTATTAGATAATCACAGTAACAACTTACCTTGAACTAAACAGTTTGGAGCAAATGCAGCTGATTGACTCATGGTACCAAAATAAAAATTTTTGACTGCCATGGACAGAAGTGCACAGGCGTCCTGTAGCCAGCTGACAACACACACACAGAGTGCCAAGATAGCAGGCAATGTATTTAAAATAATTTTCCATTCTAAATAAGGACAATTTCAGAACTAAAACTTTTGCTATCTAGGAAGGCAATATTACCAATGTGTATTAAAATAATTCTCCTTAAATACCCCTTAATATTTAATCTTCTAAATATTTTACCTCTCGTGAAAGTTTATCAAGGCTGTCATAACTTGCCAGAAAACCCCAGAGTGACTTGATTAAATGGGAAGAGGGAGGCATGGACATCTCCCTCCGTATTATATTAGGATTCCATGCAGAATATCAGTAACAGGGACAGGAGGATGTATGGAAAGACAGATGATAGACAGATTTGCACACATAGGTGTTATTTAAATGTAGTTTTTAATGCCATTTGTTTTTAAGTTCTTCATTTTTATCAGTTTGTTATTTTTAATAACTATATTTTGCATACTCACTTTAAGATTTGGGAGTAAGTTAGCTCAAAGCTTATTTTAAAGGCTAAAGTCACTTAAATTAGGAATCATGATTCAAATGAGAAAAATTCACTAAGGGGTTGTAAGAATTAAATAAGGATATGTTTAAAATATTTAGTTTTAGCACCTCATAAATAATTTCCCTTGATAAATGCTAATTACTGTGCCTTTGCCTTGGATATTCCCAAAGCCATACTTAAAATGATGAATCTGTGTCCATTTCATTGTTCATATCCAAAATGCATAAGATATTATGCAAAATATTTGTACCAGAGAAGGTTTTTAATTATGATGAGGTAGGCTCCCATGGGTCACACAAACCTTGCCTTGCAAGTTTACTGTCTTCAAATGCTTGGGCAAATAACATGTACTAACTGAATAGAATTCTGTTAAAAGGCATTAAAGCATAACAGAGAATGTGTTTTAGTTAAAAAGAAATATAAAGCACTGTTATTTATTTTACATAACATGCTGAGTAAAGTCAATCTGCTTTCTAGAGAATGAAGAGAGATTACAAAATAGGAGACAGGTTTTCTTCTGGTATTTCAGAGGACAGGTCAAAGACTGTTGTAGTAAGAGTTACACACATTTGCCAGCCTGGCAATAATTTCATACGGAATTGGAATTGATTTGATGTTGTTTAAAAACAATAGTAGGAAAGAAAGGTGAAAAAAAGGATGTTGTAAAGATAACACTGTAAAGATGATTGTATTGTAAAGATGATACTCTACAAAGCAAACTAAGATTTATAACCAAATAAAACAAAGACAAAATATGATTTAGTAGTTTATTTTTATAATTTTATTGAAACTAAAAATACTTTATATATTTTTGCTCCATGTATCAACCTTTGTTGAAAACCTACTATGTACTAGGCTCTGTTAATTTATTTGTGGGGAATGCTGGTCATATAGTGGCTTGAACACATTAAAATAATGTTTTGTTATATCCAATACACTGCTTAAGGAAATTCACAATGTAAACAGTTGTGGTCTCCTTTTGGACTGAAGTAGGAGTCTGCAGGAGACTGGATATATGAAAGACCTGAGGATTTTTGTAGGTATGAGATGACATCACCTATGACATCTTAGCATCACTTCTGTATATGTATATGGTCAGAGGAGGAGAGTGTAACTGACTTAAGGAAATCCATTAAGAAAGGGAAAAGATCTTCCCCTGACTGCTGAGTGCAGCTTTGTGAAAGATCAGCTGTTTCCATTAACATCAGACACTTCTTGCTCCTTGGCATGGGGTATTCTACATTCCTCTTGTGAAAGGTCAGAGGATGTCAACCTGTACGCTACTGTGGGAACTTGGGAAAATCTATCCCTTGAACGTCAACTGCCCTTCATTCTGGAAGACCTAAAATATCTAACCTGCATATCCACTAACATAAACAGATGAAGATATAATTGTGCAAATAGGCCATTAATATCAAATGGAATGAGAATTCCTAAGCAGATGCAATTAATATTAACATGCAAGTCTCCAAAATCATAAATTCTGATGTACTATAGTATATCACATTGCCATAAGCTGGCAAGGACTATCAAAAATGTAAATGAAGAACCTCAGTGGAGAGTATAAAACAAGCAGGAAGGACTATTAGAAACCTACACACTGATTTTCCACATAGGGCAGGACTTCTCAAATGATGTTTTACAGTTTTTAAAGAATGTTCTTTTGGGTATCAGAACTGCTCTCAAACTTCGTATGTAGGAAACCTACCACAGATGCTGAAAGGAGTAACTGAGTTGCCCACTCAGCTGTGCAGGCAGCATGGTTATCAGCATCCATCATGCCATCTCCTTTGCCATCTGTGACAGCACAGGCCTTCAGGGTGCCCCACTCCAAGTTCATCCACAGCTCTGGCTAACAGTCTATGTGAACTCAGGAAGCTGTTTATCTTTTAGGCTTGAGACTTTCCAACACTGAGCACTTCTCAGTCCTCCTGGGCATGTAGAACCTGGAAGAGTAGGGAGAGAGGTTAATCTCATGAAACCAACCCCAATTAGTGAGAGATGGGACTTCTTGCTCTTTAGACCCTCAGCCTACAAACTCTTTTAGTTGATATAAATCAGTATATATTTTATCCTTTGCTGGCATACTGTCTTTGTTGTGCCTACTCAATAATATCACTGTAGTGCATAAACAGCTATAGACAATACACAAATAAATGGGTGTGGTTTGTTCCAATGAAACTACGCACAAATGGACCACTGGCTAAATTTGGTCAGTGGTTAAGGTTGCCATATTTATATATAAAAACTCAGGGCACTTACTTAAATTGGAATTTCAGATAAACAGCAATTAACTTTTTCAGCATAAGTATGTTTAAACAATTATTTGTTGTTTACATGAAATTCAGTGTTAACTGAGTATCTTGTATTTCGTCTGGTGACCCTACCTACCGATTGTAGTTTGATGACCACTGCTTCATACAGATGTTTCTGGGAGGAGTTCAGTATGATCTCAGGATTCCTGGAAGAATCAGCTACGTGAGTTGTAATACCAATGCTAATACACATCAGTGTTGATTTCATTTTTATTTTCCTGTCTTACTCTCCAGTCTCCCTCAGAGTTAATGCCATTAAGTGCCATTTCTTTGATCACCACCTAAATAAACTACTATACCTCTCTGCTATGGACTGAATTGTGTCCTCCAATGTGTTACAGCCTTGACCCCCAGTGTCACTGTATTTGGAGAAAGAACCTTAACAGGGGTGATTAAATGAGGTAAAAAAATGTGGAGCCCTAATCCAATGGGATTAGTTTCCATTTAAGTAGATACACCAGAGAGCTCACTTTCCCTCTCTGACTCCTTGCACACACAGAAGAAAAACCGTGAAGGAATTGGTGAGAAGGCAGCTGTCTGCAAGCCAGGAAGAGTCTGCACCAGAAACTCTTATGAGGGTTACTTGATCTTGAACTTCCAGCCTCCAGAACTGTGAGAAAATAAAATTCTGTAGTTTAAGCCACATATTCAGTGGTATTTTGTTCTGGAAGCCCTAACAAACTAAGACACACTACCCCACCACTGGATTAAAACTTCTAATAAAGTGAGAAAAAGAGGATCACAGGTAAAACTGTATGACATTGGCCGAGGACCAGCAGAGGACACCTGCCACAATTCCAGGCAAAACTCCCAGGACACGGAAACCATGAGTGGTAATGGGACATGGGGATAACTCCATTATCAAACACCAGGAGTTGAAATAGAAAGAAAGGAAGAATTCAAAAAAAAAAAGAAGTGAGGCCACAAAAAAAATGAATGGCTCCGAAGCTTTGAATGAATTCGGTCATGTAAGAAGAGACAAACGAGTAATTCCTTGGGACAAAACAGTGCTGTCATAGCACAGGTAGCTCTAAGGACATAAACTTGAGAAAGAAAGGTAGACTATTTTAAGGAAACTACAATTTATCAAATTCTATTGTGAAGACATAGAAGACCTGAATGATACAATAATACTGGAGAAAGGGTCAAATACACAGACAAATTAACTTTCAGAGACTAGATGACTAGTTCAGCACTCACAGGAGAGATAGTTGGCATATATTTTATGTGATTTTGTTATTAAAGTACAACCATAACTAAATTTGACTTAAGAATATAGCTATAATCATTCTGATTATAATGCTAGTAAATTGAAACTAAGGTTATACCAAAAGAATCCTACAGCAAAGCAGTAGGAATACATGCATGACTCAATTTTAAACATACTAAATATGGAAAAATGAATAAAGTTAATAAAATCCTCAAACCAGAGAGTTAATATGTTATCATGAAGCATTTGACCAATTAGACATAAGAATGCAAGTATAAAAACCTTAATTAAAACACTAGTTAATAAAATAAAAACATATATATTTAAAGAACTATACAGAATGACCAAGTATTTAATTTTAAGTATACATGAATGGTTCAACTTTACATTATTTATTTATTTATTGTAACAGGAAAAAAATCCAGCATATTTGATAACACTAAATGACCATTTCTTTTAAATACTAATAAATTAGGAAGAACTTGAAAGTCCTTATACATTGCAATGCAGTTTTCCTAAAGCAAATAGCAAATATGTTAAATGTTAAAATAGTAAGGAAGCTCTTATTAAAATCAGTACAACTTACAGAGTGCTGTCTGCATTATGGGTAAGAACTGAATTATTTTGGAGATGCTAACTACTAACAGTCACCCAAGAATAATACAAACAATACTACATTGGTTAAGAAATACAATTATTTATTTCCATATACATTATTGCACACCTAAAAATTAAAGATTCAACTAAAAAACAATTGGAATTATTTCAGACAATTTGGTAAGACAGCTATCTAAAGTATAGATATATAAAACCAATAGATTACATTAATCATAAGCAGTGGAAGAATGGATCCATTCTGAAGAGTGACACATATACTAAAAATACTTAAAAGTAAATTTAAATGAAAATGTATACAGGTCATAATGAAGAATCATGTTTGAGATTATGAATTTAGAGTGAAACAAACCAGTTTACTTTTCTGATATTCTCCCACAAAATCAGGTATAAGTTTGGAAGAAACATTGAATTCTACTAAAAATGTGGATTTACGGTGGGAGCAAAAGAGTAAAGAATGAGGAAGGCCTTTGTGGGGGAAGTTGTTATGATCCAGACCACATTCTGTATGATTTCAATTCCCTAAAGGTGGTAAGATTTGATTTTGGATTTGACGCTAAGATGTTCTTCCTGGTGAATGTCCCAAGGCTACCTGAGAAGAGTGCTTAGTCTGATGTTGTTGAGTGGTTGTTCTATGCAGCCTGTGCTGACTGATGGTGTCGCCTGGTTCTGCTGCATCCTTGCTTATGTTTGTTTGGTCTAGTAGTCCTGTCGGGTGCCGAGGGGGTGGTGCTGAAGCCCCGGCACACATGTGGAGGGCCTATTTCCCCTTTCTGCTCCATCAGTTTTTGCCACATGGCTCTTCCAGCTCTGTGTATGGGGACACACACATTTAGGATTACTATATCATCTTAGTGGATAGAGTCTTTATCTTTATATAAGATCCATCATATTTGCTAATAATTTTCTTTGCTCTGAGGTCTACTTTATTTTATAGCCATTTCTGTTTTTTTAAATTAATATTGACAAGATACTTTTCAGTCCTTTCATATTCATCCTATTCATGTTGTTATGCTTGAAGAGATTTTCTCATAGAATTCTGGGTCTTTTTAAAAATCTATTCTGCCAATCTGTGTCTTATAGTTGATGACTTAGAACATTTGCATTTACAGTAATTTATGGACATTTAGTGACTTGAGTTTTTCAATGTATTATTTATTTGCTATTTATTTCTTGTTCCTCCATTTTTAGTGTTCTTGCCTTACTGTGGATTGCTTGAAGTTTTTTTAAGAGTTCCATTTTGAAATATTTATAATATTTTTGAGTTTATTGCTTTTTATAGTTTTCTTAGTGGTTGCAACATATATAATTTATCACAACATACTGATGTCAACGTTTTACATCCCAGAACTAGGTCTCCTTAACTGCCAACACTTCTAAAATATAATACTGTTCAAGTACTTCCTGTATCACAATAGATGCCATCCATTATAATTTTTGCTTTGACCTTAAATTATAATTAAAGTACTTATAAAATGATAGTCTAGTATATTTAAATTTTATTTTTAGCCATTCTTTTGTTACTTCTGGAGTTCCCAATCTTCTACATAATTTTGGATTTGTTTGGAGAGCTTCTTTTAGCCACTCCTTAAGGATAGGTCTGCTAGCATTAATTTTTTGAGCTTTCCTTTTTCTAAAAATGTCTTCATTCTTATATATAGATTTGGGTTTGACAACCTTTTCTTTCAGCACTTGAAAAATGTTGTACCATTTTCATCCATCTTCCATGGTTTCATATGAGAAATCTGCCATCTGAATTGTGTCTCTTTATAGGTAATGTGTCATTCTTTTTAGCAGTTTTTAAATAGTTTTCAGAAATTTAATTATGATGTGCTATGGGTAAATTTCTTTGGATTTTTTCTTATTTGGAATTTTCTCAGCTTCTGGAATCACAGGTGTCCCTTGCCAGGTTTAGAAAGTTTTCAACCATTTTTCTTTGAATACTTTCTCAGTTCCACCCTGTCTCCTCTCCTGGGACTCTAATGGGGCTGATATTATTATTATATGTTCTGTTCCCCACAGACCCTGAGGCTCCATTCAGTGTATTTCCTTTCAGTTGTTTAGAATGCATCTTTTGACATATGCTGTTATTCTTAAGGCCATTCATCGAGTTTCTAGTTTTGCTGATTCTATTCTTTATTTCTATAGTTTCTTAGTAGATGATCTCTCCAAAAACAGTTTTAGCATGAAATCAGTCCTTCTTCCTGACTTCTCACTAGCCTGGCTTTTCCCAGTTCCACTCTCAGGTCTTTGATTTCTGTGATTCTTAACTTGTCCTTTTGTTATTTTGCTTGTCATTTTTAATAATCACTTACTTTGCATTGGAATGGCTTTTATATACACAGGATAAAATCCTCATCCATTCTATATTCTCAGTCATTGCCTGCTTCACTCTGAGTTTATAAATTTATAAGAAGTTTGAATATACACTGTCTTAGGATACACTTAGCCTGACTATTGGATGCATGCCTATATGAACTTTTATGTTTTAAAGGCCTATCTCTTCCTCATTGTTTATTTTTGTTAATATGCCAAAAATATTTTATTTTAAACTCACTTTCTATGAGCAGTTAGCTATGAGGCTTATGGTGATTTTTGCTCTTATTTCTCTGTTGATGCAAAAGTCATATTTCAATAAATTCCTGAGTTTTATTCTATCATTATGAAAATTTACATATGGCTCTACCTGTTCATGCCATTAGCAGAATAATCTTCCAAACTGTGAGAGGTAGAGTCATAAATGTTTCAGCATTTTAAGTTAAGTGGAAAATTTTGTATTTCACTTAAGAAGACCAGAGATTCTGGGTACTTACATTTTTTTTTTTAATGCTTGGATTCATCTTAGTGGAGAATGGGGCATTACACAGCATGAAAAATATTATACTTGACAATTTTATCATTAAGGTTAACATTGTAAAGCACTTTTTAATATGTTTTAAACATATTCTTTTCTTTCTGTTTGACAAAGTTCTAGTCACTCAGCCAAATGAGAACCATTGCTTGTCATTGTTCCCCATATGCATACAAATATTCAAATACCTTTTTAGACATTATTTCCAGAGTGTGTGCACACAGTTTGGAAATTGTTATAGCACAATATCAATTTAACCTAACAACAGATGCAGATTTTTTTACTGTAACTTTAGAATCTAACATATTTCAGGACATGTATATACTAAGTATAGCATTAAAATACACAGGCCAAACTTATGTATAATATATGAGTGAAATATATGTGTTTCTTCAGATTTTCAGAACATTTTAGGAAAATAAAATAGCAAGAATACCTCCTTCTGTAAGAATGATCCATAACATTAGTATGTGGTATAGTTCCCCCTAGTTTCCTTACAAAGACAAAATGTACGGTGTTTGATTCCCTCACAGGAGCACTAATATCTCAGTGTAAACTGGCAAATAGTAACAGAGGAGAGCAAGGCAAAATGGTAGCCCTCATGCCTCTCAGCAGAATGCTCTTCACTGGATTTCTGTCTGAATCCAAAAATTCACTTTTTTAAAATAATTTTTCAAACACTTTAAATTAACATCACAGATACCGTTGTCGTTGAATTCAGTAAAAGTTGCTGTCTGCGGGTCATTCAGTTTAGGTTTTCCTCTGTTGCCACTAGACTGTAATAGTAAGCATTTTTTTTTCTTTACTGTGCTTTTATTTCATTTATTTATTTATTTATTTAATTAAGATATCATTGATATACACTCTTATGAAGATTTCACAAGGAAAATAATGTGGTTACTACAGTCACCCTTAGTATTGAGTCCCCCCCATGCCCCATTGCAGTCACTGTCCATCAGTGTAGTAAAATGCCACAGGGTCACTACTTGTCCTCTCTGTGCTACACTGTCGTCCCTGTGACCCCACATACACCATGTTTAACAGTAAGTATTTATGAATAACTTAAAAGCTCCAGGAACTAGGAGGAAGGTAACATTTCCCTTAGTCATTTTTATTACTTCTTCAAAATATCAGGCTTCAAATCAGATTATATTGTACTTTCACCTCACAATCTAGTCAGTGCTAGTTTGATTTGTCATGAGCAAACCTCAGGCATGCTGACTGCACCGTGACTTTCTAAGAGCTCAGTGAACATTGGCACCAGAGACAGGAAAGAGATCCTGACTCCCATGGAAGATTTAGTACACCGGGGTCTTAGGTTGCATTTACCATAAAGCCCCTATTTGCTTCCCTGTTTTTCCAATTTGTGGTTTAAAAAACACCCATTTGATAGTAAAGGGCAAGGCTGGACACCTGCAACTTGAAAATAAAATTTTTTGATTTGCTGGTCAGGTTGGTGTTTCCCATTTGTCCAGGAAGTTGAGGCATATGAGACAGAGTTCATTATCAGTGGGCTCCTGGCTGGAGGAAGTAGCTCAACTCCAGCAGGCAACAGCTTATTTTATTTCCTACTTTTTAAAAAGAATTACATTTATCATAATTTCCAGGGTTTTACATAAGTATTTAGGAAATGAAATGATTATAATGTGAAGTAAGATTTATTGATTGTCAAGTGCTATTCTCAGTGCCTTACGTGGTTTGCATGCTTAGACTCACATAATCCTCACAATGTCCCTGTGGGGGGGAAACTATTGTTATCTCTACTTTATGTATAAGAAAATACAAGCAAGAGGATTTTGCTTATTTCCTCTAGGCCCCCATAGCTAGTAAAGGGCTGAGCTGGATTATGCATGGAGGCTTAATAAAGAATCCACTCCTCTAGAGGATCCTGGAAAATTTGAAAGAGAAATTACAAATTTATTGTTTGAAAACAAATAGCTGTTTTCTTTTTGTTTTACCCTTATAATACATAAAATTAAAATTCATTCTTAAATTACTTAGAGGTTAGTTTTTCAAATGACAGTAGATATAACACTGTGATCATTTTGAAAACAAAATTAACACCTCTTTAGTTGAAAAGAATTGGAAGCAGAATAATGAAATCTAGAACCTCTGTGCCTTAGTTATGAATAGAAGTGCCCTGTGATCTAGTTGGGAGACAATTTTACCTCTAGCTAGCTCAGGAAAAATGGGGGCTCTATTGGCTCACAGAAACCTTCAAACTACTGAAGCAGAGACACATAGATGGGACTCAGAAGCCTCCTCAGTTAAAAAAAAATACTTCTGGAAATATTTTCCATGTATTTTTTCTGATTTTCTCTTTTGAATTAGCCTTTTTTTCTCTCATTAGCCTTCCTTACATGGTAAGAAAAGAAAGCTAGTGAAAGTGGCTGACTTATATTTTGTCACTGTCACCAACAGGAGGGGACTGATTATTCTCTTTGGCTGTCATTTGAATATTTCAGGAAAGTGCTCAGGTTGACAGTGCCTGGGAATGGCCTCCTTGGGCAAATCAGGCACCTTCCAGGAGCCTTGTGGCTTAGGCCAGTTCCCTAGATCGGGGTGGGGTGACTGGTGGCAGGATGGATCTGAACAAACTGGACCCACAAAAAGTTATCTTTCAATCCCAGAGAAAATAATACAGCACAGTGGCAAGAACTTAGAATTTAAGAGTTAAAGAAATAGTTATTCAAATCTCAGTTCAGCTAATCACTTGGTTAGTCAAGTTATTTATTGAGTCTCTTTACACACTGGTTATTTCATCTAAAAAGATGTGATAAGTGTGGTAATAAGTAAACAAATAATAGCATTGAGCTAGGAAGCTATCATTTAGCTATCTCAGCTAGTTATCTAAGCCCCAGGATTTTGTCCATATATTCAGTTTACGTTGTAAATCCAGTTAATACCACCTTTTCAGATGAGAAACTAAAACATAGTTCAGTGTTTTAACAAGTTCATTGTTGAAAGTTCAACAAGCTGCTGTATGCTCATAGTAATTTTAGGAGCCAGAAGATGTAAATGTTCACAAATTTTAATCCTCCAAAATAAGAACTCAAAATTTTTTAAATTTTAAAACCACACTTGCTCTTCAAGGAGATTGCAATGCTCAGGTAGGATGCACATTACATGGTTCAGTAAGTCAGTTCAGAATTGCCATGATTCTAAACAGATCCTAATTCTGCATTAGTAATTGCTCATCATTAGTCCTGTACATGATGATTCAGGATCATACCCTGAGAGGCACAGTAGCTCAGAACATGGACTCTGAAGCCAGTTGGCCTGGCTAAACGTGTAGCTTTGCCATTTGCCAGATGTAGAGCCTTGGCTGCATTGCTCAACGTCTTTGTGTCTTGGTTTTCTTTCCCATCAAAAGGTAATAACAATATCTGCCTTTTAGGATTATAATAGGGAAAAACGAATGGTTCA
Source organism: Manis pentadactyla (assembly GCF_030020395.1). Lineage (NCBI taxonomy): Eukaryota > Metazoa > Chordata > Mammalia > Pholidota > Manidae > Manis > Manis pentadactyla. Next base: position 86,381,119 of record NC_080021.1, on the reverse strand, counting down.
GTAGTTGTAAGAACTCTGAATAGGGCCTGACTCTTAGTAAAACAAGGAAGAGTTAACTGTTACCATTTATACTAACTACAGCTGTCACTACCACCACCCTCTCTCTTATTACCACCACTATTGCTACTCTTTCTACTCCCACCACTATGACCACTACTAATATCATAATGGGTTTTCCTCTTCTGAATCCACTGTTTCTGTTCATCTCATGTTAATTTTCAGATTCTATTTTTTGTTCCTCATATTTAATTTAGGAAAAAAGTATTATCTGGTTTTTAGCCTTCATTAAACTAGTAAAGAAATGATATATAATGTATTATGGAACAAACCATGTAACTATGGAATGAATGCTGTTATATGAGACAAATGATCCTTGTTACAAAGCAGGTTGCTATAAATTCTCATCAACATACTGCAGGGTAACAACCTACAGGAAACACTGAAATGCTCCTTTTTCCTCGTAGTGTCATCTTTTCACCCATATTTGATGAGCACATCAAATTGAATGAGACATTGAAAGGATATTATTTATTAGACTTATTTTATCTAAGAATATTAGAATGTCATCTGTTTTTATTGCTAATAATGCATACTTGCAGCATAGACATGAAAAAATGGTCTCTCAGTACCATTATTTTCCATAGAGAAGGGCCTCTGAATATAGTAACAGCATCTCCAAATAGAGTCGAAATATATTCCACTGGGAGCTTGAATAATTTTGGTTTTTGACTTAACTCCATAATTTATTCTTTTTGTGAACTTCGGAAAATTCTTATCCCTGAATCTTATTTTTCATACCTAAAATAAAACACTTCAATGAAATGGTCTCTAAAGCCCCTTTAAGTTCTGATATTCCTGGTTCTACATACAATACACAGAATTCAAGTGCTTTCTAGGGGAGGTAAGTTCAACTGTTTTAATCAACATGTACACAGTTTTATATACAGAAAGAAAAATAACCTTGGAGAAATTTGCCAAAAATAACATTTATATGTTTTGGAGGGTAAGAAAGCAGCCAAATATACAACATAATGTGATTCAACCAAATCAATAATGATAGAAACTTAGGTTAGTTGTAGTGTGCAGAGTACTTTAGAAGTTGGAAAACAAGAAAAACAGATGTGAAATTTCTCCAGAATTTGAACCAGAATATTGTGACTATACCAAAAATAGGAGTTTGGAATGTAAGTCATGAAATAAATGCAGTTTGGGCTTAAAGCTAAATGAGAAGGGATAATAAATTATGTAAGGCAAGCATATTTATCTTAAACCTAAATCTTAAGTGTCTGGATGGGAAAGCTAACAGAGATGGTAGAGGCAGTAAAATTATTGGGATGAGAACAAGCTGTAAGTATAGCTGCTCAGTGGGCTGGCATGTGTATGTGGGTCTCCCACCTCAAAACCATGTGGAAGCATATGCAAAATAAGATCATAAATACTGAACAGCATGCCCAATTTTCAGGGCCCATTACCTCTGCTGAGGGCCCCAAGCCCCCACACACTTGCAGGCTGTGCCCGATCTCTTCAATCCATGCATTCCTTGGATAAATATTTTAAAAATTCAAGACATATACACATCCTTGGTTATGTGTACCCCACTCCCCTCCACTTATACTCATTTTGCAAAGAAAATATTAAGATGGGTCAGTGTTTCCTGGCTCCTTCTAGGCAGAAGGCCTTGTGTGCTCACATGCTGCTGAGGCTACGGTGGTGAGAGAGGCAGAGAAAGAGGGAGAGTCACTTTCCAGGAATTAAGTTGGTCACAAAGCCAGGGTATATAGGAAGGGCCAGAGAGGCTGGGAGCTGCTCCAGAAGTAGACCCAAGACTGTAGAAACTGAGCTCAGCCATGTAGACTTCATCCTCAAGGAAACTAGTGGAAAAGTCTTTGGGGCAGGGGAATGTCACTTAGGTTTGTGTTTTAGGAAGTTCATCCTGACTACAATGCCAAGAAGTAACAGGAGGGCTGAGACTGGAAGCCAAGAATCAGGGAGAAGGTTGCTGGCCCACTCCAAGTAGGAGACACAGTGGCTGGTCAGGAGGCAAGGCATGGGAATGGGGCAAGCAGTTGTATTTGGAAGCCCCTCTGATGAGTTAAGGAGAATAGGAGTAGTGAAGAAATGCCAGAGAGCTATCTAGTAAAAAACATATGAGTGCTTTTTCCCATAGGAAACAACTGTGTGAGCTCCCACAAGGAGAGTGCACAAAATTCATGCATAGGAGCATCTGAGTTCTTGGCTTATAAAATGCAGATGGCAGTATATCTATTTAATGCATTTTTATTGAATAGCTATTATGTGCTAAACACAAACTCTTCATGGGTTCAAGTAGCTCATAACGTCCAGCATTGTGTAAAGACAACGGAACAATGTGGAAGCATGTGGCCAAACAGGGTTGTAAACACTGAATGAAAAAAGTAAATCACCAGAATATAAAACCTTAGACTTGTTTGCTGTGGTTGCTACGAACCTCTGAGATGTCATGAAACTCATCTAAAACTCAATTTGCCAGTTTTTATCTAGGCATTGCAGAGATTTACATAAAAAAACTACCAGTTAATGATAACTGTAGTGCTCTGTGCTCCTGTACACAGTTGCATTGGTGTATAAAAGCATAAATAGTTAAATTGTCAGCAAACAAATGTGCATGCTGCCATCAGTGTTCCTGAAAGGGGCCACTAGGATAATGAGCGGGTCTAATGTGGCTTCTTCATAATGACTAGGTAAACCAAGGGTGCCCTAGTGAGCTTATGCTATGGTTAACTCAGCTACACTCTAGCACTTTATTTGCTCTTTCCAAAACAGAGGAGGAGGTCAGGTACTTAACAATATCTTTATATTAAGAAAGCAAATGTGAGGTCTTCTCTCATATCCATTATAAATGATGGGATGTCAGACTTCTAAGACATTCCTATTAAAACCCTTTGTTTATTCCCATAATTTTCACATAAAGACTTACTTTCAGAATAAAATTTACCTTGTAAGTATGTCTAAAAACACTGTTTTATTTTGTTTTGCTTTGTTTTTTCTTACTGGGAAATAATAGGATCATGGAAAACAAAGGAAAAGACCCTTTCAAGCAAACAAAGTCGTACTTCACAGTGGTGTCGGCAGTCATGGTTGTGACAGTTGCGGTTGTGATAATGCTAAGGGCAACAGGTATTCTCAGACCCTCACCAGAGGGCGCTGCCTGGAGGGAAGGAGGTCCTGATCCCTGACACTCATCACAGGTCACTGCTGAGGAAGGAAGGAAGTCCCTGGAGGCTGGTTGGGAGCAATGTCCAGAGGAGAGGCATGTATGTAAAGGTTTAGCTGTCTTTCTTGTTCAGTACCACCAGCGCATTTGTTAAACACCAAATCTTAGGCCCCCAACCCAGACCCAACAACTCAGAATCCCTGCAAAGGGGCCCAGGAAATTATGGTTGATAACATTCCCCACCCCCACCCCATCCCCACACATCCCCCACCACACACACCAAAGCACTTTTAATTGGGGTATTTGGGAAACAGTTTTTTATGGGGTAGTGACTTACAAGGAGTTATAAGTGACTTATGAAAAATAGCTCTGTAACCCACAAGTACATGATTTAAGATGCTCAGAGGCCACCACATATTTGCTATATTAAGTGATTTGTCAAGGCTGCACAGACAGTAAGTGGCAGGGTTTGGATTCAAACCATTTCCAGAAGTGATTTTATGTTCAAACAATTGAATATGAATAAATATATTTCACTGTTTTTAGTCTCTTTTCCTTAGCATGAGAAAAAGCCTTTCAATTTTGGGCTGAATTGCATCCCTCCAAATTCACATGTTCAAGTCTCAACCCCAGTAGCTCAGAATGGGGCTGTATTTGGAGCCGAAATCTCCAAAATAAGTAAAGAGGTAATTAAATTAAAATGAAACCATTTGGGTGGGCCCTAATCCAATATAACTGTTCTTCTAAGAAGAGGAGATTAAGACACACACAGAGAAGACCACGTGAGGACACAGACGCACGTGAGGACACCGATGGCCACCTGAGAGCCGAAGAGAGCGGCCCCAGGCTGAACCAGTCCCGAGGGCACCTTATCTCACAGTTCTAACTTCTACAATTGCAAGAAAAGCAATTTCTGTTGTTTAAGCCATCCAGTCTGTGGTACTTGGTTACGACAGTCTTAATGCCTTCTTAGTATGGGACTAGTATTTCTGCTGAAGGATGGATGCAAATAATTGTTTAAGAATTTTTTATAGAAAGTAAAAGAGTACTTGCTGGATAAATATTAAGCAAAACAATCATAAAAAAATAAAAACTACAGATGAATAAAACTGTCATCTAAATATAAAAAGCTGAAAAGCAATATGGCCCTCTCTCCATGAATGGAACAGATGTTGATGCTTTATTTTTAATCATCCACTTATAAATTATTAATATAGCTTTAAAATATAGTAAATAAGGCAGAAAATTGTCCAATTTACATGCCAGATTACTTCCATGGGACTGTTTTTCCTTCCATTTTTGCTAGCCAGTGATGGAGAAAATAGTTGCTGAATTCCTGAAGAAATTGGCCCTACTTGTTAAAACCTTTTGCTAAAATTAAAGTGTTGGCTTAAAAAAATATGAGAGTGGGATTTATTCTTAAAGATGGGGTTCATACTTTCTGGAATTTTCTAAGTATTTTTTTTATCAAAGGGTTTGTAACTGGATTATAAATTATTTCTGCTGGCATGTAGTTTCTTGCACTGAACATAGCTGTCTTATTTTTCATGGCATGTCATCTCATAAATGATACAACAAATAATTATCTACTGATACAGTCCTATCTAAAAGTGGTCAGATTGCTACTGTTACCAAGCAAGAGTCCAACCGCTTACTCTTGAAAACCATGTTTTGTTTTTTAATTTAAGTGTTTAAAAGAAATCATGGGGGTAAAAAGTAAATTGCAGAGGTCCATTTGAATGGCAGGTGATCTAGTGACTGAACATGTGTACATTTAATGTCAAGAGCTCAGTGATCAATTTCTTTCTTTAAGTGTGAAGTTAAATCCTGACTAAGAATCTAGGTCCTCATCTGAAGCAATTACGTGTGAAATTTTAAATATAGGGATCACCATCTCTTGTTTTTTCATCCTTTAAATAGTTTCAAAATGACTTAATCATTATTGCAAAAAATGCATGAGTTAAATTGAAGGTTAATTTGTTCTAGTACCATTATCCTTTGTTTTTTGTTTCCTTAAGTAGACATCAGTTTTTTTCTTTATTTATGAGTGTATTTTCAGGGAAAGGCACATAAAACATAAAACTTTTTTGATTTACTAAGACAGCCCTTGTACTAAGTACTCTATTACCGAATTCACTCTCTGTGCTAAGTACTGTGCAAGGTACCATGGATAGAAAGTGAACTGAGAACATGTAGTCACAGACTCATGTTTGGTCTAACTGGAAGATATCATTGTGTGGTTCACTGTGTCCTCAGGGCCCATCACACCTGTGCCATATGGTAGGGTGTGCCAAGTGTCATTGTATGGCACACAAATGCCCACCACATGGTGTACTAGGTAACTACTGTATATGCACTAAGTGCCCATCATGTGATGTTCTGTGCCTGTGAAATAGCATACCAGGTACCCATCATAAGGTGCGCTAAGTGCCATTGAGTGCTGTGCTAACCACCCATTGGATGGTGCGCTAACTGCCCATTGGATGGTGTGCTAAGGCCCATTGTATGCTGTGTTAAGTGCCCATCATATGGTGTGCTAAATGCCCATCATACAGTGTGCTGAGTGCTTTTGTATGGAGTACAACCTATTGGGGGGGCAGTGGAAGGTAAGAAGCATAAAAATGTTGGAGGAATTGTGGAATGTTTCATTGAAGGAGCAATTCTAGCTGCCCCTTATATGCTGAAATAAAAGTCCAGGATTTATTGCCAGACAAGTCTAAGTTGAGTCTCAGCTCTATGTATCAATAGCTGTGATATTCGTTAAATTATTTAATATCTCTGAATCAACATTTCCTGATCTATGAAATTTGACTAATACTAGTGCTATTATAGTGTGAGAATGAGAAAGTATCCTCTGTTTACAGCACTTAATGTAACTCTACTGTTAGGCCAGGCTTTGATTTTTGAACCCATACTCTCCATCTACCTGCTGGTAATCTTGAACAGATTCTGTAAATTCTCATTGCAGATAAGTTCCCTGTATATAAATGGAAGACACCGGTTTATATTTTCAGAATTTATATTAAATGATCTCATTCAAATAAATATGCTTAGCAGCATTCTTCATGTGCAATAATAAATGTTACTAAGTTTTTGTTATTCTTGATTTATACTAAATGCACATTGCTCAAAAATTAGCAGCTATTGCCCCTTAGAATCCATCCAGAAATGTTTGAAAATGTGGGAGGATAGCCACGCAGAGGAACAAAATATACTACGGGAGATATATGGGACATTTTGACTCTGCTTTTAATGTTCATTTTGAGCATATTGGAGAGGGCATAAAATAGGATTGGAAAATAAATCTAGATGATAATCATCATAATATTAAATGATTATTCATTTTATTAAGCCTTTTTCTAATTATGTCAAGTTAGTAGGGCTGAGAAAGTATATATTGAAATTAAATTTTAGCAGATACTTTTAATTGCCTACCAAACAATTACCTTTCACTTTGACTCAAATGCATTTCTTTCTTGCTACCAGAAATCCTAGTTTGCCTTTGTGCTGATTAGCTTAGCAATCAGTTCAAACAATACAGAGTTATAAAATTCCCCATAATAAAGATTGATCTGGAAAGAGGCATGTTACTCAATTCTGGTCAGTAAGACATGGTAAAGAACAGAGAATCAGAAGAAAAACTGCCTTTGACTGTCCCAGTGACACTCTGCTGTCATCCTTTGAACTCTGGTGTGTGAGGGCCTGATGACTAGTAGCAGCAGCTCTCCTGGGTCAATGCACCTAAGGGCAAATGAACACATGTTAAGGAATGTGCAATGAAAGGGCAGTGATTGAGGGCAGGAATGTTCAGGAGTACACTTACCTACATCAGTTATGAAAATCATGACTAACTTTTGAGAGGACCATGTGACTGGATCTCTAAGACTTGTGGACGGAGGTCCTTGGACTCAGAATGGCCAAGCTAAATGGGCCATATTGGACTACATAGTTCTGTGAAGGGATTTACAATGATAACATACAGCAGATGAAATAGATTTGAATGCAACAAAAGTAAGTTTTTTTAGAATAAGAATGTACAAATATTTTATTAAAATGAGTTAATAATAAATGCCTAAACAATATTAGTATATCCTTTCAAAAAGCTTAGCTTAGCACTGATGGGGAAGAAAAAGATAAATGCTAACTTGAGAAGAGAGAGGTTCAAGAGACTTTTTTTTCCTTGTATCATACAGATTTTTGTGTTGGTGTTTGCGGAGGTAAAATTGCAGGGGATATTAGAATAGATATTATTAGAGAAGAAACTTTTGAAGCAGTTGAAACTAGAATCCAGGTTAGACAGAAAGGCAAGTGAAGACAAAAGAAAGTCCATGAGTCATGAGGACTAGAAAAGTCCTGAGTCTACATAGTGGCGGCATGTAAGCTTTATCCTTAGGAATGTGAAATCCCAAGGTAGCAGCAGGCTTTGAAAATTGTAACTGTATCAAGGAAGTAAAGGGGTTTAGGATCTGTGCAGTCAGAGTAGAAATATGTATGGTTTAAGTCATCTGGTAAATAAGGAAACAGAATGGTGAAAATAAGGAATTTTAATATATGATATGAGAGAGAGAGTAGTCTTTATTGGGTAGATGATAGATTCTTCAATAAAGCAAAGAAAGAATTCCTGAGTGATGGTAAAGGAATGATTTTCTGGATACAGCGGTGGAAATTGAGGCTAATGCCATCTCTTCAGACTGTGTGATGTGTGTTCTGTATGAGAGGGTCATTCAGAAGACAGTTTATTGTTATTTTTCAGTTTATTGTTATTTTTATAGTAATAAGGTGGTAACTTATTTAATAGCAATAGAGTGGCATCTTACTTAATAGTAATAAGGTGGTACATTTTTAAAGTACCAGAGGGAAAATGAAGTCATAATGAACTTAGACACTTAATTAGTAATTCTAAAAATAAAGTACATGAAACTTAATTGTCTTGAATGACAGGCAAGGGTTTCATCACAACAGGTGGTCATATTAGGTCTTTTTTATCAAAATGATTCTTCTGTTCCCCAAACAAGGAGGTGGAGTGTCAGGAATAAAAGCCTTTGAGGCTTTCTCAGGGCTCAACTCCTCTTGTTGCTGATACATTTCAGGGCTTAGCAATTGTCTTGAAATATCTACGGAGAGGTCTCCTGGTCCAGATCTTGGTTTAACTGATCAAAACATCCAAGATGTGTAGTGAGTTTTCTATCACTTTTAGTGCTGTTTTGATTAATTTTTAATAATGTTTCATACCAAAATGCCCAAACCTAATATCTTTATATTTCTGATGTTACCTAAACTTATGAACTCTCTGACTAGAAGTATCCCAGTAAGATATATTCTCTCCAGTAAGGAAAATGTTCTCTCCATTTATTTTTATTGGATTACCTCTAAGTATGTTTTGTGAGTCCAATTGTTTTCTTTGACTTGACTGCCTTCCTATAGCCACATGACACTGCATCTAAACACAGCTTCCAATATTGCTTCTGTATTCAATAGGTGTCTTGTAAATTTATGTTCATCATTATCATGCTAAACTGGTCATTAGATTGAGGGGAGAGTCTAAAGAAATGTCTTTTGCAGCAAACAAATGTGAGGGATCAAATTTTAAATTACTTAAACTGGATAGCACTGCAAATTAAGTTTCTAATGTGGAACTCTAATTACCCCCTAATGAAAAATCACCACTCAGAAAAGCAACTAACATATTGGAGAATAGAAAAAATTTACATAGAGAAACTATTGCTTATCTCAGTATCAGTACTGGTGTGTTAATTTTATCTCCCTCCCTTACTGGCAGGGAAGGGAGATGAAGGGAAGGCATGCACTGAGCACTAGGGAACAATGTTCTGATTAAGGTATGGGGTAGGAAGTACCTTGCTGTGTTATAATGTAGCACTCACAACAAAAACTTCTGTCTTTAGGGATGAGCCTATAGAAACAGCTTGTAGAAACTGAAAAGGAAGATTGCACAATTAAAAGCACATTTGAAGAATGCATTCATGCCTTTAGCAAAGGTGCTAAAATTCACAGGTTCTACAAGGTGGTAATAAGTGATATGAGAAGCGATAATCATAAAAATAAGTGATAACAAAGGTAATAGGTGCTTATATTCTTTCCAAAATGCCTGCACAAATGTCCGCATAAATAAATCCATTGCATACTGCTCAACCTAGGTTCAGATTGTGATACCATAACTTCATAGTGGTATGACATTGGACAAGTTAAATTTTTTATTTCTCCTTTTGTAAAGCGGAGAAAATAACTGATGGAGTGCCTGATGAAGTGTTGAGGATTAAATGAAATAATAATGTGCTTAAATCCTTACCACAATACTCAGCTCATAGTCAATGCCCAATAAATGTGATTTCCTAATTAAAATTACAACTTTAGAATAAAGTTTTCTCCATTCTATCTTCACGTTCATCCTATTCTTTAAAGAAATCAGTTTCAGCTTTAAAGTATTATATGTTCATAACTTGCAAATACATTTTACATTCATGTCTCAGTTTAGTAACTTGTGACTGTACATCTATTTACCTCTCAGGCATGACTATTCCAGTCAAAAGGGTAATGAAGTTCCTAAGAAACCCAATGTGAATAAGAATTGATGTGACTAAGAATCAGTGCGGCCAATATTAAGAGTCAAAATACCAGATCATGAAGAATTGAACATGGCACACAACTTTATCCTCGATGCAAAGAATATTTACTCTAATGTTACACACTGAGCACTACATCAAATAGTAGGGACACAGGAGTAAAAAAGCTAAATTAAAAATCTCTTTCTTAAGGTTGCTTACATTTTATATGATTAATTTAATATTCAGGGTGCCTGATCAAAGTACTGAGCATTGTGCTGAGGGTAAAAGAATAGTTAAGGGAGTTGTGTTTCCAGAGTTTATAGCACAGAAAGCCTTGGCTTATTTTGTCTAAGTAGAAGAAAGAGGATATGCATTTTAATCTGATTGGACTGCTATAATAAAATACTAAAGAATAGATGCCTTACACAACAGCAACTCATTTTTCACTGTTCTGAACTTTGGGAAGTCCAAGATCAAGTGCTCAGCAAAGTGGGTTTCACTCTAGGCCTCTCCTCTCAGCTTGAAGGGAGCCTCCATCTCTGTGCTCACATGACCTCTTCTGCATTTGCAGATAAAGAACAAGGCCTTTGATGTCTCTTCTTATAAAAGCATTAATCCCATTAAAAGGACCCCACCCTCATGATTTCATCTAAACCTGATTAATTACTCCTCATTTCACATCTGCCCCCCCACCCCCAGCTGGCATTCTATTTATTTCTTCAAATTTGTGTGAATAATTTTTGCTTAGTGTTGTCTAAATTATGTTAACAACATAATGACTTATATATGAACACTCAAGTATCTAAAATTCTTTTTAATTAATTTAATTGAATCCTGACTATTGACAACATCTATGGGAAGGGCCCGGTAAGAGGAGCTTCCAGATGGGGCTTACAAAGTAGGATGGGATAACTAGAGAATGGCTGTGCTGAGCCAAGGAGGGACTGGTCAGGTGTGAACATCACAGATTGATCAGTCCAGGGAAGAACATGCATGAGCCCACTGGATTCAGTAAATAGACTCTTCTGACCTGTGGCTGTGTCAATGGAATTGGGAAAATGTAGTTAGCAAGTATAGATAGCAAATTCAAGTATCCTTGCTGTGGGGGGAAGGAGAGAATGAGAGTTAGGGTGACTGAGAGGGTGATAGAAGGACAGACACTGAGGTATGTGTATGTACTTAAGGGGAAAAAGAAGTTGAAAGATTAAATTAAGGGTAATGGAAAGAGAGTTACTTGAGCAACTTGTAGAATGCAGTCCCTAGAAGAACTGAGATTCAGAGCATTGATGGAGGGACTCACTTTGACCAGGAAACTAACGTGATCCAAACTTAGTATAAAAAACAGTCCAACTTTGATGGTGTTCCCTCAATGATTGTAAGAATAATTTCAGTCCTCTTTCATGTTCCTTACAATGGAAAAAGGATCAAAGAAATAGAAATGATAGTACAGGTCTGATCTTGAGATGGCTATTCCCTGTGATCTCAGCAGTGAAAAACAGCTTCCCAGGTTCAATTGCGTCCATCCTATAGTCAGCCTGGAAATGCACATGCCTGTGAGATGGGGTTTGACCTCCAGTGGGGCTGCATGCTGCAGGAGGAGAGAAGCACCATGTCAGCATGACACTATCACAACAGACCATCTTATTCATGGTTATTCATTCCCCTTGACAAGGGTACATCTGCAAAGCTTTCTGAATGAGGTCTGGTTATATTTATTCTATGTACATTAACATTTGCATCTGATTCCATATCAAAATCTTAACAGTTCTTAAATAACATTTCATCATATGGTAATAAATAGATAAATCAAAAATTTAAATATCACATAAAAGAATAAAACTGAAGAATTGTAGTCCTCTTTTATGTTTGTTTTCATTTTTATAGGCACCTGTCATTATTTGAATTGATACATTAATTCTATTTGTGTGTTTCCCAGCCAAGAAATTTGTCCATAGCTACCATTAATATGTAGTAGATATTAAAATGATCAACAGGAAGCAAAAAACTATTTTATGTTTTTTCATATGGCTGTTCTTGGATATGTTGTGTTTTCACATTACTTAAACTTAAAATAATCTTTCAGAATTTCCTTTGGCTTTCTTTATAATGCCCCAGTTTAAACAAAAGGAAGATATAAAACAAAATATGGAATACAAGAAAAAGAGATTCTTTACACTCTATTGCTAGAACTATCTCCCAATAGCTATTTTTAATTATGATATGCAGTAACCAGGTGTTTCAATTATGGGACTAGTTTTTCCTCTTAATGTTTGTTCAGAAACATAATTTTCTCTGACTATAGCTTCCATCACCCTGGCCAATCTCTATTTCTCTAATTTCCCTTTTCACTATTTGACACTACCTTCTTTACCTACTCTCCTGAGGTCAGGATTCTTTGGAGTTATTTTAACCTCTTTTTGCTCTATACTCTATATATTCAGTGAAGTTATTCCAAAAACTTCACACAATTTCAACTAATCTTCCTACTGCTTCTCATCTTCCTTGTCTCTCCTCATTTCCCTTCCTTGCTTCCTTCTCATTCAACTCCACCCCCAAATTTCCATTTGCTACTGGAGCACTCTTTGGTATTTACTGTGTCATTTGATTCCTAACCACAAAGGGCCCAGAAATGAGTAGGGCTTATCCCTCTGCTCAGGGAGCCCAGGATAGACAGACCTATGCAGACAGGTCCGTGGTGACTGACAGAAGTACACACAGGTTGCGGGGCCAGGGGCTCACAGGGGGCGTGACCAGCGCTCCTTCAAAGAGGAAGAGCCTTCAGAACCATTAGAATGGGCACATTTGGACTGTCAGTTGAATGACAGTAGATGTTCACCATTAAGAAAAGGACACAAAGCACAACACATTTTTTGAAAGTGGTATGTGGAGAGCAACAGCTTCCGAATGACTTCAGTTTCAGCAAAGTAGGCGCCTTGGAGGACTCTCCAAGATACTCTGAGAAATAGGCACTGCTTCCCACACAGTGTTAGTGCACCATGTTTAGGAATCCTCCCAGGCTTTCAGAGGGTGAAGAGACTGGGATGATGCACAAGCATCATCAAGCATCATGGAGATTCATGAGAGAGGAGAAAGGGGATTAATTAAGGTGCTGTTTCCAATCTGCCCACTCAGCTTCATTCCAAAGCAAATGACAAGATCTGAGCCCCATCTCACTGCACCAATGGCAGGGCCTGGCCTCTGTTCCTCCCACCTGGGTCAGCTCCCCTCCACTCAGTCTGCAAATGGTCACAGTGTGATCACTAGTCTCCATGCACTAGTGTAGGTGTGGAAACATGGCAGTAAGCAATTGAAGACTGTACTTAAGGAGATTATCTTCTAGTGGGGGAGGACAGTCACTAATTAAATAAACATGTAAATAGATGGTAGGTTGGAAGGCAATTAGCATTGCTGAGAACACAGAAAGCAGGGTGAGAGAGGCAGAGTGGCAATGTGCTGGAATCAAGCCCATCCAGGGGCTCACCCAGGGAAAAATCTGCTTCGAGTTCACTCAGGCTGTTAGCCACATTCATTTTCTTGCAGCTATGGGACAATGGGTCTCAAGCTCTTTGAGGGGTGTCAGCTGGAGGCCACCTAAAGTTCCTTACCAAACAGGCTTCTGCAGTCTGGCCTATCACTTCATCAAGCCTACAAGGGAGGTTTCTAGCTTCCCAGTGCCGAGATGGAGTCTTATGAATACAACAAAATCATGGGAGGTGACAGGATATCCCATCATCATTGGCTTCTTCTGTCAGTTGAAAGCTAGTCTCAGATACTTCCTGCTCTCAAGGGGAAGGGTCTGCACCAAGGCCTTGACAGCAGAAGGCAGGGGTCATCTCCCTACCCCTGTAGGGGGTCATCCCTTGGTCTGTCTGACATAAATGTCAAAAGCTGCTGATAGGTCAAACATGATGAAGACTGAGAATGGATCACTGAATTTATCAATGAGGGAAGGATTGTTGACATTAACAAAACTGTTTCACTGGTTAAAATCATCGTTCAAGAGAATGGATGAGAGGAATTGTATAAAACTCAAATCTGATCACTCTATATCTCTGCTTTGAAACCTTTAAAACCTATCCATTTCCTAGAGAATGAAGTTCTAATTCTTTGACTTGACATCGAAGAAAGCTTTCTGATTCCCTCCACATGCTCATAGACCCCAAACTCTTCGTGTCAGGCTGGCATCTCTTTCCCTTGACAATCCCTTAGGAACCAGAGGTCCTGGGAAGGACTGACTTCTCACCATTCCTTGAAGACGTCCAGCTACGTTATATCTACCTGACTTTGCTCAGAGTGTACTTTTTCTTCTAATTTTCTTTCCTCTTTTCTGATTGGAAAAATACTACTAATTTCTTCATAACAAGTTCAGTTGTCACTTCTGTTGTGAAGTCTGTCTCAACTCACCCAGGAAGAATGGCTCCTTTGTTATACTCCTACTGTATGCCACACTTCGATTTTTTTTTACTCACAAACATTTTAAAGTTTACAAGCATAATTTCTACTTAAAATAAAAAAGAAGTATGGCCCTTTCATGTATGGAGTGGTAGCCTTGATCAGTACCTTAGTAAAGGATTTATAGAGCATTCCTTTATTTTAATTGGTGTTGGTCAGTTTTATAAAAAATATGCCTGCAAGTTGTGAGGTGTATGTGACAGGAAATATTTCTGACACAGATCTTTAGATCTAATCACAAGTATGACAGTTAATAGGTCCTAAATGATTACTGAGTGGAGTAATGATAAATGTTTATTGATTGGATTAAGGTTGCATTTATATTTCCTTTCATGCTGAGTAGACCTAATACTAAAGTGAATATTCAAAAATATTTATTTCAAGAAATATCACTGTTTTGATTAATTAATATAATAGATTTTTACATATACATGCCATGACCATAGACATTTACATAGCTTGTAACTAGTAATCTGTTTTAAACTGAAAAAATCTTGAAACTTTTAAGATATCATGTTTTAAAGATGATTTAAAAGATACATTAGTCAAAGTTATGAATGTAGATAATCTGGGGAACTAATGAATTTTCCTTAGCATTGTTTTAGAAAACCTGGCTTATCTGTCTAGATTTAACTTTGATAAAAGGAGATATTCTTAGCCAGTTTCTTTTATATTTTCTAATCTACTTGAGACATGGCCCCTTCCATCTTGGTTTACCAACATTTAAACACAAGTATTCCCTGGAGGGCTCTTGAATGGAGGGGACCCGTGGTGTCACCTCCAGGTGGGAACACTGAGATCCCTCCCAGCTTCTCAAGACTCATCACATCCCAGTACGGCATCGACTCTGCACACAAGAATGTCCTTTCTAGGATTCTGCATCTAGGATGAATGACAAAGAACCAAGGAAAGTTGGGATTGTGCCAGAATACTGAAGCATAGAGAATTTAACAACACAGCACCTAATAGCCAGGAGTGGTGGCTCCTGCAGCAGCCTGAGCCACACTAAGTGGCAATGGTTTGCATTGCCTGTGTTGACTCCTTAGGACAGTGTCCTGCTAAGTTGCCAGCCAGGCCTCACCTCTCAAGATGTACTCTGTTTTCTGAATCTGAATCTATAACCATTCTGTTAATAATGGAATCAAATCAACATCCTTCCAGTAAATGGGTTTTCTACTTGTTTTAATTTCTATAGTCTCATGCTAAGAAGCCTGTCTGTGAGAGGACTAATTTACAGATTTCAATAATCTGTGACTTTATACAAACTTTAAAGAATAGCATGAGTGTGATTGCCTTATTAAACATTCTAGGAATAAGGACATGGGGCAAGATGCATATACACATGAAATGTACATATATACTTTTTCACTGATAAATAATGCATTGAAAATTCCTGTCCAGATAACCTGCAACTGAAATAAATCAGAATAATATTAGTGAAAACATAACAACCTTATGGGAAAATCTCTTGAGAGACTCATGCACCTTGATGGGCATATAGCAGAGACTGGCTATTGGGTGGGGTGTGCAGCCATTTGTGATTATTTTTCTTTTGTTGGTAAGACAGCCATCTATTTTAGGCAGGAAAAATCAAATTGCTTATATAAAAAGTTGAGTTTTGTGAACATGGGTAGAGATATTGCAAATTTTTATGAACAATTAAAGTCATAAACTATGTTTGGCTGATACAGACTACATATTGACTCCTTTAATTTTAAAATTATGTTTTTTTGGTAAAATTACTACATATGTTTTTATGATAAAATTATGATAAAGTTTATGATAAAATAAATTCTGAAAATTTGTAAATGACAGAAAAACAGTAGAAAATAAAATTTACTTGTAATTCTAATATGTACAAATGCTGTTATCATTTTGCTGTTTCATTTCTAGAATTTTTCTACATGATTGTGTAGTTTGCATCTATCTGTGAGGATTTATACTCATGTTTTACATGAAAAAATTGAAATATAATGAATATCTTATTTTGCAACCTATTTTTGATATTGTAGTAATCGACTTGGGCTGCCATACAAAATTCCATAGACTGGGTGGTTTAAACAACAGAAATCTATTTTCTCACACTTCCGGAGACTGAGAAGTCCAAGATTAAGATTGGTTGATTTAGTTGATTTAGTTTCTAGGGAGAACCCCCTTCCTGACTTGCAGACATCTGCTTTCTTGCTCTGTCCTCACAAGGACTTTCATCAATGCCCGTGGTAGCAAGTGAGACTCTGTTATCTGGTTGTATAAGGACAAGAATCCTATCAGATCAGGATCCAACTCTAATGGTTTCATTTGGTCTTAATTACCCCTAAAAACCTTAGGTCCAAATATAGGCACACTGGGGATGGAGGTTCAACATATGAATCAGGGCAGGACAGAATTTAGTCTGTAGTAGACAAATAACATGGGGAAATTATAGTACAAAAATTCTTTTAAGGAGTTTTACATGGCAGCAAAATATTATACTGAATGTACATACCACCATTTATCTAACCAGTAATTTATATCCAGACATGTAATTTTATTTTTTCATTTAATTGCTGAGGACATTCATAAGCATAATATCTATTGAGAGGGTTTATTTCCTTACGCCCTAAATGCAGTCTTACCTAATCGAAGGATGTAAATGACTTAGGTTTGAATGGCCCTCCCAGCAGGGCTGTATGACATGAGAAGATGTAATTGACCTAGAATGCAGAATGTCTGTGCCATGTCTGCCAACATTTGACTAAGTTTAAATTTCCAAATACATACTAAAATGGTTCTAACTTACTTTCTTGCATCCATTAGTGAAGACCCCAACAACAAGAACAGATTCATTTGATGTGTCAATACAGCCTGACACTGGAGAGTTCAACAAAGGAAAGAAAAGCCCTCTCCATTTAGAGGAGGTGGGAATTATCTTAATGTGTGCCACAATAGTGCTATTTGAAGAAAGAGCTAATTATCTTTCATGTGCCCACTATGCACATTCCCCAGAAACCTGGCAGATTGCAAAATACCAGAGCCAAGAGTGAGTCACTGAAGTGTAAAGGAGACGAGACCATTGGCAGGGAGATTCACAGTCATTCTTAGTGATGAGTGCATGGATAGCTCAGGAATTTACCTCGGTCTTTCCAAGGTAAGGTGATGTCTAAAGATAATCTCATGTAACAGAAAATTGTGTGGTTTTGCTTTGTATTGTAAAGAAAATAATGAAAAAAAATTTATAGGTGCCAGAGTAAAATGTTGAATAGCTCATCATGTCATTAATATATTACTCTGTAATTCCCAGTTTAGATGATCACAAATCATCCATCAATCAATAAGCACCTATGAGGCAAATTGTTTGTTCTAGGGAATGCTAGAAGAAGTGTAAGCACTCAGGCACTTAAAAAGGGATCGCCTAACTAGCTCAACAGCTGTTAAGGAAGTTCAGGAGAAGGATGTTTGAAGGGGAACGAGCTCCTCACTTTCAGGGCTGTAGTCTTCCAGGTGTCCCATGTTTACAGTCTTCCGAGTCTAGTGAAAGGCTGTAGGTGATGCTCCCTTGCTCAGCCAGAATCCTTGTTCTTGTTCCTCCTGAGCGTATGTGTATGTGTGTGTCTTTCTACGTGCTAAGCAAAAGCAAAACAGAGTTTTATTTCATTAAAATTCCAGAGCCCCTTCAGGATATATTTTAATGAAGGTCACTTGCCATCATATTCTTCACTTGTGCTTGTATAAAAAACATTGCTTGTTTTAGTCCTTGTTACAAATTAATTTCTGGAAATTCAGGTTTGACAGTATTTTTTTAAATTGAAGTAGAGTGTATACAGTCTTATATTGGTTTCTAGTATACAACACAATGGTTCAACATTTACCCATTTTATTAAATCCTCACCCCCCACTAGAGCAGTTAACTGTCTGTCTGTCAACAGAAATGTGCTAGAGGATCATTGGCTATATTCTCCGTGACAGCTATTTTCTTTCAATACTCTGATGATTTAATTCCCTTCTCATGGCTTCCACACTTTCCATTGAAAAGAAGGGGGTGGTGCTGGCAATCTGATTCTTCACTGTGACTGACAACATTTCTTTTTGTTTTTACTACTATAAAGTTTTACTATGATAGTTTAGGTTTTGATAACTGTTCGGTTATCTCTACTATTTTAGTTTTCCTGAATCTGAGGGTTGATGATGTTAACAATTTCAGAAAATTTTAATTTATCTTTAAATAGAGTCTTTCCTCTGCTATATATCTTGAGATACAAGGATCTTCTTGAAACTGTGACATAATCCTTTTCATTGGTTCTAGAAAATTTCGTTATTATCCTTCAAATACTGCTTCTGTCCTTTCAGATACTGCTTCTGAGCAGTTTCTCTATTCTCATGGCCCCAGAATTCAGACAAGATGTACATTAGTGTTTACTGTCTCATAATGTTCACATCTGTTCATTAGGATTCTTCTTCTTCTATATTCTGGATATATACATGAGGTCTGCCTGATTCACTGATTCTACTGTTTAACTTTTCATCATTATTTAATTTATTCTATATTCCTTTCCTTAAGATGTTCTTTATTCTTTTCAAATCTAGTAAACTCCAATCATTTTTTATTCTTACCATTTCTTTTCCAATTTACCTTTCAATTATTTAAACATAGTATGCCTAAACATTTTGTGTTTCATTGTTACTTATTATAACTTCGGTGGTACTTACAGATCTGATTCTGTTGGACTTCCAATGTTGCTGGTATCTGTAAGTTGCTTTGTTTGTTCTAAAAGTTATTCACAAATGATTTCCGTTATCATTTGTTTATGGTTTTGATTGAGTTCTCATTTTCCTTTCATTTTGTCTTTGAAATTCTTGGAGTCTGGATTGGTAGTCGTTAGGGTTGATCACTAATATCCCATGTCTTACTGTGTATTCACCAAGAGTTAGACATGTTTGTAGTACTTCTTGGCAATGACATATGAATAGAGCAGAAGGTTTTAGAACCAATACACACTTACAGTGCTCTCTTTTTTTCACTAAAACACAATCCAGATAGCAGTTAATTAATATTATGAGTTCCAGAACTTCAACTTAAATATGGTGCACCTATAATATGAGCAAGAAATAAAACTCTGATGTTTCAAGTCAATGAAATTTAGTGGGAAAGGTGTTTTTATCTCAGAATAAGCTAGCCTATCCTTAGCTGGGTTTAATGAATCCTGGGTTTAATAAAACGTATTTTCATTTTGTTTTGTTGCAGATATTTGTGTTTACCTCTGCTGGCTACCTTTCAGAAGTTATGTTAAAATATTAGCTTGGAGCTTCTCAGATAACTTAGAGTATAAATTGCAGCTCTGAATCCCTGTTATTGTAGAATTACAGCTAGAAATTCTCAGTACTCACATTTTTCTTAATTTTTAAAAACAATGAACAACTGTTAATTGTTTTTCTTCTTAATTCTCCATCTCCAGAATTTGGCTGACACACTTATCCCTGCTGTCTTCCGTAAAGGGATGGGCTGTACTGAGTTCACCAAGTGTAGGTGCTGTTCTGCAGACATTCAGACATTACTCTAAAGTCTTTGTGCAAACCACCTCTAGGTGTGGATTTGAGGTGTTTTTTCTTTGTTTTGCATATATTATGCATTAAAATCCTGGTTCCAGCTTACCTGAACTCTGCACTTACCTGTAGAGCTAATGCCAGTTTAAGATCATACAGTCTGTTAACGTGTACATTTTCCTTATTACTGATCCTCTGGATATCTACTTCCTTTAAAGCCAGCTTTGCTTGTATATTTTACCTGTCATTTTCATTATGATGTGCCAGGAAGAGTTTTTCTGAATAATTCTGTCTACCTGTAGCAAGAAAACTTTCTGCTGATTTTCATGATTTTTGCCCTTATGTACTGCATTTTCATTAACTAAATGTGCTATCATGGAGATTATAACTTATTGAAAAAATTGACAATCTAAAGTATAAACAAATTTGTCTGCAGTTTCCTCAAGTGTGTTTTCCACTAAAAAGATAATCCTGATTTATTTTTAAATTTGTTCTTTTGCTGAAATGTTTTCCTTTTGATTGATTTATTGGATAGTACTTGCTTCTGGTAAATGTCCTGATGTGCTAATATTCGCAGGTGCTAAAATACATGCAGAAGATTAATATCTTTATATTGAATTTTGCATGTCAAATGCTATATACTCTTTTACACAACTAAAAGATATGCTTTCATCAGATATTATCATATTTTTTGATGATTATGTTCAAGTTGTCTGCTTCTATATCCTTATGCTCACAGCATTTCTGGAAGTTGCTTTTTTCCCTCTCTAAATATCTACATATTTTTTTTTTAAAAAAGTGTATTCAATATAGGACACTAAATTGAACTCAGATTTAAGTGACTCCAAATAGCTAATGATTGATGTTTTATTTTTTCCAGCTTTATTGAGATATAATTGACATATGACACGTTTGAGGTTATACAATGAAATTAGTTGAAATATGTATATATTGCAAAATGATTACAATAGTAATGTTTGTGAACATGTCCAATCAGTTCACATGTGTGTGTGGTGAGAACTTGTAAGATCTGCACTGTTAGCAACTTCCAAGTATTCACAATAGTAGTTTATACTAATATTCACACAGATGTTTGCACTCGTACCACTTCCACCCATTCCCTCTGGCAACTATGAATTTACCCTCTAGTTTTACAAATTCATGTTATTTTTTAAGATTCCATATGTAAGTGAGATCATGCATCATTTGTCTTTCACTGTCTGACTTATTTCACTTAGCATAATGCCTTCAAGCTCCATGCATGTTGTCACAAATTACAGAATTTTCAACTTTTCTTATGGCTGAATAATACGCCATTGCATTAATATACCACATTTTTTTTTACCCATTATTCATCAACAAACACATTGTTTCATGGCTTAGAAATTGTAAATAATGTGCAATGAACATTGGGGTACAGATATTTCTTTGAAGGAGTAATTTCATTTCCTTCAGATATATATTCAGAAGTGGGATTGCTGGATTATTTCGTAATTCTGTTTTTAAGTTTTGGCAGAACCTCTGTTCTGTTTTCCATAGTATTTATACCAATTTATACTAATATCAATAGTATACAGGGTTGAGCACATTTTCATGTACTTATTGTCCATTTGTATACCTTCTTTGGAAAAATGTGTGTTCAGGTCCTTTGCCTATTTTTTTAAATGGACAATTTGATTTTTTGCTATTGAATTATATAAGTCTTTTATATATTTTGGCTCTTATTCCTTTATCAGATAGATGGTCTGCAAATATTTTCTCTCATTCTATAGGTTGCCTTTACATTTTGTTAATGTTTCTTTTGCTGTGCAGAGGATTTTAAGTTTGATATAGTCCCACTTGTTTATTTTTGCTTTTGTTATTTGTGCTTTGTCGTCAAAAAAATCCAAAAATCATTGCCAAGACCAATGTCAATGAGTTTTTTCCCCATGTTTTATTTTTATAGCTTTAGGTCTTACATTTAAATCTTTAAACAATTTTGAGTTGATTGTTGTATATGATATAGGATAAGCATCCAATTTCATTCTTTTACATGTGGATATCTATTTTTCCTAATACCATTTATTGAGGAGACTCTCATCCTCCATTATGTATTTTTGGAGCCTTGGTCAAAACTTCACTGACAATATGAATTATCTGGTTTTTGCTACAGAAACCCAGAGAGTAGTCAAAATGAAGGATGTAATATAGTTTATAATATAATGGCATCAAATTTTGTAACTGATTCATAAACAAAGAAAGTTGTGAAATGAAGTAAGTGACTGAATAATGATTCACAATGGATGTTCATAGAAAATTTTTTAAATTGACCTTTTTCTTACTAATACAAACTTCTCATTTCTCTGAAGATTTGGGTGATGAGTTAAGAGGTTAGCTATATAAGAAATTTTATTTATTTTTTAAGAAAATGTAACTAGAAAGAATGCATACCAATTACATTGTACTCAGGTTTATTTGGGAAGAGAGAAGCTTTTATTAACTAAGTTAATGGTAAATGGACTAAAATTTTCTAATAACTTGCATTTTTATGCTATAGAAGTATGATATACTTATGAATACAGGTTTGTGGATATATTTCAGCATGTTATAACTTTTCACTGAAGTTTTGCAAAAAACCAGATAGGTTACAAAAAGTCCACAATTCATTCCTTTACACACACACAAAAAACATTAAATTGTCATACTGCCACCACCTGCTAGAACATTTCACCTGGTAGAAATTGTTTATGTGCTTCTGACTTCTAATGCTCTTATGATAGCATCACTTTATGTCCAAGGTAAAATTTTCTGCCTAGTTTACAGATTTTTGCCTTATCAGTTGTTACATTATCAAATTAGTAATTGAGGATAAAAATTTCAATTGCTCCTTTTCTTCCCTTGATACTTAAATACTGAGTTAAAGAGGAATAAAATGACATGTTAGCAATGGAAGGGATGCTTCTTGAAACTTTTTTTCCAAATATAGTGGCAATGGTGTAGTAGAAATCGATTCAGTATATCAAAAATTTACTCACATTAGAGACAGAAATTTAGAAGTATCTGATGGAAACTATTTTCCACCAGATTTTGTCAGATATTTTCTTGTTTAAACATGCACTTGTGTTAACATTTGCTCAGATGCAAAGTTTGATGAAAGTTGTCTAGCAATCTATAAAAACAGTTTCAGGGGAACCAATGTGATATTGTTTGGCTATACAACTCTGGCTGTGATCTGGTTTAATTTGGGGGTCTATTTTAGAGTAGGTGAAAGAATGGAGGTACCACAAATTCCTGATAATACCTCCATTGAGGATACTTTTCACTTCATTGGTAATGGGGAGTGAACTTTAAGACTGACTGCCTGGATACAGACTTGGAATATGGCTGTTCTATGCTTCTTACAAACAGTGCACCATATCCTTCCCTTTAATGTGAGCTAACCGAGATGCCTAACAAAAACATGTCACCATGAAACCTGCCCTCCTTTCCTGTGTGCATTTGAGTCAAAGTGCACCTCAGAGAGCCAGAACGAATCATACTGCATTTCATCAGAAGCGCTGACAAAAGGATATGCTCACACATGCTTATTTCCAGAATCCTGGCTAGAAACTGTAGCTTAAAAATTTTTTTCAGATTGAATCAAATGCCTACTTCAGCCATAACTTTGAACAATGCTGCCTCCAGGTACACTGTCCATGACATTAGTGAAATCTGAAATGGTCACAAAAGTCACTGGTGAAGTTGCCACATTTATTTAACAAATTATTTCAGTTCATCATGTGTTGGGTTTGTACAGGGGACATAGTGGGTGAAATCAGTTAGTTGGGAAAATACAAATGAAGATGATAATTAGCTCTAATTTCTATAAGGAAAATAGAATGGCAAGATAGAGGTTAGTACAAAGCCAGACATCACTGAGGTTATGTTATTGAGGAGCTGTGCTGCTCTGAACAAGAGATATTTGAACTGAGGACAGAATATTTTAGGGATAGGGAACAGGAAATGCAAGGGCTTGAGTGAAGAAAACTCACTATACTGAGGTAAAAGATGTCCATTCAGTAAACCAAAGGGTGTGGTAAGAGAAAAAGACTAGTAGTTTAGGCAGGGACCAAATCCTATTAGGTACTATAGGTAAAGGGTGAGAATTGTACCACTCATTCAGTAAAAGGTTATTGGTGAGTTTTTAGACAGGGTGTCATAACATGATACAATGTTTTAAATTAGAGGATGAGTAGGAAGGGTCAAAAATCAGATCACCGAGAAAATTAAGAAAGCTTCTTGATATAACTGGAAGCAGTGGCAATAAAGAGAAGCATGTGTTTCCAAGCTATGCTGTGGAGACCAAATAGACAGTAAGGAATGGATTAAAATTGAGAGGAGGGGGGCAAGAGGCCATAGGCTGGGACCAGTGCACCTGGGAAGATGGTGATTCTATTCATATAGATGAAGAGAGTTTGTTTCATTTTGTAAAAGGAAAGGACTGGTAATTCTATTTTAATGCTAATTTTGAGATGCCTATGAAATATCCAAGCAGTGCTGTCAGGTAGGCAGTCTTGGTTGTTTTGAATAGAACTCAGCAACAAGGATGGCATTTAAGTGATGTGTAAAATCACAGGACTAGAGGACACCATGTGGAGTCAGCCTAGACAGACAGTATATGATCTATGCCTAAAACTTCCAGTGCTCCAAGTTTTAGAGACCCAGCAGAGAGAGCAACAAGAAGAGGAGATGGGAGTGAGCATCAAGTGAGGTCGGAGAAGCACCAGTAACAAGTGGCACACCCAGAGCCAAGACAGTATATCAAAGTATGTGCTTCAGGAATTATTACCACTCATCTGACACCAAATGCAATGGTGTATTTTTCTCTCTCTCTCTCTCTGTCTGTATATATATATATATATATATATATATATATATATATATAAAACACTGTTATACACGGCAATAATAGTAGTATAATTTCATTTGGGTTAGAATTCTGATTCCAATGTGCTTAAGTATGTGGGAGGGGTTCTTCTGACACATACTTACACCAAGCAATTCTTGAACACCAGCAGGGTGTCTGAGAATTCAACTCAGTTCTGATGCTATCTGCCTGGAGACAGCTCCACAGTCCCAGGTTAAGACTCCATCCTACAAGACTGCCCTCCACCCTCAACTCCAGGTGCTGGTCGTAAGCCCCAGGCAGTGAGTGTCCTGTGCTTCTGATCTACTAGCTACATATTGGATGTTTCCACAACCTCCCCATTAGGTTTAATTAATTTGCTAGAGTGACTCATAGAACTCAGGAAAACATTTACATTTACCAGTTTAACAAAAGATACCATAAAGGATACAAGTTAACAGCCAGATGAAGAGAGACATAGGTCAAGGTCCCAAATAAAGGAGCTTCTATCCTCGTAGACTGTGGGGACTGGCTGGGTGACATGTGAAGGGGTTCTGGTTCCCCAAGCTTAGAAGCCCTCTCTGACCAAGAAACAGGATAATCAAGGACAGCAGTCAAAACAGAGCAGAGAACAAAAAGCTCTTCTCAAGGGTTTTTGTGAGGACTTCATTGCATAGTCATGATTGACTAAACTATTGGCCATTGGCTGATTCAGCCTGCAGCCCCTGCCGTTGGGTGGGATCTAAGTTTCTATTAACATGACAAGACACCCATTTCATCTTCAAGACTCTGCAATGTTTTCAGGAACTGTAGATAAAGACCAGATACACCTGTGAAATACACATTTGGTCATATGAACGACCAAATATGTATTTCTTATGACTCATTATATTGCAGGAATGAAGGTGTGAACTGTAAGGAATGCTGCTGGCATGTGCCCCTGGAAGTTGACACACACAGCCTGGTAGCCTTGGCAAGAGCAAACCTAGGGGAGCAGATAGGGAAACCTTGCATGGAATGTACTAAGAAAGATTCTCAATAGTGAGCAAATGGAAACAGTGACAATAGAGAAATCTGGAAAGGTTTGCTGTGAACAAAAGAAGATAAATATAAATTACACATACACACACGTATGGCTAAATGACATTATTAATGTTAGCTGCATTTTTTTGCTCTTTTATCTGTGGAGGAAAGACTTCTCTATATTTTTGATATTTACTTTTAGAATAATTGATACACAAACATTTGTTATGAAAAACATAGATAGCAAGCTGAGATCAATTTGCAGATCAGAGTCAAACAAGAAGTCTATTAACGCAAATTCCTGGGCCCCTTTCCAGATTTACTGGTGATGGATCTTTAGGGATGGAGCCTGAATGCCCAGACTGCCTTAAAAAAGCAGAGGGCAGGTTGCAGGGGGAGGGGTGGCTGTTGGACCAGGTTCAGAGGCTAATGCTGAGATTTACTTTGTTTTTAGGAATGGTAACATAACAAAATATTATTGTTACTCCTCCAATCAAAGTCAGACAAAGGAAAAGAGAGTTGATTAGTCTAGAAAATCAAATTTGAAAAAATATGTGCAAAGGGGCTCAACGGAAATCAGCCCAGCCAGCAATGGGAGAAGAGGGCTGAGCTTAGGCTCCAGGTGAGGTAGACCCCTGAGGGGCAGGTGAGAGAACATAGTGGCAGGCAGGAATCAGGAAATTGTGTGGAGCTAAGGGAGGACCGTGGGGGTAGTACAGAGAGTCAGTAGCATTCTGTGGGAAGTTACCTAAATGGAGAGGGCAGCCCTGGGGGAGGTGGGAGAGGTGGGAGGGTGCAAAGGGCCCAGAGGTGCAGTCTCGTGGAGGCCTGAGCTTACAGTGCTCAAAGACAAGATGGGTTCTGCCCCAGGGCTGAAGAGGCTGAACAGTACCATCTGCACAGCAGCATGACCTGTTTGCAGACCTTGAGCACCGAAACCATGACTAGTGCAAATTAAGAGAGGCTGTGAGCATCAAATAAAATGCAGACCAGATTTAGAAGACTTCATACAAAAGAAGGATGGAAATTATTTCTTCAATAATTATTTTAAGTAATGGTTATGTGTTTCAATGGTAATAATTTGAGATATATTGGGTTTAATAAAATATATTATTGAAACAAAAAAAGTAACATCTTATTGTCAAATTCATGTTATATTTATATTTTCATATATTTTACAAAGTAACAAAGAAGTTTAATCATTTAAATTAATTAAAAATGTAGGTTTAATTTTTGAACAATTATGTAAATAAATCAAAATAAACAAATATATAAACAATAAAACAAATGCATTTAAGGGGTAAATACTTGTTCAAATTCTGAAGAAATACATGGGTAACTTTAACTATCTTTACATAAAATTGTAGATGGTTATTTCAAGAAATAAAGCTAAATATACATAAATGATTTAGTTGAACTTAGTAGAGAATTATGCAAAAAAACTTAGAAAAATAAAATTTTTGTGGGTTAAGATTGCTTTATCAGAGGAAAGACAAAGGCTTTTAATAAAAATATATTATGGGTTGATGTGTACGTGTTCACACAAGTATTCCACTCACTTAAGTAAATGGTTAAGAGTGGGACTGTGGGATCACGTGGTAAGATACGTTTACCTGTATAAGAAACTTCCCAACTGCCTTCCAGGGTGGCTGCACCATTTTGCATGCCACTCAGTATATGAGAGGGTCTGTGCCTCTACATCTTCCCCAGAATTTAATATTTTCAGTGATTTTAAAAAAAATTTTAGTCACTCTCAAAGTTGTGTGGTGGCCTTTCCTTGTAGTTTAAATTTAGATTTCCCTATACTCTTTTCCTTTTTAATTTTCTTACATGGTGACTTTATTTATTTATTGAAGTATAGTTAATATACAATCTTAAACCGGTTTCAAGTATACAACAATGTTCAACAGTTAGCCACACTATTAAATCCTCACCCAAACTAGTGCAGTTACTACCAGCATAGAAGATGTTACAGAATCATTGTCTATATTCTCCATCCTATACAACTATCACCAAGGTCAACTTATATTATGATTGAGAATTTTTGTGTCCCTTTATCCCTCTCATCTCCCCATCCACCCACCCCAACCTCTCCCTTTTCTCCTATTATCTATGTTTAGATGTCTATTTGGGTCTTTAGGTTATTATTCCTCCATATGGTTGAGTTTTAAGATTTCTTTATATATTTGATTACAAGTTCTCTATGTGTGTGATTTGCAAATATTTTCTCTCAATCTATGGCTTGTCTTCTTACTCTCTTAATAGTATGTTTCAGAGCTAAGTTCAAATTTTGATGAAGTCCAATTCTTCAATATTTTCATTGTGTATCCTATTAATATTTTATCTAAAAACTCACCACAAAAATCAAAGGCAGAAGTAGTTGAATGTCAAAAGGGCACAGGGGACTTTGAAAGAGATGGGACTATTCTGTGTGGCACTTGGGTGGTAGATATATGACTATACATTTGATGAAATCTACAGTTCTATCACAAAAAAATGAACCACCACTTTAAGGATCAGTTTAGTAGTTTCTTAAATAAACATATGGCTACATTATTATGTAGCCATTTTATTCTTAGGTATTTATCCAAAATAAATGAAAGTATTATTTCCACACAACTTTATATACAAAATGTTTAGAGCAATTTTATTTGTAATGACAAAAACTTGGAAACAAGTTCGATGCTGATGACTTGATGAATTGATAATCAAATGTGATTTGATATATTTGTACACTTGCATATCATTCAGCAATAAAAAGATAGAACTATTTATACCACAAAATATTGGCAAATCTCACAATAATTACATGGATGAAAGAAGCCAGACAAAAAGAGTATGTGCATGTTTCCTCTCATGTATATGTCTAACAAATGCAAAATACTATATAATGAAATAAATTAAATGAAAGTTGTCCTGAGAAAAGTATGGGAATGCATGGATGGATGAGAGGGAAGGACCATCCCTTGAAGCAATCTTTGGTGGTATTGGAGCATATTTCACAGTCGTACACCTACATCTTAATTTGTCAGTTTGCCAACACTTTCTACGTATGTACTTTAAATATGCTCAGTTTATAGCATGAGGTATATTATAACTCAAGAATGCTGTTAAAAATAAACACACAATTTAAGCCTATAGAGAAAACAAGACATGATATACAGGAAACAAAGTTAAATGTTTCCTGACTTTTCATCAAAATTAATGGAGGCCAGAAGATAGTAGGAAAAGTACTGAAGGAAAACCAATTAAACAAAACAAAAACCCTCATACACATACACCAACAACTTTCTTTCAAAACTGAAATGGGATAGTTTCAGAGAAGCAAAGTTCCGAAGATTTGTTGCCAGGTATATGCACTACAGGAATTGCTAGGTTCTTCCGACTGAATATAATTAATACCACATGGAAATTTTGATCATCAAGAATTAATGAAGATCACAAGAAATTATGAACATAAGTAAATAAACATGTTTTTCTTTTTAAATTTTTACAAATGTTAGTGGGCTTTTAAAGCAAAAAGTTATCATTTGATATGAAATTTATACTTAAAGAAAAATCTATGAAAATGATAACACAAAAGATTGAAGTGGGAGTAACTGGAATGATACTGATATTAGGTCTTCCACTGAATATGAGGTGGTATAATATTAATTAAATAAGAAAAATTAAGAATGCATTTTAGGTTAGACAGATACCACTAAAATTATAGTGAAAACAGTTATGACTAAAAATAGAATGTAATAATATGTATTTTAAATAAGGTAAAAAAGAGGAGCACAATAGAAGTGAGGCAACAAATAGAAAATACAGAGTAAAATGTTAAATCCAAAGAAAATAATAAAAACACCAAATGACAATCAGAGGTTATAGATTGAAAAAAAGAGACTATCCTTAAACATAAAGATGATAGTAACTTGAAAATAAAAAGATGAAAAAACATACATTGTGCAAACACTAAGCATAAGAAAACTCTGGCACATTAATATAAGGTACACTTCAAAACAAGGAGTATTAATTGAGATAAAAGGAGTTATTTCATAATGAACAGATCAATTCATCAAAAAGAAATGTTTGTACACTTTAGAGAGCTTCAAAATATATAGTGCAAAGAACTGAAAGTAATACAGGAAAAAATAGAAAAATCCAGTCATATTTGGAAATTTTAATACCTCAATAATTTTACTTTTTTGTAAATTTTAATATCTCAATAATTTTAATATCTCAATAATTCTACTTTTAATTCTAAAAGTAGAATCACCAAAACTAGCAGCACGTCAATTATCTTCATCCAATGGACAGTTATAAAGCATTTAAACAAATAATAGCATAAAATACATCCTTTTCAAGGGCACACAGCATTCACAGAACAAATTATATGACCAAAGAATGCCTCAGTAGATCTCAAAGAAGTGAAAATGCAGAGTATATTCTCTGATGACAGCAGAATTAAATAAGAAATACATAATACTATATTTAGGAAATCCCCAAATATTTGGAAATTTAGCTATACATATCTAAATGAAGAAATAACAAGGGAATGTAGAAGCTAAAGATAACTTGAAGACAATGAAAATAAAT
This sequence comes from Manis pentadactyla, assembly GCF_030020395.1. Lineage (NCBI taxonomy): Eukaryota > Metazoa > Chordata > Mammalia > Pholidota > Manidae > Manis > Manis pentadactyla. Next base: position 86,350,923 of record NC_080021.1, on the reverse strand, counting down.
AAAAATTTGTGAGATACAGATTAAGCAGTGCTTAGAGGGAAATGCATAATCTCAAATATTTGCATTAGAAAAGAAAGGTTTATGATAAAAACCTCAGCTTTCCACAGTATTAGGGTATATGAAATAAGATTTAGTGAAATTCAAGGTATGCTGAAGAAAAATAATTGAGGCGCAAACACAAATCAATGATACAATATTTTGTGTCACACTCAGCCAATTGATACTGAGGCTATCAGCTAGGAATGCCTAGGGCACTCATCTGCACCCTAACTCCATATGGCAGCCCCCACAGGCATTTTCCCAGTGTTGTGGCTGGACCGGCCCTTTGATTCGTATGACTGCAAGATGCTCCTCAGCAACAACCTTCAGGGAACTTTGAAAGAATACGTTTTATCACTCACATGTCCTCGAGAGTTCATGGCATGCCTAGAGGCACACAGTAAGGTTGAAGATAAAGAGGGAGAAAGCGAGAGAAAGAGAGAGAGCAAGCTTGGATCTGGGGTTTTGCCTCTATTGGGGTGGAGGGGGAGCCTAGGGTTTCATGGGCTTACTATGGGTGAATTTACAATATGAGGGTAGGAATTCAAGAATGGGAAGGGAAAAGCAGGTCACTTAAATGGTATAAATAATTATCTAGGTAACTGCCTTTCTCCACCCAGGGCTTTCTAAAAGGAGAACTTCATGAGTGGGGCAGCTTTATCTAACGTATAGCTGGCAATATGTTTATTCCATATGGATGTCTGAAATGGATTTCTTGGCAATCAAAAGCTTAATGTCAGGCACTTGTATTACACTCAAAAAAGCTGATAGTCATCACTTACACTATACACAGAAAACAGAAAAATGATAGAGCTAGTCAATAAAGACAAAAGTTAGTTTTTTGATAAGATTAATAAATCCCTAATAGTAAAAGAAAATAAAGAGAAAAACCACAAATTACCAACATCAATAGTGACAGAGGGGATACTATCTACATACTATGGGTACTTGAGATAGTCTACTGAGGGAAAATTCAAACACCATCATGACAAAAAACTGACAACTTAAATGAAATAAAATGAATGATTTATTGAAAACCACAACCCAATAAAACTAATACAAAAAGACAAATATTAGTAGCCTTTTATCTCTTAAAAAAATGGAATTGAAATTTCACTTTCCCCACCCCTGTCCCTGTACATAAAATATCCTAGGTCCAAAATGCTTCACCAATGAAATCTATTAAAAATTTCAGGAGGCAATTGTACAAATTTTATATAAACTCTTAGAAAATAGAAAGCAAGAAACAATCCCAACTTGTATTATGAGACCAGCATAGCCCTGAACTTCTGACAAATAACTAAAGCAGAATGGAAGAGCACTAAATTTTCTGATCTATATCACTTATGAGAATAGACACTATAGTATTTTATGAATTATTTTCAGAACTCATCCAGTAATGTATGAAAAGATACCATACCATGACCATTAAATAGAGTCATCCTGGAAATCTGAAATCTGAGGTTGTTTTAATGTATAAAAGTCATTTTATACACACACACACACACACACACACACACACATATAGTTATATATAGAACAAGTTACATATATCATTATACACAGGTAGTTATAGAAATGTAACCAGAATAATTAAACATCAATAAAAAGATAAATTAAAGTGGATGAATATTCTGATCAGGTACTTTACACATGTCACAAAAGTATATATAAATTGTGAATCAGTACCTGTAAAGACACTCAACATCATCATGAATATGAATCAGGTAAATGTACATTAAACCATCCTGAACTACCATTTTGCACCCACTAGGATTCAAATGAAAAAGACTGACAATAGCAAGTGAACTTTCATTGTGTGGAGAGTAAGATGTTATAATGATCCTATTCTCAAGAGAAATACAAGCAAATGTTCATGAAAAACCTGTATGATGTTCATAGAAGCTTTTTATATAATACTCAAACCTGAAAATCACCCAAAAATACTGATGGATGGATAATGAATGGATAAACAAATTGTATTATATTCGCACAGTGGGATACCACTCAGCAATGAAAGAATGACTACTGATGATAAACATGGCTGCACTGTAAAACCATACGTTTGAGAGAAGGATGCCCTACAGAAATGCATACAGATTCTTTCACTTATTTGCTTTCTAAGTAAAGTTAAACTATGGTGATAACAATCAGAACAGTGATTGCGCCTTGGAGCTGAACTTTTGGAGTTTTAGAAGTGTTCTACATCTTAATCAGAAGAATGGTTAGAGGCTATATATATTTTAGGAGAACAAGGTACAGGCTTTTATTTAGAGATACAGTGAAAGGACAGAGCTCCCGGCTCATGCCAGGAGGAGACAAGAGAGTCCCTATATATTTTTTAAAAACCATCAAGTCTGATCTTCAAATCTGAGCATTTTATTCCTTTGAAGTTATACTTCAATAAATATCTTTATTCAATAATTATTTGGTAATTGATAATTTAATTTAATATCATACATTAAGTCTGATTATAGAAATACATGTTAGTGTACACAAAATAGAAATACTTGTTAGTATACACAATACACCATGCAATGAAGAACTTACCCTCTGCATCACCATTAATTTCTGATTAAAAAAAAGAGAGGTTTCTAAATATTAGAGCTGCTGAAGCTTTAAAGAAAAGTTTGCACTAAAGATTTTGTCAGAGCATTCATATAAGAGGTTTTCTGATCTGTGAAAGTTTTTATTAGATTTGTAAAAGGGAAGACAAAATTCAATAATTCAGCAAAGCAAAGAAGACAATTCACATCTTTTCAAGATTCCTACTATGTGCTTTGTTTAGAGTACAGGAGTATTTTCTGTCTTGCACATTCACAATTTGTATATTATAAATGGAAATATACAAATCTACAGATTTAAGACTTGTAAAAGTGATAACCAAACTCACACAAAAAGTAGTTTTCTTCAAAAATTTCTTAGAAAGTGTCCATTGACAACAAAAACAAAAGTGGTTGTTTGTTTGGAATAAGTTAAATGCATGTCCTCTTTTCCCCAGGACCTTCCTTGTGTATTCATATTGTCCTGACATGAATAGGCCTCCTATCACTCTCACAAGTGGCCTTGTTTAGGCAACAAATTGTATAGTCACCTTAATTTGGGAGACCTGATCCATGCTGGGTTTCAAGACAGGCATTTCTCAGTATACCATTTCTCTTGTTTTCCAGCTTCACTAAGATATAACTGACACATAACACTGTTTTAAGGCATGCAGTATGATGACTTGATATGTGTGTTATATTGTGGCATCATGACCAAACTAAGGCTAGATAATGCATCCAGCTCCTCACATAATCATGGCTTAATTTTTGAGGGAAAGACACTTAAATTGTACTCTGTTAGTAGCTTTTGAGTATCTAACAGTACTGTCATCTATAAGTGACCATGCTATGTATTAGATACCCAGATCTTATTCATCCCATAACTGGAAGTTTGTAGTCTTTAACCAACATCTGACATTTTGCCCACTCCCCAACCTCAGGCAATCACTGTTCTACTCTCTTGCTTCTATGAGTTCAGTTTTTTCAGATTCCATATGTGAGACCAAGAGGTGTTTGTCATTCTCTGTCTTATTTACTTTACCACTTAGCATAATGACCTCAAGTTCCATCCATGTCATTGCAAATGGCAGACTTTCTTTATTTTTTATGACTGAATAATATTCCATTGTGTGTGTGTGTGTGTGTATATATATATATATTGAATTTTATTTATCCAGTCATCTATTGGTAGACACTTAGATTATTTCCATGTCTTGGCCATTCTGAATACTGCTGCAGTGAACATGGGGGTGCAGATACCTCTTTGAGGCAGTGATTTCATTTCCTTCACATGTATAGCTAAAAGTGGAGTTGCTGGATCACATGTTAGCTCTAACAGGTATGGGATAATATCTCATTATGATTTTGATTTCATTTCCCTGATGATTAGTGATGCTTAGCATCTTTTTATGTGCCTGTTGACTATTTGTATGTCTTCTTTGGAAAAATGTCTATTCAGTCCCTCTGCCATTTTTAATTGGATTATTTGCTTTCTTGCTATTGATTTTTTGATTATATATAATGTATTTTGGATATTAACCCATTATTAAATACATGGTTTCAAATATTTTCTCCCAATACCATAGGTTGCCTCTTCATTTTGTTGTTTCTTTTTCTATGCAGAAGCTTTCTAGTTTGACATAGTTCCACTTATTTATTTTTGCTGTTGTTGTTTGTGCTTTTGTTGTCATGTCCAAGACCATTGTCAAAAAGCTTTTTCCCTAAGTTTTCTTCTAGGAGTTTTATGATTTTAGATCTTAAATTTAAGTTTTTAATCTATTTTGAGTTAATTTTTGTAAGTAGTATAAGATAGGGGTCCAATTCATTCTATGACATGTGAATATCCAGTTTTCCCAACACATTTATCAAAATGACTGACCTATCTCCATTGAGTATTCTTGGATCCCTTGTCCAACCACATATGCATGGCTTTATTACTAGGCTCTTAATTCCCTTCCATTGGCCTATGTGTCTATTTTTATGTCATTACTGTACTGTTTCTATTACTGTAGCTTTGTCATATGTTTGAAATCAGGAAATGTAATGCCTCCAGCCTTATTTTTTTTCCAGATGGCTTTTGATATTAAGGGTCATTTGTGGTTTCATATACACTTCAGAATTGTTTTTCTATTTCTGTGAAAAATGCCATTTGAATTTTTATAGGGATTGCATTTAATCTATAGATGGCTTTGGATATTACAGGTATTTTAACCATACCAATTCTTCAGATTCATTAATTCATCAACACAGGATACCCTTCCATTAATTTGTGCCTTCTTGGATTTTTTTCATCAATGTCTTATAATTTTCAGTATGTAGATCTTTCACTTCCTTGGTTAAATTTATTCCCAAGTATATGTGTTGCTATTGTGAATGGGATTGTTTTCTTAATTTGTCTTTCATGTAGTTTGTTGTTAGCATATAAGAATGCAACTGAGTTTTGTATTGTAATTTTATATTCTGCAACTTTATTGAATTAGTTTAGTAGTTCCATATTTTTTTAGAATATCTACGGCATTCAATATATAAGATCATATCATCTACAGAGAAATTTTGCCTTTATTTTCTGATTTGGACACCTTTTTCCTTTTCTTTTTTTTCCCTAAATGCTGTGGCTAGGATTTCCCAGGACTATACTGAATAGAAATGGCAAGAGTGGTCACGCTTGTCTTGTTCCTGAGCTTAAAGGAAAAACTTTTAGCTTTTCACCACTGAGTATAATGTTAAATGTGTTTGTCATATATAGCCTTTCTTATATTGGGGTATTTCATTCTATATCTGATTATTAAGAGCTTTTATCATGAAAAGATGCTGAGTTTTGCCAAACTTTTTCAAAATCTATTAAGAGGATATGATTTTTATTCCATTAATGTGATATATTGTTTTTATTGATTTGTGTATGCTGAAACATTCTTGCATCCCAAGGATAAATCCCACATGATCACAGTGTATCATAGTTTCAAAGTACTGTTGAATTTTGTTTGCTAGAATTTTGTTGAGAATTTCTGCATCTATATTCATCAGGGATATTAACCTGTAATTTTCTTTTCTTGTAGCATCCATACCTGGCTTTGGTATCAGAGTAATGCTAGCCTTGTAAAATGAGTTTGGGAATGTTCACTCTTCAGTTTTTTGGAAATGTTTGAGAAGAATTAGCATTAATTATTCATTTAGTGTTTGGCAGAATTCACCAGTGAAACCATCTGGCCCTGGGTTTTTCTTAGTTGGAAGGATTTTTATACAGCTTCAGTCTCCTTAGTCATTGTTGGTCTATTCAGATTTTCTATTTCTTCATGATTCAGTCTTGATAGGTTGTAATTTCTAGAACTTTATCCATTTCCCTTGGTTATTTAATTTATTGGCATATAATTGTTCATAGTAGCCTCTTAGCATCCTGTGTATTTCTATTTCTGTTATTTCTTTGTATTTCTTTGTATTTCAAAGTTAATATCTCCCTTTCATTAATAATTTTATATGGTGCAAAAGCAATGGTGAACAAAACCTCTGGTGCGTCAGCAGGAATCAAGGCGGTGGAGCCAAACCAGAGAGTAGTCATGGTATTCTTCACTGCCACACACCCACGGGTAAAATAGAATGCCAGTTATATTTAAAAATGCCATCGATGAAAAGAAAAACTATTATTTATTAAATCTCTGCCCCCGAGTACACACCTTTTTATTCTGTGTACAGAAGTGGGAAGTATGCATACCATCCACTGCACATACCAGAGTACAGTGGCTTTCTCAAGAAAAAACAGTTGGGAGATTAAATGGTAGCTTGAACACTTTTTTCATGGATACCCATTATCACTTGAAAGAAGGACTGACAGATGAAATATAGTCATTCAGCCTTGAGTATTTGGCAGACATTTTCTCAAAAGTCAATTAAGTGATTGTACAACTTCAAAGGAAAAAAAAGACAGTATTTGTCATCAATGATAAAATACAAGCTTTCAAAAGAAAATAGATTTGAAGAAACTTGTATCTACTTCATCTACATCACTCAAAAAAGAATCACAACAGACTCATTGCAGAAGCAAATAGGACAATCTAGCTGTTGTCTCCTGAGGCAGACATAATACAAGAGATCTGCAGAAATAATACAACAGTGACACTCTTCTCAGTAATTTGTTTTGCTGTAAATGTGGAAAACAGTTATTTTTATAAGAATTTGTTATATATATTAACACATAATGGATTAATTGTTTAATTAGGTGATACATATTTTTTAAGTTTCTCAGTTTAATTTTTAATGCAGTGTATATTGATAGGTGTGACTCATACACAATAACTCCTTGAGTTCCTTCTTAAAGGTGCGAAGAGTCCTGTGGATGCTTCAGGAGAGCACTGTGCAGCATCTCTGGCTGCCAAAGCTCAGCAGACACTCTTCTTATGATAGTGGGACATGAATAGTACTCAATTTAGCAAAGTTAATAGAATCCAAAAAATAAAAATGTAAAGTGGGAATTCAAAAGTTTCTTAATGTTTCAACCGTGTGATTACTGAGTACATGAGCACATTAGCAAGTTGTCCATGTTGATTGATGCAGCTGCAGTTAATTTATTTTCACCGTTGTAACCATCTTTCCATTTCAGTAATAAAGCACGTTGTTTTTTTCCTTGGACATATCTTTGTTTTCCTGAAGCTACTTTTCTATTATAAAAATGGTTTTGATGAGCAAACATTCTAGTATGCTTTAATGCCCATTTGCCCATTTTTTTTAAATGTGCCTATATCTGATAATAGAACTACTGGAACTTCAGGTGTGGATATCCTCAACTTTAATAAATAACATCACACTATTTTCCATAGTGCTTTTACCTATCCATGTCCTACTAGAGTGAAAAAATCATTAAGTCCACTTAGTCACAAACATTTATTATCTGACTGTTTCCCAGTTAAGCAGTGGTGAATGACATTGTGTTGTGAACATACAGGCATATCTTATAGCTCTGGTTCCAGAACACTTCAATAAAGCCGATATTGCAGTAAAGCAAGTCCAATTAATTTTTTTAACATCCCAGTCACACAAAAGTTGTGTGTACACTATATTGATATATTGTAATGTGCAATAGCATTATGCCAAAAAATCCACATGCATACCATAATTAAAATGTTATTGCTAAAAAATGCTAACAATCATCAGAGCTTTCAGTGAGTAAACATCTTTTTGCTGGTGAGAAGTCTTGCCTTGATGTCAATGGATGTTGACTAATCAGGGTGATAGTTGTTGAAGATTAGCTGTGGAAGTTGCTTAAAATAAGACCGCCATGTTTCTGCATCAATTGACCCTGCCTTTCACAGACAATTTTCTGTAGCATGTGATGGTGTCAGATAGCATTTTAACCAGAGTAGAACTTCTCTCAAAATTAGAGTCAATCCTCTCAAACTTTGCTGCCGACTGATCAACTGAGTTTATGGAATATTGTGATAATTTCAATAATCCTCACAGCATCTTCACCGGGAGTAGATTTCATCTCAAGAAACCTTTTCCTTTGCTCATCCGTTGAAGCATTTACTCATTTGTTCCAAGTTTTACCATGAGATGTAGCAATTCAGTCACATCTTCAGGCTCTACTTCTAATACTAGTTCTTTTGCTGTTTCTACCACATCTGCAGTGACTTCCCTCAAAGTCACCTGTGAGGGTCAGAATTAACTTCTTCCAAACTCCTATTAATGTTGATATTTTGACCTCTTCCCATAAATCACAAATGTTCTTAGTGGCACCTACAATGGTGAATCCTGTCCAGAAGGCTTTCAATTGACTTTGTACAGATCCATCAGAGGAATCATTATCTATGACAGCTATAGTCTTATGGACTGTATTTCTTAAATAATAACACTTGAAATTCAAAATTTTGCTTGATCCATGGGCTGCAGAATGGATGTTGAGGGATGAAAACAACATTAATCTTGTGCATCTCCAACAGACCTCTTGGGTAACGAGGTGCATAGAAATGATCAGCCATATTTTGAAAAGAGTCTTTTTTCTCAGCAGATCTCAACAGTATGCTTAAACTATTCAATAAACCATGTTGTAAACAGGTGTGCAGCCATCCAGTCTTTGTATTCAATTTATAGAGATTTAGCATAATTCTTAAGGGCCTTAGGATTTTTACAATGGTCAATGAGCACTGGTTTCAATCTACAGTCCCCAGCTGTATTAGCCCCTAACAGGAGAGTCGGCTTGTCCTTTGAAACTTTGAAGCCAGGCATTGACATCTCTCTAGCCATGAAAGTCCTAGATGACATCTTCCAACAGAAGGCTACATTGAAAATCTATAACCTCCTTCATGAATTGTCTCATCTAGATAATCTGCATAATTTACTGCAGCTTCTATGTTAGCATTTGCTGCTTGCCTTGCACTTTTTGTTACAAAGATGGCTTCTTTCCTTAAACCTCATGAACCAGCCTCTGCTAGCTGCCAGCTTTTCTTCTGTCTTCTCACCTCTCTCAGCCTTCAGAAAATTAAAGAGAGTTGGGGACTTGCTCTGAATTAGGCTTTGCCTTAAGGGACTGTCATGGCTGGTTTGATCTTCTCTCCAGAACACTAACACCTTCTCCATATCAGCAATAAGGCTGTTTGCTTTCTTATACTGTATTTTCACTGGAGAAGCACTTTTAATTTCCTTCCAGAACTTTTCGTTTGCATTCACAACTTGGCTAACTGGCGCAAAAGCTGAGCTTTCAGCCTATCTCAGCTTTCAGTAACCTTAATAATTTCCAGCTTTTGATTAAAAGTGGGACATGGGACCCTTCCTTTCACTTGAACATTTAGAGGTCTTTGCAGGGTTATTAACCAGCCTAGTCTCAATAACATTGTGTTTCAGGGAATGGGGAAGCCTGGGGAGAGGGAAAGAGATGGATAAACAGAGGGTGAGTGGAGCAGTCAGAACACACACACACCACCTAATCTATTCAAGTTTGCCATCCTATAGGGGTGTAGTTTGTGCCACCCCAAAACAATTACAATAGTAACATCAAAGATCAGCAATCACAGATCACCATAATAGGTATAATAATTAAAATTTTGAAATATTGCAAAAATGACCAAAGTGTGATACAGAGACATGAAGTGAGCAAATGCTGTTAGAAAAATAGTGCCAATGACTTGCTCAAAGCAGGGTAGCTACAAACCTTCAATTTGTAGAAAACACAGCATCTGTGAAGCACAAACAAAATGAAGTGCAACAAAACATTGCAAGCCTGTATTAAAAAAAGGAGTGAATTCCTATGAAAGTTGGTTTATGCGTATTAATGACACATTGATATGTTATTAATATCAAATGTTGGACAGTGTGGTTGTATGAAAGTACATGACTAGCCAATACAGCAGAAAAGTCAGAAACAAAATTAAATTTCTTTCCTTGAAAAATTTTTTGAATGGACTATAAAAGGGCTTTACAAAGCTATATTAATAACTATTAAACCAAAATAAATTATTACCAAAGGGAAATACAAATCAAGAAATAGAAGTTGACATATATTTAAACCTATAAAATGTTTTATATATCATAAAAATCTTAAGATTCTCAAATGTTTAATCAGTTAACTTGAGACTCTAAGAACTTTCTCTGAGTTTTTAATCTTGTATTTATAGGCATTGTGTTTTCATATGTAAATTCTAGTATTTCACTTGTTATATATTATTCCTCTATTTTATTATAGCTAATAAAATATTAGCTATAATATTTTGAGTTCCTTGTGAAAAGAAACTTTTGGAGAGTCACCAAAAATTATACAGCTCCATTACTTATCATAAATGCAGGTTGTACTTAAAATTTTTAAAGTAGTGGTGGCTCGGGATCTCTAGAACTATAATTTTTCTTGGGCTTTCTTTCAAAAATAAACATTATTTAACTTAAAATTATGATTAGTTAAAGCCAGTCTTAAAGGGGAAAATATGGAATAGGAAATTTCATTGTTAATGACACAGACCTTTGAATTTCAGCACACTTGACACCATTTTGCATTTTAGTAAATTTATCAAAATGAGGTGACCATCTTCCTGCCTCCGGCTTAAGCTTCTATACTTTCTCCCTGACATGCTGCTGGCCTTTGCTGATGGACAGGTTGAGAATGCACAGTACAACATCCAAACACCCATTTTGGCCAAAAAGAAGAAAGGCACAGAAGGAATTACATTATCCAATTTGGCATCTCTGTGTACAATCATTCTAACATCTTCTGTTTTTTCCGTCCAGATCTGACTGGCATTCAGCCATCAGGGCAGGATCTCAGAAGAAAAGTTTTCTGGCACCCAGGTTATTAGATCATTTTGTTTCTTCATAATCTCCCACTGTTATTATACAAGATGTTGCTGAACTAAAAGCCCAATCCCCTATCTTGTTCAGAGTAATAATAAATACTCACTTTTTTCTCCATTTTTTTTCTCTAAGGTCAACAATCAAATCAAATCAATTTAATTTTCTAACACTTGATTTACTAAGTATAGTTTTTAGGCTTATTTCATAGAATATTCTGAGGTATATGTCATCAATATTCATTCTCTTTCTAACTTAAATATTTCTAACATCTATAACTAATTTATGCATCATAAAATTCACCCATGAAATGACAATTCACATTTCTTTGGTAAATTTATAGTTTTGTGCAACAATCACTTCAATAAATTTTAGGTCAGTTCCATCATCCTGAGAAGTGTGCTTATGCCCCTTTGTGGTCAATTTCTCCTCCCAGTACTGGTGCTTTTGATGCACACCTAATAATTTATGATTAATTCAACGTCATAAAAATTTTCTCGTGTGTGTGTGTGTGTGTGTGCATGTATATATGTTTATGCATGTTTTTCTTTTTTAAAGCCTTATAGATTTAGGTTTTGCTTTCAGGTCTTTGATTTATTCTGAGTATTTTTATGGTGTGAAGTGTCTATACCTGTATTTGTACTTACTTTTACATATATATGGATATGTATGGATGCATAAGTTTACATATATACATACATGTATATGTATACATATATATTTATAACTGTCCAGTTTTGAAGGAACTTTCTTTTCTCATTGAATTGTCATTGCATGTTTTTCAAAAATTATTTGAAAATTAATATAAACTTTTATTGCTGACCTATCAACTGTGTTTCATTGTTTGATATGAAATCTTTAGACAATATCACAATGTCTTGATTTCTGTACATTGTAATAAGTTTCAAATTAAATGTGGTATGTTTTCCACTTTCATTCTTTCCTTCTTAATTTTTTTTACTCTGCTATCATTAATGTACAATTACATGAACAACATTGTGGTTACTAGACTCCCCCTATTATCAAGTCCCCACTACATACTCCATTACAGTCACTGTCCATCAGCACTTTCATTCTTCTATCAATGAAAATTTATATTCTTACCTTGTTCCCAAGTTAGGGAGAAAGCATTCATTCTTTCATCACTTTGTATTATGTTAGTACCAGGTTTTCTGAAGATGCCCTTCATCAGCTGGAAAACTGTTCTGCTCCTAGTTTGTTGAGGTGTTCTTTCCATGAACAGGTGTTTGATTTTGTAAAATTTTTTTGTATCTATTTAGGTGGTTATGGGGCTTTTGTCATCTATTTTATCAATATGATTTTAAATGAATATATTAATTGATTTTTGAGTGTTATACCAATCTTACATTCCTGGAATGAATGACACGTGGTCATGATATATAATCTCATTTTTAAATATAAAAAATATAGATTGTCTATGAAAATAGGAAAGAGAAAACATCACTTCTAACGTTATACTGGATATAAAAAGCTTGTTGGGAATAATAACAAAAGTATATGTCAACAAAGCAGACCACTTACATGAAATAGAAAACATGTAGAAAACAAAAATTAGGCAAACTGACTCACCTAAAAATATAACACTTAGACTTATAACAAGTTAAAAATTAGTTAATAATTTAAATCTTCCCACAGAGAAAAGCCTAGCCAGGTGGCTTCACTGAATTCTATTAAATATTTAAAGAATTAACAATACGAATCATTCAGAAAATAGGGAAAATATTTCTCAACTCTTTCTAGGATCCAGGACACTGTGACATTAAATCTGACAAAGATATCACAAGAAAGGAAAATGATAGAATAGCATTTATATCATGGGACTTATTCCAGGTTGCACAGATGGTTCTACATGTGCAAATTAATCATTGTGATAGACCACGTGCACACAACACACAAAAGTGTAAAATCATATGATCATCCCAATAGTTGCAGTAAAAACATTTGATACCATTCAGCATCCATTTATGATAAAATGTCTCACTGAAGTGCATATAGCAGGGACATATCTCAACTTAACAAAAGCTGTATGTGAGGAAACACACCTATAACTTCATACTCAATGGTAAAGCTGAAAACTTTTCCTTTAAGATCATGAACAAGACAAGGATGCTCACTTACCACTTTTATTCAAGGTAGTAGTAGTATTGGAAGTCCTAACCAGAGCAATCAGACAAGAAAATAAATAAAAGACATCCAAATTGGAAATGTAGTAAAACTGTCACTGTTTGCCAAAAACATGATACAATACATAGAAAACCCTAATGCCTCCACAAAAATCTTTAGAACTAACAATTGCATTTAGCAAAGCTGCAGGATACAAAATGAGTACACACAATATGTTGTATTTCTATATAATAATAAACTACCAGAAAGAGAAATTAAGAAAACAGTCACATTCACAATTGCATGAAAAAGAATAAAGAACCTAAGAATAAATGTATTTTTTTCCTCCCTTCTCTGTTTTTTCTTTTCTGCTGTAGCTCAGTTTTATGTATGTTGCTGTGCTTGGCATAGTCCCACAGGTTTCTGAAGCTCTGTTCATTTTTATTTAATCATTTTCCTTATACTTTAGATTGGATAACTGTTAATTTATTTTGATTTATCCACAAGTTCACTGATTCTTTTTTATCCCATCTCAAATTTTCTGTTGCGTTGTTCTTCTAGAGAATTTTTATCCATTTTACTTTTAACTCCTGAATTTCCAATTGATTTATTTTTAAAAAATAATTTCTATGCTTATTGAGATTCTCTGTTGGCTGAGTCATTGCTATTCTACTTTAATTTTTTAGGTATTATTTCCTTTATTTATTTGCACATATTTATAAGAGATGCCTTGGAGTCTTGACTGACTCCTATATCTGTTGGCACTCAGAATAAATATATACTGACCTTAAATTTTTTTTTTTTTGCTGAGCATTTGTCATACCTTCCTTTTTTTTTTAATGATTAATATTATTTATAATAATGAGCATTTTGATAATATACTGTAGCAACTCTGGATTCTGATTTTTTCCACTGATGTCATTTTGTTTGCTTGCTTGTTTGTTTTGTAACTTGCTGGGGCAAATTTATAAAGTGCCTCTTCCCTGAAATGTTTGCCTGATTATTTCTCTGCTCTAAATTTTCTTGTTTTATCTTTTAAGTCTGGATTCCTGCTGAAAACTGCATTTTTGAATGGTTTAAACTTAAACTTAAGACTGATAAAAGGATATAATCAAAGACTTTTGGCCAGGGAGTTTCTAGTCCCTTCTGTTATGTGTATGTATGGCTTGGAGAGAGTTTTTAAATGTCAGTCCACTTCAAAGCTTCCCTGGCTGTTACTTTCGATGGACTTTTTTATGCCACCTTGGCACATACACACAGGCTTCCTTGCTAAGGGATGTTTGGGGGTCTTAGCACCACCTGGACTCTGCTGTACATGCACGCTGACTCCGCTCAAGAATATGTAGACAGCTTTTCCAGTCTCCAAGACATCTGTGGCCTCCTCAGCTTCAACAGCACCCTCTTAAACCCACACTATTCCTACAGTCCAGTGTTTGCCCCAGATAGGACCTGGACCTCAGGCTAATGAAACCATTGACATCTTTTCAATTGGCAAGAAGATTGCCAGATTAACTGACAATGCTTCAAGTGAGATATTTCCCAAGTGTTTGTGAATATGTTGGTTTTTGTAGCCTATCCCTCCCTAATTAAACTACTTCATCAACACATCTAATGGGGTTCTGGGACAGCCTTGGGCAAAACACCCACAGTCCATTAGCACAACCATTTACTCTTGTTAGCTGAAGTTTGGTATTCTCCATGCAGAAATACTTTTGTCTGTGAGGACTTTGGTCAAATTCCAGAACTCTAAAACAGCTGATTCTCACCATTTGTTCAGTTTTGTAGCTGATTTTTAAGTGGAAGGGGTATCTATTCATGTCAGAAATCAGAACATTTTTGTATAAATGCTTATTTAAAAAGCTAAAGGCACTTAGACAATTTTTTTTTTCAGATACATTGTCAATAGTTGAAGTCAATTTTGTACCAACAAATTATCCTGTGATGGCTACCCTTAATCAAACACAACAAATATAATCAAAGACATTCATTGAGAGAAATAGCTGGTAATAAAAGAGGAATAGGCAACTAGAAACATATGCTAACTTCTGTACCAAAGTACAAATTCCCGTCTTAAATTTGTGAATTTCATATAAGACAACATATTCTTTCACCACCAGAATTCTGTTCTTCAGAAATACTGTATGATGCATATAAGCTGTAAGATTATTTAAGCAAGTGTTCAATTGGTATATTAAGGTTTTGTTGTCCTAATACATGTGCATAGTCTCCTTTTGCACACAGATATATATCTGTGTCATGAAAATTCCTGTTTATTGGGAAAAAATTAACTGTCAAAATGATGGAACCATGTTTGCTTATGCTTTTCATTTGCTTGATTCATCATGCTTTCTGACTACCTAGCCAGTGATTTGCAATGTCTGATTAAAATTAAAATTGTGAATATTTGGCTATGCAAATAATATTGCAGGCTTTTCTTAATCTACAATTAGTAGAAAAAGCAGTATGGCACACTAACTTAATGCTCTCTTGGTCATCCTTAATATGCAGTTATAACTTTTATCTAGAACTTCTCTAAATTCCAAGTGCCTCATTTTTATAGCCTTACACACACAAATTATTTTATGTTCCTACTCATTCTAAATTTAATATGTACTCCTACACCTACCTCTTAAGGAAAGTCTGTACTTCTAATACTAGAAGGTTCATTTGGGGAAAATAGTGTGCTATTGTGCAGTGCTACAAAATCTTTAAATATACACTATTTTTTTTTGTCAAAATCTAAATGACTTTGGAAAAGTCATTTGTTGATTGTTGCTTCAATTATTTTATGACTCACATGAGAGTAAATCTTTGTGCTATAATGCCTATAATTACTATTTATGAACACATTTGTAATTATAGTAGTCATATCTGTGTCATTACAATTAATTATGAGCATGTTTGTAAGTTTATATGTATGTGTTATATATATGTATATATGTAAAAGTAAAAGTAGAAGTTTGCTCTCAAGATAGATGGTGCACTGCCTGAAAGCTATTATGTGGCAGCTTCTTCGGATAATCTCAACTGCGCATGTTATAAAGTAAACATGGAGGAAATTAGATAAATTTATTTTATTCATTTTTAAAAATAACTTTCTTCCATTATTACAGCTAAACAGTTTAAAATATTAAACCTACATAGAAAATATATACCAGTCAAGACGAGTAATCAATAATCTCACAATCTAGAGCATTAATTCTTTATAGAAAAGTCCACCGGTCGCTGAAAAACTCTTTTATTTCTCAGTAGCTATATCTGTACTCTCAATTTCAATTTAACAATTCATAAAGCTGACTTTCTCCTCCTTTTTTTCTTCTTTTCTTCATGCCACACTGTAAATTGAGTATCAGGAGGTCTGAGCACTCCGGTGGGCACTGACTGGTGAGGCAGTTCTGGATAACTCAAGCAAAAATATGTTTCTCATTTAGGTTATACTCCTCTGGGGAAATTAAGAGCTAAATTATTTAAAAAACCCAAGTAAGGTAGAACAAGAAATTAAATCAAGTTCTTCAGAATCCATGTGAAGCTTCCTCTAGTACTGAAAACTAAGCACAACTACCTAACTAGGCACTTACCTGATGGACTTAAAACAGGGAATCAGTTGGGAGTAATATTAGTTCAGAACAAGAAAAATGTAGAAAAAACAGCTCGTTTGACATTTATGCAGCATATATTGGGCAATGTGTTTGCTGGTTTTTCTAATTAAAGGAATACTTGCTCTTGAGTATTGCACTTACTTTCTCCAAGACTTTTGAGGAAAATTTACTAATCCTTAGAATTCCATGAGCTATTTTGAGATAATCTTCACTTGGAGCCTTATGAGATTTAAATCAATTTCTGACTCAGATTTTTTGCCATAACAAACTGATTTTCAATTAGTTCTGAAATTCCTTTTTGTGAAATAAATTATATAAACCATAGGTATTCTAATAGTACTGGTAAACTTTTGTTGACTTCTGAGATGAATTCCAAGAAAAAAATGCTTTTGTTTTTAAATAATTACCTCTCTTTTCAAGAAGAAAACATTTCAGTTTTCTTAATGGATCACAAATATTGCTCTAGTTTCTTAGAAGCTCTGACAAGGTTTTCTTTTTCCTGCTTTGATTTTTTTTTTTCTGAGAGGGCATCTCTCATATTTATTGATCAAATGGTTGTTAACAGTTAACAACAATAAAATTCTGTACAGGGGGCTCAATGCACAATCATTAATCCACCCCAAGCCTAATTCTCATCAGTCTTGAATCTTCTGAAGCACAACGAACAAGTTCTTACATGGTGAACAAATTCTTACATAGTGAATAAGTTCTTACATGGTGAACAGTGCAAGGGCAGTCATCACAGAAACTTTCGGTTTTGATCACGCATTATGAACTATAAACAATCAGGTCAAATATGAATATTTGTTTGATTTTTATACTTGATTTATATGTGGATCCCACATTTCTCCCTTCTTCTTCTTCTTCTTCTTCTTCTTATTATTATTTTTAATAAAATGCTGAAATGGCAGGTAGATGCAAGATAAAGGTAGAAAACATAGTTTAGTGCTATAAGAAAGCAAATGTAAATGATCAGGTGTGTGCCTATAGGCTAAATATTAATCCAAGCTAGACAAGGGTAACAAAACATCCATGGATGCAGAAGATTTCTCTCAAAACAGGGGGGTGAGGTTCTAAGCCTCACCTCTGTTGATCCCCAATTTCTCACCTGATGACCCCCTGCGACTGTGCCTATCTTAGGTTGTTCCTCCCTTGAGGAATCTTACCCGTCTCTGGCTAACCAGTCATCTTCCGGGGCCATACAGGGAAATATAAAGTTGGTAAGTGAGAAAGAAGCAATATTGTTTGAAAGGTTAGCTTTTTACTTCTTTGCAGATTTATGCCCTGTGGGTTTTATGCCCAGCATTTGTCTTGAGGTATCCTTACCACTTGGAAGAATTATGATACTCGGTAAATTCGATATGAGGCACAAATTCTATTTAAGGGTTGTAATTAGGAAGGAAGAAAAAAAGCTATAGAAGTAGCAGATGGAAGAAAACATGGGAAGATTGGTTATTTCTTTGACATATCTTCTTGTAGAGTAACTTAAGCATGTATAGGTTTTAAACTACTAGTTAAGTTGTGCACACATATTAACATAATAGAAATACAGTTACATAACCAAAGCAGACCTACAATTACCAGCCATCTCCAGTGAAAACAAGAAAACCAGTTAGGCACCCTAAGCATTTGTGAAAACTTATCTATGACATGATGGATATTGTCTAACTGAATTTGAATAGTTTGAGAAAAATCAGACAATTCAAAACAACACATTCCTGGGAACTGTTCACATCCCATATGTTCTTTTAACAGTAGATAGTCTGTAGTCTCAAGATTTTGGAGTGCTGCAACTTGCAATTCTCCTAATTCTTGGTTGAGTTCCAATAGTATAGAACCAGTCAAATTTGTTATTTTACTGTATACACAGGCCAGCTTAGATATCTCCTTCTTCATTCCAATGGCAATTCCAGGAACCAGTGGGATGAATGCAGCTACAACTGCAACAGCGCCAGGAACTTTGTTGACGTTTTTTGATGATCATCTTCTGGAATGACTCTTCCAGAGAATGTTGATGTTGGAATTTCTTCTTCATATTGTATCTTAGTTCATTTACTGTGTAGCCAAATTAGGCTTTGATCCTCTGTATAAACACAAACAGATCCTTTGCCCACACTTTGATATGCCCTTTATACCACTGTGAAGAACTTATTAGAGACAACCACACAGGAACTGCTTTTTTTTTTTTTTTAAGAGAAAGGAATATTATCAGAAAAATGTACTTCCATAGCTGATCATCTGACACCCTTTAAATGATGAAAATTAAGGATATTTAAAGCATACATTAATTGTTGATTTACAGTTAGTTTTATCCTATCAGGGAGTAATCCCCCTTTCCTTCTTTTTTTTTTCAATTTTTTGTTATCATTAATCTACAATTACATGAAGAATATTATGTTTACTAGGCTCTCCCCTATACCAGGTCCCCCCTATAAACCCCTTTACAGTCACTGTCCATCAGCATAGCAAAATGCTGTAGAATCACTACTTGTCTTCTCTGTGTTGTACAGCCCTCCCCTTTCTCCCACCTCCCCTTTATGCATGCTAATCTTAATACCCCCCTTCATCTTCACCCCTGCTTATCCCTCCCTACCCACCCATCCTCCCCAGTCCCTTTCCCTTTGGTACCTGTTAGTCCATTCTTGGGTTCTGTGATTCTGCTGCTGTTTTGTTCCTTCAGTTTTTCCTTTGTTCTTATACTCCACAGATGAGTGAAATCATTTGGTATTTCTCTTTCTCTGCTTGGCTTATTTCACTGAGAATAATACCCTCTAGCTCCATCCATGTTGTTGCAAATGGTAGGATTTGTTTTCTTCTTATGGCTGAGTAATATTCCATTGTGTATATGTACCACATCTTCTTTATCCATTCATCTACTGATGGACACTTAGGTTGCTTCCAATTCTTGACTATTGTAAATAGTGCTGCGATAAAAATAGGGTGGCATCTGTCTTTTTCAAACTTGAGTGCTGCATTCTTAGGGTAAATTCCTAGGAGTGGAATTCCTGGGTCAAATGGTAAGTCTATTGTGAGCATTTTGAGGAACCTCCATACTGCTTTCCACAATGGTTGAACTACTTTACATTCCCACCAGCAGTGTAGGAGGGTTCCCCTTTCTCCACAACCTCGCCAACATTTGTTGTTGTTTGTCTTTTGGATGGTAGCCATCCTTACTGGTGTGAGGTGATACCTCATTGTGGTTTTAATTTTCATTTCTCTGATAATTAGTGATGTGGAGCATCTTTTCATGTGTCTGTTAGCCATCTGTATTTCTTTTTTGGAGAACTGTCTGTTCAGTTCCTCTGCCCATTTTTTAATTGGATTATTTGTTTTTTGTTTGTTGAGGTGTGTGAGCTCTTTATATATTTTGGACGTCAAGCCTTTATTGGATCTGTCATTTACAGATATATTCTCCCATACTGTAGTGTTCCTTTTTGTTCTATTGATGGTGTCTTTTGCTGTACAGAAGTTTTTCAGCTTAATATAGTCCTACTTGTTGATTTTGCTGTTATTTTCCTTGCCTGGGGAGATATGTTCAAGAAGAGGTCTCTCATGTTTATGTCTTAAAGGTTTTTGCCTATGTTTTTTTCTAAGAGTTTTATGGTTTCATGCCTTACATTCAGGTCTTTGATCCATTTTGAATTTACTTTTGTGTATGGGGTTAGACAATGGTCCAGTTTCATTCTCCTACATGTAGCTGTCCAGTTTTGCCAGCACCATCTGTTGAAGAGACTGTCATTTCCCCATTGTATTTCCATGGCTCCTTTATCAAATATTAATTGACCATATATGTTTGAGTTAATGTCTCTAATATGTTCCACTGGTCTGTGGCTCTGTTCTTGTGCCAGTACCAAATTGTCTTGATTACTATGGCTTTGTAGTAGAGCTTGAAGTTGGGGAGTGAGATCCCCCCTACTTTACTCTTCTTTCTCAGGATTGCTTTGGCTATTTGGGGTCTTTGGTGTTTCCATATGAATTTTTGAATTATTTTTTCCAGTTCATTGAAGAATGTTGCTGGTAATTTGATAGGGATTGCATCAAATGTGTATATTGCTTTGGGCAGAATGGCCATTTTGATGATATTAGTTCTTCCTAGCCATGAGCATGGGATGAGTTTTCTTTTGTTAGTGTCCCCTTTAATTTCTTTAAGAGTGACTTGTA
Organism: Manis pentadactyla; assembly: GCF_030020395.1. Lineage (NCBI taxonomy): Eukaryota > Metazoa > Chordata > Mammalia > Pholidota > Manidae > Manis > Manis pentadactyla. Next base: position 86,330,192 of record NC_080021.1, on the reverse strand, counting down.
GTTTTCAGGGTATAGTTCTTTCACTTCTTTGGTTAGGTTTATTCCTAGGTATTTTATTCTTTTTGATGCAATTGTGAATGGGATTGTTTTCCTGATATCTCTTTCTATTGGTTCATTGTTAGTGTATAGGAAAGCTACAGATTTCTGAGTGTTAATTTTGTATCCTGCAACTTTGCTGAATTCTGATATCAGTTCTAGTAGTTTTGGAGTGGAGTCTTAAGGGTTTTTTTATGTACAATATCATATCATCTGCAAATAGTGAGAGTTTAACTTCTTCTTTACCAATCTGGATTCCTTCTATTTCTTTGTTTTGTCTGATTTCCATGGCTAGGACCTCCAGTACTATGTTGAATAACAGTGGGGAGAGTGGGCATCCCTGTCTAGTTCCCAATCTCAGAGGAAATGTTATCAGCTTCTTGCTGTTCAGTATAATGTTGGCTGTGGGTTTATCCTATATGGCCTTTATTATGTTGAGGTACTTGCCCTCTATTCCCATTTTGGTGAGAGTTTTTATCGAGAATGGATGTTGAATTTTGTCAAATGCTTTTTCAACATTTATGGAGATGATCATGTGGTTTTTGTCTTTCTTTTTGTTAATGTGGTGGATGATGCTGTTGGATTTTCGAATGTTTAACCATTCTTGCATCCCTGGGATGAATCCCACTTGGTCATGGTGTATGATCCTTTTGATATACTTTTGAATTCGGTTTGCTAATATTTAATTGAGTATTTTTACATCTACATTCATCAGGGATGTTGTTCTGTAATTTTCTTTTTTGGTGGGGTCTTTGCCTGGTTTTGGTATTAGGGTGATGTTGGCTTCATAGAATGAGTTTGAGAGTATTCCCTCTTCTTCTATTTTTTGGAAAAATTTAAGGAGAATGGGTATTATGTCTTCTCTGTGTGTCTGATAAAATTCTGAGGTAAATCTGTCCGGCTCGGGGGTTTTGTACTTGGGTAGTTTTTTTATTACCGTTTCAATTTCTTTGCTCATAATTGGTTTGTTTAACTTTTGTGTTTCTTCCTTGGTCAGTCTTGGAAGGCTGTATTTTTCTAGGAAGTTGTCCATTTCTTCTAGGTTTTCCAGCTTGTTGGCATGTAGGTTTTCATTCATAGTAGTCTTTAATAATTCTTTGTATTTCTGTGGAGTCTGTCATGATTTTTCCATTCTCATTTCTGATTCTGTTGATTTGTGTTGATTCTCTTTTTCTCTTAATAAGATTGGTTAGAGGCTTATCTATTTTGTTTATTTTCTCAAAGAACAAGCTCTTGGTTTCATTGACTTTGCTATTGTTTTATTCTTCTCAATTTTGTTTATTTCTTCTCTTATCTTTATTATGTCCCTCCTTCTGCTGACTTTAGGCCTCATTTGTTCTTCTTTTTCCAATTTCGATAATTGTGATATTAGACTATTCATTTGGGATTGTTCTTCCTTCTTCAAGTGGGCCTGGATCGCTATATACTTTCCTCTTAAGACTGCTTTCGCTGCGTCCCACAGAAGTTGGGTCTTTTTGATTTTGTTGTCATTTGTTCCTATATATTCCCTGATTTCTATTTTAATTTGTTCATTGATCCATTGATTATTTAGGAGCATGTTATTAAGCCTCCATGTGTTTGTGAGCCTTTTTGTTTTCTTCGTAGAATTTATTTCTAGTTTTATACCTTTGTGGTCTAAAAAATTGGTTGGTAGAATTTCAATATTTTGGAATTTACTGAGGCTCTTTTTGTGGGCTAGAATGTGGTCTATTCTGGAGAATGGTCCATGTGCACTTAAGAAGAATGTATATCCTGTTGCTTTTGGATGTAGAGTTCTATAGATGTCTATTAGGTCCATCTGTTCTACTGTGTTGTTCAGTGCATCTGTGTCCTTACTTATTTTCTGCCCAGTGGATCTATCCTTTGGGGTGAGTTGTGTGTTGAAGTCTCCTAAAATGAATGCATTGCAGTCTATTTCCCCCTTTAGTTCTGTTAGTATTTGTTTCACATATGCTGGTGCTCCTGTGTTGGGTGCATATACATTTAGAATGGTTATATCCTCTTGTTGGTCCTGAGCCCTTTATCATTATGTAGTGTCCTTCTTTATCTCTTGTTACTTTCTTTGTTTTGAAGTCTATTTTGTCTGATATTAGTACTGCAACCCCTGCTTTCTCCTCACTGTTGTTTGCCTGAAATAGGTTTTTCCATCCCTTGACTTTTAGTCTGTGCATGTCTTTGGGTTTGAGGTGAGTTTCTTGTAAGCAGCATATAGATGGGTCTTGCTTTTTTATCCATTCTGTTACTCTGTGTCTTTTGATTGGTTCATTCAGTCCATTTACATTTAGGGTGACTATTGAAAGATATGTACTTATTGCCATTGCAGGCTTTAAATTCGTGGTTACCAAAGGTTCAAGTTTAGCCTCTTTAGTATCTTACTGCCTAACCTAGCTTGCTTATTGAGCTGTTATATACACTGTCTGGAGACTCTTTTCTTCTCTCCCTTCTTATTCCTCTTCCTCCATTCTTCATATGTTGGGTGTTTTGTTCTGTGCTCTTTTTAGGAGTGCTCCCATCTAGAGCAGTCCCTGTAAGATGCCCTATAGAGGTGGTTTGTGGGGAAGCAAATTCCCTCAGTTTTTGCTTGTCTGGGAATTGTTTAATCCCGCCATCATATTTAAATGAACATCATGCTGTATACAGTATCCTTGTTTCAAGGCCATTCTGTTTCATTGCATTAAGTATATCATGCCATTCTCTTCTGGCCTGTAGGGTTTCTGTCAAGAAGTCTGATGATAGCCTGATGGGTTTTCCTTTATAGGTGACCTTCTTCTCTCTTGCTGCCTTTAAAACTCTTTCCTTGTCCTTGATCTTTGCCATTTTAATTATTATGTGTCTTGGTGTTGTCCTCCTTGGATCCTTTCTTTTGGGGGTTCTGTGTATTTCCATGGTCTGTTCAATTTTTTCCTCCCAAAGTTTGGGGAAGTTTTCAGCAATTATTTCTTCAAAGACACTTTCTATCCCTTTTACTCTCTCTTCTTCCTCTGGTACCCCTATAATACAGATATTGTTCCTTTTGGATTGGTCACACAGTTCTCTTAATATTGTTTCATTCTTGGAGATCCTTTTACCTCTCTCTATGTCAGCTTCTATGCGTTCCTGTTCTCTGGTTTCTATTCCTTCAATGGCCTCTTGCATCTTATCCATTCTGCTTATAAATCCTTCCAGAGTTTGTTTCACTTCTGTAATCTCCTTCCTGGCATCTGTGATCTCCCTCTGGACTTCATCTCATTGCTCTTGCATTTTTCTCTCCATCTCCATCAACATGTTTATGATTTTTATTTTGAATTTTTTTCAGGAAGACTGGTTATATCTGTCTCCTTCTCTGGTGTTGCCTCTGTGATCTTGGTTTGCCTGTAATTTTGCCTTTTCATGGTGATAGAAATAGTTTGCAGAGCTGGAACGAATGATGGCTGGGAGAACTTCCCTTCTTGTTGGTTTGTGGCCTTCCTCTCCCCCTTCGCGAGGTGCTAGGTTCTCTCAGGTGTGGATGTGGTCTGGATGTTTTCCTGTGTCCTCTGGTCTCTATTCTAGGAAGAGTTGTCTTTTTTATATTTTCATAGATATATGTAGTTTTGGGAGGAGATTTCGGCTGCTCTACTCACACTGCCATCTTGGCTCTGCCTCCTGCTTTGATTTTTATATTAATGACTTGAGTACTTTTTAGTTTTACATTTCATCAGGAATGAAATGTAAATAAGTTAACATAATGTGTTATTAAATCTTCTGGAATAGCAAAATGTATAGTTTGTGACCCTCCTGAATAATAAATATGTATGAAATCTCCCTGAGTGACAATATGTGTAGCTTGTAATTACTTTTAATATATATTATTGAAGTTGACATCACAATTACATGTATATTAGTTTATTTGATACTCAGTGGGCACTTCTTTCAGAAATACAGGCTAGCTACAGCTCTCCTTTGGGAGTTTATCACTTAAGATATTATGTAGACTAGAGAGCACTTTTTGGAGGAGTCTTGGAGAGCAAATGGGAGCAATTCTGGCAAAAGGACCCAGAGAATAAGGGGTGCAGGGAAAGGAGAGTTCAGGCAATGAAACCCTTAATGAGAATTAACACTGTTTCAAAGAGAAGAATTCACACTGGGGAATGACAATGACTTCAGAATAGTAAAATTGAGGGGAGGAGTTGGTTAAGTTAAGACTTACAGACAGATCATTAAGGACAATGAATATTATTCTAATTGGTATTGATTGTGTCCTGGAGACAATATGGATCCATGAAAGGACTTGAATCAGAAGAGTCACATAATTATACATTTACTCTTTTAAAAGCTTATGTTTGTAAGTCAGAAAGATAACTTTTGCAGCAGGGTCTAGGATAAGTAAGAGTTTTTATATGGGGTATCATGTGATCAGTATTTCTATATTTATGGAAATCTTAGCATTGAATGATAACAGAATAAACCAAAATAGTGGTCAAAGGAGGTATAAATAATTAGGGGATATAAACCTTTGAGAAGTAATTAAGAGATTTTCATAGAACCTAATGAACCACTGAAAGTGAAGAGCCAAGGGAAGGAAGAAGTCAAATATGAAATTTAGTTTCCTGGCTTAGAAATCTGGAGTGTGATGGTGCCATTGATTCAGATGGAGCTTGTGAAAAGATGGGTATGTTTTAGGTGGGGAATGCCTAACTTCCAATTTCAATGTGTTGATCTTGAGGATTATGTAAGAGGAGAGATGTGATAGGATGTTGTATATGTTTATCTTGAGTTCAGGGAAAGTTCTGGTATAGAGATATAAAGTGACTGATCCTTCAGTGAATTTGTTAAAATAGGCTGTACACTTGAAAGGACTGGTATAGTGAGGAGAGAGTTCCCAGAGGAAAAGTACAGAAAGATCAAAAGATCAAAAAAAAATTGTTGATTAAATGTTTAAGGGGCAGAAGATAAAGACCATCAGATCAAGAGGAAATCATCTTTTCCAAAATGCAATTCATTTCTCATTATGCCTTGATAAAATATACAATCTTAGCCAGAAATTAAAAATGCTCCATAATCTGGCCTATATTACCCATAAGAATGAGGAAAAGAGAAATGAAACTGGGAAGAATGAGGAGAAGAAAAGAGCAAGAGGGAGAAAAAGATGTTACGTGGTTGAACTAAATGAGTTGCAGAAGTTACAGACAGGAAAGGGGGAGAGCTTGACATGACGGCAGCTCACCAGGAGGACAAAGTAAGCTATTGAGAGAACTGTATTAGATGAGAGAAGCTGTCACCCTGGACCCTATCAGGGCAGCTCCATGAATAACCCCAGGATGGGAAAGCTGAGAAACAAAGCCAGGGGAAAATGAGGTGGAGCCAGGAGCTGACCCTGAAATCCAGTGGTCATTAGGAACAACACAGTGGCTGGTAGGACTTTATCTTCTGTTACCGTATCTGTCCTCAGCCTCAAAGGCTCTGCTTTATCTAGGGAGCTGGCATAGGAAGGGGTACTTGTGACACATATGTGAAGCCACATCATCTGTTCTGATCTAAATTAGCCTGTGTCACTCCTCCATAATTAGACAGTAATCTGATTCTGCTACTGCCCAGAATCCCCTCAGGAAGAAATATGGACAGCTGCAGTGGAGATTCCCTTTATGACCTAACGGGAGCTTGAACACACCCCACTGGGCACAGCTGAGATCATCTTGAAACACACAGGAAGACTTTACTCAAGGAAAAGAGAGGGGAGTTACACACTGTTACTTTGGGGGTTCATAGTTCCAGCTTCCAGATTCAGCTAGCCAGGCTCCTTGCCACCTAGCTCTCTCTTCAGAGGAGAGGACCCTCTCCTCACTAGTAAGTAATACCTGGCCTCATTTTCGAATTCTTTGCAGATCATGCCAACTGGAAAATCACATCTCTCCACCACCCAGCCAGTTATTCCACAACCCTTTCAAAAAACGGACACATTTCATCCATAGCCATTAAGTCTCATATTTTTCTAGTTTTAAATTTTGGCAAATATCTACCTAATTATGATATATACTTTACTGATTAAAGTAAAAAATGATAAAATTAAGAATTCAAAAATATCACATATTGGATTCTTTTCAAGTTAACAACTGTTATCTTTATAATTGTAGCCTTTAGCACTACAAATTGTTGAACTTAAAAGACATAAATTTGTGGGTTTCATCTACTTTCTTGTGTTTGCCTTTTTTCCATTTTCTTTTTAATGTTCTTCTTGATCTCAGAGATCTTGATATAAAGAAATTCTTCTTTGTGCCCTGTATCACCATGGGCTTGCTGAACATGCTTAAAAATATGGTCATAAGTAAAAATTAACAGAAAGCTTCTGTTTTCCTTTTTCATATGCAAGCTTAAAATTGTTAAGAAGAATAATAATACATCACTCTGCTGCTATTCAGATGTGGTTAATATGATGAACAATTACAAAGAATTTTGAACATGAACATGTTCTGTTGCAGTATCAAATTCTGAAAAGAATTACTTTTTACCAAAGAATACATAATTCTCAATTGACAAGCATGAATAGGAGATGACATAGCAAATCCCATTTACTGGTGCTTGTCAGGTTAAGCCATAACTATGAGACATTCTTTCTGAAATGACAGTTTAGTTCTGAAAGCTCAAAAGATATTTAAAAGTAGATAAGCTTTTAAGTAAATTAAAAATAGACACATTTTAAGTCACTAGGAGATATGGTTTGCAATTGTCTTTGCTGCAAATAACATATCACATATCATATAAATTCCATTTATTTATTTTTTCCTTGTCTGTACTTTCTCTGCTGAATTTACAGACTCTATAACGGTACTGAGTTCCTAGTAAGCATTCAAATATTTAGTGAATTCATAAATAGGAACAGCCTTTTGAAATATATAACCCTTATGTCAGCAGATGAGATTATATTTTTTGGCCATCTTATAAAGAATGGCTGTACAACATCAGGGGATAAAGTTTATTCTTTTGAATACATCTCTAACATTCTGGTCCAAGAATGGGACTTTCCTTATTTACAGATTTTTAAATTTTCCCTTAGCTTATTTCTCATTATCATGAATTAAGAAAATCATGACCAAGATACCCATATAAGCTTAGTTTTTCTCACCCTTTAGAAAAAAAAAATATTTTTTCTCATTTTCAAGAAATTCTTGAAAATTTCTTTCAAGAAATTTGTGTCAGGTATTTTTAATCTTCAGAGTAGAAGAGTGTTGCATTCCACAATGATAAACTTTACAAATATAGCTTTGTTTACTGAAAAGAGTGCAAATGGCTTAATATTGTGCAAAGTCAATTTAACTTAAAGATTACTTTCCATCCCCAGCCAGGAACTCCCATCAATCTTATTCTAACAAAGTATCTACTTTGAAAGATTAATAGTCTGTATCACAGTGAGGTCAGGGATAAGAATTAGGCTTTAGCATACTGATATGCAGATATATTGAAAATATTTTGGCCTTAGTTATTTACTCAAAAGCAAAGACCAAGGGAAGCATGTTAGTCAAAATCCACCCCCGAGTCTCTTTGCGCCCTGTATAATGACATTTTCTGTTGTGTCTCATCAGTGTACTCATCTCTAGATAAGGCTTTTTTTTTTCCACTGGAAAGAGTACAATTGAATTAATATTTCTTAATTTACCTGAGTAATAAAACTTACATGGTGGTTTTTATGCCCAGCCAGGCACACCAGCTGTCAGCAACATTATCTTCCAATCCATGAGCATGGTATGTCTTCCATTTAATTAAATCCTCTTTGAATATTTTTAACAGCACTTTGTAACTTTCATGAGGCTAGTGTTATGAAGTTTTTTATATTTTTGTCTAAAAAGTTATTTTCTTTGGTGTGAGAGTGAATAGCATTGTATTTTTATTTTGGTTCCTACTTGTTTGATGTTAGTATATAGAAATGAAGTTGAATTTCAAATGTTGATCTTGTATCTGTAACTTTACTAAACTTACTTATTAGTAATAGGAGTTTGTTTGGCAAGTCCTTCAGATTTCCTACACAGACAATATGTAGTCTGCAGAAAGATAGAGTTCTACATTGTCCTCTCCAATCTGTACATTGGCTGGAACTTAAACTACTAAGTTGAAATAGACCTGTCAAAGCAGACTTTAGTGCCTTTTTCTCCGTACTGGTCAGAAAGCATTGTGTCTCTCACTATTAAGTTTGGTGTTAGCTGTGGTTTTTGTGTTGTTATGGGGTTTTTGGTTTGCTTCTGTAGATGTTTTTATAAATTCCCCTCTATTACTAGTTTCTTGAGAGTTTTTTCATGAATGGCTACTGAATTTTGTCAAATTCTTTTTCTTCATCTACTGATATGATCATTGGTTTTTCTTCTTCTAACTGTTAATATAGTGTATTATTGATTGACTTTCAAATATTGAATGGGTCTTGTATACTGGAACCAAACCCATTTGGTCATAGTGGTCCTGATGGGTCATGTGATTATTTTTGTACATTGCTTGATTTTTTAAAATTTATTTTTGAATCTCTTTACCTCTAAGTATATGAGAGATATTGTTATTTAGTATTCTTTCAAATATATGTTGTACTTATCTGCTTTGGGTATCAAGTTAACACTGATTTCATAAAATGAATTGGAAAATGTTCCCTCCTCTTATAGCTTTTGGGAAGAGGTCTAAACTCTTTGACTAATAGGCAAAACTCTCCAGTAAAACCATGTCAGCATAGAGACCACTTTTCATGAAATTTTAATTATCAGTTTAAGTTATTTAATGGTATTAGACTATTTGATTTATCTATTTTTTCATGGATGACTTTGGCAGTTTGTGATTTTCAAGAAATTATTTCATCCTTAGTTTGTTGAATTCAAAGTAGAAAGTTTTTCACAGTATTTCCTTATCATTCTTTTAATGACGGCAGGAATTTTTTGATATTCTATATTTCATTCCATTTATTTGAGGTCTTTGAGGTTTGTGTTTTGATTGTTCCTATCTTACAAAGGTTTATCACTTTTTTCTGAGAATCAGCTTTTTCCCTAATTTTCTCTTTAGTTAATGTTTTCTATTTCATCCATTTCCATTTTTATCATTACCTTTCTTCAATTTAGTAAAGTTTGCTCCTTTTCTAGTTGCTTAAAGTGGCAACTCACTGATTTGAGATGTTTTGTCTTTCCAAATGTAAGGATTTAGTGTTATAAATTTCACTCTCAAAACTGCATTGTGTGTATCCAGTAAATCTTGATGCTGAATTTTTCATTTTCATTCAGCTTAATATATTTTTTAAATTTCCTTTGAGACTCTTAGAATCACATTCATAATTTTGTTGGTTAATTTCTACATATCTGAAGACTTTCCTGTTGTCATTAAACTTGTTAATGGTTTGTTTTATAATGCAAAGTGTAGCCTATCTTGATAATTGTTCCATGTATACACAGAAAGAATGAGTATTTTAACTTTATTTGAAAGAGTTTTCTGTAAAATCCATTAGGTCATTTTAGTTGATGGTTTTGCTCAGTTCTATATTTTTGCTGATTTTCTTTTTGTTAAATATAAGTTGTTGAGAGTGGGGTGTTTAAGTCCCCAAGAAAAATTGTAGATTTGTCTATTTCTTCTTTCAGCTCTGTTGGCTTTTCTTTCTTATATTTTCAAGTATAGTTTGGAAAATAAAATTTAGGATTGCTGTATATTCTTGTTAATTAATACCTGTGTTTGTCTCTGGTAATTTTTTTGTCCCAAAGTCTATTTTATCTGATATTAATGTAGCCATTCCTGTTTATTTTGATTAACATTTTAATTTTATACCTTTTGCATTCTTTTAACCTATACCACTATGTTTGTAGTGAATTTTTTATAGACAGTTTACAGCTGGGTCTGGATTTTTAATTTATCAGGTAATTTCTGTCTTTTAATTAGCATATTCTGATCTATTTAAATTGATTATTGACATGTTAGAGTTTACCATTTTATTATGTCTTTCATTATATTCTTCCCACTTTTCATGTCGGTTCCTTTTTTCTTTCCTTCTGGCTACTTACTTGAAATAGCTTTTGGAATTCCTTTTGATTCCATTTTTATTTATTTGTGTGTTCCAAATAATTGCAATAAAATTTCCTTAGTAGTTGCCCTAATATTACAATATGCATATGCATCTTATCATAGACTATTGGTAGCAACAATACTTATCACTTCAAGTAAAGTATCAAAACTTTGTTGTCATATATACATAATATACATACCTTTATAGTACACACAGCTTTTCAACATACACTGGCCACCACATTACACAGTGTTACAATTTTTAGTTCAACCATAAAATATGATTTAGGAAACTTATGAGGTAAAGATTATTCAGTTATGTTTACTATTTATTCCATTGTTCCCCTTTCCTTTATGAAGGTCCCAGCCTTATTCATTTATCTTTTTGTTGGAAGAGTTTCCTTTAGCCATTCTTTAAGAGTAGTTCTACTAGCAACAAATTATCTCAGTTTTCCTTAGATATTTTTCCCTCTCATTTTTCCTTAGTTCTTTCTTGTTTTTGTTCTTGTTTTTTTCCTTTATTTCTCTTATTCTGGGAATATTTTTATTCTGTCTTCATGAGCAGTAATTTCTTAAGATAGAATTTTTATGTGATAATTCTTATGTTTCAGTACTTGAAAATATGCTACTTTTTTGGCTACTTTTTGTGGGTTTGGTCAGTTTCTTAAAATCTGTATGTTTGAATCTTTTGCCAAATTTGGGAAATTTTCAATTATTATTTCTCTGAGTGTTTGTTTTTAGTCTCAGATTTATCTCCATATGGGCTTTCAGTGATAAAAGGTTAGATTGCTTGATATTGTTCCATAAATTCTTGAGCATATGTTAGTTTTATTAATCTTTTTCTTGTTCAGATAAATTCTGTTTATCTGTTCACAGAATATATTCTCTTTCATTTCTCCTCTAATATTAAGCCCATCCAGTTATTAAAAGCATATTAGTTACTGTAGTTTTGATTCTGTATATTCCATTTTGCTTTTTTTGAACTTTTATTTCTTTGTTAACATTTTCAATTTTGTATTTGTTACAACAGAATTATTAATTGTGTAAGCAATATTGTGATTGCTATTTTAAACCCTTTTTAGAAATTTTACCATCTCGTTCATCTGTGTTGGTGTCAGTTGCTTATATTTTCTAACTCAAATTTGTTGGTTCCTGGTATTGATGAATTATTTTTGATTAAATAATGGATATTTCATATATTATGTTAAGAGACTTGATCCTGTTCAAATATTCAATTTCAGCAGGTAGTCATTTAATTTCTTTATCAAGGAGGTTCTGGCCAACTTTTCTGAGATGTAGCACCAATGACGATTTAGTTTGCCATACTCTTCTGGCCGCCTTCATTCTTCTAGCTCTGCTGGGTTCCCCTCTAGCCCCGTGCATGCACTGACTGGGCTGCCAGTTGCTTTTGGTGGGAAATTCAGGAAAGGCTGGGCCTTGCTCATAAGTATGGTACCAGACCAACTCTGCTGCTCCCCCAGAGGCTCTGCAGGGTCTGCTGGGTGGGAAGCTGCCAAGGTCAGTTCCTACGCTACCCTGTGAAGCAGGGTCTCACTCACGCTGCTCTTTCAGATTAATCTGTGGCTGTGCCAGTCACTGAGCAGGGGTCCCACTAATGCTGGTACTGTTCAGACTAGGTTCTGCTCCTTCATATATTGGGAGGCAGTAGAGTTTCATTGTCAGGTCTGCTGGGCTGACAGTACCAACGAGGTCACCAGGAAGGGCCACCTTTACTGCTGCTGCTGTGCCACATCAGGCCACTGCTGGCTTTGGTGTGGAGGGGAGGATGTGCCCTGACTGGGTCCACTCACACTACTACTTCCCTGGAGATGGCTGCTGTTTACTGGGCATTGGGTATGGATTCTTTTGATGTCTGCTGTCTCTCACCAGAACGTGATCCTGGGGCTCCACAAGGAACCCGTGAATGCTGACACTGCGGTAGACGGGACCTGACGCTGTGCCTATGTGAACAAACAGTGTATCCCTGGAGGTCTGTGCAGTCCTGACATTTCCCTATGCATAGGCTACAGAGAGCAGGCTTTTTGTGCCTTTGTTGTTTTGTTTTGTTTTGTTTTATTCTGTACCTACTGCTGTTATGGGTTTCAGGGCTGTCCAGTGATAAATGCTAATACCAGTAGTCTGTGATAAGTTACATATGTATGTTGTAATGCTAGAACAACTGTTAAGTAAACAAAATAGCAATAAATTGAAACACATACAGGTGTGACATCTACTTTTTAAAATCTGTCAAGACTTAATTTGTGACATACCATATGGCTTATCCTGGAAAATATCTCATGTGCACATGAGAAAATGGGTTTGCTGTTATTTGGTAGAGTGTCCTGTATACATCTGTTAGATCTACTTAGCTTATTCTGTTGTTCAAGTCCTCTATTTCTGTACTTACCTTTTTTCTGATTTTCTATTCATTATTGAGAACATAGTACTGAAGTTTGAAACTGTTATTGTAGACCTGTCTATTTTTTCCTTCTGTTAGTTTTTGCTTCATATATTTTGCTGGTCTGTTACTTGATGCATAAATGTTTAAAATTTTATATTTTCTTCCTTCTTTTATTAATGTATAAAGTGCTTCCTTATATCTTAATCTACTTAGATTTAAAGTAAATATTGATAAGGGACTTACTTCTGTCATTTTTCTGTTTTCTATATACCTCATAAGATTTTTTCCCCTCACTTCCTATATTACTTTCTTCTTTTATTTAGTTGATATTTTGTATTGAAATGTTTAAATTATTTTCTTATTCCTTTTACATACATTTTATAGCTACTTTATTTGTAGTTACCATGGGGATCATTTAACATTCTAAAGTTTTAACACTCTATTTGTACTTTTCAGTTCTTTGATTTTTTTCTTGTTCTTTTTTGGCTTTCTTTGTTGATATTTCCCTTTTATTCACACATAATTTTCCTGACTTTTATGTTGACACCTTTCTTTAGTTTTTTTATTTCTCTAAGTTAATTAAAGTCTTGATCTAGGAGATTTGCAATCAGGTGTTTTTCAGGGACAGTTTCAGTCAATTTATTCACTGTTTCTTTGTATGCGTTGTGATTTTTTGCTGTTGAAGACTGGACGTTTGACTCTAATAATGTAATTATCCTGGAAATCATATTCTCATCATATTCTCTGTCTTCCCTGGGGGTATACCGTTTATATATATATAAAAATATATATATATTAAAAAATATATATATATATATATTTTTTGCTTTTGCTTAGTGTTTTTTTTTGTAGGCTCTCTATGTGCCAAGAGTTAGTCTGAGATGTCAACTTAAGGTCTTCTCAGCTCTTCTCTGAGCCCATTCTGTGCCCTTCTCCTGAGCACATACAGTTGCATTCTAACTCTTGATGTATATGCTGTGCATTTGCATGTTCTAGTCTTTAATTTCTGACTTTCAAAAGGAGAAAAAGAGAAACATGAAAGTGAAGGTAAAGGGTGCTAGCCCTTTTAATTCCCCTAAACATCACTTATGCTGGATGGAGAAGGAGCTTACCACAATGGGGGAGGTTCAACAATAATGGCTGCCCAGAAGTGGCAGCCAGTGATCAGAGCACAGATCCCCAGTATTTGGAGTTCTGGGTCTTGTTTCGCCCACCCTGGCTCCTGAAAACTGTATTAGCTGCTCTACGAACATGTGCAAAGCTGCCAGCCATGGGGATAGCTGCTACTGTACTAAGAGCAAAAATTAACTACAATTTATTGTCTAAGACTTCCCCTGGAAGGTGCAAGCCTTTAATAGACTCCAGAGTTCCAAGATAAATACATCAGACAGATTTTACCAGCATAATTGGTGTTTAGGCGAAGAAACAGATTTCTAGTGCTTCCTATGTTTCCAAATCACTGCATTAAATCCAAGGAATAAGAGATGAATTTATGTGGCTATAATGCAGGACATTGACCAGGACATTTGATTTTTAGAATAATTGTAAAAATTTGTAGTAATATCTCAATGATTTGCAATAACCATATACAGTTTATTTTCTTATAACAGTGATAAAAACAGAGAACAGAAGAGTATTGAGTAATTCACAGACTACTGCTTACATAGAAGTCTGCAAAGTATGTTTTCTGAATGCAATAAGGAAATGTATATATAATCATTGCTAAAGAAATTCAAAGTAAATGAGTTAGAAAAATGTGAGATTCATGAAGGTATCTGTTAAATAGCATTTTTTCCACTTGTGTGGTTGTATCCCTTATGTTTGCTCTATAACAAACTATCCCAGACTTCATTAACCTGAAAATGTAAGAATTTACTGTTGCTCATGAGTCCATGGGTCAGCTGAGAATGTCTTCTCTTGCCTCTAGCATGTTTCAATGGTTGACTCTAGGTCAGATAAGCATTTTTGCTAAACTCTCAAATGTCCAGGGCCTCAGAAGGGACAGTTCATCCCCACTCCTTGTGAGCTCTATCTAGCACACTACTCTGGGCTTGTTCTTTCCACTGGAAAAGTTCTGAGAGAAAGTGTAAATATGCACACTTCTTGAGGCCTGGTTGCAGAACTACGTATGCTTACCTCTGTTGCAAACTGACAAACCTCTGACCAAGCCCAGCATAGATTTCAAAAATGACATGAAACTAGACATTCTTTCTTGGAGATGCTACAAATTCCAATTGCAAAGGGTCAGGACACAGGGAAGAGTTAAGAATTAGGACTTTACAGTCTCTGCAGTGTTTTTGACAGATGTGGTTTCACCCTGTCTCTATTATCCTGAGCTGACTGATTTAACTCATTGCCTTGGCACAACAATCCTACAAACTGTAAGAAAGCCATCACTGAGGAGCTTGCTGTTTTTCTATAAATATTATATAAAAATAGTTAATTAAAATATCTTTTTGCCTTTCTTAAAGAAAAACTCTTAAAGTAGCATAATATTATTCCTACCATCCGCCTGTGCTGTGGAAAGCTTTCCATGTAGCCTGCAACTTGAACACAAATCTCCTGACCCCTCTGCCCCACATCTATTGCTAGGAAGTCTAATTTGAGGTTGTCACTCTGTTATAACACACTTTGTTTTGTAACAAAAGATGCTGAAGTTTGGAAGACACAAAATATCTTTTGTTAACTATTACAGGGTGCTAGAGGAGTTTGGCAAGAACAAAACCTGCTAGTCCTCCTGCCTTCAGTGTATGAGTTTGTTTTTTGTAACATCAAAGCTGGCAACATTTTTCAAATAGTGGCAAATTCCATTTAAAATAGTTCTAACTTGTGAAATACTTGTTATTTGGAAAAAAAGTGGAAAAAGTTGTTTTGAAAACATCAAAATTTACTCTCCAGTTGAATAATGCTGATTTTGCCCTAAAAGTCTGTGATGAAACTCTGTTGAAACCCAAATATTGTTTGGATGATGGCTTGCCTCATTACATAATGTGGTAGGCAGAATGATCACTTTAAATTTCTGCATAGATGAATAGTGTTCCAAAATACCTCAAATTTCATTATTTAATTCTCTTTAACTTTGCCATATTTATGTTTATGCTTGAATTTGTTTTCCTTAGTGATATTTATGTGATAGCATTTTTGGTGAATAATAATTTCATTTATAAAACTCCAGAATAGGGCATACAGATAGTATGAACCTATTATATTAAAAGACATACCCTGAATAATTGAAGTCAGGTATTTTTTTAAGTCACATTTAAAAATTTTCAATTAAATTCCTAAATCAAGAAATCACATCAGATTTTTGGTTCTGAACAAACTGGAATGGAATCAGTTTTACCTATTGTCCCACTTAAGTACAACTGAAAATCCTAGACATGACATAAGAAACATACATATTACACCTGGAAAGGCAGAAATAGGAAGGCAGACATGCCAGGGAACTTGGAGCCTGATTAAGGACAGGATCCTCACCTGACCATAAACTACTTGATTACATAATTGGCCTATTGCTAGCCTACTGCTTCCACACCCCTAGGCAATAAGCTATTATTGACTGACTCACTATATAAAGAGCTCTGCCCCATGCTCTGGGCGGAGGCAGAGATGGAGGTGGATTATGGGCCTGCACACTGCTGGCTGCAGACATGATTGTAGTGTGTGTCCTACCACCGTGAGAATCAATCCAGGTAATAAACCCTTTTACCCCAAGAACTTTCTGTTGTCATTTCTCGGTTTCACTGAATCCGTAGTGAACCTCCTCAGGGCTGAAACCCTCAGGCAAGACAACAGCCCAGATATATTCTGGTTTAGGGTTCCCAACTTGCCTAAAGTTCAGATTTATCTGGGGGTGTGTAAGGAAGTTGGGGTTCCTATGGCCAGGATCCTCACTGAATTTAATTCACCTGATGATGTAACTGACCTGTTGCTAGGCTACCGCTTCCACACCTTTAGGCAATAAGCTAACTGCGCTATATAGAGAGCTCCGCCCAGTGCTCTGGGTGGAGGCAGAGACACTAGTGCTCTACCTACCGCCAGGAGAACAAGCCGGGTAATAAACCCTTTCACCCCAAAGAGTGTTTTGCTGTTAATTTATTTGGTCACATTGAATCCATAGCGAACTTGCCGGGGGCTGAAACCCATTGGCAAGACAGGGTCTTTTTAAAAAGACATATGCATAAACGTTATATAAATCTGAATCAGGTTCAGAATCAGAATGTATCTACTTAATCAGACACATATTTTTGACGAGCTATACAGGCAACTCCTGTGCAGCCAGCTGCATGCCCCTGGAGCTTCTGTTGATAACCACTGCTCTATTAAATAGGAGGTCTCACCTGGCTATCATTTTATTAAATTATTAGAGCATTTTCAAAGCTACAATTGAGTTCACAAGAGGACAAATAACACATATGAGATCATTAAAAATTAAGTGGCTAAGGCAGAAACATCATTCTAGCCTTTAGAATTAGCAATCTGTTTCTCAGGCCTTGATTTACAACTCTCTCTCACCCTGTATAAAACTGATTTAATAGCTATGCCTCGTTAAAAATAGTGATTACTCCTTGGCATCAAATCAATAGGCTATTCCTCGCACAGAATGCTTTAAAAATATTACCAATTATTTAAACATGGAGTCTAATTCTAAAGCCTGCAGTATTGGCAGTTTAGGTCTAAATACTAACTACTGAGGATACAGTTTTTGACAGATTACCAAATATTCTTTTTTATTTCTTTTAAAGCTAATTTCCCTAAAATGTGTTCTGTGTCTTACAACATTAACCATTTGGGATATAGTCATGATCTTATTTCCCCTTCTGATTCCCAAGGCTTTGAATCCCTCCTAGAAACTGACAAGCAGATGTGGTAAAATCATATATAAATGTAAATAGGATGCATATCTTCCTTATAGATGAAGTAATAAAATTTCAGTATATAGTTTGTACTGCTTCTCTTTTGAATGCTCACAGGACCTTTATTTTTGCTTCCTGATTCTAGACCCTTCTCCAGAATGTTGAGATTGCCAGAGAAGTGACCTTTGAGAAAGGAAACCATTGCTGTACCTAAATTCAGGTAAGACCATTACTTTTCAGTAAGTCTATGAATGAACACTGTAAATCACTGTAAAAAATAATAATTTCTCTACATCTCTATAAGAGAGTTGCTTTCTTCCATATTAAGGTTTATGAAGCCTCTCTATCTGCTCTAGCACAGTATCAAACTTTAAAAAAATATCTGGCATGGGAAAGGCAGCAACTCTCTATGCTTCTCAATGTTTAGTGGTTAGACTGGATTTGAGCATATCTTTCCCTCATATTCATTTAAACAACTATAGTGAATTTATGTTGCTCCTTTAATGAGAATTTTTCAGAGGAATGAGTGATACACATTAGTTTTTCAAAAGCTTCCTTTATTAGGGAGGGGTCCATGACTTCTCAGCAGGTTGAGAATGGTTGTCACCACCTCCATGAGCTATGGAGACCTGGAGAAAGGGTAAATCTGTGACAATCCAAGGGGCTGTGGCAAAGTGCTCCTAAAAGGCTTCACAACATTAGAGCTTGGGGGCTTTCACATTCTCTTTTGTTTATTCAACACAAAGGATAAAAAGGTATGAAATTAGTGAAATAAATATACCTTCAGAGAGCCTGAATCAGCAAGGAAAAGCAGAAGAAAGATGGATATAGTCTTTGACATTGGTGCTAGGAAGGTTACTTTTGGAAGGACTCTATTTGCTAGAAAGAACAAAACCTGGCTGCCAAAGTTTCACACTGAAATCACTAATTCTGTTTTTTTAAAAACAAATTGTCACAGTGTTTTCTGAGTCCTTATTTCTTGGCAGTGCAAGGACTTGCAGTGTGACTTTAGTGATAATCATAAAACTTATTGTCATCTATGTTTAAAGAAACACCAACACTTAAAAGTATATTGTGTGTATATTATTGCATTAAATTATTTTTAAATACAATATGAACTGGGACACATTCTTGAGTATATATTTGTATGCTATGAAAATCAGAGTTCTAGGTTTGTATGCATCTATGCAGATGGCTTATTAATGGATTTCCCAGACTGTGTTCTTGAGGATTATGGTAAATTTCAAAGCTATTTAGGATTATGAGCAATTAATTACTAAATCATCTGTTTATTAATCAGCTGCTATTAACAGAAGTAGGCTGTTCTAATTACTTCTGTTAGACACAGAAGCCATATAGTGATATATTTTTCATAGTAGAACCTATGTGGGGATGGTTTGCTAATAGGTTGAATCTGTTTTCCTCACCTACACCTGACCCCTAACCACCCGAATTCAGATTTTTCCTCATCCTTAAACCCTGTATTTCTCATCATTTGAATAAACTCAGAAAATTCTAATGCATATATTCCTAGGAAGCAAAAAGAACACATTTTAGTGCGCCAGTAATGCTGGGTTATATCCACGGTTTTCAAATGATTTTTCATAGCTAAACCTGTTTTCATAGTTATACCTTCTCTTAAATAAAAGTATCAGAGAAGCCCGAAAGATGAAAGGGTGGGGGGGGGGGACATTTTCACTGAAACAGGGGTCAGTGCTGCAGATCTACGTGGCAGCTGTGCACTGCCCTTCCTCCAAAGGCATCCTCATAGCCGCAAACCCCACGCACCTGACAGATGCCACTATTTCCTGGAACCCTGTGATTCTCTAGCTCTTGGTCCTTCATTTTGAAACCCATGTGGAAGAATGAACTGAGCAGAGGCACAGAGCAGACCACAGAGGTGGAAGTGCCAAAATTATGCGGTGCTGGCCACAAATGGCCAAGTCATAGCTTTGCAACAGAGATCATTTATTACCTATGGAGAGTCCCAATGTGGGTGTCTCCCGGTGAGCTTTCACTTCACTGTTGTGCAAAACCCACCCTTACAAGAATCCAAAGGACCAAACGCTGTAAATCTGCCTGAAGCCTAGGAAGTGTTGCATCTCACCATTGAAGAAGAGAAGTTGTGAAGAGAGTTATGGAAATTTATTTGACAGTCCCTATTGCCATCCTCAAAGCACCTCACAAAGGGTAGTGCATATTTTATTTTAAAAGCTACCTTTGGATACATTTCTAACATTTCTGTTTCTTCTGGGGTATGTATCTCTGCCTTCTGTGTTTTCTTGTTATTTTGGAGTTCAACATGCTCTGTTGACAAGTAACATGTCTGAGTGGATTGTTGCTTTTGAGAGAAGATGAATGAAGAGGAGAAATACTAAATGTAGTCTTATAGCACATAGCCTACCCACATGCCTATTCTCTGATACTTTGCACATAAGGAATAAGCACTGCATGTCTCAGCATGCCCTGTTACTGGATTTCTCATAGTCTCTGACCTGACCTGTAGGATTTTACTTGTGCTTCCTGTGTTTTATTCATGCTCATATTTGTGTATGTTTAAAGCTAGACTGCTTCAAATGTGAATGGAAAATAGCCCATGAGCAAAAGCAAACTGGATGTCTGGTGTGTGAGCAGCTGTCCCACCGGAGCACCTGCCTCTTGATTTGTGCTTGCTGTGTCCTCTACCTGGGTAGAGGAGCCTTCCTGGGAATTTCTATATTCCAGAACAAGATTCCTATAATATAAATATTTCAGATATTCAAATACTACATATTTGAATGCATACATTTTATGTTATTGCTGATTTTCTGTGCATTGAGGATGTCAGAGGCAGCTGACCTTGTACTTTGGTGTTTCCATGGTCTGTCTGTCTCTTCGTGTTACACCTTGCATCTGTTTATCCTTCCCTCCTTCTAAACCCCTGGAAAGCACTTATTTTTTAGAAATCATCTCTACAGTGTCCCTTTTCCAAAATGTTAATAGTGATTCACTTTTTCAGCCTGACTTCTTTCGTTTAACAACGTGCTCTTAAGATTCAGCATGTCATTTTGTGGCTTGATAGGTAATACCTTTTATCTGAATAATATGTCACTCTAGATGGACCATAGTTTATTCATTTACTCTATTCATCTACTGAAGGGGATTATGAAGAAAGCTGCTATAAACATTCATGTGCATGCTTTAGTAAGTTTTCAAATCAGTTGTTTAAATACCTAGTGGTATAACTGTGGCATCATATGGTAAGAATATGTATAGTTTTATAAGAAACTGTAAAATTGTCTTCCAGAGTACATGTACTATTTTGCAATCCTACCAACAATGAAGGAGAGTTCCTAGTACTCCATATTCTTGCCAACAAATTATATTGCCAACTTTTAAGTTTCATAGTTTTTAAAATACATTTAACTTTTATAGTATCCCTTTAGAATAAGGAATCAATTCATTTGAAGGGCATTTTAAATTCAATGAAGGGCATTATCATTCTCATGATAAGTAAAGACATATCTTCCAAAATAACAAAGTTTACTAACACTAACCAGGCAAATAGATGTCATGAGTGATATTTAGTGGGGGGCATGGACATTAGAGAGTTAAAAACTGAAAATTAAAGCAGTTATAATCAGTTTCAAGTTTTATGAGGGAGACACCAAATGAGATTTCTTATTTTTGCCCCTCCCCCTTTTCTTTTTTCTCTTCATCTTCCTCTCCTTCTTCCCCCTCCTCCTCACTCACATCTTACTCTCTGCAAACATGCATATGTGCTCACATAATCACATGCTGAAAAGAAATTTTAGTGGGTGCCTAACCCATAAATTGTGGAATTAACAAGTTGGAAAATGCCATTACAAACAACACTAATGAGGACATAAATGAGCAGATACAATATAAAGCCTCTTCAGCTAATCAGAGTATATCTTGGACAGTACTCAGCCAATGCCTTCCTGCACCTCTCTGAAAAATTCAGTCATATAATTTCCAACCATCCACTCTTCCTTTTCACCCATTGTCTGATGATTACTTTTGTTCTTCCTATCTATATCTAGTTTTGCTTCATCCTGTAAATCTCATCTTTCCTCAATGCTGCTAACTCTCTATGGTACTAATTTTTCACAGGAATGTCTTTTACTCTATTCAAAGACTTCTTATCACATAAGAGCCAAACACAAATCCCATTACCTTCCACAAATTTTTTAAGTGCCGTAATCCTAATTAATTATTCCTTTTCTATACACTTAAATGATTACATTTTAGGTTATTTTTGCCTGTTTTCCCTACCAGTTCATGAGCTCTTCAACAGGAAGGCTTGAGTATATTCTGTCACTAATAGTGCATGTTGACCCTGGTCTGTTCATGTAGCCTGTCTGAACCACGAGTCTCTAGTGTAACACTGTTGGTGGCGACGGCCCTGCGCCTGATTCCCAGTTAACTGGCTCAGATCCTATGGCTCTTCACACTCTGCCATCTCCACCCTCATTTTTCTGTACCTTGTTCCCTCTCAGATACTGTTTCTGGCTCTTTGGACTTCATCTTTGTGTTTGATTTTCCTTGTGGATTTTGACACAAATGTGATTCTTATTTATTCAATTATGTTGGTATAATTCCAGCATCCTTGCCTTTCTACAAACTAAAGTTCCAAGAAAAATCATTTGGCTAGCTACCGTTTTCGTTTTTCCACTTCCATAAATGTGTGTGTTGGGGGGGGGACTCAGTAGAGTTTATAAGGTGCTGTACACACACAGTACATTCTCACTTTTTAATTTGAATTGAGTTCAACTGATATTTAGAATATTCATTGCTTCAGCAAGTTAACATTTCTTTGAATATTTAAGAAAATAACACTAGTACAATGTATTAACAGTTAACAGGTTTTTAATTTTCTTTTTAAATTAATATGCTTGCCAATATGTGTATGAAAATGATTAAAGGTAAAGGAATGATGCAAAATTTCATCTCTAAGATCTCTTAGTAATGGATTATACTGTATAAAAAGTGGAGTGCTTTTGAAACATATTACTTGTAGTTTTAAGTCCAAATTGGACGTTTCTACATATTTTAAAAATAACACTGGAGGAAAGTCAATGGTTTGAGAAGAGGCCAATTGGACAAATGAAGAAGCATATGAATGTCATTACACAATACAATAATTATGCTATTTAAAAATGAAGACAGATGTTCAAAAGTATTCTACATCTGTGTGTCACAGTGTATAATGTCTAAACTCATTGGAACAAGTGGTAAAATTTGAATGAGAACACAAAATTATTTTCTAAAGACAGGTCAAAATTAACAAACTATTTTAGAAAAGAATGCCATTTACAAAATGAGAATCTTAGTCTAAATGCTTATGTGTTAGAGAAACCATGAGAAATGAATATATAACAATGACACTTGCCATTTGTGCAGTATTTCACATCTCTTTTTTGTTTCAGTGCAAAATCCAGCTTTTGACATATGGATGCTGGTTCTATTATTGCCAACTGCATTTCTCCTAAGTTTTATGTTGAGAAAATGGCAAATCAAGGACTGCCTCTTCAGTATTTGGTCAACTAATACAAATTCTTTCTACCAAATGATACAACTCATTTTAAAAGTTCAGGGTTTGAAGAACCTAAAGAATGAGTTCTCAGTTAAGTAACATATAATGAATTTGAAGATGAAATAGAAGAGAGAAATATATAAAATATGGGTAGATATTACTAAATCAAAATTATTTGATGATACAATGTATTAGTGATAAAAGTAGCCCCAACCATACCAGGAAGCATTTTTCAAGAAAAACTATATTGTGGTGTCTGTGTGTGTGTATCAGATGCCTCTTATAAATTTATTCAGAATTCTCTTGATTTCACCTGTCTCTTTTGGTCACTTATTCTAGCTTCAGCCACTACCGTAGTGGTTAAGTCTACCTGGACCTTTGAAATAATTTGTGCAGCAGCCACAAGTTACCAGCTCCTCATCTTATTTCTGCATCTCAAACTGTTCATCTATTTTCTCCTTCCTGGAAATTTCCCATTAAGGTGAGATATCAAGGAACCCAGAAGTGCTATGGAAATAATCATCTGTAAGGCAAGTCTTTATCATCTGGGAGACAAAAGTGAGTGGATGAATTCTCCTCCCCTCTGTCTTCAGAAATTGAATATTGTCCTGAAGCTAAACTGTACTGAGAAGCTGAATATCCATGGGTGTTTTATACCACATGGTGCCACTCTTAACAACTCTTAACAGGTTGTAACTCCTGATCTGACCCAGTGTCCTATCTTTCCCTGATTTCCTGAGCCTTCCAAATGTTCTCTTTTCTACTTACCTGGTCCACCAGCAAAATCTTCTCTATCCCCTTAAGTACTGTGAACATTCCCTTCACCTTCTTGCCCTTATTCAGACCTGGAGATCCCTTGGGGGACAATTCTTTCTCTCCAGCCTTCTTAAATGTGGTTTCTTCTTCTTTAAATGAAGAACCACTAGACCAGGAGATAGGCATGTGTTCACCTTGCTCCTCTTCACTTATTGTTTGTCCAGTTCTTCTCTTTCTTTCCTCATGAACTGCTGCTCCTTTGCAATATGTTCCACTGGTTTCTGTTGCTTATACACATGATGACATCATTTACTGAAATTTGGACACTCTTGCTCATTTACTAGATATTTTAGTATCTGAATCATCAGTTTCTCTGCACCATGTATGCATTTATTATGTGTCAATATTCATGCAGAAGAGTCAAGCCTCTGAGCTTTCAGTTCTCAACTTCTTGGCTTTTAGCTCTGTGCCCATTCTTCCAGAACTATCTATTCCTGTTAGTTCTCTAAATTATATTATTGCTTTATACTGTACTGTCTCTAAAATCTCAGTATTTGACTGTATATGACATCTTTACAATTCACATTCTTTACTTATCCTATACCAGTTTGCTGAGGACTTCTAATCTATCAGCACTTCATACTTGTCAGTATTTGTAATCCTTTGTGCCTTCATTCCCCCATATGTAACTTAGATTCCATGATAAAATTACCATCATGCATACATCCTCCAGTTTTGTTTTTATTTTTTACCTTTCTCTCCTTTTCTATATTCACCTGGACAAACCTTAACCACGGTTAAACCATATTTCTATTTCCTTACCCAAATAGCAGAATATGATTAAAGGAAAACATGCAATTATGATGTTGAGTCCACTTCTAATTTTTGATCCCAAACCTCAATCAGTTATAAATATTACTTGTCAATAATCATTCATCTGAGATGGCTATTTATATCTTCATTCTCCCCAAAGCTGTCAGCAAACCTCCCTGCTTCTCATTATATCTAATAATTTTACATTGATGTTACTACCACAGAAGCCATAAGATGCAAGTTACCTGATGTATCCATCAGGGAATCTACCAAACTACCTGAATGTCTAACTGTAGCCTGCCCTATCACTATGAATGGAATGTATATGCTAATCCTTTTCTACCTGATTAAGGAATCTTCTCCTGACAGTGTGTCTTATTTATTCAAGTATCATGAATTTATCCCCTCTTTTATTTCTTTACTTCCATCAGAACACAAGTATGGTCATATTTTAAAATTAAAAATAAAATCCATTCTTTAACTCTAATATCACTTGAAATCTCTGTTTACCTTGAAGCCAAACTTCTCACAGTAGTTGTAAATATCCCATCTCTCCAGATTGTCACCTTGTATTCACTCCTGGAACTGTTACACACAGGTTTTCACCCACCATTCCAGTGATGACATTCTTATCCAGGTGACCAGGGGCTAGTGCATTCCTTTTTCCCCCAATTTACAATATTTCCTCCTGCATGCCCACTCATCCAGTTTCATTCATATTGCTTTAAAAAGTTGTTTAAATAATATACATTGGAGTGCCAAATGTGAAAATGTTATGGTGCCTGTACTTTTTTTAGAAGAAAGAAATGTTAAATTATTCCCAGTTCATATTTAAATATCCCTTTTGTGGAACTTAGGAATTTTTTTTCATGGCAATTATTTCCATGAAACTTCTCATTTTTCCCCCAATATTTAAAAAAATATAATGATTGTTCACTTTTATCAAAACAAAGAACAACTTGAGATTCTGCTTATTCAGGTAGATACTTGTGCCTTTGACATCCATCAGAATGCTAAATGGTCTTTCATAAAGTATTGACACTTTACGGTATGCTTAGAAAATACATGCAATTTATGTTAAAAGTCATATTCTAAAATTAGGCTGCTGGGGTCAAAAGTTGATGCTATCATTCAATATCTGTGAGATCTTTGACAGTTTTTAAAATTTTTATTCTTAGTTCCACATGGATAATAGTGTTATGGAAAGAATAAATGGATAATACATGCAAAGTGTTTAATGTTATATATATCAGATAATAAGCAACTAATATTAGAATTTCACTTTAAAGTTCACAAATAGTTTTGGAAAATCTTATATTTAAAATTTTATTTAATATTCACACTGGCCTTATTAGGAGATGCTATTATTGGGCTCATTTTATAGTTGATTAAATAAAAAATGAAAAATATTCAAATTGTAGAAATCCATTTAGGTATAAACTCAGGATGCAACTGTTTCAGAAATTCATAAGCATGGAGTAATTACCACATTTCTTTTGTTATAAAATGAGCTCTGTGGTCAGAAGCAATGCTATATAATACCTTAGTGTTTGAAAGGCATTTTAAGGGATTTTGTATGTTCATGGATGATAATTTTGACAAAAGCACTATAGTTAGGGAAGGTAAATTGGTATCTATAGTAAGTGGCTATTCCATGAAGAACAAAAAGCTGCCCCTTCCATAAAAGAAGTGGTCCAGTGCAATCAACCTGCTACTAAGCCACTGGCTGACACCCCAGGAAATGGTACCATGTTAGTTCATCTGTATCCAGCGCAGCCTGGGTGAGTGGGGCCCATGCTGCCCAAGTCATGCCTGCCCTCCACCACAGCCACTGCAGGCACTTTGCCCACCAGTCCTCAGGGTGTAACAGCTACGGCTGAGAAAGAGACCAGCACCACCAGAGTGGGTCAGCCTATCCTCATCAGTAAAATATTCCCTGCTGAGTCGCCTGCTGGCAGTCATTCACCTAGGACACAAATATCTTTATGTTCCATGCCAGTTTGGAGCCGACTACCCACATTCTTCTCCCAAACCTACTTGTCACCAATTTTCCTGTCGTATTTCTTCAAATTCTTAACAATTCAGCCTAACCATTCTCTTTAGCTCACAAATCAGATGGTGAATCACCTCTCCTTCCAAGTAGAATGAACAACCAGGTATATGGTTCCAAGTTCTGCCCGCTGGGAGGATCTCCACGAGGGTTTCCAGGACTGTCCTGGAGGAAGGCTGCAGAGCTGTGTCTGTCCATGGGGGTCTGGTGCCAGTGCACTGGGCAGCTACCTCTGCAAACAGAGCCTCGGTTTTTCGTTATCAGTCAACCAGTCATAGGGAACTCCACATGAGGCCACAGGTGCAGGCTGGGCGAGAGGGTGGTGAGCACAGGGACCTTGGGTATTTGGGCCACTTCTAATGCAGCTGAGCTTTCATAACCTTCCTGGTCCGATCACACATACATTGCTTCCATGGGATAGTGGGGTGCGGCTATGCACACCCAAACAATACAGGATTCATAATGGACACTCAGGGCACAGAATAACTTGGTGGCCTGTGGTTAAGTCTTTATTCTGATCTAAGTCCCTGTAATAGGTCAAAGGCCGTTTCTCAAAAGAAGAGTAGGTATTCATTGTGCAAGGCAGAGTTTGTTCCTGAATCCTGAGAGCCTATGCTGTGATTCACCAAAGGGCCTGCCAGAGCCTCCGAACAGCATATCCATCTGCCACTGAAACTCTGAGCACCACCACTGGATGCAAGTAGCAGAGAACAGTTTGCTTGGCAGCCTGGATTTGCTGGTGATCCTGCTGTTGTTCTGAGTTCCACTCCAGATTAGTAGGTTACCCAACTGACATACATGTGCCCTGCAAAATCCAAAGATGGCCCATAGAATTGGTACCTGGGGCCCAAAACAACAACTAGCCCTTTCCTTTTACATGATATTTTGACAATCTCCAGGCCCTAGAACCTTGGGAGGAACACAATTAAATCAACATAGATGCTATGAATTTAAGAATGGAATTCATAAAACAAGAGTACTTGAATAATTTTACCCTATGGCTTTATTATGTTTTTGGATACTCATAAATGTCAAAGAGCAGTAGTTAAAATAAAACACACATGGAGGACTTGTTAAAACTCAGGTTTCTGATATAAGAAGTCTAGGATGTAGCCTGAATTTTCTTTTACTTTTTTAAATTAAAGTATCATTGGTATATGATCTTATGAATATTTCACATGAACAACACTTGTGGTTTCAACATTCACCCATATCATCAAGTCCCTGCCTCCCACCCCATTGCAATCACTAACCATCAGGGTAGTAAGATGCTGTAGAGTCATTACTTGTCTTCTCTGTGCAATACTGCCTTCCCCATGACCTAGGAATATTGTGTGTGCTAATTATAGTGCCCTTTTATCCCCTTCTCCCTCCCTCCCTCCCCACCCACACTTCCCAACCCCTTCTCTTTGGTAACTGTCAGTCCCTTCTTGGAGTCTGTGAGTCTGCTACTATCTTGTTCCTTCAGTTTTGCTTTGTTGTTATACTCCACAAATGTGTGAAATCATTTGATACTTGTCTTTCTCTGCTTGGCTTATTTCACTGAGCATAATACCCTCTAGCTCCATCCATGTTGTTGCAAATGGTAGGATCTGTTTTCTTCTTATGGCTGAGTAATATTCCATCGTGTATATGTACCACATCTTCATCCATTCATCTACTGATGGACAGTTAGGTTGCTTCCATTTCTTGGCTATTGTAAATAGTGCTGCAATAAACATAGGGGTGCATATATCTTTTTGAATCTGGGGTCTTGCTTTCTTCTGGTAAATTCCTAGGAGTGGAATTACTGGATCAAATTTTATTTCTACTTTTAGTTTTTTTGAGGAACCTCCATACTGCTTTCCACAATGGTTGAACTAATTTAGATTCCCACCAACAGTGTAGGAGGGTTCCCCTTTCTCTGCTTCCTTTTCAGCATTTGTTGTTTCTTGTCGGTTGATGCTGGCCATTCTTACTGGTGTGAGGTGATATCTCATTGTGGTTTTGATATGCATTTCCCTGATGATTAGCGATGTGGAGCATCTTTACATGTGCCTGTTGGCCATTCAAAGTTCTTCTTTGGAAAAGTGTTCAGATCCTCCACCCATTTTTTTAGTGGGGTTATATTTTTTTAGTGGGGTGTTGAGTCATGTGATTTCTTTATATATCCTGGATGTTAACCACTTATTTTGGGGGAAGTCATTTATGAACATATTCTCCCATAGTTGTAGGATACGTTTTTGTTCTGCTGATGGTGTTCTTTGCTCAACAGAAGCTTTTTAGTTTGATGTAGTTCCATTTGTTCATTTTTAAATTTTGTTTGCCTTGTCCCAGGGGCCCAGTTGTGCATACCTGTTCTCCACAAATGGCCGGAATCTCAGTCTCTCTGAATATTCTAACTGTCTTTGTTTTCCAGTCCCACTACTCTCCAGAGCACCATGTAATGTGGCTTTGTGCTCCTGGAGCAGATCTCCAGGGCTGGGTGTTCAGCAGTCCCAGGCCTCTACTCCCTCCCCACTCCATTTCTCTTCCTCCCACCTGTGGGATGGGGACTAGGAAGGGCTTGGGCCCCACCAGACCATGGCTTTGCTACTTTACCCTTTTCTGTGAAGTCTTCTCTTTTTCTCCAGATGCAGGCAGTCTGTTCTACAGCCTTTGGGTCACTTTTTCAGGAATAGTGGCATTTTCTGTATTTTTTTTGTTTTATATGAGAAATAAGGTGTCTGTCTCACTTCTCATGCCACCATCTTTTTTACCTCTCCTGGAGACTGAATTTTCATTTCTAACAAGTTCCCAGAAGCTGCTGATCCAGGGACCACACACTGGGAACCATTGGAGACTGAAATCAATAATTTAGATCAGAAATCTAGTTATAAATTGACTCTACTATGATCTGCTATTGATAACTGCCTGTTTTATTTCTGCGGCTATGTGGTTACAGCCTGCATAGGAAAGAAGTTGACAACATTTTAACTCCATGGTACCAGTGTTATATTGCAAACTAGTCCCTGTACATGGAAAACAAAGAGACACTGAAAAAAGAGGCAGACCACTCCAAATTGGTAGGTGGCAGGTCTAATAAGCAAGGGAACTTATATGTGAGGTTTGCCTTAGATGGCCAAAGACAAGTAGATCTTCACATCCACCTGCCAAAATCTTAAAGTTTATATAGAAGCCTTAATGGTGTTCAGATTTATATTCAGTCACGAGGTTTTCAACAATACCTTACTCACAGCCTTGGAAGGAACAGCTCCCATTGTGGGAATGGTGGGCAGAACATGTATTCCAAGGACAAGGGAAGGGCTGAGGAGCCTCTGATTGCCCAGGGCCAGCTCGTGAGTAAACCAGCAGTCACATCCTCTTGAAGATCTGCCTGAACAAACAGGAATACCATAAGACCATGCCAGAATTCTTGGGTTAATTCTGCCTGCATATGGGTTCTTTGTGACATTTACTCAGCAAAACTGAACATTTAATGTATTTTAGAAGAGATACAGTTTTTAGTAAGTATGTATATTGAATAATTGAGGCATAAACTATAGTATCCTTACCAAAAAAAGTACAAATCTAATAACTGAGATTCTTTGAATCCTTGTCCTAAATGGAACCTAAATTAAATTGTAATTTAATTTGCCTTCAGAGTATTGAGGGAAGGTCATTTGTGAACAATGGGAAATCATTCAATGTTAGAGTATTCCCTATTTTCTATTTGAAAATAAAATTATCAATGACAGTTGTTTAGTAGCTTTCATTCATTTGTTCATGGGTCTACAGGCACGGGTTGAATATCTAGATGAGGTTCCCTGTTTAATCACAAGGATTCAGAGATGAAGAAGATGTCACTGCCTTCATGGAGCTCATAACCTAGAGATTTGTAACTAAGTCGTTGCAGAGGAAGGCCAGCTTCTGATTCTGCTTCTCATTCTTCCCAGAACAGGCTCATGTTTCCTGTACAAGATAACATGACCAGAGCAAAATTCAGCTGTCAGCTGTGCTCTATTCTCATCATCTTCCTCAGCTGAGGTCACTCAGAACACAAGGTAGTAAGATTTATGCACCATGTGTTCTGCTCTTAGGATTACAATTGAGATTAATTTTTATTTTTTTTATTAATTTTAATTTTTATCAGATTAATATTTAATTTATTTAATAACAAATTTTAAAAAAGGAATGAAGGAACATTTTGGATTATGTCCAAAAAACATATTTTTATGTCACAAACTCAAATAGCTGCTAAAATATCCTACCTGCTTTACTAAATTAAGAAGCAATAGTTTTGTATGATTAAAATTAGAAGAAATACATCAGTGAGGGTATGCCTATTTCCAATCTATTTAAAATGCATAGTTCCGGGTGATTACAATGGTTTCTCTTTGAGAAAAGAAATAAAGAGTTGGTGGTAACCAGCTATCATGTCATAATCAATTGATATTCTTCTCCATTTGAAAACCTGAGAAAGGTCTAATAACTGGTAGTACATTTTTCTTTCTGTTTTATTTATTTGTTATTGCCCGGTGCCTTTTAAAAGTGTAATGTTTCTATAAAGCTTCTTGCACACTCCTGTAAGAAGATTTGTGAACCATTGGAACCCTTCCTGTGGACAAACACAGCACAACCCTGCACACATCCCAGAAGTGATCTGGCTGGTCATTTGAGGCAAGAGCTACTAGCAAAGCAGCCACCTGTTCACTCTTTCAGTAGATGAATCCATGCAGCTAAGTATCTGCAGGAAAAAGGTGAAATGACAAAATAATTAGAGTAAATTAGGCTTAGATAAAATGGTGCAATTATACTACAAACAGCTTTCCTTTCATTACCAGTAAGCCATGCTGTGTAGAGTATCTTCTAGATAAGCAGTTTATTTTTTATTTTGCTGCTTTTCTTTCCAGATTTTACCATTTCAGTTTTTCTCCATTTTCATCTGTCTTATACATCATAAATACTCAAGCTTTTTAAAGCTTGTAGGATTGTGGGAGTTTTTTGTCAAATGCATTAGGCTGGGTTATTTTATATTATATATCAGGATGATATTTCCAGGGAGCAAAAGTCTCTCTGATGTCAAACTACCTGTACTGTATGTAGCCATTTGGTGACAGTAGAAAGACCAAGATTTTACTGTAAAAATTATTTTCATTCTCATTTTGGTTCATCAAAATCAGCATGTAGAGCAGGGAGAATGATGCTCAGCAAATCTGTGTTGAGTTTGAGATACTGTGTTCTTGGCATAGTTTCTGATATGCCAGGTGAATAAGTATTATTAAGTTTATTCACAACAGCACAATTTGGAATAGCTTGGCCAATCACTTTTTGCTGTCTTAATAGCTGCACATTATATTGAAAAACTCACACGTTTAATACAGAAGTATGACCAGTGATAGCAATTCCTATTAAGTGTCTATCCTGTCAATATAGTGGTATTATAACAGGACAATGAAAGACAAGATTTCCAAATTTTGCTACATCTTTTTACCACTCATTATTTACTAGAGTACATGTAGTCAGAGAGGCCATGGAGACAGCTAAGTTTGGCCTGAGCTGTGGGGAGCCAGACAGTCCAGGCTGACACTGGAGAGCCTGAGTGAAAGTACTTCTCTACACTCATGCTGAGCACAGCAGGAAATTAGTCAATGAAAAGTGTTTGTTTGTTTGTTAATTTGTTTGTTTATTTTAAAAGAAAATGAGAAGCAGTTTGGTGCCAAGAGATTCTACTGGCCTGGAATGTCGGCATCTCTCAACTATTCATCTGTTTTATGAATTTGAGAAATTTACTGGCTTTCTTTGAGCTTTTGTCATTTCATCTATAAAAGAAGGAAGTTAGCCCTATTCCACTGTTATTTTCTTTTTTTTTTTTTTTGATAATTATTTTTTATTGAAAGGTAGTTGACACACAGTATTACATTAGTTTCAGGTGTACAACACAGTGATTCAACATTTATATACGTGATAATTCTAGGTACCAGCTATCACCATACCAAGTTGTTACAATATTTTGACTATATTCCTTATGCTATACATTACATCCTGGTTACTTATTTATTTTACAATTGGAAGTGTGTATATATATATATTTTTTTTTTGTGAGGGCATCTCTCATATTTATTGATCAAATGGTTGTTAACAACAATAAAATTCTGTATAGGGGGGTCAATGCTCAATGCACAATCATTAATCCACCCCAAGCCTAATTTTCATCAGTCTCCAATCTTCTGAAGCATAACGAATAAGTTCTTACATGGAGAACAAATTCTTACATAGTGAATAAGTTACATGGTGAACAGTACAAGGGCAGTCATCACAGAAGCTTTTGGTTTTCCTTATGCATTATGAACTATAAACAGTCAGTTCAAATATGAATACTCATTTGATTTTTATACTTGATTTATATGTGGATACCACATGTCTCTCTTTATTATTATTATTTTTAATAAAATGCTGAAGTGGTAGGTAGATACAAGATAAAGGTAGAAAACATAGTTTAGTGTTGTAAGAGAGCAAATGTAGATGATCAGGTGTGTGCCTGTAGACTATGTGTTAATCCAAGCTGGACAAGGGCCATAAAACATCCACATATGCAGATTTCTCTCAGAACGGGGGGGAGGGGGAGGTTCTAAACCTCACCTCTGTTGATCTCCAATTTCTCACCTGATGGCCCCCCTGCGACTGTGCCTGTCTTAGGTTGTTCCTCCCTTGAGGAATCTTACCCGCCTCTGGCTAACCAGTCATCTTCTCGGGCCATACAGGGAAATGTTAAGTTGGTAAGTGAGAGAGAAGCCTTATTGTTTGAAAAGGTTAGCTTTTTACTTCTTTGCATATTTATGCCCTGTGGCTTCTATGCCCAGCATTCGTCTTGAGCTGTCTTTACCACTTGGAACAATTATGATACTCGGTAAATTCGATATGAGGCACGAATTCTATTTAAGGGTTGTAGTTAGGAAGGAAGAAGAAAAGCTATAGAAGTAGCAGGCGGAAAAAAACATGGTAAGATTGATTATTTCTTTGACATATCTTCTTGTAGAGTAACTTCAGCATGTATAGGTTTTAAAATACTAATTAAATTGTGCACACACATTAACATAATAGGAGAACAGTTACTTAACCAAAGCATACCTCAAATTACCAGCCATCTCCAGTGAAAACAAGAAAACCAGTTATGCACCTTAGGCATTTGTGAAAACTTATTTATGATATGGTGGATATTGTCCAACTGAACTTGAACAGTCTGAGAGAAATCAGACAAATTAAAACAGTCCCTATCTGGGGACTGTTCACATCCCATATGTTCTTTTAACAGTAAATAGTCTGTAGTTGTAAGATTTTGGAGGACTAAAATTTGCAGTTCTCCTAATTCTTGGTTGAGTTCCAACAGTATAGATCCACTCAAATTTGTTGTTTTACTATATGCACAGGCCAGCTTAGATATCTCCTTCTTCATTCCCATGGCAAGTCCAGGAACTGGTGGGATGAGTGCATCTACAGGTGTAGCAGTGCGTGGATCTTTGTTGGGGTTTTTTGATGATCATCTTCTGGCATGAGTCTTCCAGAGAGTGCTGATGTTGGAAGTTCTTTTTCATATTGTATCTTAGTTCATTTTCTGGGTAACCAAATTAGGCTTTGATCCTCTGTATAAACACAAACAGACCCTTTGCCTACACTTTTATATGCCCTTTATATCATTGTGTAGAACTCATTGGAGGTCACCACACAGGAACTACTTTTTTTTTTTGGTATCACTAATCTACACTTACATGACAAATATTTTGTTTACTAGGCTCTCCCCTATACCAGGTCCCCCCTATATACCCCTTTACAGTCACTGTGCAGCAGCGTACCAAATGTTGTAGAATCACTACTTGTCTTCTCTGTGTTGTACAGCCCTCCCCTTTCTCCCACCCCCCAATGCATTCTAATCTTAATACTCCCTTTTTCTCCCCCACCTTATCCCTCCCTACCCACCCATCCTCCCCAGTCCCTTTCCCTTTGGTACCTGTTAGTCCATTCTTGAGTTCTATGATTCTGCTGCTGTTTTGTTCCTTCAGTTTTTCCTTTGTTCTTATACTCCAAAGATGAGCGAAATCATTTGGTATTTCTCTTTCTCTGCTTAGCTTGTTTCACTGAGCATAATACCCTCCAGCTCCATCTATGTTGCTGCAAATGGTAGGATTTGCCATCTTCTTATGGCTGAGTAGTATTCCATTGTGTATATGTACCACATCTTCTTTATCCATTCATCTATCGATGGACATTTAGGTTGCTTCCAATTCTTGGATATTGTAAATAGTGCTGCGATAAACATAGGGGTGCATCTGTCTTTCTCAGATTTGATTGCTGGGTCATAGGGTAAATTCCTCAGAGTGGAATTCCTGGGTCAAATGGTAAGTCTGTTTTGAGCATTTAGATGAACCTCCATACTGCTTTCCACAATGGTTGAACTAACTTACATTCCCACCAGCACTGTAGGAGGGTTCCCCTTTCTCCACAGCCTCGCCAACATTTGTTGTTGTTTGTTTTTTGGATGGCAGCCAACCTTACTGGTGTGCGGTGATACCTCATTGTAGTTTTAATTTGCATTTCTCTGATAATTAGCGATTTGGAGCATCTTTTCATGTGTCTGTTGGCCATCTGTATTTCTTTTTTGGGGAACTGTCTGTTCAGTTCCTCTGCCCATTTTTTAATTGGGTTATTTGTTTTTTGTTTGTTGAGGCGTGTGAGCTCTTTATATATTCTGGACATCAAGCCTTTATGGGATCTGTCATTTTCAAATATATTCTCCCATACTGTAGGGCTCCTTTTTGTTCTATTGATGGTGTCTTTTGCTGTTCAGAAGCTTTTCAGCTTAATATAGTCCCACTTGTTCATTTTTGCTGTTGTTTTCCTTGCCCGGGGAGATATGTTCAAGAAGACGTCACTCATGTTTATGTCTAAGAGGTTTTTGCCTATGTTTTTTTCCAAGGGTTTAATGGTTTCAAGACTTACATTCAGGTCTTTGATCCGTTTTGAGATTACTTTGTATATGGGATTAGACAATGGTCCAGTTTCATTCTCCTACATGTAGCTGTGCAGTTTTGCCAGCACCATCTGTTGAAAAGACTGTCATTTCTCCATTGTATGTACATGGCTCCTTTATCAAATATTAATTGACCATGTATGTCTGGGTTAATGTCTGGATTCTCTAGTCTGTTCCATTGGTCTGTGGCTCTGTTCTTGTGCCAGTACCAAATTGTCTTGATTACTATGGCTTTATAGTAGAGCTTGAAGTTGGGGAGTGAGATCCCCCCTACTTTATTATTCTTTCTCAGGATTGCTTTGGCTATTCGGGGTCTTTGGTGGTTCCATATGAATTTTTGAATTATTTGTTCCAGTTCATTGAAGAATGTTGCTGGTAGTTTCACAGATTGCATCAAATCTGTATATTGCTTTGGGCAGGATGACCATTTTGACGATATTAATTCTTCCTAGCCATGAGCATGGGATGCGTTTCCATCTGTTAGTGTCCCCTTTAATTTCTCTTAAGAGTGACTTGTAGTTTTCAGAGTATAGATCTTTCACTTCCTTGGTTAGGTTTATTCCTAGGTATTTAATTTTTTTTTGGTGCAATTGTGAATGGAGTTGTTTTCCTGATTTCTCTTTCTGTTGGTTCATTGTTAGTGTATAGGAAAGCCACAGATTTCTGTGTGTTGATTTTGTATCCTGCAACTTTGCTGTATTCCGATATCAATTCTAGTAGTTTTGGGGTGGAGTCTTTAGGGTTTTTTATGTACAGTATCATGTCATCTGCAAATAGTGACAGTTTAACTTCTTCTTTACCAATCTGGATTCCTTGTATTTTTTTGCTTTGTCTGATTTCCATGGCTACGACCTCCAGTACTATGTTAAATAACAGTGGGGAGAGTGGGCATCCCTGTCTAGTTCCCGATCTCAGAGGAAAAGCTTTCAGCTTCTCGCTGTTCAATATAATGTTGGCTGTGGGTTTTTCATAGTTGGCCTTTATTATGTTGAGGTACTTGCCCTCTATTCCCATTTCGCTGAGAGTTTTTATCATGAATGGATGCTGAACTTTGTCAAATGCTTTTTCAGCATCTATGGAGATGATCATGTGGTTTTTGTCTTTCTTTTTGTTGATGTGCTGGATGGTGTTGATGGACTTTCGAGTGTTGTGCCATCCTTGCATCCCTGAGCTGAATCCCACTTGGTCATGATGTACGATCCTTTTGATGTATTTTTGAATTCTGTTTGCTAAAATTTTGTTGAGTATTTTTGCATCTATATTCTTCAGGGATATTGGTCTGTAATTTTCTTTTTTGGTGAGGTCTTTGCCTGGTTTTGGTATTAGGGTGATGTTAGCTTCATAGAATGAGTTTGGGAGTATACCCTCCTCTTCTATTCTTCGGAAAACTTTCAAGAGAATGGGTATTATGTCTTCCCTGTATGTCTGATAAAATTCTGAGGTAAATCCATCTGGCCTGGGGGTTTTGTTCTTTGCTAGTTTTTTGATTACCACTTCAATTTCGTTGCTGGTAATTGATCTGTTTAGATTTTCTGTTTCTTTCTTCATCAGTCTTGGAAGGTTGTATTTTTCTAGGAAGTTGTCCATTTCTCCTAGGTTTCCCAGCTTGTTAGCATATAGGTTTTCATAGTATGCTCTAATAATTCTTTGTATTTCTGTGGGGTCCGTCGTGATTTTTCCTTTCTCGTTTCTGATACTGTTGATTTGTATTGACTCTCTTTTCCTCTTAATAAGTCTGGCTAGAGGCTTATCTATTTTGTTTATTTTCTCGAAGAACCACCTCTTGGTTTCATTGATTTTTGCTATTGTTTT
Organism: Manis pentadactyla; assembly: GCF_030020395.1. NCBI lineage: Eukaryota > Metazoa > Chordata > Mammalia > Pholidota > Manidae > Manis > Manis pentadactyla. The sequence goes on along the minus strand of NC_080021.1, from coordinate 86,292,971 downwards.
ATTCGTCTCAATTTTATTTATTTCTTCTCTGATCTTTATTATGTCCCTCCTTCTGCTGACCTTAGGCCTCATTTGTTCTTCTTTTTCCAATTTCAATAATTGTGACATTAGACCATTCATTTGGGATTGTTCTTCCTTTTTTAAATATGCTTGGATTGCTATAAACTTTCCTCTTAAGACTGTTTTTGCTGTGTCCCACAGTAGTTGGGGCTTAGTGTTGTTGTTGTCATTTGTTTCCAGATATTGCTGGATCTCCATTTTGATTTGGTCATTGATCCATTGATTATTTAGGAGTGTGTTGTTAAGCCTCCATGTGTTTGTGAGCCTTTTTGCTTTCTTTGTACAGTTTATTTCTAGTTTTATGCCTTTGTGGTCTGAAAAGTTGGTTGGTAGGATTTCAATCTTTTTGAATTTACTGAGGCTCTTTTTGTGGTCTAGTATGTGGTCTATTCTGGAGAATGTTCCATGTGCACTTGAGAAGAATGTTTATCCTGTTGCTTTTGGATGTAGAGTTCTGTAGATGTCTATTAGGTCCATCTGTTTTAGTGTGTTGTTCAGTGCCACTGTGTCCTTACTTATTTTCTGTCTGGTGGATCTGTCCTTTGGAGTGAGTGGTGTGTTGAAGTCTTGTAGAATGAATGCATTGCATTCTATTTCCTCCTTTAGTTCTGTTAATATTTGTTTCAGGTATGTCGGTGCTCCTGTATTGGGTGCATATATATTTATAATGGTTATATCCTCTTGTTGGACTAAGCCCTTTATCATTATGTAATGTCCTTCTTTGTCTTTTGTTGCTTTCTTTATTTTGAAGTCTGTTTTGTCTGATACCAGAATTGCAACACCTGCTTTCTTCTCTTTGTTGTTTGCATGAAATATCTTTTTCCTTCCCTTGACTTTAAGTCTGTGCATGTCTTTGGGTTTGAGATGAGTCTCTTGTAAGCAGCATATGGATGGATCTTGCTTTTTTATCCATTCTATTACTCTGTGTCTTTAGATTGGTGCATTCAGTCCATTTACATTTAGGGTGATTATTGAAAGGTATGAACTTATTGCCATTGAAGGCTTTAAGTTTGTGGTTACCAAAGGTTCAGGGTTAGCTTCTTTACTATCTTACTGTCTAACTTAACTTGCTTGTTGAGCTATTATAAACATGTTCTGATGATCCTTTATTTCTCTCCCTTCTTATTCCTCCTCCTCCCTTCTTCATATGTTGGGTGTTTTGTTCTCCGCTCTTTTTAGGAATGCTCCCATCTGGAACATTCCCTGTAGGATGCCCTGAAGAGGTGGTTTGTGGGAGGCAAATTCCCTCAACTTTTGCTTGTCTGGGAATTGTTTAATCCCTCCTTCATATTTAAATGATATTCGTGCTCAATACAGTAGTCTTGGTTCGAGGCCCTTCTGTTTCATTGCATTAAGTATATCATGCCATTCTCTTCTGGCCTATAGGGTTTCTGTTGAGAAGTCTGATGATAGCCTGATGGGTTTTCCTTTGTAGGTAACCTTTTTTTTCTCTCTGGCTGCCTTTAATATTTGTCCTTGTCTTTGATCTTTGCCGTTTTAATTATTATGTGTCTTGGTGTTGCCCTCTTTGGATCCCTTTTCATGGGAGTTCTGTGTACCTCTGTGGTCTGAGAGGCCATTTCTTCCCCTAGTTTGGGGAAGTTTTCAGCAATTATTTCTTCAAAGACACTTTCTATCCCTTTTTCTCTCTCTACTTCTTCTGGTATCCCTATAATGCGTATATTGTTCCTTTTCAATCAGTCACTCAGCTCTCTTAAAATTCTTTCATTCCTGGAGATCCTTTTATCTCTCTGTATCAGCTTCTCTGCGTTCCTGTTCTCTGTTTTCTAGTTCATTAATGGTCTCTTGCATCTCGTCCATTCTGTTTTGAAGTCCTTCCAGAGCTTGTTTTATTTCTGTATTCTCCTTCCTTAGTTCTTGCATATTTCTCTGCAAGTCCATCAGCATGGTTATGACTTTTGTTTTGAATTCTTTTTCAGGAAGACTGGCTAAATCTATCTCCCCAGGTTCCTTCTCAGGGGAAGATGTAGCAGATGCCGAAGCTGTCTGGGTTAGTCTTGTCTGGATCATATTTTTTTGCCTTTTCATGTTGACAGGTGCTATTGACTGTCAGCTGGGAGGGCCAAACTTTTCACTTGCTACTGGCCTTTCTTTACTGGGACAACTGCGACCCCTAGTGTCTTGTGTTGGGTAATTGCGTGTAGGCTGGGTCTGTGTGTTTTGCCAGGCTGAAGTGTAGGAATTTTCGTTTCTGTGGGCGTTTTGCCTTAGGCTGTTTCTCTGTTTTCGCAGCGCCCAGAGGGGTAATGGACGGGGGTGGGGCTGTTTGGCTGTTTACCTCCGTGAGGGGTCTCAGAGATGTTGCCCAGGGGGTTAGTGCAACCGGTTTTCCCTGTAATTTCCAGCCACTGGCCTGTGACCTGTGTTGTTTCAGTCCAGCTGTTACATCCCTGTCCCTTTAAGACTTTCAAAAAGCACTGGCTTTTCTTTGTCCCAGGGGCTTCAGCTTCGGCACCCGCTCAGAGGTCTTGCTGCCCTGTTTCCCTAGTTTCCAGCCCTCCACGCATGCACTGTGTCTGCGCTCTGGTGTGGGTGGCTGGGGCTGGGTGTTTAGCTGTCCTGGGCTCCCTCTCCCTCCTGCCAGGAGCTGGGGGGAGGTGTGCTCGGGTCCCGCCAGGCCGGGGCTTGTATCTTATTCCTTTCACCAGGTTCTGGGCTCTCGCACATGTGGATGTAGTCAGGCTGTTGTCCTGTGTCTTCTGGTCTCTCTTTTAGGATTAGTTGTATTTGTTGTATTTTCAAAAATATATATGTTTTTGGGAGGAGATTCCCACTCTCCTACTCACGCCGCCATGTTGGCTCCCGTACACTGTTATTTTCTGATTACACTTTGCCCAAGGGCCAAGGCAGCCCTGCTCACAGGCATAGGCACAGGATTTCATCTAACAGAAAAATGTGAATTTAGTCATGTCTTTCTTTTGTAGTGTATATGTTTGCTTTATTTATTTATGACATTAACAGAAGAGCTAAATCAACATTATGTCTCACCAGTAAGCAGATTAAGTGAGAAATGAATGCAGTATTTGCCTATTTTAAGACAGAGCTTCATTTTTAACATTTAAAAAAATTTCTAAAATACCAGTTTTACCTAGGAGACTTTCCCTATGGTTTACATTCACCTTTTGTCATTTGAAAGCTTAATTACTTTTCAAATACAGCTAGGATGGTTAAATTATTTTAAGCACTTTGTTAAAGTCTTTGAGTACTCTATCTTCCTACTTCAAAAATAAAGATAAAAATTCTTTGACAAAAGCAGGCATCAGTATAATTTATTAGAGACAGTTGTCTAATTTCAGTGCTGTTGGAGTTCAGAAAGGTATAATTATCTTCTTTCTAAGCTACATCACAAAATTCTAAGCTTCTAGGAGTTGAATCTGTTAAGACAGGAGTTTAATGTTGTCTATAGTAACAAAAATATATGAATGATTATAATTTAATGAGTATCTTTTATGAATGCACTCTAATACTTGCTTTTCATATGACATAACATTTGATAATTTCAAGATGAACAAGATGACAAATGAAAGTCTAAGAAAACATATAATAGCATTGGGGAAGAGACCGCAGTCCTATAAATGAGAGAGATTGGTTTTAAATGAAATTTTATACAGTTTATGTTTGATTGAATCTAGAAATAGCTTGAGAATTATGCAAATAACACAGTATATTACTTTGAAATTATTAGACACTTCATTTCACACTATTGTACTAATTATATATGGTTACAAGTATCTACTATGTATCAAAGAGCTAGAAGAAAGGCTTGCAACTTACACTGAAAGGAAACATATTGCACACGATCAGCCAAAATTGGTTAGATTCTCTCAGCAAAGGAAGAGTACTGGTAACCAACTTGCTGCTTTAACTTTCAATGAAGTATTTAATTAAAGTCTATTTTTGGACAATCACCTCATAATCTACTTGGCCTCTTGCCCTTAATATTGTTCCTTGCACACTTTTTACTGTTACATTTGTTGCATGAATTTAGTGATGAGCCAAAAGATGTGTCATGGACTATCCTTTCTGTGATTAAAAAGAAATTGTTAGTTGTTTTCAATGTGAAAATATTTTAATAGTGAAATCTTGATGCTGTTGGCTTTAAAACATTACTTATTTCTAAAATATGGGCCTGTAAGTTTAGGGAGAGGAAATCCCAGGCAAAATACCTCTAAAACTGAAATCAGTCAAAGGGAGAAATAATGTTTAAAATCTGTTTATTGCTTACATACTGCAGTCCGGGCCCTTCTCTCTTTTCTGCTCCAGCAAAAGCAAAACCGGCCCTCCCCTCACCTCTCAGGTACAGATAAGCCCTCCTTTGTCCAAGCAATTACCTGTTGATATGGAGATGAACTTCACTCAACACCTGAGGAATGATGCAAATGCACTAAAGCCATACTTCTTTCCACCTCTGAATGCTTATTGATATGCAGATGTACTAAAGCCAGGTAAGATATTCTGGAAATATTACAATTTTACCCAGAGGGCCTGATTCCAATTTGATAAGTTCTTTAAGATATACCTATGGAATATGGTACCAAAACAGACAAAATTTAGATATTACAAAGAATTGGATTAACATACCAAGACATTAAAAAAGTATGTATAGGAGATTTCTCAAGATGGCGGCATGAGTAAGGCAGTGGAAATCTCCTCCAAAACCATATAAATTTTGAAAATACAGGAAGTACAACTATTCCTAAAAGAGAGACCAGAAGAGCCACAGAGATACCAGAAGACAACAGTCAGGCCACATCTACATCTGTAAGAACTCAGCATCTCACGAAAAGGGTAAGATACAAAGCAGTGACCTGGTGGGACCCAAGCATTCCCCCTACCCAAGCTCACCGGCAGGAGGAAAACAGTCAGAGTGGGGAGGAGTGGAAGCACAAGACTGCTAAATAACGAGCCCTAGTAAATGTGCACTGGGAGCACAGACACACATTGCCTGATGTACTGGATATTAGAGAAACAGAAAAGTAAAATCCGAGACTAAGACTGTGAACAAGTCCCCACAGCTGGCTGCCCTGGGACAATAGACAAGTGGATGGTTTAAAAGTCTTAAAGAGACAAAGCTTTAGCAGGTGGACAAAATTGTCCCAGCACACTCAGCCCAGCAGGCTGGGAATTTTAAGGAACTTCAGGTGCAATAACCCCCTGGGTGGCAACACAGCTCCAAAGCCCCTCCTGGTGATAAGCAGCCTGTCATTCATTCTCCCCCGCTGGCACTGCAAGCAAATTGGCTGACCTACCACTGCTGCGGACCAGCCAGGGAGCAGCTCCATCCAGCAACCACACAGAATCTTCTCCCAGTGCACAGCTAATGAGGCCAGACCACCCAGAGGCTTCCCACTGCACGTAGCTGCCCAGCCCAGGCAGAGGAAGCCAGTGCAAAGGCTGGAAGGCACGAAGGGGCACCATTCTCACAGGAGAAAACACACCACTCATTTGGAGCTCTTCCAGTGCCCTAGGCTATCCCGAGGGCCATCACACCCATGGCAGCTCAGGGGATTAACCCAGAGACTGCTCCCTGTGTACAGTTATCCTGCACAGGCAGTGGAGAAGGGCAAGGTGACCAGCAAGCAGGAAGGGACTTTGTTCTCCCAACTGACACACAGGCCTCTTGCTGGTGATCACTCCTATCACCATGAGAAGGTAGAATAATCTGGTCCAGTCTAAAATCCCTCAAATGCCAGAGAAAGGGCATGGTGAGATCGAAATAACCAATCTTCCTGAAAAAGAATTCAAAATAAAATTCATAACCATGCTCATGGACCTTCAGAGAAATATGCAAGAGCTAAGGGATGAAGTATGGAGGGAGACAGTAGGGGAGAAAAAAGCAGGTGTTGTAGTACTTGTATCAGACAAAATAGACTTCAAAACAAAGAAAGTAGCAAGAGATAAAGAAGGACATTACATAATGATAAAGGGCTCAGTCCAACAAGAGGATACAACTATTATAAATATCTATGCATGCAACACAGGAGCACTGACATATGTGAAACAAATACTAACAGAATTAAAGGGGGAAATAGAATGCAATGCATTCCTTTTAGGAGACTTCAACACAACACTCACTCCAAAGAACAGATCAACAAAACAAAAAATAAGTAAGGACACAAAGACACTGAACAACACACTGGAACAGATGGACCTAACAGACATCTGCAGAACTCTACACCCAAAAGCAGCAGGATACACATTCTTATCAAGTGCACATGGAACATTTTCCAGAACAGACCACATACTAGGCCACAAAGAGAGCCTCAGTAAATTCAAAAAGATTGAAATTCTACCAATCATCTTCTCAGACCACAAAGGTAAGAAACTAGAAATAAATTGTACAAAGAAAACCAAAAGGCTCACAAACACATGGAGGCTTAACAACATGCTCCTAAATAACCAATAGATCAATGACCAAATTAAAACAGAGATCAAGCAATATATGGAGACAAATTACAACAACAGCACAACACCCCAACTTCTGTGGGATGCAGTGAAGGCACCTCTAAGAGGAAAGGATATAGCAATCCAGGACTATTTAAAGAAGTAAAACAATCCTAAATGAATAGTCTAAAGTCAGAATTATTGAACCTAGAGAAAAAACAACAAATGAGGTCTAAATTCAGCAGAAGGAGGGACATAATAAAGACCAGAGAAGAAATAAATAAAATTGAGAAGAATAAAACTATAGAAAAAATCAATGAAACCAAGAGCTGGTTCTTTGAGAAACTAAACAAAATAGATATTATCTATCTAGCCAGACTTATTAAGAGAAAAAGAATCTACACACACAAACAGAATCAGAAATGAGGAAGGCAAAAGCATGACGGACACCACAGAAATACAAAGAATTATTAGAGAATACTTTGAAAATCTACATGCTGACAAACTGGATAACCTAGAAGAAATGGACAACTTTCTAGAAAAATACAACCTTCCAAGACTGACCAAGGAAGAAACAGAAAATCTTAACAAATTACCAGCAACAAAATTGAATAGTTAATCAAAAAACTACCCAAGAACAAAACCTCCGGACCAGATGGATTCACCACTGAATTTTATTAGACATTTAGAGAGGACATAATACCCATTCTCCTTAAAGTTTTCCAAAAACTAGAAGAGGAGAGAATACTTCCAAACTGATTCTATGAAGCCAGCATCACCCTAATACCAAAACCTGGCAAAGACCCCACAAAAAAAGAAAATTACAGACCAATATCCTTGATGAACATAGATGCATTGCAAACCAAATTTAAAAAATACATCAAGAGGATCATGCACTATGATCAAGTGGAATTCATCCCAGGGATACAAAGATGGTACAACATTTGAAAATCCATCAACATCATCCACCACATCAACAAAAAAGAAGGACAAAAACAACATGATAATCTTCATAGGCTGAAAAAGCATTTGACAAAATTCAACATTCATTCATAATAAAAACTCTCAGCAAAATGGCTATAGAGGGCAAGTATAGTAGACATATGTACCCATATGTTTATTGCAGCACTATTTGCAATAGTCAAGAAATGGAAGCAACCTAAATGTCCATCAGTAGATGAATGGATAAAGAAGATGTGGTACATATACACAATGGAATATTATTCAGCCATAAGAAGAAAACAAATCCTACCATTTGCAACAACATGGATGGAGCTAGAGGGTATTATGCTAAGTGAAATAAGCCAGGCAGAGAAAGACAAGTATCAAATGATTTCACTCATCTGTGAAGTATAAGGGCAAAGAAAAAACTGAAGGAATAAAACAGCAGCAGGCTCACAGAACCCAAGAATGGAAAGGGACTGGGGTGGATGAGTGGGAAGGGAGGAATAAGGGGGAAAAAGGGGTATTATGATATAATGTAGGGGTGTGGCACGGGGAAGGTAGTACAACACAGAGAAGACAATTAGTGATTCTATAGCATCTTACTACACTGATGGACAGTGACTGTAATGGGGTATGTGGTGGGGCCTTGGTAATGGGGGGAGTCTAGTAACCATAATATTGCCCATGTAATTGTGCATTAATGATACCAAAGAAAAAAAAAAGTATGTGTATTTGCACCTTTGATTAGTTATTTAATTATTTTACATAACCTCTTTTCTAATAAGTGAATTTCTGCTGCTGTCATTGCAGCAAAATTTTGTCTGTAATTTTTTTTTGGACTTTGCTTTAGTTATCTATTGCTGTGTAATAAATTAGCACAAACTTAATGGCTTAAAACAACACATATTTATTATTCCAAAGGGCTTTCACACAGTTTCAGTCTAGGTGTTGGCCAAGGCTGGTGTCTCCTATGAAACTCTTGAAGCTCTCGAAGTTGTTTCTGATCCTATTTGTTCTTAAATTACTCAGGGCCTCTCTCTTTGAGCAAATTAGGTAGACTTCACATGGGATCAACTAATTTAAAACTATTAAAACCACTGTAGGTAAGAGAGATAAAGAGGCTGAATTGCAATGCAGGTAATTGATACTGGAAATCTTTAAATAAACCTCAGAGGTGCTCCAGGACTGCGGTGAGCTGCAAACACAAGTAACTGGTTAAGATAAACAACAACCAACAGAAACATAAGCCATTATGCAGGAATATGTATTTCTGTAGTAATTTGTTGCATAACTATGAAAACGCTGTCAGCTCTAATAATTTTAGAATTTAGACTGACAGTTTTCAGATTAGTCAGGGGTAGACTCATTTTCAGAGTCTTCAGAAAATGAGTGTTCTAAAGCCATCACCTAGCCTTCACGTTGTCATCCTTTAGATCAACCTAGAGGATCCAGCCCTAGAAAGTTAAATAAAAAAGACTCTTTCAGGGTTTCTAGTAATGACAGTCACCACATTTAAGAGTTCACTGTGCCAGGATCACAGCTGTGATCCCCTCTACATATTTTTGGGAGCCTGTGTTATCCCTGCTCACTGCAGCTACTTGTCCTTAGAGCCACTGTGTGTAGGCACAATCTGAGATACTTTAGTCATTTGAGCATTTTCTCCTTTTTAAATGCTTGCCACTATAATTCTGAATCCAGACATCCCTTCTCTTTCATCAGCCTACCTCATTTAAAACAATATAATTGACATGGGGTAACATTTGGAAGCTGGAGGATGGAAGAAAATGTAGTAGTGATAGATACTCAGAGCCAATAAATCTGATTTGTCTGAAGAAATGAAAAAGGATTTAGAGTGATGCATGGCGGCAATCCAATACCTCAGGCGGCTGTGGAATAATGAATAATGTCCTGGCCACCCATTGCATTCAACAGGGCCAGATGGTAGCACAAAGTCACCCACAGCCCCACTTGTCCTCTGAGAGTTGGCATGCTACTAGATTAACCTTCTGAAGTGCACTTGTGCATCCAGAATATACCAAATAGAGATTCAGTTATGTTTTTTACAATTACACAGTTGAAAAATCTAAATTCCATAAAAACTTTACTACAAAACAGGGTCAGATCCAACATATTTCATGGAGATGGTCTAAACATTTTATAAAATATTTAAAGGTATTTGGTAAAACTTTACTACCTACTAGTATGCTAATTGTTTATGATCTTCAGCCTTCTGTTTTCTCTTTGACCTTTAGCAACTCAGTGTTATTTAATGAATTACAAACATTAAAGTGCAAGAATGTGTTTCTGTGTGATATAAGGTCATGTCTTTATTTAGATCTAGGATGAGTCTTCTCCAGCATGAAACATATAATATAATACTACATATGTGTGTGTGTATGTGGGGAGCAGGGGAGAGGTTAGGTCTATGCCAGTGTCCTTAAAATTGTTTATATGGGATAGTAGGACAGGTATATATCAAATATGATATATATTATATCAAATATTATATAAATTTTACTCTTATACAATAGACTATCAAAAATGCAGAGAAAGCTGTTATCTTGAAGAAGCACAGTGTTTGAAGAGCACCTCAGTTGTATAAATAGTCCTGTAAAACTAGTAAAAAATGTTTCCATCCAGAGATAGCTTTAGATTTCAGGGGAAATCCAATGCCATATGTAAAACAGAACTTTTCCTAAACTCATTGTCTAAATCAATGCTTTGTTTTAAGATTGTACTCATGTAGTTTCAGAGATTTTTGAAATGAAAAACACCCAAGGATTCTTGATTCATGACTGCATTTGAATAAGTAGACCTCTCTTTATTGAGAACAAGTTCTTGCATGTTGTTTAATCAAAGGTTTAGTTGGCTGCTGTAGAAGTTTTATCCTGACGTGAGAAAAATAAATGCTTGCATCCTGAGCAGTGCATTATTTGCTTTCTTTTTTTTCCTGAGAAAGTTCTGAGGAGCAAAGTATCTGTGAATTTGGATAGGTTCCTTTCAAGAATACCAGTCTAAAGCTACCACCTAATACGTGGTGATATTTTTACACTATAATCTTCAGGTTGAATTTTTTTTTCTCGAGGAAGAATACTTCTTCTTTTTAATTGATGTAAGACATTGTGCAAGTTTAAGGTGAACAACATGATAATTTGATACATTTATATATTGTAATATCACCAACATAGCATAAGCTATCACATTCATCATATTATATAATGACTTATTTTTTGCAGTGAGAACATTTAAGACCTAGCCTCTCACAACTTTGAAGCATAATACATGTTATTGTTAATTACAAACACAATACTGTGCATTAGATCTTCAGAACTTTTTCATCTTCTGACTACAAGTTGGTTCAGTGTGCATATCTAAAGAGTGCATCTGCTGCTGTTAGATGGAATGTTCTGTAAATGTGAAGTCCATTTGGTCTAAAGTATTATTCAAGTCCAACTTTTCCTTGTTGCTTTTCTGCCTGGACAAGCTGTTACTGAAAGTGAGGTATTGAAATCCTCTACTATTATTATATTGTTGTCTGTTTCTCCCTTCAGACATAGTAGTATTTACTTGATATATTTAGATTCTCCAATATTGGGTGCATCTGTTTTACAATTGTTAGAGCCTCTAAATGAGTTGACCCTGATCATTATACAGTGACCTTTTTTGTCTTGTTACCATTTTTGGCTTAAAGTCTATTTGCCTGACATTAGTATAGCTACCCCCATACACCTTCTTCTGGTTTCTGCTTGCATGGAATATCTTTTCTTTTTCAGTCCCTTCATTTTGAGCTTCTGGGTGTCCTTAAAGCTGAAGTGAGTCTCTTGTAGGCAGTGTATAATTAGATCTTGTTTATTAATTATCCAGTGATTCTGTGCCTTTTGACTGTAGAACTCAATCACATTATATTTAGAGTAGTTATTGATATGTAAAGACTTATTGATGCCATCTTATTACTTTCAGTATGTTTTATAGGTCAATTGTTTCTTTTTTCTTCTAATGCTGCCTACCTTTGTGATTTGGTGGTTCTCCACAAGGGTAACTGCAATCAGCTATAGTTAAAAATTCCTTAAGTTATTGAGGAATATAGATAGGTAGATAATAAATGATAGATAAATGCAGATACATATGTAGATCCATCTATCTGTCTATATCTCTATATAGTTATATATATATATATTTTAATACATACATTTACATATGGTTTATATATATATGGTTTGTATATGCAGTGATAAACAAAAATTTTTAAATTTCAAATCCTAACAAAATTAAGAGAATCTCTTTCTCTCTCTCTTTTTCATCTCCTACTTACGTGCATTAAGCATTTTCACATCCACTTGCCAGCTGAACCCTTTCCAAAGCTTTTCTCCTTCCTCTTTGTGCTCTACATTGAATTAAATTTCTAAAGAAGCAGAAGATATTTTGATCCAAATAATCCAGTACAAATAAGGGTTACATTTCCAACCAGCTGGACATTTGGTAAAAGGGGAATAGAAGTAACTTAAATAAGAGAATAAGATAGCTTGAAGACTGCTTCTCTACATGTTCTGAAGTGATCCCTACCAATAATGATGACATCTTTAACATTTCTGAATTTCAGTGATTATAGATTGTATCAGTAGGCTTTCAAAGAAACCCATATTTTTGTTAATTCTTAGAATGTTGTATAGGTAAACAATTGTAAACAGTTTGTATAGGTAAACATTTTACCTAAAAAATGGCAAATCATGTTTCTATCCTGGCCTTCTGACTACTACTTCAATAGTTTTTCCTTGATATTAGGTCAAAAATTCTTGTGAATACTGGTCGGTACAGGTGAGGAGATATTCTAGTACTTAGAAAAGAAATTACTTGGACAATTCCATCAATTTCAGCATTATGAAATGACAAAGGCATTGGAAAAAAATAGAAAATTTTGTATTGAGCTCAAGGAACTCCTGAAACTATCTCCAGTTAAATCGCCTTCATATACTTGGATAGATAAAGATCGGCGAGCAAATTATTGATATTAAAATTTCATCTCAAGGTGTAAGTAGACTGTACTCTTGTTTAAAATTAATGTTTTAATAAAATATTTTTGTTGGCAAACTGAGTGGGTATTCAGGAAGAATCTAGTCACATTTTCTCTACATATGCTTTTTTGGTTAGAATTTGGTTTATTAACTGATTTGCATCTTTTCATTACACCTTCACTATCATGGATTTTTGAAATTTAATAATGTGCTAATTTAAAAGGTGCAAGAAGTATGTAGATAGCAGCTGTTTATTTAAGGAACTATGAGAAGCAAATGGGTGAGAAGGAGTATTGTTTTTCCAACTCTAATTTGACTTGTCATTGAAATTTTCTTCCAAATCATTTTCATAAATTACTTTTTTGTCTCTTCAAATACAATGGGAAAAATGTGGAAGGCAAATACTATTATTTGATTTACTTCAAGTTGAAGTTCAGTCTGTTTTCACCATTTATAGAAACTTAGATATTCATTTTCAATGAGTCATATGCATTGTACCTACAACATAAACCATACTACTCAAAAAAATCTCAAATCCAAAAATTTTTATCACTCATTTGAGAATATCTTTAGATGTTTATCTAGGATCACTTTTTTTGTCTTAAGGTCTATATATCCATGTTAGATTTTGTCCTGTCAGAATGGTGGACTCATCTATCACTGTGGAGAATAAAGATATTTCACTTTGTTTCTCCTATTATTTTTATCATTTTATCTTTCACATTTAGGTTTTCAACACATCTACTTTCAAACTTGGCACACAGAGTTATGTGGAAATATGGTTTTAATTTCTTTCCCTAATAGTAGAATATTTTCTAAGAGTGTTTGCTAAGCAATCTGTTTTCCTCTCTGATTTTAGTGGCAATCTGTTTTCCTCTCTGATCTTTACTGTGTACGTAGCCGCCACTTATAAATGAGTCCATTTTAAATGTCCCTGTTGTGTTCCTTTGGTGCCCACAGCCCTCCCAGTAACACTATATTTATCTCTGGTTGCACCATGTCTGCACATTTGTTTTCTTTTTAGAATCAGCCTCTTAGCAGACAGCACTGTGGTGAGGTCTCCCAGGTGCTGCGCCTCCATCAGGAAGTCCTCCCATCAGTAATTTACTTCAGACTATTAGGAACAGCAATGGAAGGGAGCAAGCCAGGAGAGAGCAGTCTCCTACTTTTAATCTGAGAGCTCTGAATGTGGGAGAGGAAGGAAATGAGTACATTTTGGCAGCTCCTTCTGCCAACTATTGTTTTTTTGGTATCCTGGTTTTATCATGCCACACCATTGCCCTGAGTTGCTACTAATTATTTATCTGGAAATGGGTCAGGCTATAATTTTACAGGCAACATGGGACAAGTAGAACCTGAATGAGAGATTGTTCTCCATTCTCAACACATCCTCATGCAGCTGCAGAGCCCACTCTGCACGTCAAATCTGCAGGGGTTCTGCAGGCCCATGCTTCCTTCTTGCTTCCCTAGTTCATGAGGTAAATATGTGTGTGGTCCCAGGCCTGCTAGTTTACCTTTGTGACAGATGACACACATTAAGGAATTGTTCATAGTAGAAAAGAACACAGAATTGGAGCCAAAATATTATGCCACCACTACAACCCAAACATATGAGAGAAGCTATTTGGAGGTTAAAATCAAAGGGGCAAATTCCCAACTCAAAGCATAAAAAAATCATCTTCTTCCAGACTGAAGTCCAGAAAGGCCTTTTACTGAAGGAATAAGTACTGGTTCCAGACTTCCTATTGAATGAAATTTTCTGCACTGGTGTTTTAGTATCTTAGTCCTCCAAGGATTCCATGATGATTTTAATGTTTTTATCAAAACTCATATTCATCACACCTAGAAGACTGCATGCAGCCTGTCTCATACTTGCCCTTACTGCATATTGGGACCTCTTAGGGCATTTTGAGGCATTTAACTCTTTCTTGGCTAGTTGGAAGAAGAAAGGTATATGGGCCTTAAGCATTTTCTGGACAGAGGAGCTGCTTTCAGAAAGAAAACCTTTCCAAGGGAGCTTTGACTGTTTCACACTAAAGCCTGAAGTTGCTATGACTTGAGTTTCTTACATCTGGTTTCAAGTAGATAGAAACAACCAGAAACTTTTGTGATATGCTACCATGAAGGACACAGTAATAGGAGTAGTGGAATAGTTTGTTCCTATAAATATTTAAGATTTCCCTATGGACTTTCATGAGTGATTATTAAACTAGGTTTCAACTTGCAAAAAAAAGAAAAAAAAACTCAAAGCATAGGAAAGAATCCCTTTCTTCTTTTATATGTCATATTTTCTTTTAACTAACAATGTGAGATCTTGTAGACTTTTGTTTTAAGGTTGGAAGTTAGTAAACCAGCTTGATAAAACTGTTGAAACAGAATAGATTAGGACCTAAATTTCTAATGTGCTCTTAGAAAAGCAAGTAAATTGAGTAGAGTTGAGCCTGCAATTCTGATTGAGCAACACAGTTCTGGCCCAAGAAGACCAAACCCTGTTTATGACTAGAGATCCTGAGAAACTATTAAAATAGTGAATGCAGGTCACCAGTGGCCCTGTTGTAATACATGGTCTTATCTATAAGATCCTGTGGCATCTGTGGTGAATATAGGGGTTGGTCTGCCCGACACACATTCCAATTATCTTCTGTTGTGCCTGTTATTAATACAGCAGAGGGTGGAATGCTATGTAAAGTCCCTAGACTCCTTGTTTGTGATTTAAGTGTTATCAGTCACTTGTAATTGTAGGGAACTTTGATTCTGACCTGAATTACATAGATAAAGAAACAAGATTAGGAAAATCTGTTTCACTGGCTTGGATTTTAGCAAGAGACTGGGTGAATAATAGTGGGAGAGACAATTAATGCAATTGTTTCATTTTGGTTTACCACTGTCCCAATAAATTGATTTTTCTCTTGGGTGACAGAAATATTCACCTTCACTGGCCTGTGTGTTGTGTTAGAGAGTCATGGGGCATGAGAGCAGAAGCCTTCCAGCTCCTACTGCCTGGCAGGTGCTGCACTAAGCCTGCTAAGTACACTGACTCCCTGAATCCAAAGAACTCCCTGTGGGCTACGTCCCAGCAGTGCCCACTTTACAATGAGAAGACTAAGTCGCTAAAAATGAAAATAATTTTCCCAGGGTCCCAGCGAGAACATCTTAGACATGGGTCTTTAACTCAGGCAGGTTAGTTTTAAGTCCCTCACTTAATGACTATACAGCTAGTCCTCTGCTAATATATTTGAATCTCCTAGTGATCGTGATCCAGAAAAATCCAAGGTCATGGTGAAAGGCTGTAGGGAAAGTAAATGAACTGTAGCTGAGCACTCTGGACCCTCGATTTGTGGTATTTATGCCTGAGGCTCAGTCCCCAGACTTGGGCTAAGGCTTGGGGAATGTAACAAGCAAGGACATTTCCTGCATGGCATGATGAACAGTTGTGGTTCTCTGCTCTCTCTTGAAATCTGGCCTGTTCATCCAGGAATGTATTGAACAATACGTGTTTCAACAGTTTCCCCTTCCTCAACTAGTTAGTCCATTTAGGAGTCACCAGAAGCATAGTAGTAGCAAGTATTGAAAGCATCTGGGCAAGAAGACCTCACATGATTAAAGACAATTTCAAGATCCATCAAGATAAATGAAGACCAAGTGTGTGTGGAGGAGGAAGGGGAATGATCGAAGCAATGTTCAATATAGACTTTGTGTGTATGGTATTCAAGGCAACTAGAGCTAGAGAAAACAAAACAAACAAAAACCCCCAAATATACGAGGATCACATCTGATATAAGTAAATAGGTCCACTTTACTCTTCCTGGTGGCTCCCATGTGAACACATTATTATCCCCGAGTCAGATGAAGGGCTCATATTGAAGTTACTTCCTTATCCATTACATAATTGACTTTTCATTTTAAGCCTTAGAACTTTCTCTAACACCATGGGCTACACTGAGGTATCCTGATTAGAATATTTCAGGGAGAGGGGTAGATGGAAACAAATTAACTCCTTCTCAAGACAGAAACTGGAGGTTTAGAGAGTGAGCATATATACCTTGAGGGCCTAAGCTCAAGACAGACAATATATAATGGAGTTTAAAGTTCTCTCATTTCTATACCAATCCCAGAAATTTATGTGATATTTAAAATATTAAAGGGGCTGAAATTTCCTTTTTTCCCCAAGAAAGTTGAAAATAAATGGATTGCTTGCAAACAGATTTTAGAATGATTGGTCTAACTTTGTTTTTGAATTAGGGAAAAAAGTGAGTGTCATTCAGGTCAGGATTGGACATCCACTATGTCCATTTTATCCCTTTGCGATTTTTAAATAGACTTTGATATTTAAAACAGTTTCAGATTTTCAGAAAAATGGAGAAGGTAGCACAGAGTGTTCCCAAGTGCCCCCACACCCAATCTCCCTTACTAATAATACCTAGCATTAGTCAGGTTCAAAAAATATTAACATGATATTTTAACTGAAGTTCCTAATATATTCAGATATTTTTAGTTTTTCTATAATGCCCTGTTTCCGTTCCAGAATCTCATTAAGATCATCACATTATTTTCAGTCTCCTTAGGCTTCTCTTGGCTGCGAGAGCATCTCAGACTTCTTTTGATTTTGATGACCTTGTCAGTTTTGAGAAGTACTTATCAGATATTTCATAGGATGCCCCTCATTGGGATTTTTCTGATGTTATTCAACAGATTAGACTGGGTTACTGGAAGGAAGATGGAAACTATAAATGCCCGTTGTGTCACATCATTTGAAGGGCACATACTATCCATGTGATTTATGACTATTGATGTTGACCTCAATCAACTGGTAAAAGTAGTTTTTCTTAACCACATAACCACAGTAAGGTTACTCTCCACCTCTTCCCACACAGTTTTATTTAGAAGGAAGTTGCTATATGCAGCTCACACTTCAGTACTGGAGAGTTATACTCCTTTTATCTATGGTAGAACATCTATAAAATTTATTTGGAATGATTTTTTGCAAAAAGATTTGGCTCTTCTCCCCCATTTATTAATGTATTCAATCAATTCTTTACATCAGTATGGACTCATGATTCTTATTTTATACTTTGGGTTTTAATTCAGTACTACTTTACTTATTTTTTAGTTCTGATTGTTTCACCTTTAGCCATTGGGGGCTCTTTTCAGATGGCTCCTGTACTTTGACATGCCCCCATGACAATGAGGTTTTTACTCTTGTTTTGTTTTTGGAGAACTTTGTTTCCTTTTGGCACTATATAGTACTCCAGCATCATCGTGTATATTTCTTGCTTAAGTTCTGGAATCAGCCATTTTTCCAAGGAGTCTTGGTTCCTCTTACTGGAGATTGGTGTTAGGAACCAAGATCTGGGTACTATGTATCCTTATTACTATTTGAATGTCCTTTCTTTTAGGCACTCTTAGCTGATAACAAAGAAATATATGTTGTATAAACATCTGTCTATCTATCTATCTATCTATCTATCTATCTATTATCATTATCATCAATCATCCATCTATTACTGATCTTTAAGGCACTCACAGCTGACTGCAAAGAAATATATGTTATATAAACATCTGTCTATCTTTCATTATCATAATTAATCATCTATTACTAATCTGTCACCTATCTACCTATACCTACCATCTATCTAGATGGATAGCTAAACATGAGTGGGTACTAATTACTCCAATTCTAATCTATTACCACATGGATAATTTTTAACTTCCTCCCTTGATCATCAATACATTCTCAAATTGTTGAAAACTGCCTCCTCCCATCAGGCATATATTTCCTGGAATACTCAATTCCAGGATACAAGTATAGCAATATCAGGTTGATGAACCTATACCCTCATGGGAAACACTTTATCAGCCAGAGTAACGGGGACATGTGCATCTCCTTTTGCCATTAGTCTTACAGACCCTACTCCTTTCCAAAGCCACTTAGATCTGCACAAGCCCATCAGTTAGATTATTGCACACATTTGTAATACGGTTAGATTCTCTTGCCACAGTCTGAATTTCTTTCTGAATTACTTTTTTTGTTGTTGTTAATTTGTCTGCAATAAGTTTTACTCTTTGTTCTGTAAATCCTATGGTTTTTGACAAATGGATAGAGTCATGTGTCCACTGTGATACTGTCACACAGATAGGTCAAGTGGCCTAAATAATCTTCTGCATTTTCCTCATTCATTCCTCTGGACCCCTCTGCTTCCTCTCGGAATTACACTCTTTCTTATCATATTTATATTTTTGCCTTTTCCAGAATGTGATGTAATTGGGAACATACAATATGTAGTCTTTTCTTTCAAATGGGTTTCTTTCATTTAGCATATATTGTTTCCTCATTGTCTTTTTGTTGCTTAATAGTCCATTTCTTTTTATTGCTAAATAGTTTTATTGTACATATGAACTGCAATTTTTAATCCATTCACTTATTGAAGGACATCTTGATTAGTTCCACTTTTTCACAATTATGAGTAAGTCGATATAAGCATCTGTGGGCAACATTATCTGTGGAAATAAGTTTACAAATAAAATGAGTAAATGCTTGGTAACAAAATAGATGGAGACTATGTTTATCTTTGGAAGAAACTTCCAAAGTGGAAATACCATTTTGCATATCAGCTAGAAATCAAGGAGAGTTTTTGTTGCTCCAAACTTTGCCAGCAATTGCTGCTGTTAGTTTTTTAAATGTGAGTTATTCCAATAGATGTGTAATGATATCTTATTGCTGTTTAATTTGTGATCCTTTACTAAGAGATGATAATGAACAACTTTTCATATGCTTGTTAGTCATCTATAGACCTCCTTTTATGAAGTATATGTTCAGATCTTCTGCCCATTATTTGACTAGATTGTTTCTTTACTGTTGAGTTTTAAGGCATTTTTATTTTTGAACCAAGTCTTTTAACATATGGGTTTTCTAATTACTCCCCCAATCTCTGGCTTGTATTTGTATTCCCTTAATGGTATCTTTTGCACTGCAGATGTTTTAATTTTAATGTAAAAGTCCAAGTTGTCAATTTTTAAAATTTTATATTTACACTTTTGGTTTTATATCTAAAATCTCATCACCAAACCTTATGTCACATCCATTTTCTCCTATTTTTTTCCTGTAGAAGTCTTATAGCTTATAACTTTACAATTTGATGTATATTTTATTTTAGCAAATTTTTGTGAATGCAATGTATCTTCCTAGGTTCAACTTTTTTTGTTTGTTTTATGTGTAATATACATGTATATTATAATATACCAATGCCATTTGTTGAAATAACTATCCTTTCTGATAGAATTGTCTTTGCTTCTTTATAAGAGATCAGTCGACTGTTTGTGTGGGTCTGTTTCTGAATTCTCCATTTGTTTCTGCTGGTCTATGTGCTGTTCATTTGCCAGTACCATGCTATGTTGATTATTGTATCTTTATATTAAATCTTGCCATGATTAGGGTAAATCTTCCAATTTTATTTTTACTTTTCAGTATTATGCTATTTATTGTAGATCTTTTGTCTTTCCATATAAATTTTAGGATCAGTTTGTAACTATGTCAAAAGAACGTTGCTGAAATTTTGCATAGGATTGTGTTGAGTCTGTAGATAAATATGGAAGAGCAGATATCTTAGCAAGATTAAGTCTTCTAATCCATGAATGCAGAGTTTTGTAGATTCCCATATATAGAGATCAGTACATATTTTGCCAGAATTATATCTTTGCATTTCATTTTTGGGTGCTTTTGTAAATGGCATTTTTTGTTCAGAATTTTATTTGTTCATTGCTGATATATAGGAAAGCAGTTGACTTTCATATTTTAACCCTGTATCCTGTGACTTTGTCCTACTCATTGGTTCTAGGAAATGGTTGCTTTTTTTTTCAATTCTTGTCATCTGCAAATTAAAAACAGTTTTATTCCTTTCTTTCTAATCTGTATACCTTTGATTCCCTCTCTTGTCTTACTGCATTAGCTAAATACTTCCATTAAGAAGCTAAGTAGCAGTGGTAGGAGAGAACATCATTCTTTTATCCCAGTCATAGTGCAGAGGGTCTAATTTTTTGCCATTAAGTGTAATTAAGTTTTCTTCTTCTTTGGGTAAATACCAATGGACACAATTGCTGGATCTTTTGATAAGAGTTGTTTAATTCTGTAGGAAACCACCAAAGTGCCTCAAAGTGGTTGTAGCCCTTTGCAATCCCACCAGCTGTAAGTGAGAGTTCCTGCTCATCCACATCCTTGGCAGCATTTGGTGCTGTCAATGTGCTGGGTTTTGGCCATTCTACTAGGTATGTAGTAGCATCTTGTGGTTTTAATTTGCATTTCCCTCATCTAGCTCTGTTGGGTTTTTTTAATTGACATATTTAGGTCATTCTTTATATGCTAAAACTAATTTCAAATCTAAAGTGACTATTGACATAGTTGAATATCTACTATATATACAACTGTTTACTCTTCATTGATCTTGTTCTAATTTCTTTCCCTCTTTTTCTGCCTCTATAGTTTTAATCAAGAGAATACATGTGTCCTAGAGCTGTACTTTGGTGTGTCATAATTTTGGAAAGCTATCAGCGACTATTACCTCAAGTATATCTCTACTCCATTCTTTTTTCTTCTGTATCCGCGTTATACACATTATATCTTTAAAACTGTCCCACAGATTTTTTTGTATGTTGTATTATTATTATTGTTTGTTCCTTTGTATTTCTGTTTGGGAAGATTTTATTGACATATTTTCTAGTGCACTTACTTCCTTTGCCACGTCCAGGCTTCTGATGAGCCCATCAAGCACACTTTTCAGTTATGGGACAGGGTTGTGGTTCTAGCGTTCCTTACAGTTTCTGCTTGCCCATTTACATCCCCCTCTGCACTTGCATGCTGTCTCGGTTTCCAGTAGAGTCCAGTTTATGGCTCCAGCAGCCTCTTCTCCTGTTAATCTGATCTCAGCTCACTGTTTTTATTTACCTGCTCCGCAGATTTCAGGTTGGCAGTTGACTCTGAGACTTCAGTTTTCTTATGGGAACAACAAAAGTTGTTGACTTTCACTTTGTTTAGTTTTTTCTTTTTTCTTTTTGTAAAGATGGAAGTGATTCTTTCAAGCTTTTTGCTCATCAGAGCTGAAACCAGACCCTATTGTTTTTTATAATGGCAGTGTTCAGGCTGTTTATTTTAGGGTTTTATTCTTCTCTGTGCAGAATATCATGCAGTCCAGGTATGAAATATATATACCGTTAAATTGGGCATTCCAAATGCTTCTTGGTACCAGAGAGAGAGAGAGAGGGTCAGCATAGGGTTAGTGCAAAAGTTCATCCATTATACTATCTTGTCATGCTTTTTGGTGGATTTCAAAAAACACAAGTGTTTGTAATAAAATCTGGTTATATTTGCAGTGAAAAATAATGTAACGCTTTTAGTTTTAAAAAATAAGAAATTATAAAAGGAAGGTAGGATGACTGGAAATTGCTAGGCAATGTCAATGCAGCTTTTGTAGCAAATACATAATTTTTAATCCTAATAATTCTGCTGTTATTGATGAGCTCTGTAAAGGGCAGCCCTGCCTTAGAGACCTTTCAGTTTTATAAGGTTATGAAAAATACACAATGATATTCCATGATAAAAAGCAGCAGGTACATTTTGTGTGTAGACACAGACTTCAATCTAGACTCAACAATTTCCTAAGGCACTGAGCAGAACAGGAATGTTTCCTTCCCTCAAGTCTGGGGAGAACCTAGTCATTGGTCCCACAGCCATCAAAGTATATTTGCAAGTGAGATGTATTTTCTTCCAGTGAAGAGCTTTAAATTTTTTTCTGTCTTTAATTATCTCCACTATACGTAGATTTGTACCGGATGTCTTTGTGTTGTCTAATGAACATGGCACTGAAATGAATAAGTCAATACTGGTTTATCTGGGCATGAATGGTGTTCACAGTGGATTATCCTGATAGTATTTTTCTGTCTTTTCCTTGCCAGCCAAAATTTTTCTGGCCTAGATATCTTCCAAATAAGCCTCGAGTACATTCCTCTAAATATTAATCTAGGAATGGAGTAAATGTGAAAATAAATCTGTTGAAAATCAATTTAATTAATCCTAAACTCAAATAGAAATAATTTAATTATAGCCCCTTTTGTTGTTAAATAGAGTTGAACTACAGTTGAATAATGGAATGATTTCCACCATTTGGTTTTAACACTCAAGAATTTCTTTAAACATAGCAAAGGAGCATTATAATAATACCAGTAAATTTATTAAAAAGATTCATTTCATGGCACTTTGGTTCTTAGAAGTGGCAGGGCAAGAAATGAATCAGCTTAAAAGCAGGCCCTAATTGTACTAGTCGTTAGGTAATTTTGCACTTAACCAAGTTATGTATCTTTCCAGATACTATCTATAGTATAAAAGACTCCTTCTATGTCTGAAATTCATACATTAATAATTTGTGACATGCTTTCCTATCTAATATTTCAGAATCAATGTCATTTAACAACACTAAGTGGGGAAACAGGGTGTTGCAAAATCATACCAAATGCACCAGGTATTTGTAACGAATGCAATCAGACAAAATCAATGTTGACTCTAGAAAGTATGTACAATGGATTTTTTCTCTTTATATGTGTACTGTAAAACTTCTGAATCTCTTCAGAGATTTCAATAATTTTAAAAGAAAAAAGTGTATTACTATACAATCCGAACATTAAGTGAAATTCAGAAATTTTACATCTTTTACATAAAAGTAATAGTTTTTCTGTTATCTGACACACTTATCTATACAAAATCATATAAGTCCTTGAACATTATCTCTCTTAACTTTCAATGTGATAATACAGAAAGCTGTTCAGACAAAGCATCTCTGTTGCCTGGGCAACCCTTTTCTTTCCTGTATTCATCTGATTCCGGATAGGGGACCATTTTAACCATCAGTAAAGATATGCAGATTATATGCCTTTGTGAATGATAAGGATTCTATCCAATCTGAGTAATGAAATTCACTTGTAGGAGAAATAACACTATAAAATGATATAGAACATTGAGAGGCAGGATTGTATGGCAGCTGTAACATTATCACTCCATACCTTTATGGCATTCATTAAGCAAACATTCTCTGAACAGATAAAAGTGTGTGATAGAGATATAAATATACCTAGTCTTTGCTCTCCAAGAAGTCATGGGCTAGTAGGAGAGACAGATAAGAAAAAAAAAAGCTAATACTTCATTAAAAAAATTGTAAGTGTTCTGTTTTCCTATACAAGGTACCACAGTGATTTGAGTTAGTTAATTCACATCTCTTCCATGTGGTCTGTTCACTGAGGCTCTGTCTATATATACTTAGCAGTAGAAAAGTTCAAATTCTAAATGTGCTATTGAACGGAGCAGATCAGACATGGTTTCTCCATGAGTCAGTGTGATTGGAAGGGATTCAAAAGCGCCATTCACTTCCTTTGAGCAGCTGTGTTGTAAGATCGAGCTGACCAATTTGAATGGAAATTTTGGTTGGAATGTTCTCTGAACTGTTCTGTCAGAGAAAGTGTGGCTGCAACCCCAGCACATTTTGGGACTGCCTGTGCAGTGGTGAACATTTCAGTGGTACTTCTCCAGATAACTTCTGTTTGGATGCAACTTTTTTCTCCCTTTAAACTACTTGGAATTTATTGCCCATACTGATTACGTAGCCACCACCACATATTCCCTTGTGTCCTTGTAGTATGCATTTATGTCATCTTCCCTATCAAAGTATAGATACCTACATATGTTACATATGCAATAGGACCAAGCATGCTTGTTCATTCATAGAAGATATTTAATAGAAACTTCCAGAAAGACATAAATCATTGTGTATGTGTGTGTGTGTGTGTGTGCATACGTGTTGTGTGTGTGTAAGTTTCAACATCTTAACATCTGAACAGGAATTTCTTGAAGTATTCTGCACAGGCATTTCTTTCAAGTAAGACCATCTTACCAAATTATATTCTTTTGATTACATATGGGATGCTGAAACAAATCAAAATAGAATGGGAGTAATATTGATGAATTCACTTAAATATTATTTAAATTGGGGCATTGTACATGCCACTTTTGGGGACAAATTCCTACAATGTTTATTGGCATAAGTATAAATATGAGTTGGTCTGAAAATAATCTAAAGTGTTTTGAAATCAAACTTTTGAAAGAATAATATACTATTTTGTTTTCAGTTATAGCATTCAGAAAATCAAAATTAATACAAATTCATAAAAGTCCTTGACCATTATCTCTCTTAATTTTCATTGTGATAATAAAGAAAAAAAATGAGACCCCTTTAGATTGGACTGAACCACATTGGGAATGCAAGGATATGTCTTTTGCATTTTGTAGGTCCTAGGAAAATTGGGGTCAAGAGAGTATCTTCTTCTGTGCTGTCTTTTATTATTTCATGTTTTCTGCTCCTGGAGATTTCCTCAGTGTTATTTGTGAAATGAAATTTGGCTGACCACCTGATTTTCATATGAAGCTTATATGTCTAGTACCAGTTTGATTTGGGACCAAGCCAAGCCTCATTTGTTCTCCCTAGTCTGTGACACTTTAAGCATGAGAGACACAAGCAAATGGATGATAGCAATGTAAACAAGTCACACATGAGGTGATTTCTGTGCCACCAGCCTGACAAAGTTGAGGAAATAATGGGAACTTGACATCCTAGAAGCAAGGGGAACTCATTGCCCTCCACACAGCCATCTGCATATCTCAGGGGGACTTGTCTGATTTCACTGGTGGCCCTTCAGTAGCTTTGATGCCAAAGGGAAAACAAACATAAAAAACCTGTGGCTATCTTCCATTTGTGAACATCAGAATGTAATTGTCTGGATTTGCTCTGATTCTGTCTGTGGCTTGAACACCACATGCCTCCATGTGCACCAAATACTGGAGGGGCCATTGTCCCTGGGGAGCCTATCTTTCAAGGCAGGATCAATGGGGCATCTCTGAATTAGGACACAAGGGTCCATTAAAAGTGCAGAACAGAACGATGAGCTGAGAAGTTTGAAGGCTGGTATTCAGATTTCTATGAATTTTTCTTTAATTTTGAATAAATATTAAAACACTGTATCCACTATTTTTGCTTAAAACAATGTAAAACAGTATTAGATAAAGAACTTGAAAATACATTTGATTCTACTTAACTAAATACATTTTGTAAATTTATCTGGTTCTCAAATACTACTACATATTACAAATGAATCATCATTTTAATGTCATAATATAATGAACATGGCCATATTAAAAGATACTTTAATGTTTTCTGTAAAAGATAAAGCCTGGTTATTATATACCTATGTATACATATATGCATATTAATATAGGAAAACTTGTACATAAAAGGATGCACAAAACATTTTAATAATGAGTTTCACAAGCTGAAGGTTGGGCAAAGAGCAAAGAGAGAAATAAATGTTTCCTTTTCTCAATATGGTTTGATCTACTACTACAAATAAGCAAAATTAAACACATAAAAGGCATCATATAACATCATATTGTAAGCAAGTTTCATTTTTCATTTTTATTTACATTGATACTTTAGAACAAGATAATTAAATATGAGTTATGTTATGAAACGATCAGTAGAAAAAAATAAGCTTTTATGTAAAAATGGCAATTCACCATCATATTATGTTGACTAAGGCTTAGGGTTTTTTGACTATATATATCCCTTCTTGAAAGTGTCACCTATAGCTGGGCAGAGATTAAAGGCTAAGATTAGTCTGGGATAGCCTAAAATTTTATTTTAATTGATATTTAAAGTGACAATGAGGATAAATGAGTCATAAAACAGAAGATAAATTATAGCTTTGTTTATTAAAACATAAAGTATTGATCCAGATGACCAATTATAATGTAAATAACTGATTAAATCCAGTTTCCCATTCAGACGAGATAGGCAGAGATGTATCTTTGAGGCTCAAAATCCAGTGGTTTTCATGTGTTCTAGAGACTTTTTTAAAAGGAGGTTTTAAATTTAAGTAAATTTATCCCATGTGACTGTCACATACCACGTGTTACAGAGAAGTAAGAATCGACATCCTCATAAGTTATTTGAGCAATACCTAGTTTAGTTGTAAAATTGAAGTCATGATCAGTTTTAATTAGAATAGCTTATTTATGGAAAAATATATTGGCAAATCCATTGATTAATATTGACTGTAAAATCAAACTTTTTAAAATGGAAAGTCAGAGTTCTTATCTCAGTCAGGAGCATGGCTCAGCTGTGTCTTCCCTCTTGACAGAAGTCTAGCTCCTTGGTGCTCACAGATGGCGAGAACATCAGTACATTGGTAGCTTTAGACGGACAGCTGATTTGACCAGCGAGACTAAACATTTTCTTCATATTTTCTTGTGAATGCCTTCCTAAGTTGCGGAGGGACAAAAACAACTTCAAATCACTTCTTTAGATATTACTGATCGTTTTTTTTATGTTATTTTCTTTAGCATTTATTATTTCTGGCTCAGTATGTGCTAGTTCTTTGTTTTATAAATCATATTTTTTCTCAGCTGCTTGTCAAATATAGAACTCGTTTCCCCAATAAGACTTCACAGCTGAGGGAAAGATGTGTGCTGCTTATTTCATCAATAATCATATATTAGGCTTTAATAAGAACCTGGTGAAAGGCAAATAAGAAAATTAAATAAAACCACACCTTAAAGTGTAGTGGTAGACTTGGCGATAGGAGGTAGTTACAGCTAATCTATAATATCTGTATATATTACTTAAATTTTTTTTCAGATTTTGCCTGAAGTAGGGTGTACTAGATCATGTGACTAAAGGAATTTTTTGTAGATCTAGGATATAGTAATTACATTTTATTTTAAAAATTACAAAAATTGCATGTTAGGCTGATCTGGCCACAATATCTGCCTTCCCAGTGTTTGCAAACATTGATTTGGCTGATCTGTGTGGGAAGGCAGGTGTCATTAATGAAATAAATGTTCTAACACCAAAGGGAAGTTTATTTTTAAGCCTATGATTTAACTTGGCCAAAATAACATTAATTTAATAAAAGTACAACTTCATCATGATTTGAAAATTTACATATTTAAATGTTATCTGTTTATGTACAAATGGTATGCTCATATATAACACAGTTCATTCTGTTTTTACATAATCACATATAAGAAATGTCTAATAAAATCACATTAGCCTATGATGAGAATTATCGTAATAGAGCTATAGTAGACTTTTTTTTTTAATCACTGGGAAGATGGTCCAGAGGGCTAAGCAGTTTTGCATCTATTATATGTCAGAATCAATTTTTAAAATGCTATTTCCTTACTTTGGCAATTGGCCATTTTTATTTCTATTCAGCACCTTCATTATAGGTGGTGACTATGTAAAGATGTTCTTATCTCATTCCATAAATGAAAATAGGTCAACAGTAAATTTAATAGAAAAAAGTTGAGTGAGCACACAAGTTCAACTCTATTTCAATTTAATTCTAAGATAGAGAATAGACATGATACTAAAAAACAATTATTACATTAAATGTCCAATTACATTTACAAAGTGCTGTTTTCACATTTAGTAAAAACATACTCATCGTTCCCACTTTATAAATTCTGAGACTAAGAAGAACACTGGAGTTTTCAAATGATCCTGAGAATGATGGAAAAGTTATTCAAACCCATGGTTATGACTTCTTGTTTCGTGCTGTCACCACATCATTAAACAAAAGGAAGAGCTGGTGGATGTGAAGATGAGAGAGAGACTGGAGGCTGAATTCATTCAAAGTCATGGGAAAAGGAGGACACATAAGCTCAGTTTGGTGGCTTTCATTCCTTTTCTTATTTTGTTATCAACTTTTTCTCTGGGAATAAAACCAAACATAACAAACATGTCAGACCTTAACGTAGCTGAGTTTCACCTGTGTTCAAAACTACTAAAATATTATTTCAGCATGAGCTAATTCTCTGCCATGAAGTTTGGGTTTGTGGATTTTCTTATTTTTTCATGATACTTAAAATTTGGACTCCTAATACACATGCTATTTTATAAAAGGATAATGATGTTTTCTGTTGAACAGCATGAACAGTTCTAACAATCTTTACAGCATATAAAGAGTTTTAGGAATGTTATAGAAAATTACAGGATTAAAGGCCTTAAAAAATGTTTAACATTGTGTGTAATGCTTTGCCTCTAAACACCCTTCAGCCATTCTAGGTATTAAGAAATACATGTTTAATTTACAGAAAAAATAATTTATTTACATTCAACTATTAGATTCTAGTATATAAGAATATTCAGTGTATTGATGATATATATTCAGATTGATTTAATGCTTGTGAGTACCTATGATATACATTCTTAGAAATAAAAGGAGGTATTCTTCCTCAGAGGTCTAAGAAGTTATAAAGAACATGGCAGTCACAGTCATATTATTCCTATGCTTTCTCTCCAGTGTAGTTGATGAGACTGAGGTTTCAATTAAACAAATACATTATTTTTAAAATAATACTCTATCATCATAGTGGTATGTTTTAGTTATGGAAATTTTTTTAAAATAAAGGAGTACAGAGAGTAAAATAAAGAGTAATCTTAATCAAACTTCGTATTCTAGCACATATCAACAGATTAATTATTAGAATGGCCTTTGGAATATATTACATATAAAAAGTTAGATACAACATCCTCCTTATGCACAGAGTTGAGTTGGCAAGAAACAGAGAAATCCTCAGAGGTGACACAACTCAGAATAATAATAAAACTCCAAAGTGGAGGGCTGCCTTGGCAGCCTTCTTGATCTTGCCGGGACCTGTGTGTTTCAGCCGGCCTCAGGAAGAGGCAGGGAGGCAAGGCCTCCACCTAGCGCAATGTGGGAAATAATGGTGAGACTCACAAAAATGGACTCCAAAAGTGGTTTTTCTCAAGGAAAGGGTGAGTTATGAAAAAAAAGAAGGCATGCAAAAGATAACACAGAGGAAAATGTTCATGCTTTCTGTAAAGGGAAAAAAGGCAGCTTTAACAAAGAATTTCCAGGAACAGTCTGGCTGGAAGTCATGTTTTAGACCAGATTCTGCTATAGGCCCTAAAAGACATAGCCTGGAATTTTCTTTAAGGCATTGGTGACCCATCTCACATACCTGATGGGATGAATAAAGGGAATTCACTTTAAATCAAAGCCTCAAATATCCCATAGATAAAATTTCATTGATCATAATCTCACAATCCTCAAAATCACATAAAATGTGAAGATACAAGCCATCACAAGTAAGTGTAAGCAGAAGAAACAAACCCTAATAACAGCCACACTTTTAGATGGGATAGTTGGATTCTGAAAGGGTGATGATCCAAGAGAACAATAGTGTGATGTTATTAATATAAGATAAAATAGACCTTATGACCAAAAACCTTTCTAGAAATCAAACATGAAAGTTCAATTCCCCAGGAGAACATAACAGTTATAAACTTTTGTGAGCATAGGAATATAACTTTAAAAACTGTAAAGCCAAAGTGAAAGAACTACAAGGAGAAATTGACTTACCTACAAATCTCTGGGAGATTGTAGTATGTTTGTCTTCGAAATTAATAGTAAGTGAACAGAATATTTGAACCACATAGATTACAAGGTGAAATTGAAGGACGCCCAGCTATTTGTGCTCTGAAACATTTTAGATGTCCTGGAAATCATTCTATTCTACAAAAATATACACTAAAAACAGCAAGACTTCTAAGGAAAAAGAGGGTTGCAAAGGACAGCACAAACTCTGTAGCTTTGTAACAAGTGCACAAAACAAAAAGGAGTAATTGAGCCTCGAGGGTATAATTCGGACTGGCCAAGCAGCCATGTTTGTGTGAACAGATGCTGTCACAGTGCTTACTAAAAATGTACTGAAACAATAGAGTAGTAATGATTGCAAAACTTTATTTGGTCCACAGTGGGTGGGTGCTGAGACAAGATGGATGGCGGGGCGGGGAGCATAGCTGGTGTGCTCCTGTTCAGCTACCCAGGAGAGGCAGGCCAGGCGGCAAGAACCAGGCCCAACGCAAGAGACAGTAGGGGGGGTGCACCTCTCTGGGATGGAGCCTGGAGTGCCTGGTCCCAGTGTTTTAAGATAGATAATGAGGTGCTTTTCCAGCCAGGAGAGCAGTAATGTTGAGGATTTTTTCCTTTTCCACATAAAGATCATAATTCTACTATCATTCTGCCTTGTCTAGCCTAGATACTGTGAATGAACCAACACAATTTTACTCTATTCCAAAATAATTCCTTTATTAATGAATCCTATGTGGGTGAATTTGCTTTACAGAAATACATGTTGTAGTGTAATAGCCTGTGTATAGAGCACTGCATTGGGCAGTAGGAGAAAACACCTTTCTTCCAAATCAAGTTCATACAACCAGTACTAGTATCATGTAGAATATATTCTCTGACTACAGCACCATTAACAATTAATAACAAAAGAAAATCTACCATATTTGAAAATTAAAGCATTTGGAAGTTAAATTTAATCTAAGTAACTCATGATGGAAATGTATGCAATATTGTAATAAAGAAATTATTCAGTATAGAATTGGTAGGACACAGAAATATATAGACTTTAATGTATTTATTGGTATTAGGTGTTCATTAGGTATTAGGTACTGGGGAAAAATGTAACGCTGAGAATTAATGCAAATACTAAAGAAAGTGAGATAGGAGAGAATCGTGAAAATGAGAATTAAATAGAAAACAAAGACAGTGGGGACTATCAATATAGCTAACATTAGGGAAGAGATAAAAAAAGCAAAAGATTAATGAAAAATTCTGGACAATATTTAATATAAGACCTTCCACTTCTGCTGTGCACCCTGCACCCCACCCCACACACATCCCCAAAATGACTGACCGATTATAAGAACTTATACTCAGCGGTGGCGAGAGAGAATATAGTATGGAAGGATGTGGTAGAGAACAGCATTTCAGCAGTGCATGCTGTGTGCTTGGCTCACTTTTTCTGTTTTCCAATTTGGGAGGAATTTGACAGCTTTGTGGCACTATAGGGATAGTAATGAAACTAGGGCCTGCAGAGTGCTGAGGACTTGAAAAGCCACATGTTAAGAGTAAGAATAAACCTGAAGTAGACAGTTCCTCACCAGGGAATACTGTTAGTCTCAAGCGATCTCCAATGCCAGCATCAGTTAAAACAGTCCTGGAGTGCTCGTGTCTCTAGGTGCAGACAGAGGCAAATGCACAGCCTCTCTGGAGGCAGATAACATCATCCTAGACTTTATTTCTGTAAACACCCTTTTCAAATACGGTATTCTGCAGGCAATAAAAATTAATAAGCAGCAGAAGGAGAAGACAAGAAAACATGAACGAAAACTGCACAAACAATAAATACTCAGTAGCAATAAGGCAATAGGAGCTTCAGAAATTGTCATTATCAGAAGCAGACCCCTAAATACCTAATACCAGTAAGTCTGAAAATTTGTGTAAAA
This sequence comes from Manis pentadactyla, assembly GCF_030020395.1. NCBI lineage: Eukaryota > Metazoa > Chordata > Mammalia > Pholidota > Manidae > Manis > Manis pentadactyla. The sequence goes on along the minus strand of NC_080021.1, from coordinate 86,261,134 downwards.
TTGAAAAATTCCTAGAAACAATTTTGGGGCCTACTCAAAACAAAACAAAAAGAACAGCTAAGTATTCAAGAACTCAGAGATATTAACAGGAGTTGGGGTAAAGTATGACTGCCTATGATTTCTTTTGGGGGCAACAACAGTATTCTGGAATTAAATACTGTGAGAGGTACACGATCTTTAGTGAATATGTTAAAAACCACTGACACACTTACTTTAAGAAAACAGAAATATTAAGTATCTCCCCAGAGACAGAATAGTTTAACATGTAACCTCCACCAGTTATTCAGAAAACAAATCATTTCAATCAGCTTTATTGTTGAAATATAACATTGTGTAAGTTTAAGGTATACAACATGATGATGATCTGATACATGTATATATTGTGATGCATATATACATATACATACACATACACATATATATTATAACCTTATTATAAAACAATGTTAGTTAATGTACCTATCACCTCGCATAACTAATATTTTTTTTGTAGTGAGAACATTTAAGATCTACTCTCCTAGCATCTTTCAAGTACACAATACAGTATTGTTAATCATTGTCAGCATACTGTACCCCAGATTCCCAGAACTTACTTATCAGACCAGAAGTCAGTGCTCTTCCATCAACATCTTCTCATTTTCCCCCACACCACAGCCCCTAGAAATCACCAGTCTGCTCTTTCTGATATCAACTTTTTTGATTCCATGTCAAAGTGAGATCACACAGTATTTGTTTCTCTCTGTCTGACTTATTCAGTTAGCATAATGTCCTCAGTACTTATCCATGTTGTCTCAAATAGCAGACTTTCCTTTTTTCTGGCTGAAAATTCTATTGTGTATATATACCACATTTTTCTTTATCCATTCATCGATGATGCTTAAGTTTTTCCTATGTCCTGGCTTTATAAATAATGCTTTAGTGAGCATGGGGGTACAGATATCTTTAAGATAGCAATTTCACTTCCTTAGGATATACGTCAGGAGTGGGACTGGACTGATGGATCAGATGGTGGTTCCACTCTCAATTTTTGAGGAACCTCCATACTGCTTTCCATAATGACTATACCAATTTATATTCCCAGCAACAGTGTACAAGGGTTACCTTTTTCCATATCTTCACCAGCATTTATCTCTTGCCTTTTTGATGATGGCCTCATTGTGGTTTTGGTTTGCATTTCCATAGTGATTAGTGATGTTGAGCAACTTGTAAGGTACTTGTTGGCCAGTTGACTGTCTTTTTTGAAAAATTATCTATTCAGATCCTTTGCCCAGTTTTTTAATCATGTTATTTGTTTTACTGCTATTTTAACTTGTATGAATTCCTTATATATTCTGGCTATTAACCCCTTCCCAGATACATGGTTTGCAAATACTTTCTTCCTTTGCGAAGGCTACCTTTTCATTTTGCTGATTGTTTCTTTTGCTGTGCAGAAGCTTATTGCTTTGATGTACCCTTAACCTGTTTATTTTTGCTTTTGTTGTTTGTGCTTTTGGTATCAAAAAAATTTCAAAACCAAAGCTATTGTTAAGGAAATTTTTCCCTATATATTCTTATGGAAGTTTCATGGTTTCAAGTCTCATGTTTAAGTCCTTAATCCACTTTGAGTTAATTTTTGTGAGTCGTATAAGATAGGGGTTTATTTTCATTGTATTGAATGTGACTATCCAGTTTCCCAGCACCATTTACTGAAGGGACTGTTCTCTTCTCAATTTTTTGTTTTGTTTTGTTTTCTTTTTGCTGTCTTGTGAAATATCAATTGACCAAAGAAGCACAGATGTATTTCTGGGCTCTCTATTCTGTTTCTTTGGTTTGTTTGTCTGTTTTATTCCAGTACCATACTGTTTTACTTATTATACCTTTCTATATGGTTTGAAATCAGGAAGTTTCCACAGTTGTCCTTTCTCAGGATTGCTTTTGTGGTTCTATACAAATGTTAGTTTTTTTTCTTATTTCTGTGAAAAAAATGCCAGTGGAATTTGATAAAGATTGCATTGAACCTACAGATGGCAAAATTAACTCTTACAAGGCATAAGCATAGGCTATCTTACCATTCGTTTGTGTCTTCTTCAATTTCTTTCATCAGTGTCATAGTTTTCAGAGTACAGATCTTTCACTCCCTTGGTTAAATTTATCCTTAAATATTTTAATGTTTTTGATGCTCTTATAAGTGGGATTATTTTTTCTTTTTTCAGGTAGTTCATTTTCAGGTAGTTCACTGTTGGTATATAGAAAGGAACAGGTTTTCATATTTTGATTTTGTATCCTGAAGCTTTAGTGAATCCACTGATTAGTTCTAACAGTTTTTTGTTGCATATTTAAGGTTTTCTATACAGGAGATCATGTCATCTGAAAACAGAGACAATATTATATCTTACTTTCCCATTTAAATGCCATTTATTTATTTATTTATTTTTCCTTAATTGCTCTGACTAGGATTTCCAATACTACATTGAGTAGGAATAATGACAGCGTTTCACCACTGATTATGATGTTTGCATTGGCCATGTCTTACATGGCCATTATTGAGATACGTTCCTTTTATGTCTGCTTTGTTGAGAGGATATTGAATTCTGTCAAAGGCTCCTTCTGCATTTATTAAAATAATCATATGATTTTTATTTTTACTCCATCAATAAGGAGTATCACATTTACTCCTTGGTTTGAGTTCATTGGTTTGAGTATGTTGAACCATTTTTTCATCCAAGGATAAATCACACTTGATCAAGGTGCCCGTTTTTTAATTATGTTATTTGGTCAATGTTGAATTTGGTTTTCTAGTATTTTTTTGAGAACATTTGTATATATATTCATGAGATGTTGGCCAGTTGCTTTCTTTCCTTGAAGTGCCCTTATCTGGCTCTGCTATCAAGCAATGCTGTCCTCCTTAAAAGAGTGCAGGAATGGTTTATCCTTCTCAAATTTTGGAATAGTTTAAGAAGGATTGGTATTACTTCTTCTATAACAGTTTTTTGGAATTCACCCATGAAGCCATCCAGTGATTTATTTGGGAGATTTTTGATTACTGATTTAATTTCCTTATTTGTTATTGGTCTGTTAAGATTTCCTGTATCTTCATGATTCAGTCTTGTAGGCTGCATATTTCTAGGAATTTATCCATTTGTTATAGACTTTCCAATTTGTTGGCTTCATAGTAGTGTCTCATGAGACTTTATATTTCTGTGATATCAGTTGTAATGCCTTCTCTTTTATTTCTAGCTTTATTTAGGTAATCTCTCCTTTTCTCTTGATAAATCTGGTTAAAGGTTTTTCAATTTAGAAAACACTTTAATTTTGTTAATCTTTCCATATTTTTCCTATTATTAATTTACTTATTTCTGTTCTGTCTCTGTTATTTCTTTCTTCTGCTAACTTTGGGCTTAGTTTGTTCTTTTTCTGGCTCCTTGAGATGTAAGGAACACTTTATTTAATATTATAATGAGTAGTTTATATTTGAGGATCTTTACAGCTTATATTTCCATTCCATTATTACAGTTGATGAAAAACAGAAAATTGCAAATAGCATGTAAATTCTAAATATACAATCTTTCCACTTCACTAACCAAATTCCTACTTTCTGGTGTTACTTCTCAATTTATGCAGGGAACTACCTGCAAAGCTGAAACTGATTAGAAAAGACTTCATAGTTTAAGATATCTCTTTCTCATTTCAGTAGAAACCAAATACCCAACCATCAAAATTAAAAATGAATTGAATTGTCATAGTCCATTACAGTTATTGTTACTAGATCTACTTTATTTGCAAGTGTCCAAAATATAAAATAGGTTGTTTATTTGCATTCTGCCTTTTTTCTTAGTGTAGGCATTTATTAATATAAACTTCCCTCCTAGAACTACTTTTACTGCATCCCATAATTTTTTGGTATTTTATGTTTCCATTTTCCTTTATTTCAAAGTATCTTATGATTTGTCTTTTATTTCTGTTTTTTGACCCACTGGTTGTTTAGGGGTGTGTTGTTTAATTTACACACATTTGTGATTTTTCCAGCTTTCCTCCTGTTACTGATTTCTAGTTTCATACTATCATAGTAAGAAAAATATACGTGGTATGATTTCAAAATTTTTATTGTTGCTAGGACTTGTTTTTTTAATATAACATATGATCTATCATGGAAAATGTTCCATGTGTGCTTGAGAAAAAAATGTATTCTTCTTTTCTTTGACAGACTGTTCCAAATATCTCTGTTAGGTATATTTGACATAAAGTACAGTTCAGGACCAAAGTTTCCTCATTGATTTTCTGTCTGGATGATTTCTCCATTTTTGAAATTGGGATTTGAATTCCCCTACCAATAAACTGGTATCTATGTCTCCCTTCAGTTCTGGTAGCATTTGCTTAGTATATTTAGGTGTTTCAATGTTGGGTGTATATATATTTATGATAATTATGTACTTTCAATGATTGACTCCTTTATCATGACATAATGATTTTCTTCATGTCTTGATAACATTTTTGGCTTAGAATCTATTTTGTCTGATATATATATGTGTGTGTGTGTGTGTGTGTGTGTGTGTGTGTGGCTACTCTTGCTCTCTTTGGCTTTCCACTTGTGTGGAATATGCTTTTCCATCCTTTCTCTTTGAGTCTATGTGTGTCCTTAAAGCTGAAGTGAGTCTCTTGTAGCCAGCGTATAGCTGGGTCTTATTTTTTATCCATGAAGCCACTTCATGCATAATTTAGATCAGAGAATTTAATCCATAATATTTAAAGTAATTATTGCTAGGTAAGGACTTACAAATACCATGTTACTAATTGTTTTCTGGATGTTTTTTAGTTCCTTTTTTCATTTCTTTCTTTCTTCATACCTTCCTTTGTGACTTGATGCTTTTCCAGAGTGGTAGGCTTTGAGTCTCATCTTTATTGTTTGTGCACCTAGTGTCGGGCCTGCATGTGTTGTAGTAGTCAGGAATGGATCCAGGCCTACAGGGAGCTTTGGGGGCCATGGCCGCCAGTGTGCACTCATGAGGGGCCAGGCATGTGCATGTGCAAAGCTATAAAGGCCGAGACAGGAGTTGGGCTGGAAGCAAGAAAGTGTAAAGCTGTAGAGGACTGCTGCAGCTGGGTGTGTGATGCGGGCCAGTAAGAGGAGTCAGGGCCAGATCTGGGCCCACCAGCAGCCCTGAGAGCCTTGGCTGGATAGCGCACTTGTGGCCTACAGGGGCCAGCCTCAGGTGTGTATGCAATCGTGAGTGTCAGTTGCAGGGCGCTAGGCTGCCATGTGCATGCACACAGCATGGTCACAGAGGCCACAGCTGGCTGTGGGTATGGATCCCAGGCAATGTGGGAGAGATTGAGGGAGCATGGAGGGCCTTAGGCAGCTGGCATCAAGAATTACAAAAACTTATTATGGGCAAAAACCTCATCAGTGAAATTAGGTTCCATGAGAGCTCTGCTAGCAACTGATTTCCTCAGTGGTAAAATCTGAGGGGTTCCTCTAGGGAACAGTCTGCTGGGGCCTATGATAGTGTCTTCAGTGATGAAAACTGGGGGATCTGAAGCATCTGCAAGGACTATAATGTGTTCAGCTACAAAGGCTCCTGGATCCTCTATAGACCAGGATGCTGGAAATTGTAGTTGCTCTACCGAGAAGCAGGTGCTGGTCGCCCTTGCCCTTCTCCTTGTTCCTAGCCATCTCTACAGTTCTCGGCTTTGCCAGTGTCTGGGTCGGGTGAGACCAAAGGGGGTCCTTTGTATAGTGCCCCAAAAGGCTGGCAGAGCTGGTCACTCATCCTACTTTTTTTCCCTGGAGAGGGGAACTCTTTCAAGAAGAGGAGTTCCTTCTTGGTGCTAAGCAGTGCTGACCTGGGGGATGGGATGGTGCCAGCAAAATGAAATGTTCTTCCAACACTTTCTGTGCAGTTATTTTGTTGTTTGGCCCCACTGTATTGCTTATGCTTCTTAACTGGACTTCTGAGCCCTAAAAATATTTTCAGTTGTAGATTGTTGTCAACTGTTTCTTTTTGGGAGACAGATGCTGGGGTCTCTGCTATCTTTGTGACATCATCACCCTCAGATCATTTCAATCTGACACAAAAATTTACAGATTACAAAAGGAAAGAAAACTCCTAAATCCGTATACTCATTCTATATGGCTAGTATATTTGAATAGAAAATTTAGAAAATGAGAATGTGATAAAAGAAAATTTAAAAAAAGAATGTTATTTTTATTCAAATACAGAGCTGCAAAGGGATATTTAGCAAATGGAATGCAGTATAAAAATATAATAATCATTAACTTATTGGGTTTAATATAGGAGAGAAAGGTATGTGTAGCACTAGATAAATCTTTTAATGAAATTCACCTTCTAAAGAAATCTCAGGAGAATACCACCATCCCATTAAATGCAAGAGGGAATCATTTGATATGAGAGGAAATCAAATGAAACTACCATTCATAAAAAAAGGGAAAATGTAAACAAAAAACACATATAATAAAACAATTTTTTAAAATGCAGTCTGTACATGAAAAGGCCCATGCTCAAATAGACAAAATGTATTTTCAAAAAAGCTACAGCAAATATTTCCAATGGAGAGCTGAGAATTTTAAAAAACTGTAAATTCAAGAGCATGACAGAAATGTTTAATTTCAATACTTCTTTTAATATCATATAAAAATATAAAGAGTGAAGAGGTAGAATAAAATGCTAGTACTATTTTTTGTATGAGGTATTTATTTGTCTACATGGAAAATCCCAATAATCTCAAATTGTTAGAATAAAAGAGTAGCAAAATTGCTATGTATACTATCAATTCATATTAGTAAGTGACATTTCTATTTGGCACAAAGAAGCATTTTGAAAATAAAATACAAATTCCTTTAATTCCAAACAGTACAAAATACGCATTGTAATAAATGAAACCAAATACATAAACCTGTATATAATAATATATGAAACATATGAAATACATTACAGAAAACCTAAATAGTTGAGAGACATATCACATTAATGGAAATTCTAGTATTTGAAACATTTCAATTCTACTTAAATTGATTTAAATATTTAAGGCAAGGGAAAGTGATATGTAGGACATAGAGTTTTCCAAACAGTACAATAGTTAGATGCCCCCAAGAGGTGTATATCCATGAACCCCAGGTTTTGTAGGATGTCACATATCACAAATACAAATACTTTTATGATAGGACATATGGCTCCTCTGCCATGCAGGACCCAGAACTCACCTTTCACAAAGTGAGACTCATGACCCTAAATATTGATGCTTGCGATTAAAACCACTCAGGCCCTAGGAAACCTTTATCAACATCTAATGTTCTACATCCCTGGAACAAAAGATTTTGTCTGAATGCATGAACATTAGTTGTTTGAACTATATAAAGAACAGGGAGAATTTGGAAAAGTGGAGTGGTTGGGTAAGAGAAAGAAAATTAAGTAATATGTCAGATACTCCCTAGTTGCATGTATGCAGTATGCTCTTGCACAGCGAAGTATGCTTATTCAGTAGAGCCAAACATTCATTTTGCTTTCTCTGTGTTCTCGCTATTGTTCTAGAAGTATTCAGGATTAGCCTAGTATTTGCAACAGTTACAACAGGAGCTGAAAACATTTCACAATATTAAAAAACTCATTATTAACATATTCATATGTATATGTAGACAGGAATGCACGAAACATATCAATTAATTCCTTGAAAAGATGAACAATGAAATGTAGAATTATAAATAATACTATTTTATAAAAAATGGTACCTTTGTAAGGTTTCAAAAAGTTAAACTAAAACTTTTATTTAAATGATATAAATTTTTATGTGTTCCTTATAAATTCATTTAGTTGAAAAGATGGTTTTAACTGTTTTCAAAAAATGTTTTAAAAAATGTATTTGACGTGGTAGTTTGGTTTCAACATTAACACGCGAAGAATTTAGAAATTGTCACTCCAGGCTTTACAACAAGATAAACCTGAACAAACTGAAAATCAATGACTTTTTTTGTACTCATCAAAGAATTAAGACTGCAGAGTATATACCACCACTCCAAATTTGGAGATAAGCAAGTACAGAAAGTGACATCTAAGATCTGCTTATGTGGAGCAGAATGTCTGTGAGTTATGAACTGGTAGGAACGACTTAATGGTAACGTTATGTTGAGGAGACTCGGTGGGCTAGGGTGTGTGAGAGGAAACCTCTGCAGACTTAGAGGACCTAGCCACACTTTCATGGTTTTACCTCCAGGAATCCAGCTGGTTCTGATGGTAAAAATCCAAGGAAGATCTCTTTTTGGCTCTGGTAGGGGCAGGGGAAGGGTAGTCATTGTGAAATAGGTGCAGATAAGTCTCCATAAGAAAGACATACTCCCCAGAGGTTTATTTTAACTGGGGAATGGGGTTCTTCCCACTCCAGCTTCCTCTAACCTTCCTGTCCATAAGGGGAGAAATACAAAGCTATACTTCTTGGAAAAACTTATGAAAGTTACAGATCAGAAACACACCTGCTAAAGAAAAATCTTGAAATAAACCATAGGAAAAATACTTAATTTATAGAGGATAGAGAATAAAAATTATGACAAACTACTCATCAGAAATCATGCAAGCAAGAAGAAAGCAAAATATTTAAGGAGAGAAGTTCACCTACTTAGAATTCTCTGTCCAACAAAACTATCCTTCAGAAGTGTAAGAAAAACAAAGTCTAGGTTAGATAAACAAAAACTGAGGGAAATCATCACCAAGCAGACAGGTCCTGGAAGAAATATTAAAAGACATTCCTCAAGGACTGAATAATATAACTCAACATCTCAGATCTACATAAAGTATGAAAGAGCCCAGGAGAAGGAATAAATGAAGATACCATAAATATTTTATTTTCCTTAATCTTAACTGAAAATATAACTATTTAAGTATTAATAGAACAATTCATAAGGCAGTTACAGCATGTAGATAAGTTAAATAAATGACAAAGTCATAAGAGGTGGAACGAAGGAATTGGAAATACTGTGTTAAAAAGTAATATTCATGGCAAGTGAAACACTATACTGTTATTTGAAGGTGGACTTAGATTAGTTAAAACTGTATGTTGCAAACTTTAGGGCAATTCCTAATTTAAAACTGTATAGTAAATATGTTTAGGAAGGAGATGAAAGTGGAATAATATAAAAGCTCAGTTAAAACCAGAGAAGGCAGAAAAGAGGGAGGGGAAGATAAACAAAGCAATGCAACAGATCAAATATGGGTAAATATAGTAAATATCAGTCCAATAATTATTTTGAATACATATGTCTAAATGCATTAATTAAAGGACAGAGCTTCAGATGAAAAAGAAAAAAAACTCAACTGTATGTTGTTGTGTTGTCTACTAGTAAACACTTTAGATACAAATAATTAGGTTAAAGAAAAAGCATGGAGGAAGATATAATTTGCTAACACTAATAAAAAGAAAGTTGCAGTAGCTACATAAATTTCAGAAGAAATAAACTCCCAAACAAGGAAGATTATCAGGAATAATGACCAGTTTATGAGACCTTGCAGTGTTAAACATATACACAACTAACAAGTGTCAAAATATGTGAGGCAAAAACTTGATAATACTGAAAGAAAAAATATACAAGTAAACAAATACGATTTAAAATGTCATCACCTTTCCTTAAGTAATTGATAGATCAAGCAGGAGAAATGCAGTATAGTTGATCTGAAGAGCACTATAAATCAATTTACTCTAACTGGTATTTTTAGCATTATTCATCCAGTGAGAGCAGAATATTCTTATGCTCACATGGAACATTCAGCAAGATAAATCACAACACACATTAGTACACTTGAAATAACAGAAATCATATAAAATATATTCTCAGAAAACAGTGGTAGAATAACAAAAATATAACTGGAATATCCCCCAAATATTTGATGTGTAAATGACATACTTCTAAATAACCCAAGGGTCAAAGAAGTCTCAAGAGTAATTAAAATACTTTCACTTAAATAAAAGTGAAAATATAATTTATGAAAGGTGGAATGTGGCAAAAGTAGTATTTAGAGTGAGATTTATGGCATTAAATATATATGCATATTAAAGAAGAAATCTGAAACTAATCAAAGCTTCTAATTTAAAAAAATTAGAAAAAGGACAATATTAGCCTAAAGCAACAGAAAAAAATAATACAAAATTAGATTAGAAATTAATGAAATTGAAAGCAGGAAATTAATAGAGAAAATCAATGAAAGAAAATCTGTTTTTTGGAAAATATCAAGAAAATTGACAAATATCTGGAAAACTGAGAAAGAGAAGAAGAAATAATATAAATTTCCAATATCACTATGAAAAAGGAAATTGCACTATTGACCTTTGAGAAATTGAAAGTATGTTAAGGGAATAATACCATATACAGCCCTACATATAAATTAGCAAATTATGTAATATGAACCCATTCTTCAAAAGGACAAACTACCAACATGGCTAATGTCAAATAGATAATTTGAGTAGCTATGTAACTATTTAAAAAAATAGAAATTGTAACATAAAAACTTCTAAAAATGAGTTCTGTAAAATGAAATAATTTCAGTTTGTGAATTTAAAGGAAAATTAGCACCAATTCTCCACAACTGCTTTCAGAAAATATCAGTTCATTTTAAGTTAGTATGACCCTGTTTCCAAAAGTAGAAAGGCAGCCTAAAAGGCAAAAGTGCAGCATTATGTCCCATTAATACAGATGCAAAACTGCTTTTTAAAAAATAGTAAGTAGAATTTATCTATCCCTAGCTATCTATCTATCTACCTACCTACTATCTACCTACCTGGTGGTGGTTTCTATAAACCACCAAAACCAAATTATTCAAGGGATGCAAGTCTGGTTCAATGTTTTAAAAACAAACAGTAAAATGCAAGATATTTTCAGGCTAAAAAAAAAAAATCATTTGAATAAGAATTTGACAAAATTCAGCATGCATTTATGATAAATACTTTCAGAAAATTAGTAATGGAAAGCAAGGAACTTAATAGTTTTTTTTAAAACCACAGCTTATATAATACTCCATTGCAAAATTCTGAATCTTTTCCCTATAAGTTTGGGAACAAGGCAAGAATGTTTACACTTCTGACTCTTAGGCAGTGAAATAAGGTAAGAGAACAAATATTGATCTGATGGAAGAAATAATATTTTTCCTAATTGTAAATGACATGATTGTCTTCATAGAAAATCCCAAGGAATATACAAGAAAAAAAAATCCTAGAACTAATGAGTTCAGCAAAAATACAAGATAAATATTCCATACACTAGTAACAACATATAGAACATGAAATAAAAAATATAATTCCATTTAAAATTGCCCAAAATGATAAAACACTGTGGTATAAAGTTAATAAAATAGCTACAAGACTTCTAAAGAGCAAACAGTTCTGATGAAAGAGATCAAAGAAGAGCAAATTTAATTGAGAGATACATTGTATTCATCAAAGAGCAAAAACGTCAATTCTCCTCAAACTGATGTATATGGGCTAAACTGCAGTTCTTGTTAAAATTTCAGCAAGATATTTTGAAGATAAAATCATAATCATCTAAAAGTTTTGTGGAAAACCCTGATAACTCTAATAGCAAAAGTGATTTTGAAAATGAAGAATAAAGTGGAATGGATCACTTTACCTGATTTCAAGATTTATTTTAGAACTACAGTAATCAGTCTCTGTGGTAGTGGCAGAGGCAAAGACACAAAGATCAATGGGGTGGAATAAATATCCCAGAAATATTACAAATACAAATATGGCCAAATGACTTTTGTCAAAGTGCAAAAGAAATGAAATGTAGGAATGATTACATTAAAAAAAAATGTTTCTGTAGTGATTGGATGCCCATAGGTAAAAGTGAACCTTGATTAACCTCACTCTTAATAAAAAAAATTTAATGGGTCATATTTAAAAGAAAGCCACAATCCTATAAACTCTTTAAAATAAAGTATAAGACAAACATTAAAACCTAGAGGTTGTTGAAGACTGAAACATGACTCCAAGAGTGTGGTCCATTAAAGAAAAATATCAGTAAATACCGGAGTCCAGCTCCAGCGAGTTCAGGAGTCCCTGAAGGAGGAACGGCGTCGGCGAAATGAGTGAGGAAACGGACACTAGCAAAGATGCTAAGCTGGCCTGGCCTGTTTATTGACAGAAACCTCAAGCAATATATAGGAGATTGGTTACATGAAATCATCATAAAATCATCATAAGGCATATGTCATTCAGAGTGATTTATGGCATAATCTACTTCTCAGAATGTTCCCTTGCTTTCCCAACCATGAAAGGTCATTATGTTTTCTTCTTCAAGATTCTTCTGTTGCTCTCATACCTTTAAATTCTAATCTCAGGTTAACTTTCTACAAGGCACCACACTGTTTTCTGAATGGGTCTTAAAACCTGCCTAACTGGACTCTCAATTAGGCTTATTGTAGGCCGTGTTTTCTCCATAGTTGCCTGAAACCATTTACAGTAGAAAGCGCAGCACTCATTCTGTTGGCTGTAACAATGCTTACTGGAATTTCTATAGTAACGATTGTTAAGGGGACTCTTACCAAGATTTTTCCACCTGTTTTCCTGACCCACACTCATGTTAGTCACCTCTTGTTTTTCCTGGGGGCCAAATTGGCCAGGGAGCTGTACCCTGAACTCACCTGAACTTTCTGTTATTTCCCAACCCAGGGAGAATAACCCACCCACCTGAGGGGAATGTGCAGGGTCACAAGTTGAGTTTTATGATTGCTTTACAGCTCCTAACAGCTCTTTCTCTAGGGGCTTTCTGGTTCATGAGGGTTGTTCAAATCTAGGGGAATTGTCAAATTAATCAATAGAAGAGATATCAGTAGCCTTCCCTTTGGAGGCCCGCTGTGTGGCATCCATCCATTGGCCTCCTGGCCTCCCATCAGACAGGTGGAGTAGGTTGGCTCCCAGCAGGTAAATTGGATTTTATCAAAATTAAAATCCTTGATGTATGAAATCCCCTGTCAAAATGAAACAATGAGCTACAGGCTGGCATAAAAAACCTGCTAGCCACAAATCTACTAAGGGGCTCATACACTGAATTTATAAAGAACTTTTAATACTCAATAGTGAAAAATGAAAAAATAAAAATTCTAATTGGAAAATAGCAAAAATAGAATGAAGACACATTTCTTCATGAGGGAAGAAGATTGAAGAGTATATAAGGATGGCAAATAAATACATGAAAGTATGTTCAATTGCACTAACCTTTGGGGAAATGAAAATTAATAGCACAATATACTATCACTGTATGCTTATTAAGACAGCTAAAATAAAAATTACTGATAAGTCCCAGTTCTGACAAACATGCAGAGAAACTGGATCTCTCATGTAGTGAATATAACATTACACAGCCAATGTGAAAAGTGTTTGGGGAGTTTCTTATAAAACTAAGTGGAAATTTATTATTTCACCCCATAAGTGCTCTCCTGGGCATTTATTCCTGAGGCATGAAAACTTATATACACACAAAACCCTTGCACAATTATTCATAGCAAATTTATTTGTAATAGCCAATGCCAGAAAACAACCAAATGTCCCTCAAAAGGTGAATGGTTAAACAAACTTCTGTACCTCTGTATCTTTGTACACTACTCAGCAACAAAAAGAAATAAACTATTAATACACAACAGCAACTTGAATGGATCTCAGTGATGGTACACTGAATGAAAAAGCCACTATCAAAAGGTCCCACATTGTATGATGCCATTTATATAACATTCTTGAAATGACAAAACACTGAAGTTGAGCACAGATTAGTAGTTCCTATGGGTTAAGGGTGGGTGGGACTGCATAAGGGAGATCTCTGTAGTGATGGGATCCTTGTCTGCCTTCATTTTGGTGTTGGTTAACAGAATATAAACATGATAAAATGGCATTGTACACATACTTCATACTCATGTCAATTCTCTACACTGACATTTCACTATAGTTACCTAGGCCGCACCCTTGGGGAAAACTGTGTGAAGGCTCCACAAAACCTTTCTGTACTGTCCTTGGAAATTCCTATGGATTCATAAAAACTTTAAAATAAAAGGTTTAAAATAAAAATGATGTCATACATATTACTAACATTACATCTTCCTAAATATAACTAAATTATTACTAAGATAACCTCATATCACAAAGTGACTGAAAAATCACATTGGACAATCACTCAAATTTTCAAAATGTTCTCAGCTCTCTTTTTTCTAATAATACCTGAATCATTGCACTACAACAAGTAAAAGAAGAAAATAGCTAGTTTGTATAAGCTGCTGGTAAATGTAGACAGATTCATAGGATTGGCAGAAGTAATCATAGGGAATTAGATGAATGCAGTGTGAGGAAACCTGCAGGTACACTTGGAAATCTCAGTGAGGAATTAAAGTGAAAGAATCAAGGTTTGATTGGTTATTAGTTGTAACATTTTATTGAGCCCTGATAGGATATATAGTGTTCTTGGATTGGAAATAAATCAAAACACTTTTGTTGAAGGCAAACAGTAAATATTAAGGTCAGCTATGCTTTTTACTTATAGTGAACCTCATGCTTTATGGTGAAGGAGTTGTGGATATGAAGAAATGCTCACACACGTAAGGACCCATCACCGTTCACTTTCTTTTATTTCCCACTGGTGCACTGTAGATTTTTCTTTCCCTAAAAGTGTGGGAGAACAACAGTGCACAAATACTTAAAATCAATTCACTTTAGTTAAATTCTAATTTTCCTCCAAGTCAAATGTGTTAGCTGCTTTTTTTTTTGCAACGACTCCAGTAAAGAAAAAATATATGTATTTGTTGTATGAGAGTATCCCACACATAACTGACTGCAGATGGTTTAATAATCTATTCCTAATGGATTTATAAACCAGTCTAGGAGCCTAAAGCCTAGTTATCTCTAAAAGTGCAGTCATTTCTCTGACCCTCAATGTGAGAAATTCTGAATGGCCTTGGTGGGTGGAGGAGAGGATTTGCCTCTTTAAGAAGACACACAGTCTTACGTGGATGGTTTCCAGATCACACAGATTTCCTTTTAGTAACCTAACAGAAGAGCCACTGTTGTTTATGATAAAATGCTTTATTGCTCAGATCTACTGAAGGCAGAAGCAACAAATGAAGAGGGAATAACGTTTGGAATAGAAAACAGACCACAGCTGAGTGTAGAGCATTGCATAATACTGAATCTAATTATCTGCTTAGTGATTAAGTTCTTAACCTTTTACCTCTCAATGTATACAGTTAAGGTGTCCTATGTCTTTTATGTTTATTTTTTATAGGTGAAAGCTCTGTTTCATGTTCACAGTCACTTTTTAATTAGAAATGTCCTAAGTACTCTTCTTTTTCAGCATTTTCCAATCTATTCTTCTGAATACCTTCAGATTTTTCTAGTCCAAGAAGAAAATGATGTTTTGTGGTATGTTTTATTGAATTTATGAATTGACTTAGGAAGTTTCAATATTTTCATTTCAAGAGACTTGAAATAATGTCTTCCTATCATCCAAGGATATATATATTTTTGTTCAAGTCTGTTTTTCAGAAGTTTCTTCATATAAATTATTAATATTTTATATATATTTTACTCCTTTTTGCCTTGAATTTTAGCACTTTGAATTATTTCTTCACAATGTTTTCAGTTTCTTAATATTCAGCTATTGATTTTTGTATATTGATTTTCTCATATGCTATTTGCTGAATTCTCTTCTTAGTATAACATTTCCTATTTTTTCTTTAATTTTTGTTTTCATTTTCAATTTTTCCATCATTTCTTTTTAGTATTCCATATATGTTATGTGCATTTCTCTTTTAATTCAGATGCCCCTAATTTCTGTCTCTTTTATAGCCTAAGTTACTTATACTCCTAAAGTGTTGAATAGTAGAGGTGATATGGGTAGCCTTATTGTCTTTTTGACTTTGGCAAGAAAATATCTAGGTTTCCTGTAAGGAAGATGATATATATCCATATCTGCATCAATAGCTATATCTGAATATCAGTATAAATATTCTAATTATATTATGTAAGTGTAATATTAATGTTTGAATTTTGATAAATCTCTTGTGTTTGTGGATGTTGTTATATGAATTTCTCCTTAATATATCAAATGGCAGCCTATAGTAAAGCATTTTCTAATTTTAAATCAATCTCAATTCCATAAACTACAAATAGTGGTATTGTAGAATTATTTAATATGCTTAAATATTATAGGAATTTTTGCCTTAAGTTCACAAGTGGAATATTTCTGTAGTGTTCTTCTCTAATGCAATTTATCAGATTTATAAATCTCTGCTATTCTGTTTAATACAATGAATTTAGAGGTTTCTCCCTCTCTATGGTCAAGAATAGTTTTAGTGGCATTAATAAAATGATTTTTAGTCTAGTGTGATTCCATCATGAAACCATTGAATTCATTGCTCTTTGGGAAACTTTTAACTACTTCTTTATTTCTTCTATGATACTTACTCTATTTAATTTCTGTCTGTACTCAGTTGTATTACAATAGGTTATATTCTCTGTTAAAATTGTTTATTCCATCTAGATTTTAAAAAGTATTATGAAGAGTTTTATAAAGTAGTATCTAGAGCTTTTGAAATTTCCTCTCTTAATGGTTATTCTATCTTTTAATTTCTAATTTTATTTAGTTCTTTCTGTCTCTTTTATCTTTAGGTTGCTAGGGGTTTCTCTGTTTTATTGATTTCATTAATAACTCAATCTCTGGATTTATATATTAACTTTATTTTTTTCTGTTTGTTTTTAACTCTTATTTTGATTTATATGTGCTAATTCCATTTTTCTGTTGTTTTCATCCAATTTTACTTTACTTGCTTTTTTTCAGTACAGTGTTTAATTCATTTATTTATTCTCATTTACAAAGGCATCAACACCTTATGTTATAAATTTCTCTCATTTAACTCCTTTAAGCTGTTTGCCACAGATTCTGAAATGCTGTGTAATCAATATCATTATTTTAAAATAATCCTGTCATTTCTTTATTTAGGTCTCTGACACATACCCTAATCCCCTAGTGAAAAAATATATAATCCTCAAAATAATTATAGGCCTAAATAATTTTCACTATCAATTTTTCAGTAAATCTCTTATGAAATATTCATATTCTGAATTCGTATGTTTTTACTCTCAAATAAATGATGTGTATTTTCTGTTTTACCTTTTCTGACCATAAAAGATAGCAAATAGAAGAAAAGTAGCTTTATTAGAATTAATTCTTGGTAGAATCAAGAAGTGTCCACTGTAAAAAGCCACCCAGAAATCCTTGAGAGAGTCAGATGATTTTCTCTTTTATTGCAAAGTTAGGATAAATAGAAAGACTGAGTCATGTAAGTGAATGAGGACTGGAGGTAGAGTAAAAAGTTATGAAGCTTTTGCAATTTAAAGATAGATCAATTCATTTGTTTAGCATTTTTTTATTTTATAAAGTGTTTGGACACACCTTACATTTTTTTCTACTTTTTAGTTTTAGATTCATGTGAATCATTGTGTTGTATTTAAAGCCAAAAATATAGGAAAACGGTCAGAGAGTGTGAGGGGGAATAGCTTGGTATCAGAGTTACAATTTGGGAGAGACAAACTCAGACAGGGTGGGATTATATGAGGTAACAGAAAAGTCATGGGTGAGTGGAGGAGAAACAATATTTTGTGTATGATGATCTTTCGCTGAGTTTTAGCTCTGGCCTGCAGCAGTGACCAAGAGGAAGCCATGTGATTTCTTATAAATATGTAGAGGAGCTGGAGTGAAGAGCAGGAGATTCAAACGGGTGTTGCTCCAATGTCCAAGGGGGCAGGCATGCCGTACCTTAGAAGTCCCTTCAAGGACCTAAGGCCTGCTCTTGCTTAGGTGGACAGAATTTCTTGGGAAGAGAAGAGTCGGTGATATCACCATTCTAAGAGGAAGTCACAATGGTAGCTACCTCAGAGTGTGCTGAGAAACATGAAGTAACATAAAAATTTACACTTGATCAGGGAGAAGTGAGTTGAGCTTTCATTTCATACAGTTTGTTCTCAGAGCAGATGGGATACTGTATATGGAATACTGGCATTACTGTTCAGTATTGTTTCATAGTCCTTAAAAAAGTGATGATTCCTCCTTCTCCCTCTAGAGAAAGAGAGACAGAGGTGCTGTTTAGATGATAAGAGTACAGCTAAATCACATTCCATTCTTCTGGTTGGCAAAGACCCATTTTAAAGCAAGAAAGAAGTGATTTCCTTGCTGGTGGACTTAAAATGTATAGATCTGAAACTGTAAATGATATCAAGTGACACAAATGTTCATGAGTTGCTTAACACATCCTTTCCTAAAAGGAGGGTTCGGTTAAATCTCTTTACTTGGTGCATCTGAACCCCTTTTATGAAACTCCCAATAACAAAGTGAAACTGGACTTGAGAATTAGTTCGAAGCTAATCCAGCAGAACCTTTATAAAGAATAGTTACACAGCAGTTTTCTCTGATTTTCAAAGTAACTTCAAGTCGAAAGAAGAGGAGTGGTGTACGCACTGAGCTATCTAAGGGTGCATCTGGGAGCACCAATGGCATATCCAGAGATTATTTTTAATGTGAACTCTTTTTATATTCTATTCTATTAATATGTATGTTTGGTTTCTCATAAGGAAAATTTCTTCTCTGAATCCTTGTGTAAAGCTGATGCTCAAAGATACATCCCATTTATTCTGTAGTTTTAATACCATTTAGTATATTAATGTGAACATCTAAAATACACAGATGTTCCATTTTGTAAGGGAATGTCCACGGGTGGACATAACCTTCCCAATAAGCCTTTTGTATATCCATATTGCTATGCATACCACCTTTAATTTGTCTATAGAAAGTAGATAATGATGTCCGTTTCTGGAGCAGTATTTCATAGAAGCCATGCAATTTACTTTGATTCTTGCAGACTTACTGAATGTCACTATTGAGGCTCTGTTGTTATCTGCTGTTTCTACTGAGGTATTGGACTTATAAATTAGGTGTTAACTTATTATAGAATTAAAATCTACTTCTGAAAGTTAAATGATTAACAGATATATATGTGTAATAATTAGCATTCTGTTCAACAATAATCAGATATCTATAAAATATTTTGGAATAATTGGAAGCTAATGCTATGTGTACCAGGTAAATGAGTTCTGAACCATTATCTTCATATATATTCAAAAGATGTGTGAAAATTACTTACAGTTCTAATGTTGTGAAAGTCTGATAAAAAGTTGTTGTAACAGTAGTATCTGGTATTCAGATTCCATAAGTACTTTTAATGATTTATGCTTCATGGGGTTCATTTTAGGGTTTTATTTATATGTAAGTACAGAATTTTGAGCTTATAGATTATTTTAAATACAGTTTCTCTGTTTACTATGTTGTCAATTTAAGTTGTTAAATCCCCTCTTATCAATATCTTCCTCTCCACCTCTACTGCACTAACCTTAGAAATTAAAACTCTGAGGATTTGAGTAGATTTTAAAATGTCAGTGTCTATCTGATGCTTCACCAGTTCCATTCTATTCTTGTTATATCGTTTACTGACTACTGTTTAACATCTTCAGGGATAGCGAATGCACCAATTTTAACACACCACTCCTTGAGCCTGCTGTCTGAGATCAAAAGTCAAGCATTTTAGGGTATCACCTCATATGCTATGGATATACATTCAGATCTCAAGATGTAGAAAGTTCAATTGGAAACTTAAGCTCAGGCATATTTCCTCTTTTCATTTTACAAAAATCACAAATGTATGATATAGGAATTTACATGTGATAGAGCATATGGAACATTGATATCTTCTGAAGTCTTCTTTTTATCACTGAGATAAACCTGAAGGAGATGGAGAATCTGCCTTTGTGGCAGTGAACTGGTGTCTGAGGGAAGGGGAGCCTTTTGGCAGGTGGGAAGATCTTTTTCTGATGTAGGTACTCATTTCCACATTTTGCTCACTGTATGTCAACAGCCTTCTCAAACTGTCCAGGCAGGCCTGTGAAAACTCTGCCCAGGGTCCTCTTGCTATTTTCAGTATCATCTCATGACATTCCTCTCTTTAAGTAGAAAAGTTATGGGCTTCAAAATCAAGCCCATTTGATTCTAAAGTGTATCCCCCTCAAGTACATTTTATATTTTAGATAAAGCTTGCCTAATCCTTTGTCTTTCCTTCAGGAATATGACAGGAATTTTAAATTTCCACAGGAAATCCAGCCCTTCTCAGTCTGGGGTGCTCTACTCGCTCAGCAGATGTCCTCATGGCTTCATGCTGTATGTCCACAGCACCCATAGACATAATATTTACCATCCCTTTGCCAATGCAGGATCACATAACAGCTAGTACAATGTGGAGGTACACATGACTAAGAAAACCTGAAGCCTCACATGTGCTTGGTGATCACAGAACAGCCACAGGCTACTATTAATGGTGCAATAATCTGTAAGCTTAACTCATGGAGAGAAAGGGAGGGACGCAGACATTCTACAAACCTAAGGCTTATTTTCCTTTGAAAAATTTTGTTCTGCCATTTAAAATGTTATTTTTGCATAAATATGAACAAATTGTGGTTTTCTAATTCTTTTCCATTTTCATTGTCTATCATGTCTTTTTGGCTGGACCAGAGCCGTTATAACTCTCCAAGTGCCCAGGAATATCCTCACTGCATGCTTGGGAGCAGTAAACATGTTCCATGTCTGAGGTCACCCAGACTGTGTCCCTCTCCCAGAGGGCCCGATGGTCAGCACACCTAAATGGCTGTGACCTTGCTCACCTCTTGGCGGTACTGATCTGGGGTTGTCGGTGCCTCACAATACCCAACCTGGGCAGCATGCCCAACCCTGGACTCCAGTCTCTGCTGTTCTTCTGGATGGAGGCAGCACAGTGGGGAGGGGAAGCACTAGCTGTGGAGTCCTCAGCGTACTACAACCTGAGCTCTTCAGTGATCCCGTGACTTCAAGGTTCTCATCTGTCCAAGGGGAAAGACCAGAAGGCTAAGAAAGCCTTCCCTGAAGGTTGTCACAGTGCACAGCACGGGCTTGCAAGTGCACTCAGCAACCCGTATAAACTGTATAAATTATTAAGCGTTATGTTGATGGCCTGTGCTACTTATCTTCAAATTGGGAGATATGCCACCTAATTATAAGCTCAAAAGCCATGGCCAGTATAACAGCCAGGTGAAAGCCTTAACAACTTGAGTAAAAAAGTCAGTGGAAATCATTAAATATTCCTTATTAAAATATATTAAGTTCATTCATGTACAGAAAAAATATCCACCTGATACTGGATGCATTAAATGTGACATTTTTAAGAATGGGTAAATACGCATTATCTGATCATTAAAAGTGAAGCAGAATACATCCTTATTTTTCATCCTCTGCATTAGTTTGCTATGTCTGCAGTAACAAAGCACCATAGTTGGGTGGCTTAAGCAGCAGAAATGTATTCCCTCATGTTCTGCCGGCCAGAAGTCCATCAAGGTGCTGGCAGGGCTGCTTCATTCCGGGGACTGTGAGGGAGACTCTGTCCAGGCCTCTCCCCGCGACTTGTAGGTGATTGCCTTTCCTCTGTGTGTCTTTACATCCCATCTTCCCTCTATGAATGTCTGTGTCTGTGTCGTGTCCAGATTTCCCCTTTTTATAAGGATACCAGTCATAGTAAATTAGGGATTATCATAATGACTTTGATTTTTAACTCGATTATGTGTATAAAGACCTATTTGGGTGTTAGAATTTCCACATGTGAGTTTGTAGGGAAACACAATTCAACCTATAACATATGCTATGGTGAAGCATACAGCACTCAGAAAAGCTCCTTATTTGACAGCTGTACAGCCCTCCTGATTTGTTGTCAAATAAAACCCACACATCTCTCCCACAATGCCTCTATTAGTGTTTGACTTTCAACTTCTCTCCAGTCATACTATTTTAAACCCAATTTCCCCAAGGACAAATATGCCCTTATATATGTCTGTATTTCCAAATGCTGATTCCTTTTTTCCCAAAAGCTTTTTCTCTGCTTGACACCTTCATAAATTTCTCCTCATCCTACTGGACTCAGTCAGACTGTCAATTCCCCTGTGAGCTTTACCCTAACTCCTACCCCACAGCCTTGACAACAGTAAATTCTCCAGAGCCTCTCTGGCCTGTTCACTCCTTGTAATGAGTCTATGCTCTTTGAAATGAAGAGTTCTTCTGTTTATCTATATCTAGATATTTCCAGAGCCCAGCACAAAAATAAGGTGCACACAACACAGCAACCACTCAGTTTGGATTAAAAGAACAAATACAGAATAAAGTCATGACTGGCTCAGAATGAAAATGGGGGTAATACTGGTCATGATTTAGCAATACCTCACATTTACTTAGTACTTAGCATGTGCCATATGTATGTTAATTATTTCCATATTCTCATTTTACAAATAAAAACATAATGCAATGTGGTTAAACAACCTGCTTTAGCTTATAATATCACTGCAAGGAGATACCGAGATTGGGTCCAAGGCAAAGAACCTCAAAGACTGTATTCACAATCAGTATTAAAGATTGCCTAGCAAAGAATATAATACCTGTGAGACCCCTGTGCTGGAGTGTGTACTTTATTGTGCAGAACCCACCTTCACCTCAGTGCCCTTCCTAGAAACTCAGACTATTAGAAGTAGCTGTGAAATGTCATCCTCAAGTTCCTCCTGATAGCTGGGACTGTTACTAGCATAAAAGCTCCTAGGAAACTTCTTAAAGTTTTTTTTCCTACTTGATTTATAGGTTTCCTCTCAGTAATGCCCATACTAAGAAAGACTGAGTGGGAAGGGAAACAAAGGACAAACTGGGTATTTTTATTCTGTAAGACTTTTGCTGCTGGGGATTGATGATCTTTTTCATTCTCACATTTTTTACTCCAAACATTTTTGTCACCTTCTATTTATTTTCATTAAATCCATTGCAATCTGAATTGTAGCCTTTCTGATATTATTCACCTATGTGACTTTATTTGCTATAACTTATTCAATGTACCTTCTGTCCTTTTTAATTGACCTTTTTAGATGTGAGCTCATCATAGAACAAACAGCTATCTCTGCATCCACAATTAGTCTTTAGAAACCCTTAGTTTTCTTTCTCATTAGGGTCATTTGTAATTATAATGTCAGACTTTTATTTTTAGAATGGAACATAGGCATTTATCACATTTAGCCATAATTGTTATTCTTATCACTTAGCTGGTTTCTTTACTTCTGAGAACTTCTTTCTCTCTGTTTCATCTTTTAAATATCTCAAGCTTATACTGTTTTGAACTAAATTCTAAAGGATTTTATAACCCTATTCACATTTGCTATCATATGTGTATCATCTAGGGCTGGCGAACACAGTATCATAAAAGAGTAGACATTCATATCCTCACAGTTGTGAAGACTACAAGTCCAAAATCAAGGTGTCAGTACAATGGGTTGGTGACTTCTGAGGTTATGAAGAAAAATATGTCCCCTGCCTCCCTCCTAACTTCAAGTGATTTATTGTCAACTTTTGGTGTTCCTTGGTTTGTAGAAGCTCCAGTCTCTGCCTTCGTCTTCACATTGCACTTTCCTTTGTGCATGTCTGTCTCTAAATTTCCCCTTATTATTAGGATACCAGTCATACTGAATCATGGGTCTATCCTACCTAACTGATCACATCTGCTGTGAACCTATTCACAATAAAGGTTACAGCCTAAAAGCACTGAGGGGTTAGGCCTTTATCATATAAATGTTTGGAGGACACTGATGAAGATTTACATTCCCATTAAGATCAGGGACAAGGCAGGGATGTTTGTTCTCACCACTCCTATTCAATACCATATTAGAAGTCCTAAATAACACAATAAGACAAGAAAAGGAATAAAATTTATATAGACCAGAAATGAGGACATAAGATTGTCTTTTCTTGAAGATGACATGATTGCCTATGTAGAACATCCCAAAATATCAACAAAAAAACTCCTGGAACTAATTGATGGATATAGCAAGGTTGTACAATATGAAGTTAATATAAAAAAGTCAAT
Source organism: Manis pentadactyla (assembly GCF_030020395.1). Lineage (NCBI taxonomy): Eukaryota > Metazoa > Chordata > Mammalia > Pholidota > Manidae > Manis > Manis pentadactyla. The sequence goes on along the minus strand of NC_080021.1, from coordinate 86,237,153 downwards.
TGTGTTCCTATACAGCAACATGAACAACTGAAGAAATGAAAAACAATATCATTTTTATTAGAACCCCAAAATGAACTACTTATGTGTAAAGCTAACAAAATTTGTATGAGGTCTATATGAGGAAGACCACAAAACTTGGGTACACATAATTGAAAAACAAAATATTGGAGAAATATTTCATGTTTATGAATAACAAAACTGAATATTGTTAATAATGTTCTTTCCAATTGATTGATAGATTTAATGCTATCCCAGTAAGTTATGTTTTGGTGATTAAGAAACTGATTCTAAAGTTTATATTGAAAGTCAAACGGCCCAGAATAGTCAACACAATAGTAATGGTGAAGAACAAAGTTGGAAGGATGACACTATTTGACATTGTATAGACACTACAAGAATTTTCCATAAAGCTACAGTAATCATGCAGTATGGCTTGATGAAAAATAGACACAAAGATCAATGGAACAGACTATAGAGTCCAGAAACAGATCCACACAAATATAGCCAATTGATCTTTGACAGGAACTAAGGCAACGCAATGTAGAAAGTATAGTATTTTCAACAAATAGTGTTGGAATAACTGGGTATGCACAAAGGAAAAAAGAAGAAAAAAAATCTCATAAAGATCATGTACCCTGCACACAAATTAACTCAAAATAGTTTATAGATCTAAATTTAAAATATGAAACTACAAGTCTGAGAAAAATTTAAAAGAAAAAGAAAAAGAAAAAACTCAGGTGACCTTAGGTTTGGTGATGACTTTTTAGATACCTTACCAAAATAATTAACACATGAAAGAAAAAAATTTTGGTAAGTTGTTACTTTGTTAAAATTAAAAACTCTGCTGTGCAAAAGACATAGTAAGAGAATAAAAAGATAAGCCACAGAATTAGAGAAATATTTTCAAGAGACATATCTGATAAAGGACTATTTTCTAAAATATACAAAGAACTCTTAAAACTCGTCAATAAGAAAATGAACAAACCGATTAAAACATGGGCAAAAGATCTAAGCAGATATCCAACAGAGATGATACCCAGATGGTAAATAGGCTATGAAAAGGTGCTCAACATCCTATGTAATTAAGGAATTTGCAAATTAAGAAGACAAAACAAAACACTAACTACTATTAAAGTGGCTAAAATAAAAAAAATAGGACATTACCAAATGCTGAAAATTATATGGAGCAACAGGAACTCTCATTCATTGTTTTGGGAATGCTGAATCACAACATATTAGAAGACATTTTGGTAGTTTCTTACAAAACTCTTACCATATGACCCAGCAACCTTGCCCCTTGTTACATATCCAAATGAAACAAAAACTTTGTCCGTACAAATACTTGCATGCAGACATACATATATATAGAAGCTTTAATCATTAATTGTCAAAGCTTTGAAGTAATAAAGATGTCCTTCAGTAGGCAAATGGATAAACAATATTGGTTCACCAATACAATGAACAATTATTCAGTCCCCCAAAAAAATGAGCAATCAAGCAAGAAAATACATGGTGTTACTTAAAGCCATATTGCTAAGCAAAAGAAGTCAGTGAAAATACTACATATGGTATGACTGCAACTATATGAATTCTAGAAAAGCAAAACTTGGAAAAGTAAAAAGATGAGTGGAAGGAAGAGAGGGATGACAGGGTGGATACTATATGGTATATATCTGTCATATATGTTAGTCAAAAGCCCTGGAATATACAACAGAGTGAAGCATAATATAAATGATGGACTTTGGTTGATAATGATGTCTCTATTATTTCAGTAATGTAACATATGTATTACACAGATGAATGGTATTAAGGATGGGGAAGCTGTGTGTTGGGGGGATGTGGGGACTCTGCTTTCTGCTCAGCTTTGTTGTACACCTAAAACTGCACTGAAAACTAAAATCTATTAATTTTTTAAATAGAGACTTAACTACTAAAATTAGATCTTCAGACTAAGAAGCAAATAATCCTGGACAATAATTCAAATCCATATAAAAAAATACCATATAACACTGAAAAAAGTAATCATTTGCTTAATTATTAAAGGCATTATAACTGCATATTTATCCTTTTTGTTCATAACTGATTTAAAAGTCAACTGTGGAGCACATACACATGATTGCTTTACTGAGCCTAACATATAGAAATGTATGTGTCTGACTATAAGAGCACAAAAGATATGGATGGTAATAAGCAGTATTGCACTAAGGAAATAGTATCAGAGGCTAACACAAATCCATTAAAGGAAGAACCAGAATGGCAAATAGGAAGATTGACATAAGAAACTCTAAACATATATATTTGCTCTTCTTTCTTCTCTCAGTCTCTTTACAAATTTATATCATTATTTTTTAAATGCATTATTTGGTTTGTAACATATAGAAATATGATATGTAGAACACTAATTGCAAAAATAAAGAGTAGGACAGTGAATAGCAAAAACACTCCTGTGTTTCTTCTCTTTTCCAGGACTCACATTGAACATGTCATGATTTTTTTCCCCAGTAGAACAATTATTTGACATTAGTCATGTGTCTTAAAATTTAACTCAGTTCTGACACTATCTACCTTGAAATAGTATCTCAGATCCCACAGATTAAGGGCTCCCTCCCACAAGTCTGCCCCCAGTTCAGATGCCAATCTCAAATCCAGCAACTCTCAGTGGAGCTCACTCTCGGGGAACTCCCCTCCCAAACGGCTGGAGGGCGGGGCAGAAAGTTCCAGCCTTCTAACCACGTGGTGCTGGTTGCATAGCAACCAGCCCCCATCCTCAGGGGTTTTCTGAAGTCATTCTATTAGCATGAACTCAGGTGTAGTTGAAAGGAGCTTGTTAAGAATAACAAAAGACACCTTTATTGGTCTTATCACTTCGGAAATTTCGAGAGTTTTAGGAGCAAAAAAGAAAAAAAATATATAAACATAGTTGTTGTCTTCAAGGATTCTGTAAATTATAAGAAAATGAGACACATAGAAATGACTATGGTGCCAGGCAGTGTACCTAATGGCACACATTTACCATGGGAGTGGAGGAGGGAGGGAGCAGTGCTTTTGGGAAACGGCTGTGGAACATAAGCCTTTTGTGTTAGTCTTTAAGAACAAGATTTTTATATACATAAATTAGTACTTGGGGTAAATTCAATGTGACAGAAACAGCTTGAACAAGGATATCAAAGCAAAAAACACGAGATGGCAAAATATAATCAACCCATTTCTTCTAAACCAAGAACTACATGTGAGGGTGTTGTTACAAATAAAAAAAAGAAAGCCAGATTTTAGAAGGGCTTGAATGCCAGGTGAAGAATTTTATATTTGTCCTATAGGTTGTTAGAGTCATTAAAGGCATTTCATCAGGGTTGCACATTTATCAAACAGGCAATCTTGCATGCATATGTGAAAACTTTCAGTCCCATCCTAAATAAAAAAGGGGAAACAAGAAATACGAAGTTATTTTAACAAATAAACCTTACCTTGTGAATTAAACACTAAAACCTTTTATGATGAGGTGCTAATAGGCTTCTCTAGGCTGCTGAAATATTCCAGGCCAGAGGAACTGTGATTTGCCTGTCTTTGAAAGAACTGAGCTGAAGAGATGGGTGAACTTCCATCCTATAAATTCCATGAAGGAAGGAACCACACTGTTCAGGAATACATGCTCATTATTTTGAGGGATGTCTGGAACATAACAACTAGTCAATATGTATTTTAAATGAATTATAAATGCATACATACGAGGAATAGAATCACTAGAACTGATTTTGTGTGTCAAAGAGAAAGGGAAGACAGAGCCATTCAAACAGTGGTGTCTGCTGAAAGATGAGGGAGATCTCAGCCTCGCTCTGGGAATTAGGAGACGATCACAGCTCTGCTCTTTGCACTGCCTTGGCCATAGCTGGAATAAGGCAAGAGAGATTCTAAATATGCTCTTTCTGCCTCTGCTATTGCCACTTAGAAACAGTCAGAGTCAGAGAAATACATGAACCTGATCATTTTATCTGAGAGAGAACATGAGGTATTATGTACCAAATTCAAATCAACAAGGAGGGCTTTGAGGTTGGGTGATTAAATGGAAGAACAATATCTCTGGCAAACATGATTAGACAAAAAGATTATAGGAGCATGTGAGAAATGCAAAGTATTAAAAATATGTCAGTTTTTGGTATTTTATCCCTAATCCTTTCTGAAATTCATTATCATGCCAAAAATTGTAAGAATAATGAGGTTGACATTTAGGGGAAGAACTACAACATTGTAAACTTCCATTTAATGTACCATTTTTCTCATGTTTATCCAGAACTCAGAAAGTGATGTTTATATTCAGATTCACAGTGTTTTCTTTTATCACTTCTTAAAATCACTGACAAATATTTTCTTTTGGCATCTGCTTGAAGTTAGAAGGTCTATGAGGCTTTCTGTAAATGAACAGGCAGTGACGTCATTAAATCAGCTCTATATTTTTTAGTTTTTGTTACTTGATTATATTTACAAGTATTTATTTTATGCCTACATATATTTCTTACAGCAATTTACTTTCCAAAAATTAAATTGCAGGCCTAAAAATTAAGGTATAATTCAGTTTTCTTTCATCAGGATGATTCAACCAAGCTTAATTGTAGAGTTAGCATATTTGTACAAAAGTTTACTTCCTAAACGTTTTGACCCTGAGAATTCTATAGCTAAGATTACGTGGGGGAGATGCTTGTGCTTAAGGTAAGGTATGTAATATGCATACTTTAGTTATAATAATGTCCATTGTCAATTAGTCATTGATTGTCAGGGCTTTCTCAAATGTTCTCTTTGCAAAGCTACACTACATTTCCCAGAACTTTTCTTCCTGTGTATTTCTGGCTAGGGTGGGCCACAAGGAATACTCTGGCAGGAAATTTGAGGGGTGCAAGCGAAGCAGCAGCTACTGTGTGTTCACCTGTGTGTGCTGATCTCCTCGGTCTGAGCAGCAGCTGTGGTCTTCTCCCATGAGCAGCTGCATCTCCTCCGCCAGGAGTGCAGTTAGCCTCATAACAGAGAGCCTGGCTGCTGCAAGGCCCCAATACCATCAAGGTCGTATACAGCAAGAACACCAGAAGTTCCCGTCCTGCATGTGGACTCCAGCTCATACTTGGTAGTCACGGCTTGTTCTTGCTCTCCTTTCCTCCCACTGCCTATGCCTAGGGGCCAACATCAGGCACAAAGACAAGAGCTTTGAGCCTTGACTGGTTAGGTGATTGAATATACTGTGTCATTTAGACCATACAACTGGTAATTCTATGTATTTTTTCATTTTTTATGCTTATTTAAATTTTCCATAATGAAAGCTAAGAAACAATCTTAAATCTTTCTTGGAATGAGATAGAATTTGAATCAACATGGAAGGTGATAAGTACATTGGATTTTAGAATAGTTTGAGGACCTTGTGGATAAAATGAGAGTTCCTGTGTCCAGGAGTCTTACCTGGCCCTGGTTGGCTAGCTTACTGCACACGTGTGGGCAATACGTTGCTACTGACTTGACATAAGGAGCTCTGCCCAGTGCTCTGGGCAGAAGCAGAGGTGCTGGTGGTTGACCTGCCGCTGGGAGAATAAGCCGGGTAATAAACCTTTCACCCCAAAGAAACAACATTTCTTTAGTCACACTGAATCCATAGCGAACTTGCTGGGGGCTGAAACCCACTGGCAAGACAGAACTTTTTAATGAATAATGCTTAGGGCGTCATATTATGTTATAGCAGGGCTTTGAGGGAAATAAAAGCATTCAGAATATAACTGTATAGTTTTACACTTAGAGCCTCATGCCAATACCTAACCCAACATGGTTCAAGCAGTTTCTGAAACACACTAGTCTGACAGATGTTCTGCACAAAAACACACACCTGGTCACTGCTTCATTCCCCCACGCCTTCCCTTCCCACACTGACAAGGCACCTACTGTATGCCAGACATTATTGTAGGTGTTGAAGTACATCAATGCCCAACACTGAAAAATAATCCTACCCTCTTGAGTTTATACTCAGGAAAGACAGAAAACACACTCTGACTAATAGTGATGTGATATGCGGTGCATCAGATGATGTTAAGTGCCATAGAGACAATTGAAATGTCGGTCACACTAATGGGTATTGGAAGGGCTGAATGGGGACAGACGCACATTGCAATTTCAAACAGGCCAGACAGCATGGGTCTCCTGGAGCCAACATTTAAACAAAAACTTGAAGATGGGGGATAAATAAAAGTCAGTAATATTTTATATTCTGAGAACAGGCACTCAAGGGCCCTCAAGTGAGCTTGTGACTGGTATGGCTGAGCCATATCAACAAAGCCAGAATGGCTGGAGTGAAGGGAGTGAGGAGAACAGTGAGGGGGGGAGTCAGAGATGTCATAGGGCCTAGGGTGCTGCGTACCTGAGGGCTTGAGCCTCACCTGGGCCCTTGAGTGTCCTTCAATGGGCTATGGCTTATATTAGTGAGATGCGAGCCACATCTGGGTGTGAACGGAGGCCTGCCATGGCCAGACCAAAATGTATTCACAAGGTCCTTCTGGCTATTGCAGGAGGAATTGCCTTTAGTGAGGTAACATCTGTCCTGAAGACCAGCAAGAGGCTTTCAGAGTCATCCCAGTGAATGTTACAGTGACTCTTGGCAGGGAGATAGCAGAGGAGGTGGTAAGAAGTAGTTAGTTTATGGATGTATTTTTAAAGTAGAGCCATTAGCATTTCTTATTGGATTAGATGTGGTGTGATTGACAGAGAGGGGTTGTGGATGAGGGCTGTAAGTGCAACCTATTTTGGCATTAATATCAGATCTTTGTTTTTTGACAGACTGAATTGGAAATATTGTTAGATATCCAAGGTAAAGTTTACAATAGGAGCAGAATATAACTTTTTAAAGAGTACTAATGAGTTTGAAAAGGTGCCTATATAGCTGCTTCTGGGAGAATCAATATATAAAGGCTCTAAGAATGCTTTCATAAAAAGCATTTTATATTTTAAGAAAAAAGGTCTCTAAGTTGCTTGAACAAAGCATCCTTTAATTACATAGTAAGTAATACCTATGATTAATTCACAAAGTTGTTCCATGGAACAATTTGGCAAGTGGTGATAACTGATATATATATATATATATATATATATATATATATATATATATATATGATAAGTCAAGCAGATATAGGAGAATCTAGATTTATTAAGTTAAAAATGAACCATTAAATGTTGAAAGTATGATTTAAAGAATACACAAGCCCTAATGTATCAGAGGTGATTTCCTAACCAAGCAAAATTTTTTCAAGAATATATCAATTGCATATAGGAAAATATTTCTGTGCATTATACTAATGCTTTTTTATTAGACCCATGTGTTGTGGGATCAGATTTGGAGGGATGTCATTGTCATTCTCCTTCTCTTCTCCTCCCATATGAATTTATCTAGGAAGAAATTCATTCAGACATTAAGCCAAAACTGATTGCCAGCCATTGCTCCAGAGGCTGAGGTTGGTCAAGAAACAGAGAAAAGCAACATGCCTAGGATCTTACACACCAGTGGGAAGAGATTGATAATACACACAAAAAAGCTAGTAGTAAAATAGTGATATTTGCTGTCAAATTAAGCAAAATGAATAATGGGGTAGAGAATAACTGAAGATGAGATGTACTTCATGCAGGAAAAAATAAGGGTATATTGGTTCTATAAAGACAAAAAAAAAAATGGCCATGAAGGGGTGAGAGGTAGTCCTTGAGAAGAAATGCAGCCCTAGCCAAAGTGGGGTAAAAGGATGGAGAAGGCATTGTTCACTTAGCCAGATATTTTTGCCTTCTAACATATCCCCCCTTGAACAATTGTTTAAATTAACAGACTTTTATTTTATTGAAAGGTTTTAAATTTAGGGAAAAATTGAGCAGATATTACAGAAAGTTCCCACACACTCCTTCCTCCTACATAGTTTATCTTAATATTAGCAACTTATATTAGTGAATTACATTTGTTACAGTTAATGAACAATGTTAACTGAAGCCCATCATTAATGCTACATTAAGGTTCACTTTTTCCACTGTACAGTCTGCGAGTTTTGACGTACATAACATCAAGTGTCTACCATTGCACTGTGGTACAGAATAGCTTCAGCATCCAAAAAATACACTGTGCTTCTCCTCTTGAATCCCTCCCCCCATAAAAAAAATGGAAAGCATTGATTTTCTTGTATCTGCACAGTTTTGCCTTTTCCAGAACTTTATATAGATGAAATCAGGCAGTAGGTAGCCTTTTAAGACTGGCTTCTTTCACTTGATAATATGCATTTAATTTCATTACTTTTGATGCTCTTTCTTTAGGTATATTTAAGTTAGACCTATACAATTTTCCTTCTGTCTGATGAACTTTTTAAAACATTTCTTGCAAGGCAAATCCACTGGAGAAAAATTTCGTCAGTTATTATTTTTCTGAGAATGTCTTTATTTTCCTTCACTCTTGAAGGACAATTTCACTGGGTACATAGTCTGTGGTGGTATTTTTTTTTTCTTTCAATGCCTTAAATATTTCATTCCACTACCTTTTTGTTTCATGGTGTCTCATGAAAAGTCCAATGTAGTTTATATCCATGTTTTGCTAGAGGTAGGATTTTTTCCCTCCTCTGACTTCTTTTAGGATGTTGTCTTTGTCTTTGGTTTTCTAAAGTTTGAATATTATATGCCTAGGTGTATATCTTTTAGTATTTATTTTGCTTGGTGTTTTTGGTTTCCTGAATCTATGGTTTGGTATTTGTCACTGGAAAATTTTTAGCATTATTACTTCAAATATGTCTTTTTGGTTCTCCCTTTTCCTTCTAGTATTTCAATTATGCATGTGTGATACCTTTTGCACTAGTTTCAAGTTCTTAGATGTTATGGGTTTTGTTTTGTTTTTCATGCTTTTATAACTTTGCTTCTAGTTTGGGAAGTTTTTCATTTTTGTTTTTTATTGAGGAACACACAATAAAATGCACAAATATTAGTGGACAGCTTGGTGAATTTTGACCTATGTATACACTCATTAACATATATGCAAGCTCACTGATTCTCTCCTCAACCATGTTCAGAATACTGTTGAGCCCATATATTTAGTAAAATTTCTTAGTTTAATCAAGGTAGTGAGTGCCAACAGATTGTGATGAAACAATGAATTGGTGAATTGCTCCATTAATAATTAACAAAGATGTAAAGACTTGATATGTTATGCTAATTAAACAAAATTCATCTAATTAATTTTATCTGACATTTCTTATAACTAAGTTAATACTAATTTTGCTTGCCTAGAAGGAAATGATTTTAACATTCTGAAAGCAAAACATCATTTGCTTTTTCCCCCTCATTTTTCATAATTTAAAAGTGTCAGGACTAATTGGACAAGATAATGATTTAATCTGTAAGCCTTAATTCCCCATACCATTTTTAATCTGTTTGTGTTGTGGAATGAACAGCATATCATGCATCTGTAGATTTAGCTGCGTCCCTACTGACTTGGTTACTCAATATAAATAATAAAATTTATATAGAATGGTCAGTGACATATAAATTATTATAAACTAGAAAATGTTTGTTTTTCTCAGAAAGAGGCTTTTCATAATATATTTGAACTGGAAATAGATTATATTTATACAATAAATAAATTCAATTAGTGTTTAACAGTCTTTTAACTCAATTGTGGTTATACCAGATCATAGAAACCTTTTCAGGCACATGAGAATCATCTGTATTTTTTAAAGGAAGCCATGAAATAAAATATTTTTTATCTAAAGTAAGGCAGACCCACATTATTTCAATCTATGGAAAGGAATTGAAAATGAGACAATCTGACTGATAGATGTTATAAAATGGAATCAAAATGCCATTAAACATTTATGTGATATGGTCCTATGTTGACATAAATAGTGATTTACTTTTTTCCAAGGGTGTGGTTATTCCATAAACTTTCCCAAGCACATTTCAGAACTGTATAGTTAATGTGTCACGAAACTACTAACCATTTCTGTGAAACGACTCTGTTTTCAGCCTTATTGATGGTTATGGAAGATGCTTAATCAGGATCTAGATTAACTATTAATTAATTTTGTTTTATTACATAATTTACTTAAAAATTTAAACATTAACTTATTTGGGCTTATAACATGAAATGTTTTCATCACAGTTCTGGAGTCTGGACGTGAAGTCTGAGGTCAGGATGCCAGCGTGGTTGGGTGGGTGTCTCTTCCTGGTTTCCAGCTGGCACTTTGTTGGCATGTCCTCACCTGGTGGAAGGGGCCAGGTCTCTCTGGAGACTTTTTTTTGGTATCATTAATCTACAGTTACATGAAGAACATTATGTTTACTAGGCTACCCCCTTCACCAAGTCCCCCCCACAAACCCCATTACAGTCACTGTCCATCAGTGTAGTAAGATGCTGTAGAATCACTACTTGTCTTCTCTGTGTTGTACAGCCCTCCCCGTGCCCCCCCCAACATTATACATGCTAATCGTAATGCTCCCCTATCTTTTTCCCCACCCCTATCCCTCCCTTCCCACCCATCCTCCCCAGTCCCTTTCCCTTTGGTAACTGTTAGTCCATTCTTGGGTTCTGTGATTCTGCTGCTGTTTTGTTCCTTCAGTTTTTCTTTGTCCTTATACTCCACAGATGAGTGAAAGCATTTCGTACTTGTCTTTCTCTGCCTGGCTTATTTCACTGAGCATAATACCCTCTAGCTCCATCCATGTTGTTGCAAATTGTAGAATTTGTTTTCTTCTTATGGCTGAATAATATTCCATTGTGTATATGTACCACGTCTTCTTTATCCATTCATCTACTGATGGACACTTAGGTTGCTTCCATTTCTTGGCTATTGTAAATAGTGCTGCAATAAACATAGGGGGTAGGGGGTGCATCTGTCTTTTTCAAACTGGGCTGCTGTATTCTTGGGGTAAATTCCTAGAAGTGGAATTCCTGGGTCAAATGGTATTTCTATTTTGAGCTTTTTGAGGAACCTCCATATTGCTTTCCACAATGGTTGAACTAATTTACATTCCCACCAACAGTATAGGATGGTTTCCCTTTCTCCACAACCTCACGAACATTTGTTGTTGTTTGCCTTTTGGATGGTGGCAATCCTTACTGGTGTGAGGTGATATCTCATTGTGGTTTTAATGCATTTCTCTGATGACAACCAATGTGCAGCATCTTTTCATGTCTCTATTGGCCATCTGAATTTCTTCTCTGGAGTACTGTCTGTTCAGCTCCTCTGACCATTTCTTAATTATAGTATTTGCTTTTTGTTTGTTGAGGTGTGTGAGATCTTTACATGTTTTAGATGTCAACCCTTAATCAGATCTGTCATTTATGAATATATTCTCCCATACCATCAGATACCTTTTTGTTCTATTGATGCTATCCTTTGCTGTACAAAAGTTTTTCAGCTTGATGTAATCCCATTTGTTCATATTTGCTTATGTTTCCCTTGCCAGGGGAGATATGTTCATGAAGAAGTCACTTACATTTATTTCAAAGAGATTTTTGCCAATGTTTTTTTCTAAGAGTTTTATGGTTTCATGACTTACATTCAGGTCTTTGATCCATTTTGAATTTACTTTTGTGTATGGGGTTAAACAATGGTTCAGTTTCATTCTCTTACATGTAGCTGTCCAGTTTTGCCAGCACCAACTATTGAAGAGGCTGTCATTTCCCCTTTGTATGTCCATGGCCCCTTTATGGTATACTAATTGACCATATATGTTTGGGTTAATGTCTGGAGTCTCTATTCTGTTCCACTGGTCTGCGGCTCTGTTCTTGTGCCAGTACCAAATTGTCCTGATTACTGTGGCTTTGTAGTAGAGCTTGAAGTTGGGGAGCAAGATTCCCCCCCCTTTATTCTTCCTCCTCAGGATTACTGTGGCTATTCTGGGTCTTTGGTGGTTCCATATGAATTTTTGAGTTATTTTTTCCAGTTTGTTGAAGAATGCTGTTGGTAATTTGATATGGATTGCATTAAACTTGTTTATTGCTTAGGGCAGGATGGCCATTTTGACTATATTAATTCTTCCTAGCCAAGAGCATGGGATGAGTTTCCATTTGTTAGTGTCTTCTTTAATTTCTCTTTAGAGTGTCCTGTAGTTTTCAGGGAATAGGTCTTTCACTTCCTTGGTTAGGTTTATTCCTAGGCATTTTATTCTTTTTCATGCCATTGTGTATGGAATTTTTTTCCTGATTTCTCTTTCTGTTAGCTCATTATTAGTGTATAGGAAAGCCACAGATTCCTGTGTATTAATTTTGAATCCTGCAACTTTGCTGAATTCCAATGTTAGTCCTCATAGTTTTGGAGAGGAATCTTTAGGGTTTTTTTATGTATAATATCATGTCATCTGCAAATAGTGACAGTTTAACTTCTTCTTTACCAATCTGGATTCCTTGTATTTCTTTTTCTCATCTAATTGCTGTGGCTAGGACCTCCAGTACTATATTGAATAACAGTGGGGAGAGTGGGCATCCCTGTCTTGTTCCTGATCTCAGAGGAAAAGCTTTCAGCTTCTCGCTGTTCAGTATAATGTTGGCTGTGGATTTATCATATATGGCCTTTATTATGTTGAGGTACTTGCCCACTATACCCATTTTGTTGAGTGTTTTTATCATGAATGGATGTTGAATTTTGCCAAATGCTTTTTCAGCATCTATGGAGATGATCGTGTGGTTTTTATCCTTCTTTTAGAATGTTGTACCATCCTTGCCTCCCTAGATGAATCCCACTTGGTCAGGGTGTATGATCCTTTTGATGTATTTTTGAATTCGGTTTGCTAATATTTTGTTGAGTATTTTTGCATCTACATTCATCAGAGTTATTGGTTTGTAGTTTTCTTTTTTGGTGGGGTCTTTGCCTGGTTTTGGTATTAGGGTGATGTTGGCTTCATAGAATGAGTTTGGTAGTATTCTCTCCTATTCTGTTTTTTGGAAAACTTTAAGGATAAGGAGAATGGGTATTATGTCTTCTCTGTATGTCTGATAAAATTCCACGGTAAATCCATCTGGCCCCGGGTTTTTTTTCTTGGGTAGTTTTTTGATTACCGCTTCAGTTTTGTTGCTGGTAATTGTCTGTTTAGATTTTCTGTTTCTTTCTGGGTCAGTCTTGGAAGGTTGTATTTTTCTAGGAAGTTGTCCATTTCTTCTAGGTTTCCCAGTTTATTAGCATATAGGTTTTCATAGTAGTCTCTAATAATTTTTTGTATTTCTGTGGGGCCTGTCGTGATTTTTCCTTTCTTGTTTCTGATTCTTTTGATGTGTGTTGTTTCTCTTTTTCTCTTAATATGTCTGGCTAGAGGCTTATCTATTTTGTTTATTTTCTCAAAGTACTAGCTCTTGGTTTCATTGATTTTTTTCTATTGTTTGTTCTTCTCAATTTTATTTATTTCTTCTCTGATCTTTATTATGTCCCTCCTTCTGCTGACTTTAGGCCTCATTTGTTCTTCTTTTTCCAATTTCAATAACTGTGACTTTAGACTATTCATTTGGGATCTATCCTTTGGAGTGAGTATTCTGTTGAAGTCTCCTAAAATGAATGCATTGCATTCTATTTCCTCTTTTATTTCTGTTAGTATTTGTTTCACATATGTTGGTGCTCCTGTATTGGGTGCATATATATTTATAGTGGTTATATCCTCTTGTTGGATTGACCCCTTTATCATTATGTAATGTATTTCTTTATGTTTTGTTACTTTCTTTGTTTTGAAGTCTATTTTGTCTGATGCTAGTATTGCAACACCTGCTTTTTTCTCCCTGTTGTTTGCATGAAATATCTTCTTCCATCCCTTGACTTTTAGTCTGTGCATGTCTTTGGGTTTGAGGTGAGTCTCTTGTAAGCAGCATATACATGGTTCTTGCTTTTTTATCCAATCTATTACTCTGTGTCTTTTGATTGTGCATTCAGACCATTTATATTTAGGGTGATTATTGAAAGACATGTATTTATTGCCAATGCAGTCTTTAGATTCGTGGTTACCAATGGTTCAAGGTTAGCTTCTTTACTATCTTACTGTCTGACTTAACTCACTTATTGAGCTATTATAAACACAGTCTGCTGTTTCTTTATTTCTCTCCCTTCTTATTCCTCTTCCTCCATTCTTCATACATTGGTTGTTTTATTCTGTGCTCTTTTGTGTTTCCTTTGACTGCTTTTGTGCATAGTTGATTTTATATTTTTGCCTTTAGTTAGCATTTGGTTGTTCTTCTTTCTTTGCTGTGATTTTATTTTCTCTGGTGCCATCTATTTAGCCTTAGGAGAGCTCACATTTAGAGCAGTCCCTCTAAAATACCCTGTAGAGGTGGTTTGTGGGAGGCAAATTCCTTCAACTTTTGCTTGTCTGGGAATTCTTTAATCCTCCCTTCATATTTAAATGATAATCATGCTGGATACAGTATGCTTGGTTCAAGGCTCTTCTGTTTCATTGCATTGAATGTAGCATGCCATTCTCTTCTGGCCTGTAAGGTTTCTGTTGAGAAGTCTGATGATAGCCTGATGGGTTTTCCTTTGTAGGTGACCTTTTTCCTCTCTCTAGCTGCCTTTAAAACTCTGTCTTTGTCCTTGATCTTTTCCATTTTGATTATTATGTGTCTTAGTGTTGTCCTCCTTGGGTCCCTTCTGTTGGAAGTACTGTGTACTTCTGTGGTCTGAGCAACTATTTCCTCCCCCAGTTTGGGGAAGTTTTCAGCAATTATTTCTTCAAATACGCTTTCTATCTCTTTTTCTCCCTCTTCTTCTTCTGGTACCCCTATAACGCAGATATTGTTCCTTTTGGATTGGTCACACGGGTCTCTTAATATTCTTTCATTTCTGGAGATCCTTTTATCTCTCTCTGTGTCAGGTTCTATGTGTTCCTGTTCTCTGGTTTCTATTCCATTAATGGTCTCTTGCATCTCGTCCATTCTGCTTTTAAGTCCTTCCAGAGATTGTTTTATTTCTGTAGTCTCCCTCCCTACTCTGTCGGTTATCTGCTGCATTTTTCTCTGTAGCTCCATCAGCATGGTTATGATCTTTATTTTGAATTCTTTTTTCAGAAAGATTGGTTAGGTCTATCTCCCCAGGTTCCCTTTCAGGGGATAATGTCTGTGTGATTCTGGTCTGGATCAAATTCTTCTGCCTTTTTATGGTGATAAAGGTAGTTGTCAGGAGTTGGCACGTGTGTCAGCTGGGAGAACATCCCTTCTTGCTAGTTTGTGGCCTTCCTCTCCTGGGAGATCGGTGACCCCTATTGGTGTTTACTGGGCAGTTGCGCACAGACGGGGTCCCTGATTCTTGCCCGGGCCGCTGTGGAGGAAGCTCTGCATGGTTGCTGTGGGTGTGGCCGGCCTCAGGCTGCTGTTCTGCTATGTTGGGGCCATGCTGCAGGGGGAATGGATGGGAGGCTCTTTATTGCCATAAGGGGCCTCTGAGCTGCCCTATCACTCTGGGTGTTAGGGCGCCCAGATTTTCCCGGGATTCCCAGCTGCTGGTCTGAGTGTTCCAGGATGCTTCTGTCCAGCTGTGAGGCCCCTGTCCCTTTAAGACTTTCAAAAAGCACTCGCTTTTCTTAGTCCCAGGGGCACCGGCTGCAGGGACCCACTCGCAGGTTTTACTGTTCCGTTTCCCTAGTATCATGCACACCATGTACTGTATGTCTGCACTCCCAGTGCAGATGACTAGGGCTGAGTAATCAGCAGTCCTGGGCTCCCTTTCCCTCCTCGCTTTGACTCCTCTCCTCCCACTGGGGAGCTGGGGTGAGGGGTGCCCTCGGATCCCACCGGGCCATGGCTTGTATCTTACCCCCTTTGTGAGGTGCTAGATTCTCATCGGTGTAGATGAAGTCTGGCTGTTGTACTATATCTTCTGGTCTCTCTTTTAGGAATAGTTGTATTTGTTGTATTTTCAAAAATATATATGGTTTTGGAAGGAGATTTCCACTGCTCTACTCAAGCCACCATCTTGGCTCCTCCTCTGGAGCCTTTTTTATAAGGCACTGATCCCATTTCTGTGGCCTCCAACCTCATGATTTAAGCATTTCTTAAAGGCCCAACATCCTAATACCATTACTTTTAGGCTTAGGAATTCAGTGTATGAATTTTGGGGGAACAAAAATGTTCAGATTATAGCAGACATTATCTTTTGACTTTCTTCTATGGAAAATGTGGCTTTAGGTCTTATATCATCTTACACACACACACACCTGCATCTCCCCTTACTCATTCTTCCAACATAGTTACTGATTAAACCAATAGTCAGTGTGTATGTTTCCATATATACATTTTTCACAGGTGAACCATACATAGGGTTACCTTTTCCTTCTTATACAATTCTTTATTTTCTCAGAAGACAAGTGCTTAATTTTTAAGCATGTTTTCTGTTTGCCTTTCAGTATCTCACCCCCAAACTCTTTGACAGAACCATAAATCTCCTCTCCAGAAGTTCAAACACACAAGCTAATTGATCATTTTAATATTTTTCCCTACACTTGTTTCTTTAGGAGCTTCCAATATCTGGTTCCAAAATTGACTTGTGACCCTTTGAATTGCTACAGAGCTAAAAAAATATATATTAATTTCATTAATATCCTGTTTTTAATCTTACTGATGGTATGGAAGATGCCTAATCAGGATCTATATTGATGAACAGAAGTTAACTTTATGAATTATTTTTTCTCCAGAATTTAAAGGAAAAGTAGAATTTTATTAATGATTGAGTATAATATTTTCCAAATTCAAGGAGTTACTCTGCCTGATAGCTTAGTCATTTTTCACTCTTTGCTCCTGGGAATGGCAGAGATTTCTTTTACTGGTTTTGCACTTTGCATCCTTTAGTTGACATTGACCTTGTAATGTACTTTCTGCCTAATTGAAATGGAAATCCCTTCCAGGCTCCTTGTGATTGAATTTATTGTGAATCATAAACAAGGATTTTTTAAGATATACAAAACTTTGCATACTGATTCACAGCTAAATACTAGGGTTGTTATGGGTTGCTTATTTGTCAAATGAACTCAATTACATAAACCTTGTGGGAAAACGTTAATGGACTGTAAATCAGTCATCTCAACCATGAAGTAAAGAAGCCTGTGAGGGAAAATAACAAAAAAGGAAAAAGGAAAATGTTGAACTTTTTTAACATGTAAATTGAAAATAGTTTAAAATATTAACATATATGAAGAAACGAACAGCAGGCATCTGTCCATTAGCTATTATATTTCTAATAAGACAAATATTTATGCTCTTACCTTGATTATGCTTTTGAAACTTGAATCTCTGGGAAAACAGTTTGTGGTTACTAAACTGATGTCTTTTACTATAGGAAACCCAGGGATATTTGTAGCATTACTGAAATCCTTCCACAGATCATTTTTATCATTCTTACAAAACTATGGTTATAAAAGCAAACATAGTCCACATGATAGTTTAATAGAGTACGAGTTCAGAATATGAGAAGATGCTTTCAAATAGTTTCACAGATCTACTCCTTATGCAGTCAACCCCTGTTTATTGACATCTTACTGGGTATATAAAAACCATGCAGAAAATCATGGCTCCTCACTTAAATAACTTGAGTCTTTATAGATGCAGCCAGAAAAAAGACTGAGTCCTGGACAGGAATTTTCTGCTTTACCAGCATCTAGGCCAATTAACAAAAACAACTTGTCCACCAGACTCAAGAAACAGCCATTTATAAGGGTCTCAAGGACAGAAAGTTCTCTAAATTCACACTGGCCACAGAAAAGCAAAATGGGCTCACGTGAAGTGGGAAACCCAGGAACAGGCGATTAGTCCATAGGGAAGGCTCATGGATTGGCTGTTGATGGTGCTCAGGCACTGTTCACAAGCAAAGGGGATGCAGTTGTTCTGGAGACTTTCTTGATGATTGTTGAAATGACTTCATCCAAGAATATGGAGTTTCTGGCTCACTATGGCCCATGGATATTGGTTGATGACTTTCCCTTGTCTCTTTCCTTCTTTCTCCAGTCAATATGTCTCTTAATTTAGGACGTTTCAGAATTTTTCCTTATTGTTTATCAAATTGTTTATCTACTTATTCACCGCATAGCATAATGAATAAATAGTCTAAAATTTATAAACCTGTTAGCCGGTCCTTTTAATCATCTTACTCCATATGATTTCATATGTATATTTGTTTTGAAAGTATATCATGAAGGAGGCAATCTCTAAATTTTAAATATTCTACTTCCTTTGTGTAAATTCACATTTTGTTATGTAATCACAAGTTTCAAAGTCTTTTGATACTAGTTTTCTGTTTATATGGATTATTTTCTATTATACTACTTCCTACTATCTTTTAAACATGGCTTTCCATTCCTGAGTTTATTTTCAGTCAATTCTCAGTTGAATACTATCAGTTACCAAGTAGTTTCTTCAAGATCACATGATGACTGTATTTCCAAAGCTCTTCCGGTTGAGAAATTTATAGTTTCCTTGATGTAGGTACAATAAGCATGGTTACATATTCCTTTGTTTGTAATAAACTTTGTTTTATAGACCAGTTTTAGACTTACAGAAAAACTTAAAATACAGTACCTAGGTTCCAGCAAACAACATCCTCTATTATTGACATAGTACATTAGCATGGAGAACTTGTTACAATTTCACAGGCATTCTTTGTTTTTGACAACTTTAAAAGTTTGAGGAGTACTGGTCATGTATTTACGAGGATGACCTGGTATTGGAATACTGTGGATGTTTTGCTTATGAATGTACTCTGATCATAGGCATTTGGGAGGAAGACCACAGAGGGAAGGTGCAATTTCATCACACACATTGTCAACATGACTTACTATTTATTGGGTTATAATACATCATAATGTTTACTTCATTGTTCAGCTGTTCTCCCATTGACTACTGGGAATTCTTTTTGTTGACCTCTGTATTCCTTTGAAATCCCTCCATCAATGAGTTTATGTGTTTTAGCACTCCCTTATTTTATGACACTACAAGGTGCCCCTATCTCATCTTGTACATTTCTCTCCCAATCCTAGAATCAGAAAAGTCTCCAAGGAAACCTAGTTCATGGAGTGAAGCTCTCATGACTACTAAATGGCATTTCGTTTTGGTCCACTCAGTTGACAGAGTAAAGAAACATATTTATATACACAATAATTCATGTATCTGCATCTGTATTGAGCTATACAAGATTCACTCATGTCTCCAGCTCTGCTCCAGCACTGCATACTACTCGTTTATATGTAAATTACCACTCCCAAAGTAAGGTCTATCTCCCATCATTCTTGATTCATTTCCTGAATGATTCAGTTCTAATATACATACATAGCAGTTTCAGAATTATTAAGCAGCACCTTGTGGGAAAAACATTAATGATTAGAATACAATGCTGTGTGAGGTCCTTTTGCTTCTCAAACTTTTAGAGGAAGAGACTCCACTCACTTCCAAAGTCACTTAAACCAGCATTCTACAGTTCATCCTAGTTCCTCCTGACATCTGAAATGATTTTTAAAGCATTTTCATAGATTAACGTTTGTATTTGTGCTCATGTAATAAAGAAATTAGCTTCACTCAAAGCAGGGTCTGGCCTTTAACCAGGCTTCTGGGAGGTAACCTCTAAACCTGTGGGCTATTCTGAGCGATAGGCCTGCCTTTGTGATTTATGGCGGGCTCCTTTGACCACAGCTGATAGTTTATGCTACTAACATAGTTCAGGGTGGTCTGACTAAGCTGAGTGACCTCAGGATAGGACTGACCATGCCAGAAAGGTCACCGTATGACTTATTGCAGGCCTTTGGTCAGCACAGTGTCAGTCACCTGAGAGACTAGGTTCAACCATGTGGCAATTAATCCATCATGCCAAGATAATAAAGCCTCTGGGCACTGAAGCTTGGCTGAGATGCCCAGGGTGGCAATATACCATACTGTTTGTCACACATCAATCCTGGGGGAGAAACACTTCTGACAACAATGGAAGCCTCACTTTGAACCCTCCCAGATTCTGTCCTATGTGTCTTTACCTTGGCTGATTTTAATGTATCTGTTCTCTGTAGTAAATGTAATCTTAAGTATTAGAGGTTTCAGTGAGGTCTGTCTGTGCAACTTCCTGATGATTTTTGTAGCTGAGGATCATTTTAGAAAACTCCAAACTTGCACTTAGTGTTGGAAATGAGAGTGGACTTAGGTGAAAACTGCCTTTAGCTTTGATATTTGAACACTAACTTCTCACAGCTGGGGTCAGAATTCTTGGGCAGCCTTGGCAGCCTGGAAGGCTCCAATCTCAATATCAGTTTGTCTGACTTAGGAAGTGCTCTGCTGTTCTGTGAATATGGACAAGAGCATAGTCATATATCCATCATTACTGCATCATACAGAATAATTTTACTGCCCTACAATATCCCCTGTGCTTCACCTGTTGATAACTTGTTCCCTCAGCAAATCCCTGGAAATCTCTGATATTTTTACTGTCTCTATTTAGTTTTCCTTCAGAATGTCATAAAATTGGATCATACAGTGTGTAGCCTTTTCAGACTGGCTTCTTGCACTTAGTGATGTACACTTAAGATTCCTCTATGTCTTTTCATGCTTGATAGATAATTCTAAATTACTGGTTAATATTGTGTTGTATAGACATGCTGTTTGTTTATCCAGTCACCTATTAAGGGTTGCATTGTTTTCTGTTTCTGGCATTCTTAGTAAAACTGTCATAAATATTTGTGTGCAATTTTTTGCATAAACATAGGTTTCAACTTAATTGGATTAATTGCTAGAACATACAGTAAAATTAAATTAGGTTTAATAAGAACTGCCAAACTGTCTTGTCAGATTTTTGTATTTTGGGCATTTTATAGGTGTGTAGTGGTATCTCATTGTTATTTTCATTTGTAATTGCCCAGTGAAAATGTTGAGAATATTTTCATATGCTTATTTGGCTTCTCTTCATTTTTTTTTTTTTTTTGGTGATGTGCTTGTTTAGTCTTTTGTCCATTTTTTAATTGGATTGTTTGTTTCTTATTTTTAAATTTTAATAGTTCTGTGTATTTAGCATCCAAGTTTCTTATCAGCCAAGCAAGAGACTTGGAAATTTCTTGGTACACTTCTCAGTATAACCATATATATGTGTGTATATATATACATATATACACATTTTATGACATATATATATTTATATTTGTATCTCACAGAAACATTAATTTGAAGGTTATATAGATATATAGATATCTTACAGGAACTTTTTTTGTATTATATATTTTAATACATCTCTTCTGGTTTGGAGGCATTCTACTTCAGTTGTAATAATTGTCTTTAGGTTAAAAAGTTATAGCCAATAATACTGTAGTATCTTTGTACATTAAGAGAGGATAACTACATTTATGGTGAGCATTTAGTGATGTATATACTGTCCAACCACCATGCTGTACACCTGAAACTAATATAATGTTATATTTCAACTATACATCAATTAAAAGTCTTTGTCTGTTTTCATTTATCTAATAACTTTTATTTTTCTCCTGCATTCACCCTGATTTTCACAAGTCTTTCCTTAATATTAGATATAAAAATTCTCAGTGTTGTTTATTGTTTCTCATTTTTAATAGTATTTATGTG
This sequence comes from Manis pentadactyla, assembly GCF_030020395.1. NCBI lineage: Eukaryota > Metazoa > Chordata > Mammalia > Pholidota > Manidae > Manis > Manis pentadactyla. The sequence goes on along the minus strand of NC_080021.1, from coordinate 86,215,597 downwards.
CTTTAGAATGTTATTTTGAACTTCAATGTAATACTTCAGATCAGCAAATCCTGTTTTCATTTCATTCTATTTTTTATTACCTAACTTCTGTGCTCCTGTCATATTGAATTAAAGTGCTTTCCAACCTGATATTGAATAAAATAATTGCGACAGCGTAAAACAAGTATGAGACATTTCTCTCAGTACCTTGAATTATACTGTGTTCATTTGACTCATCAATGGCATGTTTCCTTTACTCTTTTGTTTTCTACTACAATACTCTGTTCGCATAATTGCCATGATTTTAACTCGCCCTTGTGCTTTTCTGTTGCTTGTTCTGTGTAGGATGGCAGATTTCTCAGCTCTTTCCCACTATGTGTGTAGCTGCCTTTCCTGCAATCTCAACTTGTACTTAGCAGCCTGTGCTCTTCTCTTATCTGTCTACCTATTTTTATAAACCTTGAATGAATGATTGGGGTGAGGGTGGTAGAGTGTGGAGAAAGGGGATGCTGAGTGGAGGAACCAAGCAAAAGCATATTGTCTCTCCAGCATTATATTTTGAAAATGCTCTCTGCTAGTATGTTTTCAGCCTATTTGGGGATTGTGTCTGTTCCAATGTGACAAAACTCAGATTTTTATTTTTTCTTTGCTTAATGTTAATGTGTGTTTCAAGGGCCTTCACATCTGTAGTCATTTTCCATTTATTATCCTCAGTTCACCAATTTCTCTCCACCAGTCACTTCCTTTATACCTCTACAAAAACAGGAAAATATAATGATAGCCACCGGTTTTCTTCTCTTGAGATTTGGAGTATTAAGGGAATTAACCAAACTGTTATCACCTACCTATATTTCTTCAGGATCTTAGAGGAAGAGCCAAGTGGGTCTGTTGACTGAATCCCCAAATGTTTGTTCTTTTGTTTTCCTTTCTCAATAATTTTTAATGTTATTTGCATTATGCTAATTCTGATATCTGGGTTGGAGAATTTGCTGCTGATTTTTACAAATTGTTAATTTTATAATTGGTGAAGAAATTCGCAATGCAATTCTAACCCATTATTTTAAAGGAACCACCAATTAATTTTTCAAGCCATACAATTAGGCTTCTGCCCCATTACTCAGCTGAAAAGCCCCTGTTAGGATCATCAATAATTTTCCTCACCCAATCCAATTTTCTGTTTTCATAGCTAGATTTACCCCACCCAGCTCAAGCATTTTCTAAGGTCATTAATTTATTTTTCTGTCTAAAAATTCTGTTTTCCTTTCTCATAATTAAAACATTCTCTTCTTACCCTGCTCCAATCTACTTAACTATTCCAGCTACATTTGCATGTCTTTCTTCCTCTGATTTATAATGCAACAATAATTTTCCTCTTATCCTGGTTCTCTTTCCCTCCCTAAGTAATTACTTGCATTTGCATGCTTGCTTCCAAAATCTATGATTGTAAATACTGTCTCAAACATGTATCTGTTTAAGATCTATTTCTCAAAATCTATGCCTACTCCCACTTTCAAATGAAAGATGCTGTATCTGAACTTATTGTTTTTCCTCTAATCATTTCCTCTAGAATTCTCCTGTTTTCCTTGTCTTCAGCATGAACAAAACCACTCAACCAAACAGTCTGAAAGCCGCTTCCATCTCACCCTCCATGTCTGAGCTTCCGTGTACAATTATGCAAGTCACTCCCTGCAGAGCAGCACTAGGTCACAGCACTGCTCAGTCTGGTTTTCCTAACAAGCAGAAATGCCCTAGGTTCAGGCCTAGCCATAGCTACATACAAAATAATGGCCAAACCTTAACAATGAGCTTGATTGCAAACTTGTGGTCAGATGTGTCCTTCTGCCTCAGTCGTGTCTAGTAGCCCTTCATTTTATACCTAACTTATTTCCCTGCTTCCAGAACCAGCTCTATCTGATCCACCTTTTATGTTGTGTGGGTGGCCTTTTTCATATATATTCCTGAGCAGGTTATTTTCTTGCCTAGGCACTTTACTAACTTCCTACCAAGGGAACTCAGGTGCTAGAGTCCAGACAGTCTGAACATTTAAAGCACCCCCTCCTTCCAGTTGATGCTTCATCATGCATTTCCTGGACCTAGCCTTCAGTTACAACACATCACAGCACATTCAAAAAATTATTTCAAATCTTTTTATGCTAGACACTCCCAATATCTACTGTGCCGTGTCCACCCCTCTGTGCTCACCTGTTTCCCATTTTTTATTTTGCCAGTCTTTCTGCAAATGTCATCTCTAGGATACTTCTTCTGACTCCCTGCCCACTCCCCACTTTGTCCTTCTCCCCCTCCACAAATAGCATTTACATTCAAGAACTGTAAACTTGTTTAGGGAAATAACAGGATGTGCTTATTTATTCATATATTTATTTCTAGTATCTATAAGCGTGCCACTCATACATTAAGACAGAATGGAATGATATTAATGGAGTAAATATTGTTAGTTTTAATTAAGCATTTTTTTAAAAGAGTAACATTTAGGTTTCTCAAAAGGACTAAGACTGTACACACCTAGGTTTGTGATATTTTCTAAATATAGAATTCTACTGTATTTTGAATTGATTAGGAAAGGAGAAAAATAATGACTCCACTCAACTAACAAAAAATATATTCCATATTTCTAAGTTGTATGGTATGCCATTACTTTATTGGTTTAATCATCTTAACTACATTAAAGAACCAGTGATGTACACTGTTTATTTCCCCATAGCTAAACACACATTCACTATATTGGGGAACCCTCCTTCTTTATACTGCGTTTGAGAGCAGAGAAAGTCCTTGACTGGTTTTTGTATTATTTTGCTTTACTGACAAAGTTAACACTCAACATTTACACATGTTGGATGCTCAGTGAATTAAGCTGCTCGTTTCATGCAACTCAACTCTCTGGGCACTCACAGACTCAAAATCGCTGAAGATTTCGAGTGATAACTTTTGTTTGTAGTTATGAAATGTGTTGCTTAAGGTCATTCAGAGAAGAAGGAGTCCAATAAACAGAATGATTTCAAGTTATACAATTACATGACATTGAAATATAAAACTATTTTTGTCATTTCAGAAGTTAGCATATTTAACACTTTAGTCCTACTGCAAAGTAGGTCATTTATCTTCTAATTACTACCCAAGTACTGCATGCTTGTAAGTTGCTAACCTCAATGTACAGTGTCTCTTCTTTTTAAATTAAGCACAGCATTTTACCTTTTTCTTGTCGAAGGAGCAGGGCTGTGTCCTAAAGTTCAACCTACTTATGGAAAATATAACACATAGTTAAAAAATGTAACCAACTGACCAATAGGAATTGATTCTTGGACTGTTTCAAATTTTGCTTTGCAAGACGTTTTTGAGGAGCAAAAAAAGTTCAACTTTTAGACTTAAGATAATTAGAATACAATAGCCTCAGTAGATGATTCTGATATAAATATTGCAGTCTTTTGTCCTATATGAAATAAAGTGGCATAAAACCCACTCATGTGTTTCTATGTTAATGGGGCTCTAGGTAAAACAGCGTATTCAGTAGATAATACATCAAGTTTGCTGAATCTTACAGTGCTGTCTACTAAGTAATTGTGGAATAAGATGCACAAACTAGGGACAAATCTGCAATTCGTGAGTGCTTCAGTGCCCAGGACTCTTCTGTGGAGCAATAAAACATAACTGCCTCAGAAAGCACAGAGGCACGGTTGACATGTCTCCTCTTGCTTGTACCTGTTTTCACCGAGATATTCTTGTGCATCATTAAATAGTTTCCATACATCATTGTATCACTGACACCACTGAAGCTCTTGAATATTTAATTATCTGGACTTAAAGAAATATCCAGCTAGAATGTAAATGCTACCAGACTGGAAAGTTTGTTTTGTGCCTTGCTGTTTTGCCAGTACCTCAAAGAGCAGAATAATGGATAATGGAGAGCTGAGTGAACTCTGCACAGAGATGGTGACTATGTTTACAGGTGCTTATAATCAGGATTGCTACCAGGAAAAACTGGTGGGACTGGCTGATCATCCTTCTTCCATTTCACAGCAAGGGAATGCCTGGTTTGCACATGCAGCGGGTATCTCAAAATGTACTCATGGAATTTGGATGACTAGGAGCATGAATCCTGTTGAGTATATGTGTGTGCAGGGGGTGTGATTGTGTTCCCTTCCATCCTGTATGGTTTTTCAGCTTTCAGTGCCAAGAGGGCACGTGGGTGCCTCATATACACATTGACCTCCCAGAAAGGGCAGCCCTCACACAAGGCTGAGGATTTTTCTGACACAGTCCCTCAGCTTCATATTCTTCAAATCTCTTCTGTACCCAGGTTCTTCAAAATCCTGCTTGTTTTAGGGATCTGGAATTACTTTACTAAACCATCTAATGTGCTTTATGAGTTACTGAGTTATCTCTCCTTATTTTGTCATGACTCTATAGAAAATGCTCTGACTCTGACTTCAGAATGCCATTCGGAATGCCAAGAGGTCTTTTAAGAGGAATTTTTTCTTCTTCTTTGCAATCGAAAGAGCTGTAGTGTAAGTTTTATAAACCTTCACTGCTGTATTTTCAATATGGCACAAGGCCATTGCAGGAAGACATCATTGTTTGGGTTACTAGCACTACAGAAAGTGATTGGCAAACTGTACAGTCTTTAGCAAATACCTGAAAACTTTGGCCTTGCAGGTCCCAAAGATATATAGAGTTCTCTCAAGTTCCAACATTCTGTGTCCTCAAATATAACCATTAATATAACATGTATTTTACTTTGTTGCCCTTATTTGTTTATGTGTTTGTCCATTCTTATCTATTCTCATGAAAACAGATTCTAGTTAGTTAACAATGTTAATAATACAAATCCTCCTTCACCCATTCATTCATTCATTCTTGCATGTGTGCATTTCATTCAAGTAATAATTATTATTGAGTGTTTGCTATGCAGTCCTCCAGTCCCTGAGGTTTCAGCAGGGAGAAAAAGGTCCAATCTCTTTCCTTGTGTGTCTGACATACTAGGAGAGACAGAGAGAGAGAAAGAGACATGCATGTAAATATATAAAATATAAGGTAATGGGAAGGGCTATAAATTTCAAAAACAGAGTAGAAGGCCCAAGTGTGATTGGTGGTCAGGGAAGAACTCTCTGAGGAGCGTTAGTTGAATAGAGACCTGAATCAAGTGGGAATGCAAATCATGTCACTATTTGGGGAAATCTTTTCCAGGTAGAAGGAAAAGCGTGGACATGTACCATGCAGTGGAAGCTTGTCTAAGTGTGTTTGAAGGCCAACAATGTAATGAATGAGAACTGGAGTAATAGGAAATGACCTTGAGGAAAATGCAGGGCCAGAATGTGGAAGGTCTTCTAGATTGTGCTAAGGAATTGGAATTTTATAGTTTGTGTGCTGGAAGGCCAGTGCAGGTTTAAGTGACTCTGGTTGCTGTGTGGAGAACAGGCTGTAAGAATGTAAGAGACCAGTTAGGAGGATTATAGAACAATCCAAGTGAGAGCTGGGTTGTGTGCTAGACAGGGTGTTAGGAATAAAGCTAATAGGAAGAATAGTAAGAATACATTTTGACGATAGGGAAGATAAGATTTGTTAACTAATTGGGCCTGGAATGTGAGAGAAAGAGAGTCATCAAGGGGACTGTACTGTTTTTGTCTGGCCCATGGTAAAAACATTTATGGAAATGATGACAGGTTCAGGGCAGGGAGCAGAATGAGGGAAGTCTATATTTTTTTGAACACTCAGCTTGGAATGCCTGTTACATAACCATGATTTTTTGAATGCCCAGTTGGTAATGAAATGGGCAATTGCCTCGAGTGTAGAATGCATGGGGATGGTTGATCCCCCACATGTGAAGGTGGGAACCATCTGTGTACTTGGGTGGCATCTAAAGCTGTGAAATGGATGACATCATCCAGGGAGGCATGTTGACATCAGAGCAAAGTGTCAGGAAAAGAGAGAGGGTGAGTGGTTCCCAGATGGGGCAAGCAGAAGGGAGGTTCTAGGCTGGAATAACAGAAAAGTTGTAGTTGTCAGCATGACCCATTGAAGACAGGACAGACCAGTTTAGGTGAAATACAGAAGGAAAAGAGACAGGTTGTGATATGAGAAGAAAGGAAAGCAGATGCTAAGTTGGTGGGGATGGGCTAGCCATGTTAAGGGTGCTGGGGATTGAAGAAATTTCAATGGTGCAATTCCTAACATATTCAGTTGCCTTTTGGAAGCCATCTGCTTGCTGTATGGAAACTAGTTCAAAAGGGTAGAGAAGGGGCAGACTTGTCAAGAGATGCATAGGAGGGCAGGTGAGAGGTGACTGCATCTTGAGCCCAGATGGTGATCGTGGAAAGAGAAGTGAAGGCATTTGAAAGGAAATTAGAAGGCGTGGGTCAAGTTGTTACTATGGGGCTTGGAGGAAGTGTTAATAATCAACTGAGACAGAAAACACTGTAGATAGATGAGCCATCATGACTTTGATGTGCTCTCTGCTAAGTGGGTGCTTTGATATTTGGGAACAGAAGTGTGATGTATATTTTGATTTTTAGTCATCTGTTACCCACAGGTGGTAATTAAAGCCAAAGGAGCCAATAGAATGAAGAGGAACCAGAAGCAACCAAGAAAAAGCAGTATACAGCAGCATTTAAGAGACAGAGCACAATGGAGATGGAGAAGGAACAGCCAGGATAGGAGAGAAAACCAGGGGATTCTGATGATGGGAACGCAAATGAGGACAAAAGCCCCATCATCAGGGCCTCTGATGTGGCAGTGTCTCTGGGGCCCCAGAACAGTGCTCATATCACTTTGTCCCTTGGAACATGTGGTGTGTGCATCTACTGTGTCACCTTTGGAACTGATGGTAGAATTGGGACATGCAGGATGTTTTGTCAGTGTATTAGTTTGTTAGAGTGGCTTAAAAGAAATTAATTTTCTCACCTTTCTGGAGGCTAGAAATGCAAAATCAAGGTTTCAACAGGGGTGGTTTTTCCTGAGGCTTCTCTCCTTGGCTTGTAGATGCCATCTTCACTCTGTATCCTCACAAGGTCCTCCCTCTGTCTTTGTCTTAATCTCTTCTTCTTATAAAGATACCAGTCAGACTGGATTAGCCTGCCCCACCCCCTCCATGACTTCCTTTTATCTTAAGGACCTCTTTAAAGAAGTAATTTATATTTTTTAAAGACTTTATTTCTAAATATATTCACATTTTGAGGTACAAGGGGTTAGTATTTCAACACATGAATTTTGGGGAACATAATCCTTCCGTAACAGTCAGATTACATAAATCCTACCCTTATAGAAACTATGACTTGAAAAGAAAAAAAAAATAAAACTTCTTCAGAAATTATTCAATATGTAACATCATACAACATTACTTTTCTTAGAAAAAAATAATAATTTACACTGTCAGGTTCCTGGAGAAAATAACTAATCAAGAAAAAGTATGACCTAAATAATAATGATAAATTAAAATATATTATTAGGAAATGTGGAGGAGTAGGTTAAATTGTGAGAATAAGTGCACAGGTCTACCCTCCCTTCTATCCAAAATTCTATGAAATAATTTTACAAAAAGGAATAAATCCATCATGTGAAAAAGTTAAGAACATCTAACTTTGTTGCATTAGAGATTAAGTAATTCCCAAAATTCAGAAAGGTGAAAAGGTCAAATATATCAATAAATTAGATGATTTTACCTGTAATAACACATTCAGGATTAGACTTTTGCAGACCTCTGGGTAAGTGCTAATCCAGATTCAATAGATATAAGAAGCAGTAATTTTCAGAAGCCCTGAATCAGTCCTCAGAGGGCAACTTTTTAGTACAGGTGGTATGTTTAGCAACTGCAGGAAAACAGAACTAATGGAATGTGTACAAGTACATAGACAGTCATGTTTTGAGGTTCATGCAATTACAGAGTCTAGTATATCCAAAATCTGTAGATCAAGTCCAAAGGTGTCTCTTGGCAGAATTCCTGTTTACCAGGGGGAGGTCATTCTTCTGTTCAGGCATTCAACTGATTGGATAAGGCACATTCATTTTATGGGCTCAAAGTCCATCAATTTAAACATTGATCTCAGCTAGAAGCATCTTAACAGAAGCATCAGGAATAATATTTGACCTGCCAGGTACACACAAAAACTAGCCATCACAACAATCTGTTTCTCCTCTACCTTTGCTTAACTAACAGTGCAGCATACACCAGGAGCTGGGCAGGGTGGACACACCACTCAGTGGTTCAGGAGTCTCTGAGCTGGGCAGTCAGCACTGAGTTACTCCACTCAGCAACTCATTACATCCCTGCATGTAGGAGCCAGGTGCTGAAGGGATCAAAGCAGTCAGTAATAGAATGTTTTTTATACAAATCACTTTTTCAAGTCTACAATTTACATACTAGATAATAATACATATTTTTTAGTATTTTTAATGCTGCCCACTGTAAATACAAAGAAGTACCAATAATGGTAACATTGATGGTGACTGAGCAATGGAACTGACATGTGCTGCCGACCTCCATTTCAAGCACTGTAGGATTCCTACACCTCTTGCTTATTCCAAAAAAAAAAAATTCATATACATTTTTTATACTACATGTACTACAGTAATACATATACTATATGTGTATAAGTCCTGGTAGAGGAAATCTTGGGGCAAAATACCTCTAAAAACCAAAATTAGTCAAAGGGAGAAATTAAGTTTAAAATCCGTTTATTGCTTACAAACAGCAGTCCTGGGCCTTCTCTCTTTCCTGCTCCAGCAGAAGCAAAACCGGCCCTCCTCTCACCTACAAACTGCAGTCTGGGGCCATCTCTCTCCTCTGCTCTGGAAAAAGCAAGCCAGCAAGTTGGTCAGCCCCCTCCCTTTAACCTCTCATGTTCAGACATGCCCTCGGTAGCTTAGGTAATAATCCACTGATACAGAGGTGAACTTCTCTCCACCCCTGAAGAATGATGCAAATGACCTAAAGCAATACTTCTCTCCACCCTTGAGCGTCTGTTGATATCCAGATGTACTAAAGCCAGGCGAGACATTCTGGAACTATTACAGTTTTACCCACATGGGTATATAGTTTTTATAGTTTATCTTTTTTTTTAACAAATAGGTGAATGATTTCTTTGAAATAAAATTCTTATGTAAATGTGTGTCCTTGACAATACTGGCATTTTAACTGAGAAGTGGTTTTCCAGCTGCCATTGCAGATTTATTAATTTGTGTCATCTGTATTATCTATTATCAAAGCATAGGTTCTAAGGAGAAAAGGATTCCTACCAATGCAGACAAGTAACTTTTCAGAAGGTTAATTATTCTCATTATTCCAGATGCTCTTTAATTGCCATGGTGTTTGCTTGACAGTTTAAATGGCAATTTAAAGAAAATTTAGAAACTGCAAGAATCTCATATACCCTACATAGAAAATAAAGCACTAAAGACTTTACTATCTTTAAGCAAATTTTCCCCTGTTGTCTTAATCCATTCTAGAGATTTCAATTCTTGATTTTTAAGAAAATCTCTTAGTGTAGAAGTTGGATCTAATGCATTTAGATCCTATGATGGCATTTGAACATGTGTGTATCTCATAAATATGATCCTAGTCTGGGAAAACTTCTTCAAGTATTCAAGAAGATTTTAAGATTTGAAATTATCTAATATTTAGTTGGTTCTCTTCCAAACCACACACTTTCCAAACATGGCACTATGTTCTGCATCCTAATTAATGGAGACAACACTGGTAATGCAAAGTGTGGTTATAGGAGGCAATTACAAACAAACTTCCTTCCATGGACTCCCTATCGTATTTGAGAAAATGAGTAATCCTGTTTATTGTGCAGAAGACTACCTATGGGATATGTATCTCACATATCCCATAAATTCATTTCAAGATTTATTATTCTTCAAGTTGACTTTGGGATCTTTAACAGTGAAATCTGTTCTTTTCATCCCTACACCACTGGTGCTTGGCTCAGAATGCATGGTAACACCCAGTACACTTTGACAATCTTCTATTTCATAGATGTAAATATTCTGTTAAATTAACTAGAGAGAATTTTTGAATGGGACCCATTTGAACATTCGTTATTGAGTGTGGGAGTGGAGTATAGTGAGAGAACAGAGTGTGGGAGGGACACGGTAGATATACCTGGCTTTTTGGATGACCATTTAATCAATAATTAAGTGTGTGTGACATGACACACTATCAGACGATAAGAAAGCAAGTGTAAGTAAATCAGTGTTTCTGTTGTCAAAACAGGGTAATGGAGTAGGGTTGGGGAGGGAAGAAGACAGACCCTTCACATTACTCTCTTATTCAAAAGCTAAAATATCCCTAGTAGGGGCCAGAATTCCCTAGTCATCAGCCACTGACTCTACAGCTACTTACGCATCTCATACCCTTCCTAAGGGACCTCCAGACACACTGGACACTTTTCCATCCTTTTCATCTCAAGGTTTTCCCATATGTTCCTTCTGTCTTAAATATTCTTCAAACTGACCTCTAATCTCTTCTCAAAAGGACACATCTTCTAGCTTTTTTCAATGGTTAGCTTCTTTATTTTAGGTGTTATCTAAAAAGGTAATTTCCCACAGAATAGATCTTAATTCTAATTAGTAATTAGATGTGAAATAGCATTCACCTTACTATCCCTTATGCTCCTTACTAGTTAAGCCCTTCCTGTCTATTGCCTCCGGTGTACTTCCTTGACAGCAATCTGACAACATTGATTATTCAAGTAAATCCAGCATTATGCATTTATTAAATGGTATGGTCTGAGAAAGCAGAGATTGACTCAGTCTTCCTACATTCCTGCTATACTTAACATATGATAAATGCTTAGGGGTGTGTATGCATGCACAAGTGATTCGATGCATGTATAAGTGGTGCATGTGATAAGTAGTGTAAGGATACATATGAGTACAGAGGCACATAGAAAGGGCATTTTCATTGGATTTGGAGATCAGGAAAGGCTCCCCAAGAAGACAGAAAGTTTGGGCTGAGAGTAGAGGAATAAATAGGTTTTACATAGTGAGACAGTAGTTAAAACTTTTGTCTCCACAATCACATTGCCTGGATTTGTCACTTTATTAATAACATTTGCAAGTAATCTTTACAAGCTTCAGTTTCTTTATCTTTGAAATGGAAATAATAAATATACTTCATACATTGAGTTGCTATGCATTATGTTTATATGCAAATACAGATAATCAACTTATCTGAACTCTGGTATACTATAAAAGCTAAATAATGAAGTACAGGGGTGGTTCAGGCAAAGCAACCAGCAAGAACAAAGTCATGAAAGCATGAAATGAAATAACTTACAAGTGGCTTGATTTTGGACTAGCTCTAAATGCAACAATTCAATGAAAAAGGAAACAAAACCCAGCAGGAACAGCTTGCCAGGTTCAGCAATATCCATCATCTTATTTTTCCTTTGGGTTTTTATGTTTCACTTAGCACACAATCACATTCAGCAATAGTTTTATGGAGGCTGTGTAATCAGTAGTTGTTATGTTATACTAAAATATTAGTTTTCATAAATATAGGGTTATGTGGCCATTAAAAAAAAATGAAGTTGAGTTAGGTTTCAAGAACTGGTTGAGAGGACACGCTGAGAAGACATGGATGAAAGCCTGTTAGGTTTGTAATATTCTTCTTTATTAAATAATCTGAGTGCTCACATGAAGTGTCCTGGGTCAGGGATAAATTTCTTACTATTTTAGAGTACATAATAAGTTTCTTGCCCCTTCCTCCATGTCTTAATCCTACTTCTATGTTATGCTAGCCCATGGGAATATTTCTTACATGATTAGCTGGAAACTCCCTAGGTAAGGGGTGAGGGAAATTATCTGAGGCAGATATTCCCCTCCCCTCCTGAAAGGGTTTCCTTCCCAGAAATATAATAAGGAGTTGAGTCTTAACTCCAACTCTTCGGAATGTAAATAAAGTCTCTCCAGGACCTCTATATCTCTTGGTATAAGGATGTTTACACCATAAACATGCTTTCCAATTCCCAGGTATCATTTCCCTTTGAAATGTCAATACCTAGGAAGATACCTTCTCTAGTCTCCCGGAATTTTAGAATAACCTGGGAGCTAATTTGGGCTGTAACTATTTGTGCAGCTCATGGAGACAACAGAAATAGCCTTTTGGATCAGAGAAATGAACTCAATAAATGTCATGTAAAGAGTGAAAGTTTTTAGGGGAAGTGAAGGTGAATATATCCTGTTTTTATATTGTATACATCCCATATCTCAGAAGGCTAAGAACTGTTGCATGAGCTCTGATAACTCCAGAGAAGATTTACTACCCAACAAAGCCTTTGTTCTTTGATTAGTATTTTCATATTCTTTGCACATCTCTTTCACAGCAACTGGGCCAACCTATAGAGTTGATAGGGAATTTTTTTTTTCTTATGAAGTATTGAAATCCAGGTTGTTTTTTTTTATTTGCACTTGTTTGAAAGTAGCTGCAACTCGGGTGGAAAAAATCCCGGGGCAAAATACCTTTGAAACCAAAATCAGTCAAAAAGAAATAAAGTGGGAGAAACCCATTTATTTCTTGCAAGCAGTCATCCTACATCTTTTCTCGACTGGCCGCAGAAGAAAGAGCTCCACCCAACCTCTCTAGACCAGATAAGTCCTCACTTGCCCCTGTTACCTATTGATACGGAGATGGACTACTTCTCTCCACCCCTTGGAAACACATTTTGATATGGAGATGCACTAAAGCCAGGCAAGACATTCTGGAAGTAATGCAGTTTTACTCTCAGTAGCATGTACTTTGAACCTGAATGCTCAAAACTCTTCCGTGAAACAAATCAATTCCAAATTCATGGCATAATTCCAAAATCATGGCTAATATTAAGTCCCATCAAATTTGTCTCCTCTAGGACCAGTTTACACACTGATGGTTTTTAGTACAGAAGTTAGAGATTTAAGTGTATTTCAACAATGAGAAATATTAAAAGGCTTTACAAATTCTTTATTTGAAAATATAAAGCCAAAATAGTATTGGTATATTAATTTCATTGTTTTCAGGTGCAGTCAGGAATTTTCCTAAGAAGCTATCCTGGTCCCCACTTGCTGGCATTAGTTTCTCTGTGTGTAGAGTGTGTGTTTAAAATTACAGAAGCCTGCATAAAAAATTGATGTGCAAAATTTTCTACTTATTCACGTGCAAAATTTTCCCTTTTACTTTAAAATCTGCTAGAGCTTTAAAGCCCATTTTTCTCCATTTTTTCCTTCTCTCCCACCTCCTCCTCCTTCTCATTTTCATTATTACTATTTTGGAGGGAAAAAAGGGAAAGAATGGACATAACCATTTATTGGACATGTACTGTGAGATAGGCATGTAAGTAATCTCTTTGAAAGCTGCTATTTATCAACAATCTTTTGAAGAAGAGGCAGATACCATAGATTACTGAAAAAAAAATTAGTGTCCAGTAGATATGTGAGCCACATGCACAGTTTTTAAATTTTCTAGAAGTTATATTAAAAGGTAAAAGTCTGTGCATTTTATTGTAATGATGTTTTTAATTTAATGGAGTAGATCCCAAATATTATAAATCCCAAACTAAAAACATTTGAATCAAATGTAAGAAGGGAAAATTAATAAAGTAAGCACTTAAATGGAAATACACCACCCAGCACATGGTACCATTAATATTTTTACACTGTAATTTAAGCACTGATGTGTGATACTTGAAAAGATTTTTAATTCCCTAAACTAAGAGTTTTATGAACTTTAAGTTCCTTCAGGATAAATAAGGAATCAGTTTGTCAAACATGTTTGTGTGGTGGCTTATGTATTAACAATTTATGCTCATTAATGAAGCATGGCATAAGGTTATAATTACACAGTTTCCTTTATGACAGCTAAGTATGGTACTTTGCCCAAATTACTTTTTCCACTTGCAATGAAAGGCACAGATCTGAAATTTTACCAAAATCATAAAATTCATTTGGACAGCTATCTCAAGGATCAAAGTTAAATGTAAGAAAAAACTGCACAATTAAAATTCTGTGAAACCATTCTCAATATCTGAAAACATACATAATGAGTCATGAATTTTTTTTATTTTAACATTTTACTTCTATAAACTAAGTCAAGTGAATAACTTTTTTCAGCTATTTGCATCTATGAAATGAGGATAATAATTGTTATGCTCTCAGTTTGCCTTAAAAGCTTAAGTTCATTATAGGTAAGCCTTGGAGTAGTGCCAAGTTTATTGAAGGTTCTTGATAAAAATTATCTAATTAATTGTTAATCATTATTATCTTGATGCCATATATGGCCATGGCTAGTGAACCCTATAAAAGTTATTATATTCATTGCTTCGTATATTCACTGAACAAAAGTTTACTGAATGCCAACTATGAGCACTGTACTAGACTCATGGGAACAATTATAAAGAAGTACACAGCATCTCAGATCAGGTAGTATTCCTCACTTCCTTGTCCTCACTGTGCAATGTACAAGTATAGAGAAGAAACAGTGTCAAGGGCCATACTATCCCTTACTCTCCTGACATACACTGGAGGCATAAGGTACTTGTAGATTTATATCTTTTATATTTTTTTATAAGTCTTGCCCACCAAGCACAGGAAGAATGTAGTCAGAAAATTTAGACAGCATAAAAACAAATTATTACAGAAGCCTATCTTGCAAACTAAGATTAATAACAATCACCTCATCATAAGAAATCCTTAAATGTATTTTTTTCAAATTGTATTTTATAAAATATATTCTAAATGGTATAGTTTCCAGTAAAGTTACATAACAAGTTACCCCAAAACTTAATGACTTAAAACAACAATAATCATTTTATTATCTCTCCAAGTTTCTGAGAAGGTTGAGGATTAGAGGAAGGCTCAGCTCAGCAAGTCTGCCTTGGTCCTAAGAGTTCCTTTAGAAAATTATAAACTGAAGCAGCAGTGTGACTCTTGTCATGCAATCTAGGGACCAAGTCATGTGATCTCTCCACTGAGGCTTGTTTGGGTCTCTTGCAGTGTGGTGGCCAATTAGACACTCACATGGTCGCTACATTCTTCAAAAGCTTATATTATGGCAAACAAAAAGAGGCTGCATTGTCTTTCATGAGCTCGCCTCCAAAATCACGATATTATTTCCACCATAGTTCTATTCATCAAAATGTCTTAAAACCCTATGCTAACACAAGGGGAAGGGGCATAGGGCTCCCCTCTCAGTGGGAGGTGGATCAGTGTTACATTATAAAAAGAATATGTGAGATGGGGCATATTGTTGTGGACATACTTGAAAATACTTCCTGCCATATTATAATTCAGTGATTCTTGAAAGGTCATCCTGATGTAAAATACCATTCTCTTTGCCTGACAGGGTACATAAATTTCTAGCATTTGCAATTTTTCTTTGATTTGGCAGATATATCTCTTCAGAATTGTTTTTCTCTATTTTCACTGATATGTACCTTTGTTTAGTAACTCAGAAAATGTGAATGAAAGAATTTGCCTGATGTCAGAGTTTAACAAAGAAAATAATTTCATTTTCTGTTTATTTTAATCTCATTCAGGAATGAATTATTCCCTTTATTTTTGACAAAGTTTATAACTAATGTCTCTGAATGTAAGAAGTACAATTCTAAAAATATTTTTATAATTACATCTGATTTCAAAGATAATTGGTGAATTAATTCAAAGTTTCTTAGAGAATCTTATGTAAGTTGAAAGAGTATGTTGGACAAAAATGTATTTAATAACACATATTCCTGAAAGCATATATACACACACATACACAGGACATACATTTACACTTATGCACCTCCTTAGGAGTGCAACTTGTCATTTGAAATTGATGTGAACAAAACTTCTTATTCTAATAAATATGAATAATTAGAAATTTCCTTTTCTGGTTAGAGATTAAATAATTCAGACAGGTCTTCCCACGGAAGAAAAATAGAAAAAGACCTATTTAAGGAAATGTAGATCAAAATAAATAAATAAATAAACAATTACCAGAGCAAGGTTTGTGGGACAGTGAACACTTATGTATACCTATGTAGTATTCTTCATCAGCACTCATTATTTCTGTATAAGCATTTCAGTCTAATGTCTAGTCTAACTTCTTTTTCAGGCTCCTGAAGACATTATTTCAGTATTTCTTATAAGCTAGTTATTAGCCTCAAATTCTATCTTTCCCTTTTGTCTTTCCCTTGATCTTTACCTTGCCTTTATTGGGAGGATAGTTTTGATTGATACATAACTTTTGGTTGACATTTTAATTTTCATGCAAAAGTTTGAATATGTCATTCCACTGCCCTGTGGCCTCCATTGATCCTTATGAGTAGTAAGAAGATAGATACTTTATCATATTGTGGTTCCCATGTGTGTGATGTTATGTTTCTCTTGCTTCTTTCAGAATTTCCTCTTTGCCTTTCAGCAGTTACCTATGATGTAGCTAGGTGTGGATCTTTATATTTATCTTACTTGACTACTTGGACAATCAGATTGATATATTTTATCAAATATGGGAAATTTTTAGCCATTATTTTTTCAAATATTTTTTTCTGCACCTTTCTCTCTCTTTCCTCTATTCCTAGGACTCCTATTATACATACATCATTATGCTTAGTAGGCATATTAATTTTCCCAGGGCTGGTTTTAATTTCAAAAATCCTGTCGGGGGTCTGTTCCCACATGAGGAAAACAATATCCAGGCTATGACCTCTGGGATTCAGTCCAGCACAGGGCCTGATCCGGCGACCTTTTAGCCACCAGGCTCTGTCATTCCATCATGAGGGCTAATCTCAGACTGTCCCCATCAGCCTGAGAGAAGGGGGCCGAGGTGAAATTGCTCAGGACTAGATTCTGTCTCTCCAGAGATGCTCTCTCTGTTTTAGGAAAGCCAGCTGTGTCTTTCCAAGGAGAGTCAGTCCAGCCACCAGGCTCAGTGTGGATGGCAGACGACCATCCCAGCTGTGGGGTCCTGTGGGGCTATGGGTTTCCTCTTTCTAATTTTGTTCTTAAACTGGATACTCTCTATTGATCTATGTACAGGTTCACCATTTCTTTTTTCAGCCAATTTGAATTACTATAACCCTATACTGAAATTTTCGTTTCAGTTATTATATTTTTAAACTCCAGAATATCCTGTGGTTCTTTTAACAATAATGTCTATTTCTTTGTTGACATTCTAATTTGAATAGTCATTGCCATGACACTTTCATATAATCTTTAAACATGGTTTCCTTTATGCCTTTTGATACATTTATAATAGCTGATTTGGTGACTGGGACAGTTTTTGTTGACTGCTCTTCTTGTCTTTTTACGGGTCACTTAGAATATGGTAAAATATATTTTACTGCAAATGAAAACGAATGTCCACAGCATTTTCAAATAAGATAAATTTAAAATGTTTCTGCTTTAGTCTTATAAAACCGGTCTTTTGTCTATATGTTTTATTCTTAAATACATAAAACAATTCTAATATTTTAGCATTTAGCTTGTGCAATTTGTACGGAGTCTGACTGCAGGCCATAGGACGTAATCCTGTGTGAACTGGATACAGCAAATGGAGTAACTTTAAAGTCAAGATTACAATTTCAAAAGTAAAAGCTTATTTGATGACTTTATCCTAATTTGCCACTTTAAAAAGAATCTTATTGATTGTCCAGGCTGCTGTCCTATAATTCTGTTAAGTGCAGTTGGCTGCTGTGAGTCACACCATGCTTATGCCAAAACAGATGTATGTGTACTTTGCTTTCACGTCCAGCTTGGCCCCGGCTCCATGGTGACAGCACAGCTTCTTCTGAGTAAAATAATGCTCTGGATATACTGTAATGCTGCACATTATGTCAGTTGACTTTGGCTGCAGTGAAATTGACTGGCATTAATCAAATACCTCCCATCTCATAGAGAACCTTACATAACACACTGGTGTGATCAAGGGAGAGAACCTAACTACTTATTAAGCAGCTGGGAAAATGGGGATAAAACAATAGGAGGATAAATATAATTTACCATTTATGTAAATTATATTTAAATCATTTTTATAGACTTTATTACAGCCATTTTAGATTGACAGCAAAAATGAGCAGAAGGTATAGACATCTCCCATCTACCCAATGCCCCACACATGCACAGCCTTCCCATTACCAGCATCCCTCCCCAGAGTGGTGCACTGGTGGAACCCGCATCCACACGCCTTTGTCACTAAAGAATATCAGAGGTCATTCTTGGAGCTATACACTGTATGAGTTTGAGCAATATATAATGACATATATTCACCTCTGTGATATCATACAGAGTAGTTTCTTTATGCTAAAAACCTATGCTCTGCAGATTCATCCCTCCCTCTCCCCAGCTCCTCACAACCTTGCTGATATGTTTAATCTGTTCATTGTTTTGGTATGCTTATGCACATTCATATCTTTTACATAAATAGACTCATCCTCTCTGGTATTTCATTTGTTTTCTCTTCCATTTTAAATTGTTTTTTTTTTTTGTATTAGGAATTTTTACTTTTTGTCCTAATGGTTATATTTACACTGATTTTAATAGATTAATATAATGCCCTCAGTACTCTGTTTGACTTATTATCTTTCTCCATCAAAAGCATTGTTAATGCATTTTGTAACTTCTTCCCTTTCCCATCCTTTCCTGCTGCCTTCTGATATAAAGTAATACCCTTTTATTCTTTCAATGTCTCTAAGGCAATCATCAAGCCAATTCTGTTCTTCAGTCACTTTGCCCATTGGTCCTTCCCACCCTCAGTTGTCATATTTGACCTGTATCTATGTTGTCTGAAGCTATAATTATTGCATGCTATCCTCTGTCCCTTACAGCCATCATTTAATTGTGAGCCACCTGCAAATGTCATTTGTGTTTACCACCTTTTCTTCTGTCATCATCTCTTCTGTCACTTTGTTCATCTGAAGCTCTTTCTCTAGTAGAGTTTTCAAGGAGTATGTGTGGGAACATTACGCTGAGCTTTCTCATTCTGACCTGTTTATTTTAAAGTCAGTTTGGTTCTATGCAATGCCTTTAGTTCGCATATTCTTTTCAGGAGTATCTTAAACATGTTATTTCATTTTCTTTCAGCACAAAGTACGGTGACTGAAAAGTCTGAAGTCAATATTATTTCCTTTCCTGTATATTAGACCTGTTCAATTTTTGCTTAGGTGATAAAATGGTTTTTTAAATGTCTTTAAACTTCCTTAAACTTTACCATTTTTACTAGAATATGTCTTGGTGTTGGTCATTTAGATTTGATTTTCCCAGATTTGAGGTGTGCTATTTAAATTTCAAGTATACTTTATTTTAGCTTGAGGAACTACATATATAATTTTATATGTCCTTTTTCATTCTTTTGATTTGGCTTTCTCCTACATAGAGTCTTACCACATGTGTGTTAGATCTTTTTGCTTGTCTTCACTGTGTCACATTCTTTACAATACGTTTACATTTTCTTTGATTTATTTCATTTTTTAAAAGAAATTTGATTTAGATATAGCATACACACAAAAAATCACCTAATAAAGACTACAGTTACATGTATTAAGCATATTCATAGAAATGGTGTGTAGGTAAGAAAGAAAAAGCTATCAGAACCCCAATAGCCCTGCATACCTCCATCCAATTTCTCATATCACCAAAGGTAACTACCATCTGACTTTTAATATCATACTTGTGTTTAAATTTTATGTAAGTGATAACTATAATGTGCACTCTTTTGTATCTAGCTTCACTTAGTCTTATGCTTGAGTTCATCTGTGTTATTATGTTGAGTTGCTCATTAAGTCTCATTTGTATGTGTATTCCATTGAATGAACATACCATAATTTATTATATATTATACAACTCATTGAAATTTTGGCTTTTTTAAGATCTTAGCTATTATGAATAGTTCTGTTATGTACCTTATTTTGATGAATGTATCCAAACATTTTCTTGTACATATAGTTCAAAATGGGATTGCTAGGTCTTAGGGTATAAAAACATACTACATAAAAACTACAGTTTTAGTAGGTACTGCCAGTGTTACCAAGTGCCTCAACCCATCAATGTTGTATGAGATACGTAATTGCTCTTCTTCTAGGCAAACAATTGAGCTGGAATATCTTTTTTTATTTAGCTGCTCTGGAGTATATGGAGCAGTATTGCTTTGTATCTTAAGGCACTACCTGGTTTATTTCTTTCTGTTTTTTTTTCTTACTTTACTTTAAAAATGTATCTCAGTTATAATTGTTTCCTGTTTTATCATTTAGTTTCTCGGTTTTCCTCATTCTGATCTATTGCATCATTTTTCTTCCGTCATGTTCTTAATTTATTTCAGTTCATTTTGAAGAATTAGGTAATGTTGTCACTTGTGGGCCTGTCGTAATGTGCTTTCATTGTCTGTAAGAACATTTTCTGCTCCTCGTTATTTTTTCCTTATGCTGGCTCTATATGTAATTCAATTATAATTTGTTTCTATGTATTTTTTCCATAGCATTCATTTGTTTCCTGAACTTTTAAGGAGAATACATATGGTTTGCTTTTCCAGCTTTGTGGCTTTAGAGTCTTCTGTTGCCATACGAATTTTTAAAAAGATAGTCATGTGCCTTCTGAGACCTGGATCCTCTCTTGCCTCCCACTTTGGTTGTATCTTCCCTTTTCTTTACAACAATTTTCCTTGGTCCTTTTAATGAGTGGTCTATTCCCAGAGGTTTCTCCTCAGAGTAGGGCTTTGACCTGGAAGGAAGCTTTGGCTGGACAGTTTGAAGGGTTGACAAGACTTACTGCCCCAGCACCTACGGACCACATGAAAAAATACCTCTAGGTCTCAGCTGTTATTCACAAATTCACCTTATGTGCTTTCCAGAGAGTTCCTGTTAGCTGTGAGTTCTCTTTTCTTTTCTTTCATATCCATCATAGGTTTCTTTGTTTCTCTCTGCTTCCTTCCACATAGATAGTAATGCCATGACAGTCTGTAATTGTTCTTCTGTTTTTTTCTTCCCATCAAACACATTTTGGGGTGTGAGGTTACCTCATTTCCTTTTGTGTTGTAATTTGTCATAGGTGTTATTCACTTACTAATATGTTAATATTATATTGCTATGTACTTATTGAATGTGTGTGTCACTCTGTTTTAGAAGAATTTAAGAAGCTCAGAAAGCTACATTGACACCACCTCCATGTTCATTCTATTTTCTTTTAATATATATAATCTTTCAAGTTCCCTATCTCAAGCTGGATGGAGTACACAACAATTTCTTTTTCCTTCAATGGCACATATCTATTCATTTATACATATTAAATGCCTAATAAAATTAAAGTTGCTGTGACTTCATAACTGTCATAGATATTCTATTTTAACATTGTCTACTAAATTTACAAATGCTACTTAGATTATTTTGTTCTTGCTAATTTTCTGCCTTCATTTTTCTAGAAAATGTTTTCCAAGACTGACAGAACTACAGAACTAGTGGGATGCTTTCTAAAAGATGCTTCTATTCATAGAACAGCTTTTTGCCTATTATAACTAGGAAGCAATAGTTTTTATCTACACATCAAAGATGACTTATAATGGCTTTCACAAAAGAAAGTAGATGTATCTTTATGAATTCTTGGCATTTTTAGTCATCTGGAAAGAGCTAATAAAAAATATTTTTCTAAAGCTGTCTGATGGTGTTAATGGTTCTTTACTGAGCTTAATCAAGCTTAAAGTTCAGGAGATGAAGAAAAACACATGCTTTTTGGTATTATTATGTATTTGAAAGGGCACCTAGGCTTAAATTTCTTTTGAAAGCTGTTTATCATTTCACAAACCCCAAATGAGTGTTTCATAATTAGAAGTAGGCAGTATACTTACTCTTGTTTCTGTTTCCTTTTTTTAACTTATAAACATTAAGTAGGCTATGCTTTTTTCTCTTCTGAGGAAAACCATTATGATTATTCCAAGAAAAACAAGGCTGGTGGTTCTTATTTTTTTCTCATCAGTTGATGCAAAACTACAGCTGGGCAAACAATGTATTTGGAAACAGAACTTATTGCACTGAGTTCAAATTTCAATGGGCTGAGTGGGAAATTTTGACTTGCAGCCTATATTCACTCCTTTAGGACAGATTGATTGTATCTGTCTTTGGTGATGAGATTTAAAATCTACAAAAGTGACAGGTGACGTTAAGGCTGACCAAGCAGACCGTGACTCAGTCGGTGGCTTGAATGTGCAGCTACTTGAAAGGTGGCTGACGCAAGTGCCTGAAAGAAGTGGAGATGTAAGACAAATTACACCTAATTTAACTAATCGCTTTTCTTCTAAAAACAAAATGTAAGTCTTTAGAGGAAAATCATTTTAGTCTTTTTATTTCAGTACCTTCCATATGTAACTTCACTCTCCACAAACCCCATTGTCCCATAACCAAGAGACATTAAATTGAGGTATTTAGCTGGAAAATATACACTTTTTGTTACTTCTGTCATATTGGTATTAGAAGTAAAAACTCAATGCTTACTTATATGTGTGGAAATAGTCAAGAAACTGTTTTATGTAATATACATTAATTAAACCTCTATTTGCACATGAGCATATATGCACTGGTATATGCCTTAATCTACAAAATATACTTAAATTTGTAGCTCCAAATGAATGTTGTCCTTCAAATTGGTCATCTTGGAAGAAGCTTCCTTTTTTTGATGCCACATTGCTTGAGGTGTCTGTTTTGTTTTGTTTTATTTCAAACTTGTTACCTACCTTGTTCTCTAGTTTTATTAAATAAAATGGTTTGTGGATCCTTTGGAATATCATAAAATTTCAATTTCAAAGGATGGAGATTTGACATTCCTATGCAGAGTTGTAGAAATGCAGTTCTAAAAATTGAATTTTAAGAGTCTTAAAAATGGCAGTTGTATTTAATAAGTACTGAATTCAAATTTTATTATATTGGTTAAATAATTAGTTTATTTAGGTAGAGGTAAGATATAAATATGATCATAAAGTATGTGTTTACCCATATATAAAGAATGTGTGTAAATATGTATGTGTGTATATATGTGTGTAATTGAATTGTAGAATGTCATTGCTAAGGTTCTATAATCTATATCAATCTCAATTTCTGCTGTCTTTAGATAAATAAAGAAGCTAATGTCCAGAAAGCTTTTTATTCAGATCTCACAACTACTTAATGCCAGAGCCAGAATTATGTCCTATCTTCTGATTCATTGCTTATATCACTAAGCCATGTTTTTTTTCTTAAAATATTATGAACTTTTATATGAACTTAAAGTTACTGCCTCTAAGTTTTGTTCTAGAAAATGTATTTTTTTGATTTTGTAATTGGATATTTAGGGTTGTATTCTATTTCTGCTCTCACCACCCTTTTCATCTAACATGGCTAAAGGGTCTGGCTGCAGCAGCCTGAGTAATTGGATATCTCTGTGGGCATTCATATCAGGGGCTCAGGGAACCAAGACATGAGCCACTTCAGTAAAGGTTATGCTCCATTGTAGTGAGTGGTATGCTTGCTGATTAACCTCCAGCTTCAATTGTAATTGCAGATCCAAAGTGCTTTTATAATCACGTTTTGATGCGCATTGTGTTTATGTGAGCCATTTGACTGAAAGCAAAATTAACATATTATTAGCAAGAGACCTTGAAATAGTTACATTAAATAGGTTGTGTATCTAGAGTTACAAATAACCTTTTATACATAAATGTCTTAAAATTAGAATAGAGAGACTAGAAATACAAATAATTTTCATCCATGTACCTTGAAATTCTAGAAATGCATTTCACAATCGTAACCTGTTATCACCAACAACTTGGAAATGGGATCAATTCATATACACACACACACTATATATTCTATAATTATATATTATATATATATGTGTATGTAGGTATGTGCCTGTATATATATAAAACCCTACAAAAAATATTTTAAAAAATAGGTAAGAATTAGAAAGTTGTGTAGCTTAAGACTATTCTCAAAAATATTCTGTTGAAAATACACTTTGCTTAGTTTTTGACTCACTCAAAAGTAATGTGCAGTATTCACTTAAGTTACCAAGGTAACCAAGCACTAATCTTTGCGCTTAATGTCTTTTGTTCAATTATTTGACATCTATGCATGATCTGATCTCTTGGGGTCACCATAGAGTCTTAATATGCACACAAATGGAGAAGATTGGAAAAATAGATTCTCCTTAATGACAGCAAATGAAGGTGATGCATATGTGATTTGGAGATGTATTTTATAGTTACATATATATAAAGTATCTTTTCTGTCTCTAAAATAAACAATAACCTAGCTCTAAGATAATGGATAAGTGACTTACCTTCTCTGGGTTTCACTCCAGGCTTCAGTGTTCTTATCTCCAAAGTGTGAAAATTTGATGTCCAAAATCATGAGTGAGAATATAATCTATGATTTCAGTGTAAAAACTTAAGCCAACAAACACTTTCCAGTTCCCACCCACATTTTAAGTTCAAATCCCCCCTAGTCTTGTTTCCAGAAAGGTGGATGTTTGATTTCATGTCAAAATCAATACAAATAGATGTTCTAACTCAGAGATTGCTTATTTCTCTAATAATCCTGATTAAATGCTTCCTTTTTATTTCTCAAATAAGGTAAATTAAATAATCTGGAATAAAATTCCTAAAACTTGCACATAAAATACAGTATCATTTTAAGTACATAAAAAAATTAAAAAATAAGTAAGGTGAGTACCAGTGTAAGATTGAAAATCAGAGCTGCAAATAGAGGCTGGAATATCAGCTACTTCATGGAAAGAAGACCATGTGTAGTCAGAAGTGGTCTTCAACTTGCCAATCGAGGGTTTGTGAAAAAACAACATAATTATGGAAAATTTTAAGCATATGGAAAAATACAGAAAATAATATACTAAACAACCACATACCCATCACTGAGCTTCTATATAGCAAAATGTGTTTCATTTTGCCTCTTCTTAGTTCCCAACACTCCTTCCTGGGTTATTTTGAAAGAACAACAACAACAACAAAAAGGAAATTACTTCATCTGTAAAAGTTTTTCACTAGGCATATGTAAAATAGAAACACTTTCTAAAGATGCTTAGGTGAAGGAGTAGACTTGAAAAATTACATACAGTAAAGGAAGTTATCAAGGCAGTTGGTTATCTATGGCACCTGGTCTCTGTATGAAACTCTTCTCTGAATATTTATAACTATACATCTGCTATTAGGTGGATTCGGGATTCAGAGTTACAAATTCTATTTGATATGAGAATATGCAGTAAAGAAAATTAATACTGTCAACCATTTGCAGACTGAAAATACTGACAGATGGGTACATCCTTTACTCAGGACACACAAGATTCCTATTGATAAGGCCACCTGAACATGAGTTCAGAATCCAAATTCCAAAACACACAAGGAAGCTTCCAATTTTAGGAAAAATCAGAAGATACAGCAAACAACATAATGTAACCATAGGTTTTTACATGATAGGTTTATCAAAGGCAAAATCCACAATCAATATATTTAAAATAATTAAATAAATAGGAGTGACTAAAAAATATAGTAAGTTATTGTGAAAAAAATATGCCAGAAATAAATTGAAAATCTAAAAATGAAACATATAACCACTGAAACTAAAACTTCAATGTACATGATAAATAACAAAATATAGCTGTTAAAATAATTAGAAAATGGGAGTACAGAGTTGAACAAATAATACCATGATATGCAAGATGGAAAATATGACAGAGTAGTTATGAGAGATAAGTATGGAAAAAGATGCCCAACATTCATCATGTTAGAGTTCCAAGAAGAGACTATAATGAAAGCAGAAAAGATATTTATTTGAAGGTCTGGCTATTTTAGGAGTTTTGAGAGATTTCCTAACAAATAACAGTGTTCTTTTCAATTTGGCCCTAAGCAACCTTACAAAATAATTATGCAAGTAAAATGTCACTCTTATTTTTGATAGATAATATTTTGAATAATGTATCTTATTGTGAAAGACAAGTAAATTTATGAATGACAGTTTAGAATTGGGCAGAAATACCCATCAATAGTCAGTGTTTTACTCTGTAATATCATGAGGTAAAACTTGTGGAAGGAACACAGAGAATCTTCCTAAAAGAACAAAGTCAGTATTGATCAAGTCATCACCAGGTAGCTTTCCCAAATTTACCTATCATAAAAGTCATTCCACATCCTGTGAGGATAAGTGAATTAAAAGATGAGAGATATACAAAATTATATAGACTGAGATTATTTCACATTAAAAAATATTAGGTGATGAAAGGAAGAG
The DNA here is from genome assembly GCF_030020395.1 of Manis pentadactyla. Classification (NCBI taxonomy): domain Eukaryota; kingdom Metazoa; phylum Chordata; class Mammalia; order Pholidota; family Manidae; genus Manis; species Manis pentadactyla. Next base: position 86,189,396 of record NC_080021.1, on the reverse strand, counting down.
TTTCTTTGTACAGAGACAATGGCAAATAATGCTACAAAATTGATGAAAGACATGATGAAATTCCCAAGTAAAATAGCAGATATAAATCTACATCAACACATGTTGGAGTGAAATTATAAAACATCAAAAGCAAAAAGAATATTTGAAAAAGGCACAAAAAGAGGAAATGCAAATTACCTAAATAATAACCAACTATTAGAATAATTATTAGACTTCTCAGTAGCAAAAATGGAAGCCAAAACCCAATCACATAGTAATCCCAAATATTTGAGAGAAAATAACTATCAGCCTATAATTTTATACTTACCTAACCTATTTAAAAACAAATTCTTGATATAAAATTTCTTTTAGATAATACATTTGAGAGTGATTACCTACATAGTTTCATTATAGAATTTTCTAAAGGTTGTTCTTAATATAGAAACAATTGAACATTAAAAGGAAGGACTGAGGTGCAAGAATGAATTTTGCATAGGGATATGAGTAAACTTGTGAGTAAATGTAAAATTCTCTGAAACAGAAGTGGTATAATTTAGATCACATTAAAATAATAGGTAACTAAGATGTTATGATGAATTAGTTCCACATAATTTATGACTGATATTGGTCAGTCAGGGAGATAGAGCTATTTATCTAATATTCATCTAAAATGTTAGCAGAAATAAAAAACTGAAATGTAAGTTACAAAAAGATAGAAAAAATTCAATTAGTGAGGAAAGAAAAAAATTTCAATTAACAAGAAAAGAAAAGCTTGAATAAGCCAAAAGGATCAGGAAAGGAACACAAAAACAAGCTAAATCAGAAGCTCAAAGTGAGATGTCACCAAATATTGTGATGTATAATACTAAATGTGAAGGGTCTGAATTGGGATAAGAAAATCCCTTTTTATGTAGAGAATTGTAGTAAGTCAGTGTATTACTTGTAAAGACGACATTTGCATCTTATTTAGTTGGGCAACTAGAAATTTTAAGAATGGATAATCAACATATTATCCAAGTAAGTGGAAATAGCATTGACATTGATAGATTTTTGTCATATTTTTCCACAAATAAATTTGTATAGATACTTTAGGGTTAAATTATATATATTTTCACATCAAAATATGCTTCTATATTTTTCAAGTCTTACTTTATCAAAAAACAGTTTTTGAGCAAAGTTTTAGTGGACATACCCATGCAAAATGGAATGGAACATGAGGGAAAAAAGTATTTTAAATTCTTATTTCTTTATTTTCTTAGGTATTTCTTTCTTAGTGTATTGCATTTATATTTCTCATTATGTCAATTTCTAAATCTGCTTTAGTAATTTGTATTGATCCAGTAGAATAATCACATTCTCTCATTGATTACGTTAATACTACTTAACAGAAATAGACAGATCTTCCATTTATCATATGTAAATATTTCCAATGTAAATCCCTATTGCTTTTTTAAATTTTTCCATGATTTCTCTAGGAGCAATGGACCTCAGACTTATTCAGAATACATTTTACTTTTCTTTAGCATAATCCATATATTTAGTTGTTTATTCTGTCCTGCACCGATTTCTATATATTTACAAGTGTTTATTCCCTTATTTCATCATTAAGAGAAATTATGACATTTATTATGTGACAGTCTATCATTTTTTATTTTCTCTCCTTAATTTATTTTCTGGTTTCATTAGTTATTTTCATCTTTCTATATTCACTCAAATTGTGTTTCTTCACACTATGCATTTTCATTATTTACTGACCTTCTATTTTTCTCTTCCAAATACCAAAAACATCTTTCTAAGCTTTTATGCATGTGTGTGTATCTGTGGGTGTGTGTATGTGTGTATGTATTCTGTGTTTTAGGTGGCTACTTGATTAATGGGGTTAAATATTAAACAAAACTTTCAGGGATATTCTAAATATTGCAGTATACCTATTTACTCATAAACTAATAAAAACTAGACATTTGGAGCAAATGATTCTGTTCAAATTTAGATTTGTATAGATTCAACCTTCCATAATACTTTTTTGGCTATACATGATAATTTCTAATTGTTGAGGCATTAATGTTATAGAAATCAAAAATTTATTTTTATATGTACTGATATTTAAGCTTCAATGAGATGGCAGAAATAATGATGTCAATTTTCAAAATTGTCCCCTACACAGACATAATATATGCATTTTTTAAAATGTTTATCTATATGGATTCCAACAACTACATTAGTGGGATGCCACTGTTAGAGCCTATTTAGTTAGAACATGATGGAAAGACCATTTAGGAAAAGCTTTCTCTCTTCTCCACCAGGGTATGCAAATACATACAAAAATCTGTTTTATTTAACTTCAGTCTAGTTTTAGGTTTTTCAGTTGAAAGGTTTATTAATTGATATACGCCCTATAGCAGATAGCCTCCATTATGTGCTGGTTTTGATTATGAGAAAACCCATTTGTTTCACAATTCTGTCTTAAATGAAAAGCATTTTCAAGGCACATGAAAATTTAAAACCTGTTTTTTAACATCAGTTGTAATTTCCAAGCTTGAATCTGTTATATGTTTCCTAACATTTATTGTTATATGAGCTGCTTTATATGAAATTTTCATTTATAGGAAATGTTTTGTTTGTTGTTGAATAGCTATTTATCTAAATGTATGAACTATGCTGTACAGGATGATGGAATAAAATTATTAAATTGCACATTATGAATTTACTTTGTGTTCTCAAAATTATGTAGAACACACTTAGAAGAAACTGGTGTTTGAAAATATATCTTCAGTTTATAGCTGCTATAAAAATTATTTTATTATGGAAAACTTAAGTAAACAGGGGTAAAGTGTAGTACAATGAACCAGCAATGATCACTGTCTTCTTTCATTTCACCTCAACAGCATTTTTTTTTTCAGAAATATTTAAGAGTTCATTTGGATTCTCATTTTCACCTTCAATTCTCAGTATGAAAACCTAAGATACAAGGACTTCCTTTTTCTATTAACTAGCTTGTCATTATTACCATTTTTAAAAAATATTGGTAAAAGTATTAGTATGTAATAAGCGATCAGTTTTCAGATTACTTGATTTTCTCCAGTTTTCCTTTCAACTGTGATTTCTCCAGTTTAAGACCCAAACAGCCCATACATTGTCAGGGGTGTTCTTTGCCACTAGACCATCCATACCTCTAGGCCTCTTCTATGGACATTAATTTATTAAACAAGAGGTGAGTGTCCTAATTCAAATTTGATTAGTGTGTTTTTACCTTTTTTTATTTATCCTTGCATCTTTATTCCCTTATAATGAGCATCATGGTCCTTTTTCTCTCTGGCTCCTTGAAAATTTTCTTCTTTATCACTTGTTTTGACAATTTGATCATGACATGCTTTGGTGTGGTTTACCTTGTTCTTGTGCCTGGACTTTGTTGAGATTCTTGTATCTGAGTGTTTATAATAGTCTTTACCAAACTGAAAATTTTCCAGCCATTGTTTCTTGAAACATATTTTCTGTCCCCTCTTCTACTGTACACATTCCAGTTGCATGTCTAGTTGGTCAATTGTGATCACCTGTTCATTTTTTTAAAATGTTTATTCTGGTTTTCCTGTCTTGAAGTTCACAATTTTTTTTCTCTGTAGTGCTTAAATTGCAGCCAGCCCCATTCAGTGTTTTTTCTTTTTTAATCTCAGATTTTGTGCTTTTCATATCTAATAGTTGGATTTGGGACTTTTTTTTCATATCTTTTAGATCTTTACTTACCACTTAGAATATATAGAATCTAGTCATAATTAACTGTTTTCATGTCCTTGCCTGAGAATTCTAACATCTGTGTCAGTTCTAAGTTGGTTATGATTGATGGTTTGAACTGTCCTGATTCTCTGCCTGCCTAGTAATCTTTGGATGTCAGATACAGATTTTACTTTACTGTGTACTGGACATTTTTTATATTCCTATAAAGATTACTGAGCTCTATTCTGGGGTGTAGTTATTTAGAAAGAATTTGATCCCTTTGGATTTTGCCCTAAGGTTTGTTAGGCTCGGGTTTTCAAGATTGAAACAGAGTACATTTGGTCTCAGGCTTATTACACCTAGTTGTTGAGGCCTGACGGCCCTTCCAAGTAATTAGCCAATGTTCCATGTTCTCTGCATGAGGGGAAGGCACTCTTCTGGGCCTGTGTGAGTATGGGGTGCTATTTCATCTAATGTTTTTAAGTGTTTCTTTCCCTGGTCTGTAATTCTTCATACACATATGCCCTTGCTGCCTCTAGCCTGGAAATTCTCTCAAGACAGACAGCTGGGGCAATCACAGGGTGTACCCCAATTTTTTCCATTGCTATGCATCACTGACCTTATTACCCGATGTCCAGTATTTTGCAAATCGTTGTTCATGTTTTTCATGTTTATTGTTTTACATAGGAGGATAAATCCTGTCTCTCTTACTCAGCCTTGGCTGGGAGCCTAAGCCATAATTAGCCTGAACAGCCAATTTGTATCTTGTATTATGGTGAGTGCGATGATATGACCACTCTAATGTAACTCTACTATATTTACCACACAACAGCTTAATTTAAGGTGATGTAATTATTGGGCAAAAGAGAGAGGCAATGGGAGAATAATTAGGCAATAAAATCTATGTAACTTGATCACCTTTAGTTTTAGGAGATGACTTAAAGGGAAGAGTAAAAAATGTGCATCAAGTTGGGAGTGTCAGAAGATGGTTGTCAGAGGAGACGCGGAGAACCTTCCAGGCATGTCTCGTGTAAGTGACAAAGCATTCATCCACTGGAAGAAACACTGGGAGGTGTAGATGGAGATCTGAGTTTCATGACTTAGGAACATATTGCTATTTCCTGAAGGTGCCTTATAAGTTCTGAAATCATGCTTCTCTTTAATCATTTTTTGAAATGATGCTGTTCTATTAATTTGCAATGATCTATTTCACTTGTTCCCTTATTCCATATCAAAATCTAAATGTAATTATAGGACAGTCTCAAGTAACATTTGTTTTATAAATACTCTTCTAATCTCTCTAATTAAATATGGTAACATGATTACTTTCAACTCTGCATTTGGTTTATGTCTCTCTTGAGTATTTTTAATTTATTTTGTATTGTAGATACTGGTGAACTCTACTGTCTACTAGATGGTCATTAGCTTGAGAGATAGACTCTGCATTACATTTTTTTGTATCTCTTAGGGTAGTGGTTTTGACTATAGTATTGTGATAAATTGACCATGTTAAATTCATCAACTGTTCAGTGTTTATTAAATGACCCATTAATAAATATTTAATCATTAAAAGTCATGAATGGCCTACCTCACTTAAAAAATCAATTAAGAAATATTCAAGTTTAACTTTATAGGTTCTTTCATGTATATTGTTTTTGATTTCTAAAATGTGAGATCAAGGGGTGGGAATGCATTGATCACTAAGGTAACAGCAATTTAGCTTCAATCTTTTATATATATGATTCAGAAAGTGTGCACTACAATTCAACTTTATTTCATATGTGTGACCTAAGGGAAAAAAAGCAGTACCATTGTTTTTCAAGAGTTAATAGAAGATACATTACAAGTTGGAATGAATAATTGTATATTTTTTACTTACTTCATAAATACCTTAATATCATTCAAACTCTATGCATTTTATTGACATTCCCCACAAATAAGATAATAAATAGTAAACAAATAAAAAATAACTAAATTGATTGTCCTTGCAACATTATTAAGCAAATTTCTTAAGGGTAATGAGAATAGCATGTGAGATATAATAAATTAATATTGTAAATAGTGAAAACAATGCAGCAGAAGGTTACTAAATTCTGGATGGAAAATCAGAAAAGGTAGATTGCTTCAGAAAACCTGTAGTATTGGGAGAAAATGTGGACTAGATGAAATTATGATAATGCAGTTATTTCAAAAATCCCTTTTCTCTTTGGGATTCTCACAGTGAAATAAGTGTGCTTCATAGCTAACTTTCTTTCAAAACCACCAGAAAAAAAAGAAAAGAAAACAGTAATACTAAGGTTGCAAAATCATCAAAGGTCTGTTCTTTTAGTCCCACCGTGAACATCTGCATTGCAATTAAGCTCAACAATTTACAGGTGTAAAATGAATGTATGCTGATGACAAGCATATTGCTACCTTTTGAATTTAGTTGAAAAAGTACCACCTGTAAATTCAGAAAAATTAAAATTGAATGTGAGACAACATCATTCAAAGGAAACAATATTACCTAAATGTCTTCCCCAATTTTTTTAATTCAAATAATTATTCAGTTGGTTTTCAAGGAACCAAATTTTAAAGTCATACTTTTTTCCTTCAGATTTTAGGTGTCATGGTTTAGCTGACCTTCTCTCATTGTCCTTTAGATTTTACTTAATCTTTTTTCCCTCTTTGATCACTTGCAATTGTTCATGCCCTTAAGCATATTTTGAATACTCTCCAAGCCTTGCTTCATCTGTTAAACCGGGTGATCTTTAAAATCTGCTCGACTAAATGTTTGAAGTGCTTTCTTTAGAATAATATATTACTTCTGGAAATTTTTCTTCTGTAATATGCCACTGATCTGGAAGTAAAGCATAGTGAACCTGTATATGCTCTCCTAGTGATGTCAGCACATGTTTATCAAGGACAAAAAGTAACTTATGGGCATTGAAAGTTTGATGTGCAGCTCCACCTTCTGTAATGACTCACCAGGTGACCGTGGTCATATAAAATTAATTTTGGAATCAATTTGCATATTTCCTTATACAGAAAAGTATAGCATGTTTTTCAGAAGGAGTAGGTAGTGCCTTTGCTCATGGTACTACTTAAAGAAAATCACAAAACATAATTAAGAGCAGGATACAGTATTGACATTTTCTTCTGTATGTAACTCAGTGCTTGATCATCATCTGATATAGCAAATCTGTCCAAAAAATAGAATTTGCAAAGGGATTTTAAAAGATTTTCCTTTTCTATCTGTGTCCTCACTGCATCCTTTGCCTGCCTAGCGAATGGCTTCCTGCCTGGCTGGAATTGCGGTGAACTTACTTGCCTTCCTCCCTGGATGGGAGGCCAGGGACTGATTCTTTTCACTTGTTTAGTCTGTACTTGGCACTATTCTTGGCACGCGCTCCGCAATCTACAAATATGTGTAGAGGAATGTTTTAAGTTAATTATATAACTACGCCATTGTGGAATCCGCTGGATACAATGCCTACGTGATGCACTCCTGTGGTCTAGCGCCTGTTTATGCTCCCTGGGGCTCCATCTGTTACAATTTCTACTCATTTTCCCCAGGGAAATGAAGATAATGTGTGATTCATTACTCTCCATCACTTCACAGTGCAGAATCCATCTCTCAATTACCCAAAATACAAATGGCATTGTGTGCCTCCCACGAAGACACTCTGTACTATTCATCCCGGAAGGATCTAATGGGGACCGGGAGCTCTCCTGAAATACTGCTGGGTAAATTTCCTTAAGTATGTTTAAGAAGCTGCCAGCCTTTCTTGTCAGTACGTGAATTACGTAATCTGTGATAATTTAGATTTATGGAGTCATGAATATTAGTTTTAAAATTCTGAAAGATATGTTCCACAACAATCTATTATATGAAAAATAATACATGCACATACATCTAACTGGCAACCTCATATCATACTTCAATGAACTTCTTTTTTAAAGAACTTTTCAAAGTGCAATTACATACATTTTCTATTTACCATCCTATCTTTGTTTACCAACTGGAATATTTGTAGAAAAAGAAACCACCCTCTTTCTATTCATTGGTTATCTACTGTTACAAGTTGCATGGGAAAGGCATGACAAATGCTTTTTTGATTTAACAATGTTCCAAAAATGATTTGGTATTCTCAGTAGAAATACATGCATTAAAATATACACAAATTGTCATAGTGGCTTTATTCATGAGGCCCAAGAACCGGAAACAAGTCAAATGTCTGTCAATAGTAGAACGGTTGGACAAATTGTGCCATATCCATGCAGTGGAATATTACATAGTAACTCAAATGAATTAATTAGCAAGATGTACAGTAGCATGAATAAAGCTCAGAGATACAATGTTGTGTTAAGGAAGTCAGACAAAAGGATACATATTGTATGACTGAATTTAGTTAGGATCAAAAACAGAGAAAACTAATCTCTGGTAATAGAAGTTAGATTAGTAGTTACTCTGGGTCAGACTGCTGAAAGTGACTGCAGAGACTCCTGAAGTGCAGGAAGGTTCCTGTCTTCATCAATCTTTCTTTGTACAAAGAAGGTAAAGTATAACATAATTTAAAGAAGTGTTTAGGTTATATAATGGTGGCTAATAACGCAAACATGCACACCCATGGATATAACATTGTGAGCTTAGTTAATTCATTTGCATGTTTCAGTCACAAAAGTTATTATTCATATTAATGTCAGGTTGTCTTTTGTGAGGGCCTGTTCAGGTTGTTTCTGTCTCCTTTTTAATATTAATTTTTTTACTCAAAATTATTATGTTTAAAACACTTTTGTCTGTTTTACATTTACTTAGTGTTTTTTTTATGGTTTCCTTTGATATGCTGTTCCATACCCCAAACCTAAAATCATCCATTTCCCAAATAGCACATTCTTTAAATATGAAGTGATATTTTGGGATACCAATCTGTAATCTAGAAGTACTTATTTCTGTGGGTTGATCATTATTTTAAACTTATTTCAATTTACAAAAAGAAGAAATGTATTTCTAACACATAAATTCCAATGTTAATTCATACCAGTATTTTGACTTCAAATTCAGTATTAAGGATTTTTGTTTAACCTCCTTTAATTGCCTTTTCTCCTATCATATGAATGCTGTTTCTCTAGAATGCTCTTGATAGTGGAATTAGAATATTCTATGATTACTAACTCAGTTACATGCAGAGCAGTTTTAGAGTAACAACATCAGTATTAGCATCAAAATATGGTTACTGAAAACTGTTCACATTTTTTGTAGTACTTTTAATCTGATGGTGTAACCCACAGCAGATGTGTAGTTAAACTATTGTTATTCAAAGTTGTATGAATTTTCTGCGTGATTATGCCACAGTTATACTATCTCTGAAATATAGGCTCCTTTTTTCCATTTAATTTTTAATTCTAAAATCTTATATTTTAGTTACTTTTCATAATTATGTAATAAATATTTACCTGATTCCAAAATGAGATGTACAAAAATGTAGAAAATCAGGTTGAAATAAAAGTATAGGTTTTTACCCTTTCTATTCCCTCCCTCCCCATAGAGGTAATGATTATTATTTAATTGTATGATTTTTACTGCCCTTTTAAAACAGAATGATCTTTCACTTTGTGATGCTTCATTTGTAATCTTTGTCTTTTTTGCACATATTTTCATGTTTAAGAATACTTACTCTGATTCTAATGTTTATATGGATACATTTATACATTATCCTTAGTGGCATATTTTTTTGTTTTGCTTTGGTTATTGACTATCAGTTCTCTCCTATGAGCAATAATGAAATCAGTTTGTAATCTCTTTTTTCAACTTATTCTGCAACTGAAATAATATTATTTTACTCCCAGGTACCAACCACAAGTGTCATGGTTTAGCTTATTTTGCTTTTTTAAGTTCTCCAGTTCTCCTGACTACCTTTTGTTTAGTGAGGTGAAATTCACATAATAGAAAATTATCCATTTTAAGGTATACAATTCAGTAATATTTAGTACAGTAACAGTTGTACTACACCATCTCTATCTAGTTCTAGGATATTTTCATCAACCCTAAAGAAAACTCATATTCATTATAAAGTCACTATTCTCTTCTTCCCTAAGGCAAACACTAGTCTGCTTCTGATCTCTACAGATTTACCTATTCTGGACATTTTATATAAATGGAATCATATGGTATGTCACCTTTAATGTCTGTCTTCTCTTACTCAGCAAAATGTTAAGTTAATCCACCTAGGTTGTCTCAGTACTTCATTCCTTTTTATGGCTGAGTATTATTTCATTGTGTGGATATATCATTTTATTTATCCATTGTTACACATTTAAGTCATTTCCACTTTTTTGCTATTGTGGATGGTGTTTCCATTAATTTTTTCATAATTGCAATGTATCTTCATTGCCAGAGTATATGGTCATTATAAAAATCTCTCCTTTATAACCATTTTCAACTCTATGTGTTTAATGCTTAACAGTAGTCCTTATGCCACTGCATCTCTCATTGTTTGTGTTATCAGAAGCTATTTCTACAACAAATTGCTCAGGAAGAGTTCTCAGAATTGTTTCATACTGGTAACTACATGTGTACACAATACTTGAAAGTAATTTGACTGCATATGAAAACCTGCATCAGCCTGTCTTTACTTTTATACTTCATTTTATTTTATGGTGTAAGAATCAGTTTTAACAACTTCGATGTTAGTTTTCATTATTTACCCACTTAAAAGTGTACACTTTTTGCTTTTTGAAATTTTGCTAAAGAGCATCTTGGATATATATATTAGATAATGTCATAATCATTGCACAATATTTCTTTAGTTTTCCTCAAAATTAAATGTTAATTCATTCAAAATATTTTACCGATATCCTTTGATGATATTGGTGCATTCCTTTCTAGCATCAATGCTGCTCATGCAAAAACTGATGCTAATCTTAACATTAGTTTCTCTGTGAACAGTGTCTACTTTCATTGCCATCATAATTTTTCTCTATGAAAATTTGTAGATTTTGTTAGCCATTTATTTTCTGAAAATTGGCCATTATATGTCTAGACATTTTAAGTTTATCTTTTTCTAAATTGATAGGCCCTTTTAATTTTAGTATAACTATCCATTCAAATCATGTATTTAGCCAATATATGTTGACCTCTTTGAACTGATTGACCCCATAATTTCAGATTTCTAAATTGCTCTTCTGTATTTACTTGGCTTTTTCAATCCATATCCTTTTTTCCCTGAAGCTCACATTTAAAATTTACATGATTTCTAAGTGTAAATGGATATGGTAGTCTTTTTCATTTCTTACAATGTATTAATTACAGTTTTTCAAAAATCTTTTTTTATTGACTCAGCATCCCTCTGTTTAAGCTGTAATTTGTAAGTTTGTTGGTTCTTACTTATGCAACACATCCAGCATGGGAGACAGTACAGGAGATGCTATCACATATGCACTTAATCACTACCATGCTAAAGAAATGGCCAAAAGTAAATCTCCAAAGTGCTATTTTCCTTACTCTCTTCAAAATCTTGTATTTACAATTCCAAGTGCATATTTTTATACATTTAAAACTCTGAAGGAAATCTTTTAAATTGTGATAAATTCCTCAAAAACAAGTTTGGCATTGGAGTGAGACTGCTATATGGTAAGACTATGTTTAACTTCGTTATAAACTCTTAAATTGTCTTCCAAAGTGGCTGCACCATGTTACCTTCCCACACGGAACAAATGAAATTTCCTGTTGTTCCACATCATTGTCAGCTCCACATTCTGCACTGCCTGTGTTCTGGATTTTTCTCATTCTAATAGCTCTGTGGTGGTATCTCATCATTGTTTCAATTTGCAGTTCCTTAATGCATATTGAACATCTTTTCATATACTTATTTGCAATCTGTATGTCTTACTGTTCACATTTTTTGCCCATTTTTAAAATTGCATTGTACTTTTTCTTACTGTTGAGTTGTAAGAGATCTTTGTATATTTTGGGTAACAGTCCTTTATCAGGGATATATTTTGTGAATAATTTCTCCCAGTCTGGTTTGTCTTCTCATTTATGACAGCTTCTTTCACAGAACAGAATTTTAAAATTTTGATTAAATCCAATTTGTGGTTTATTTCTTTCATGGATATTGTATCTAAAAAGTTGTTGCCAAACCCAGGGCCACCCTTGATTTTCTCCTGTGTTATTTCTAGGAGTTCTATGGGTTTTGAATTTCACCTTTATGTCAGTGATTCATTTTGAGTTAATTTTTGTGAAGAGTATAAAGTGTCTGTCTAAATTCATATTTTTGCATGTATAAATCCAAATGTTCCAGTACTATTTGTTGAATGATGATCTTTTCTCCTTTGTATTACTTTTGCTTATTTGTAAAAGATTAGATGACTATATTTATGTGTGTCTGTTTCTAGGCTTTTCATTCTATTCCACTGACTTGCTTATGTATTCTTTTGCCAATACCATGCCACCTTGATTACTGTAGATTTATCATAAGTCTTGAAGTTGGGTAATGTCAGTCCTTCAATTTTGTTCTTCTTTAATATTGGGTTAGCTATTCGGGGTCTTTTGCCTACCCATAAAACTTTAGAATCAGTTTGTCAATATCCACAAAATAACTTGCTGGGATTTTGATTGGGATTATGTTAAACCTATAAATCAATTTGGGAAGAAGTGACATCTTGAAAATATTGAATCTTCCTAACAATAAACATGGAATTTATTTAGTCATTTTTCAATTTCTTTAATCAGAATTTTATTTCCTCAAATAGATCTTATATGTTTATTATTAGATTTATACTAAGTATTTCATTTGGGGTACTGATGTTAATGGCTTTTAAAAAAATATCAAATTCCACTTTTTTCTGGTGGTATATAGTAAAGCAGTTGACTTTTGTATGTTAACCTTGCATTCTACAAACTTACTACATCAATTATTAGTTTCAGGAATTTGTTTTATCAATTATTTTGGATTTTCTACATAGACAATCAAGTCATGTGTGAATATAGTATTATTTCTCCTTTTCCAATATACATACCTTTTATTTCCTTTTCTTTATCTATTGCATTAACTAGGATTTCCAATACAAAGCTAGGAAACTGGTGAGAAAAGACATTCTTGCCTTGTTCCTGATCTTAGCAGGAAAGCTTATAGTTTCTCGCCAATAGTGTCATGTTAATTGTAGGGTTTTGAAGATGTTCCTTATAATGTTGAGGGGTTTCTATTCCTAGTTTACTGTGTGTTTTTACCATGCATAACTGTTTCATTTTTTCAAATGTTCTGTGTACATTGACACTGTCATGTGATTTTCCTTCTTTAGCCTGTTAATCTGATAGATGGAAATACTTGATTTTGAAATGTTGAACCCACTGTGGAGCCTGCAATAAATTCCACTTAGTTGTGGTGCCTGAATATTTTTATGCATTGTTAGATTCAATTTGTTAAATTTTGCTGATGATTTTTGCATCTATATTTGTAAGAGATTAGTCTGTAGTTGTTTGTTTTTCTTGTAATGTCTTTGCCTGGTTTTGGTATTATGTTAATACTGGCCTTATGGAAAGAGTTAGGAAATATTTCCTCTGCTGTCTTCTGAAGAGTATATAAAGAACTGGCACAATTTCTTACTTAACCTATCTTGGAATCCATATGGACTTGTTTTCAGTTTGGGAAGGTTTTAATTATTGCTTTAATTCTTTAATAGATACAGGCCTAATCATGCAGTCTATGTCTTCATGTGTGAGTTTTGGCAGATTATGTCGTTCAGAGAATTGGTTCATTTCATCTAGGTTATCAGGTTTTGAGCATAGAGTTGTTCATAATATTCCTTTACCAGCCTTTTAGTGTCCATGGGATCTGCAGTGATGGCCCTTCTTTCAGTTTGATATTAGTAAATTATGGCATTTCTCTTATTTTCTTCATCTGGCTAAAAGCTTATTAATTTTATTGATCTTTTCAATGAACTGTTTTTGTTTTCATTACTTCTATATTCGTTTATCTGTTCTCAATTTTATTGACTTCTGCTGCAACTTTCAATATTTCTTTTCTTTTGCTTACTTTAAATTTAATGCACTCTTCCTTATTTTCATAAGGAAAGCTTAGATTACTGATTTTGATTTTTCTACTTCTCTAGTAAGTATTGTCAATGTTATAAATTTCTTTCTGAGAACTGCTTTTTTTGCATCCCACAACTTTTGATAAGTTCTGTTTTCATTTTAATTTAGTTTGAAATATTTATTAATATGACTTGAGGTTTCTGCTTTGACCCATGTGTTATTTAAAAGTGTGTTATCTAATCTCCAATTATTTGGGGATTTTCCAGCTGTCTTTCTGGTTTTGATTTCTTGTTTAGTTCCATTGTATTCATGGAGCATACATATTATATGATTTCTGCTTTTTAAAATGTTAAGATGTGTTTTATGGTCAAGAATGTGATCTGTCATGGTCAATATTCTCTGGGAGTTTGAGAAGAATTTGTATTCTGGTTATTGGATGAAGTAGTCTATAGTATCGATTATATTCAGTAGACTGATTGTGTTTCTGAGTTCAGTTATGTTCTTACTGATTTTCGTTCTGTTGCATCTGTCTGTTTCCTATAGAACAGTGTTCACACTTCCAACTATATTCATGGTTTTATCTGTTTCTGCTTGCTTTTCTACCAATTTTCTGCTCATGTAGTTTGATACTCTGTTAAGGACATACATATTAAGGACTGTTACATTTTCTTAGATAATTGACTCCTTTATCATTATGTAATGTGTCTCATTATTGTTGACGTTTTTTCTTGTTTCAAAGTCTGCTTTGCCTGAAATAAACATAGCCACTCCAGATTGATTAGTGTTTGTATGCTACACTTTTTTCCATCCCTTTCCTTTAAACTCTATTATCTTTAATTCTAAAATAGATAATATATTGCCTTGTTATCGTTGGGTTGGGTCTTGTGTTTTGATACACTCTGACAGTCTCTGCCTTATAAGTGGTGTATTTAGATGATTGATATTATAATGATTATTAATACTGTTGAATTGATATCTACCATATTTATTATTGTTTTAATTAGTTTCTGCTGTTCTTTGTTCCTATTTTGCTTTCCACTCTTTTTCTGTCTTTTGAGATTTTAAATAAGCATATCTGTGTTTCTGTTTTCTCTCCATTCTTAGCATATTATTGATGCTTTTCTTTTTATTTTGGTATCATTATGTATAATTACATGAGCAACATTATGGTTACTAGACTCCCCCTATTATCAAGTCCCCACCATATACCCCATTACAGTTACTGTCCATCAGCATAGTATGATGCTATAGAATCACTACTAGTCTTCTCTGTGTTGTACTGCCTTCCCCATGCCGCCCCCCACATTATGGGTGCTAATCATAATGCCCCTTTTTCCCCCTTCTCCCTCCCTTCCTACCCATCCTCCCCAGTCCCTTTCCCTTTGGTAACTGTCAGTCCATTCTTGGGTTCTGTGAGTCTGCTGCTGTTTTGTTCCTTCAGTTTTTCTTTGTTCATAACTCCACAGGTGAGTGAAATCATTTGATACTTGTATATCTCCACCTGGCCTATTTCCTGAGCATAAAACCCTCTAGCTCCATCCATATTGTTGCAAATGGTAGGATTTGTTTTCTTCTTATGACTGAATAATATTCCATTGTGTATATGTACCACATCTTCTTTATCCATTCATCTACTAATGGACACTTAGGTTGCTTCCATTACTTGGCTATTGTAAATAGTGCTTCAATAAATATAGGGGTGCATATGTCTTTTTCAAACTGGGCTGCTGCATTCTTAGGGTAAATTCCAAGGAGTGGAATTCCTGGGTTAAATGGTATTTCTATTTTTAGTTTTTTGAGGAACCTCCGTACTACTTTCCACAATGGTTGAACTAATTTAAATTCCTACCAGCAGTGTAGGAGGGTTTCCCTTTCTCCACATCCTCAAAACATTTGCTGTTCTTTGTCTTTTGGATGGTGGCCATCCTAACTGGTGTGAGGTGATATCTCATTGTGGTTTTAATTTGCATTTCTCTGATGATTAGCAATGTGGAGCATCTATTCATGTGCCAGTTGGCCATCTGAATTTCTTTGGAGAAGTGTCTGTTCAGATCCTCTGCCCATTTTTTAATTGGCTTATTTGCTTTTTGTTTGTTGAGGTGTGTGAGCTTTTTATATATTTTAGATGTCAGCCCTTTATTGGATCTGTCATTTATGAATATATTCTCCCATACTGTAAGATGCCGTTTTGTTCTATTGATGATGTTCTTTGCTGAATAGAAGCTTTTTAGTTTGATGTAGTTCCACTTGTTCATTTTTGCTTTTGTTTCCCTTGCCTGGGGAAATATGTTCATGAAGAAGTTGCTCATGTCTATGTCCAAGAGATTTTTGCTTATGTTTTTTTCTAAGAGTTTTATGGTTTCATGACTTACATTCAGGTCTTTGATCCATTTTGAGTTTACTTTTGTGTATTAGACAATGATCCAGTTTCATTCTCTTACATGTAGCTGTCCAGTTTTGCCAACACCAGCTGTTGAAGAGGCTGCCATTTCCCCATTGTGTATCCATAGCTCCTTTATTGTATATTAATTGACCACATATGCTTTGGTTAATATCTGGACTCCCTATTCTGTTCCAGTGCCTTGTGCGAATACCAAATTGTCTTGATTACTGTGGCTTTGTAGTAGAGCTCGAAGTTTGGAAGTAAGATCACCCCCTGCTTTATTCTTCCTTCTCAGGATTGCTTTGGCTATTCAGTCTTCTGTGATTCCATGAAAGTTTTTAAACTGTTTGTTCCAGTTTGTTGAAGAATGCTGTTGGTATTTTAATAGGAATTGCATTGAATCTGTAGATTGCTTTAGGCAGGATGGCCATTTTGACAATATTAATTCTTTCACCCAAGAGCATGGGATTAATTTCCATTTGTTAGTGTCCTCTTTAACTTCTCGTAAGAGTGTCTTGTAGTTTGCAGTGTATAGGTCTTTCACTTCCTTGGTTAGGTTTATTCCTATGTATTTCATTCTTTTTTGAAGCAATTGTGAATGGAATTGTTTTTCTGATTTCTCTTTCTGCTAGTTCATCATTCTGCTATACTCTCTTTCTGTTAGTATAGGAATGCAACAGATTTCGGTTTATTAATTTTGTATCCTGTAACTTTGCTGAATTCAGATATTAGTTCTAGTAGTTTTGGAGTGGATTCTTTAGGGTTTTTTATTTACAATATCATGTCATCTGCAAATAGTGACAGTTTGAGTTCTTCCTTACCAATCTGGATGCCTTTTAGTTCTGTTTGTCTGATTGCCATGGCTAGAACCTCCAGTACTATGTTGAATAACAGTGGCGAGAGTGGGCTGCCTTGTCTTGTTCCCAATCTTAGAGGAAAAGCTTTCAGCTTCTCGCTGTTAAGTATGATGTTGGATGTGGGTTTGTCATATATGGCCTTTATTATGTTGAGGTACTTGCCCTTTCTACCCATTTTGTTGGGAGTTTTTATCATGAATGGATGATGAATTTTGTCAAATGCTTTTTCAGCATCTTTGGAGATGATCATGTGGTTTTTGTCCTTGTTTTTGGTGTGGTGGATGATGTTGATGGATTTTCAAATGTTGTACCATCCTTGCATCCCTGAGATTAATCCCACTTGATCATGATGTATGACCCTCTTGATGTCTTTTTGAATTCAGTTTGCTAATATTATGTTGAGTGTTTTTGCATCTATGTTTATCAGGGGTATTGGTCTGTAATTTTCTTTTCTTTGTGGTGTCTTTGCCTGGTTTTGGTTTTAGAGTGAAGCTGGCTTCATAGAATGAGTCTGGAAGTACTCTCTCCTCTTCTATTTCTTTGGAATACTTTAAGGAGAATGGTTATGTCTTCTCTAAATGTCTGATAAAATACAGTGGTGAATACATCTGGCCCAGGTGTTTTGTTCTTTGGTAGTTTTTTTATTACTGATTCAGTTTTGTTGCTGGTAATTGGTTTGTTTAGATTTTCTATTTCTTTCTTGGTCAGACTTTGGAAGGTTTTATTTTTCTAGAAAGTTGTTCATTTATTCTAGGTTATACAGTTCGTTAGCATATAGATTTTCATAGTCTTCCCTAATCCTTGTATTTCTGTAGTGTCCATCATGATTTTTTCTTTCTCTTTTCTGATTCTGTTTGTGTAGATTCTTATTTTCTCTTAACAAATCTGGCTAGGGGTTTATCTGTTTTTTTAATTTTCTCAAAGAACCAGCTCTTGTTTCACTGATTTTTTTCTATTGTTTTATTCTTCTTCTCAGTTCTATTTATTTCTTCTCTGATCTTTATTGTGTCCCTCCTTCTGCTGAATTTGGGTCTCATTTGTTCTTCTTTTTCCAGTTTCTATAATTGTGACTTTAGACTATTCATTTGGGATTGTTCTTCCTTCTTTAAATAGGCCTGGATTGCTATATACATTCATCTTAGAAATGCCTTCACTGCATCCCACAGAAGTTCAGACATTGTGTGGTTGTTTTCATTTGTCTTCATATATTGCTTGATCTCTGTTTTAATTTTGTCATTGTTCCATTGGTTATTTAGGAGCATGTTGATAGGCCTCCATATATTTGTAAGCCTTCTGTTTTCTTTGTACAATTTATTTCTAGTTTTATACCTTTGTGATCTGAGAAGTTGGCTGGTAGAATTTCAATCTTTTTGAATTTACTGAGGCTCTTTTCATGGGCTACTATGTGATCTATTCTGGAAAATGTTCCATGTGCACTTGATAAGAATATGTATCTTGCTGCTTTTGGGTGTAGAGTTCTGTAGATTTATGCTAGGTCCATCTGTTCCATTGTGTTGTTCAGTGCCTCTGTGTTCTTACTTATTTTCTGTCTGGTGGATCTGTCCTTTGGAGTGAGTGGTGTGTTGAAGTCTCCTAAAATTAATGCATTGCATTCTATTTCCTCCTTTAATTCTGTTAGTATTTGTTTGGGCGCATATATATTTGTAATGGTTATATCCTCTTGTTTGACTGAGCCCTTTATCATTATGTAATGTCCTTCTTTACCTCTTGTTACTTTGTTTTGAAGTCTATTTTTTCTGATACAAGTACTGCAACACCTGCTTTTTTCTCCCTGTTGTTTGTATGAAATATCTTTTCCCATTCCTTGACTTTTAGTCTGTGTATGTCTTTGGATTTGAGATGAGTCTCTTGTAGGCAGCATATAGATGGGTTTTGCTTTTCTATCCATTCTATTACTCTGTGTCTTTTGATTTGTGCATTCAGTCCATTTACATTTAGGGCACTTATCGATAGATATGTGCTTATTACCATTGCAGGCTTTGGATTCATGGTTACCAAAGGTTCCAGTGTAGCTTCCTTACTATCTAACCATCTAACTTTAACTCACTTATTACACTGTTACTAAAACAGTCTGATGATTCTTTATTTCTCTCCCTTCTTATTCTTTCTCCTCCGCTTTTTATATGTTAGGTGTTTTATAATGTACTCCTTTGTGTTTCCTTTGACTCATTTTGTGGGTAGCTGATTTTATTTTGCCTTTAGTTAGTATTTGGTTGATCTACTTTCTTTGCTGTGACTTTATTTTCTCTGGTGACATCTGTTCAGCCTTAGGAGTACTTCCATCTGGAGCAGTCTCTTTAAAATACACTGTAGAGGTGGTTTGTGGGAGGTAAATTCCCTCAACGTTTCCTTATCAGGGAATTGTTTAATCCCTCCTTCAAATTTAAATGATACTCTTGCTGGATACAGTATTCTTTGTTCAAGGCCCTTCTGTTTCATTGCATTAAATGTATCATGCCTTTCTCTTCTGGCCTGTAAGTTTTCTGTTGAGAAATCTGATGATAGCCTGATGCGTTTTCCTTTGTAGGTGATCTTTTTTCTCTCTCTGGCTGCTTTTAATACCTTTTCTCATTTTTGATCTTTGCCATTTTAATTATTATATGTCTTGGTGTTGTCCTCCTTGGGTCCCTTGTGTTGGGAGATCTGTGTGGACTTCAATGGTCTGAAAGACTATTTCCTTCCCCAGCTTGGGGAAGTTTTCAGCAATCATTTCTTCAAAGACACTTTCTATCCCTTTTTCTCTCTCTTCTTCTTCTGGTACCCTATAATGCTAATACTGTTCTATTTGGATTGGTCACACGGTTCTCTTAATATTCTTTCATTCCTAGAGATTCTTTAATCTCTCTCTGTCTCAAATTCTCTGTATTCCTATTCTCTGGTTTCTATTCCATTAACGGTCTCTTCCACTTCATCCTGTCTGCTCTTAAATCCTTCCATTGTTTGTTTCATTTCTGTTATCTCCCTCCGGAATTCATCCCTTAGCTTCGCATATTTCTCTGCAGCTCCATCAGCATGATTATGACTTTTATTTTGAATTTTTTTTCAGGAAGATGGGTCATTTTGGTCTCACCATGTCCTCTCTCTGGTATTTGAGTGATTTTGGAAAGAACCATTTTCTTCTGCCTTTTCATGGTGATAGAAGAGATGGCCAGCTAGTTGCGCTTGTGTCAGCTGTGAGAACAAAGTCCCTTCCTGCTTGCTAGTCACCTTGTCCATCTCCACTGCCTGTGCCAGTCAACTGCACACAGAGAGCAGCCTCTGGGTTAATCCCCTGAGCTGCCGGGGCAGGTGATCCTCAGGATAGCCTAGGGCACTGGTGGTGGTTGCAGGTGAGCAGTGCATGTTTGCCACAAGAACAGAGCCCCTATGTACCTTCTGGGCTTTGCATCAGCTTCCTCTGCCAGTGAACCGGGTGCAGGAGGAAGCCTCTGGGTTAATCCCCTGACCTGCTGTGGGCGGGGTGGCTCTCTGGATGGCCTAGGGCACTGGCCAGAGTTGCAGGTGAGCACTGTGTATTTGCCACAAGAAATAAAGCCCCTTTGTGCTTTCCGGGCTCTGCGCCATCTCTCCGCTGTCTGTGCCAGGCAGCTGCATGGTGGGGGCAGCTTCTGGGTCTGGCCCGGTTAGCTGCACACTGGGAGAAGACTCTGTGTGGTTGCTGTGGGTGGGGCTGCTCCTGGCTGTTCTGCAGCAATGGTGGGTCACCTGGTTTGCTTACAGTTCTGGTGGGGGGGGGATGAACGGTGGGCTGCTTATCATCATGAGGGCCTTCAGAGCTCCATTGCCATCCAGGAGGTTAGGGCACCTGAGATTCCTTAAAGTTCCCATCCTGCTTGGCTGAGTGTGCCAGGACAATTTTGTCCAACTGTTAAACCCTTGTCCCTTTAAGACCTTTAAAGCACCTGCTTTTCTTTTGTCCCAGGGAAACCGGCTGTGGGGCCCTGTTCGCAGTCTTAGTATCAGATTTTACTTTTCCGTTTCTCTAATACCAAGTACACCATGCAATATGTGTCTGTCCTCCCAGTGCAGATTACTAGAGCTGTTTATTTAATAGTCTTGCATTTACATTCTCTCCCCAGCCTTTTCCTCCCACCAGTGAACTGGGGTAGGGGAAGTGCTTGGGTCCTGCTGGGTCACAGCTTTGTATCTTACCCTTTTCACGAGATGCTGATTTCTCACAGATGTAGATGTAACCTGGCTGTTGTACTGTATCTTCTGGTCCCTTTTTTAGGAATAGTTGTATTTACTGTGTTTTCACAATGTATATGGTTTTGGGAATAGGTTTCTGCCACCTTACTCATGCTGCCATCTTGAGAATCTCCTACTGATGCTTCTTTTTAAACTTTTATTAATGATTGTTTAGAATTCACAATATACATTACAGCTAATCCATATCTACTTCAAATAACTCTATTCCATTTCACAGGTAGTAGTTCAATAACTTCTAATAAATTGTTCCTAATTCCTCCAACCCATTCCTTGTATCATTGCTGCCATTCATTTGCATTATATATGAGCTGTAGTCATAAAATATGTTGTTATTTTTAACAGTTATCTTGTGGGTCAATTAAAAATAAAAAAAATAAGTTGTATTTTATTTTGACTTGCACCTTCACTAATGCTCTTTCTTTGTGTAGCTCTAGATTTTTGACCTGTATCATTTTCCTTCTCACTTAAGAAGACATTAGGCCTATCTCAGTGAATGTTAAAGAACTTCTATCCATATGTTCCATTTTTTTGTAGTTGTCTCACAGTTTCTGGACATTCTGTCAACTTTTTTGAGTCTTTCTTTTCTCTTTATTTCAGTTTTGGAAGTTTCTATTGACATATCCTCAAGTTCAGATATTCTTCCTTCTTACTTTAGTTGTGTTCAACTGACTAACAAGTCCATCAAAGGCATTTCTATTATAGTGCTTTTGATCTATAACATTTCTGTTTTATTTTTTCTTAGAATTTCCACATAACTTCTTACACTGCTATTATGTTCTTGCCTTCTGTCTACTTATTCCATAAGAGCCCTTAGCTCATTCTCCATAGTTGTTTCAAGTTCCTGTTCTGATAATTCCAACATCTCTACCAAGTCTGATTCTGATGTTTTCTCTATCTCTTGAAACTATGTTTTTTGTTTTTGTTTCTTTTCTTTTTAAAATATCTTACTTTTTGTTGAAAGCTAAACATGATGTACTTACTGAGTGAAAGGAACTATGATAAACAAGCCTTTAGTGATATGGTGCTGAGATTTGGGCAGGGCAGCATTCTACAGTCCTATGATTAGGCCTCAGGCTTTTAGTGAACCTGTACCTGGAATATGCAATTTCCCAGTGCTTCTCAGCATCCCTTTCAGGTGGGACAGGATGACTATGGGGTCTGGAGTTAAATATTTCCCTTCTACATGGAAGGCTAGAGTGGGTTGGAATTTCCCTTTCACCATGTAGACATCTACAGTGGGCTGGAGTTGGGAATTTCCCTTCACACAGGTTGGTTAGGCTTTAGAAAAAAACAAAACAACAACAGTAAGTTAGGTTCTGGAAAGATAATTTCTTTTGACAGAAGTGTTTGTTAAGAATAGAATGTATCTGGTGTATTTCAAAAGAGCTACTTTCCCTTTCTCCTGACAGAAGCATGAAGGCACTTTTCATCAATTTTTACCTTCAGTATCCTGAAAGTAAGACTGGAAGGTGTGGGATCCCCCTACAGCTGCTCCCCACACCAGAGTTTTTAACTCTTGGATTTATCCAATGAGTTTCCATCAATTAGTCAATTACAGTTCAGATTTTCCTGTCTGATACTGGTTCCCACAGAGGTTTCTACTCCTGAGTAGTGTTTCTGCTTAAAAGAAGTTGTGATTCTCTGTATCTGCCCATCTATTTTTGGGGGTGACAATGTTCTATCAATCTATCAATTCTCTGATGGATCAAAGAACACTTGTCAATTTCTTGATTTCATTCAGTTTTTGGACTTGTTGGTTTAGCATGACAACTTCTGAGCTCTTTACCTTCTGAAACAGAAACCAGAAGTCGCTCCAATATGCTTAGATTTGTTCCAGCATATATCTTTTTCTAGTATTTTACTATTAATTTTTATGTGTCTTTATCTTTAAAATCAGTTTCTTGTAGACAAAAAAAATAGTTCGGACTTTGTTTTTTATCCACTCTAGTAGTCTTTATCTTTTAATTATTGTATATAGAACATTCATATTTAGGTGTTTATTCATGTAATTTTAATACAATCTACCTTATTTGTAACAGCTTTTAGTTCGTTGTTCTTCTTCGTAAGAAAATGTTTTTAATTGTAATGAATTCTCCCAAACCAAAAGTTTGGCATGAGTCCTGAATCATAGGTAATCCATGGGCTTGAAGAAGATTGTTCCTGCTGACCTGGGGGGAATGGGGAATCCCCTTTATTTTTAACCCAAAGGATGTATCTGCTCAAAAAACTAGTGTATATGGAAAAGACTATTTAAAAACATATTTTTCTTTGCATACAGAAAGTGGAACAGTTCAAATCCTTTTATTGAGGCTGTTCCCATTTTGTTCATGAAAAGAATAATTGATTTAGATATCTGTCAACACCAAAGTAAATAATATGCTGTGTGATGCAATTAAAACTTGCATGCCATTTTTTACATATTTTTAAAAAATATTTTTAGTTATTCCCTTCAGAGCCTTTTTCAAGTATAATGAATATCCACTACTGTTGTTCTAAAGTAATACGGCCATTGCTTACAGATGGTTTCCAATGTGGTCTGTTCAATTTCTTGTGTTTCTATGATGCATATATTGATATGCATTAACAATATTGTATCATTTTGAGAATTTTTACATACTACATTAATCATCTCCTGCATTCCTGTGAAATGTTCATTATTATTGTTTTTTAGTCATTATTATATGTCTGTGATTTCTCTATGTTGATAGATGTAAATCTAGTTTAACCAGCTTAGCTGAAATTTAGAATTATACTGGTATGATAAAATTTACTTGTGTATTTTCTGTATTATGGAGATTTGTGATGTTTATATAGAGTAAACATTCTTATACATGTCATTCTGACAGATGTGTGGGACTTTCTCTAAGCCACTTACCTTAGTGAATTGGGATGTACCATAGAATTATTTGCTAGTCACAGAATATACATTTCCAAATTGCCTTCCAAAGTAGTTGTGATGATTCTCACTGTTACAAGTAGTAGCATATCAGAATTTCTTTCAAATAATCATTTATCCAACTGGAGAAACTTGAATTTAAAGGGGAAAAACGTGTGTGTGTATGTGTGTGTGTGTAAAGTTAACCCTGAACTGTGGAAGTTTTTTCAATAAATATACTGAAAATTGTTTAGAGATTTGAAACAAATTGAAAAAACATCTTCCTTTCTCCAGCTCCCTTAATTATAAGAATATACTATATTATATATATATCATGCAAAACACATGTTAATCTGTCATATATATATTGATTGGTAAGGCTTCTGGTCAATACAGGCTATTAGTAGATAAATTTTGTAGGAGTCAGAACTTTTATGCAGATTTTCGACTATGCAGGGAGTAAGCATCCCTAACCTCCGTGTTTTTCAAGGATCAATTGTATGTATATGCTACATAACTTTCAGGGCAATAATTGGCTGGTGTAAAAATATCAACAAAAATATAAGTAGACACATGTAATGACACTTGCTTAGTCTATAAATAATTTACACATAGTTGATTTTTGAAGTAAAATTGGAAAAGGAATCCATAAACAAAATGTTCTTACAATAAAAACTGTCACTTTAAACTTGGAGGTGTCTTTATTAATTTGATATTTGTGCTAATGCTCATTTTTTTTAAACATGGTATATGTGTCCAAATGCTGTGGGTATAAAAATTACTCTCATGCTTCAGGTGTTCTTATTCTTCCTTCAACTTTCAATGCTGTGGTGAATCCTTTCCTTTACTTTATGGCTTACTGAAAGATACTTATACATCCTGACTACATCTCTAATCTCTAAAAATCCTCTCTATCCTAATATTGATCCCTTTCAGTATCTTCACATGTGTATTGTTTTTGCAACCTATATGATATCTTATGGTTTCTCCTTGAAAATTTTTACAGAAAATATTCTATAACTCATGTGAAACTGTAAAGAATAGATAGAATATACTAGAATAATTACTTCCAAACTTAGGTGGGAAGCATTTGTTTTTCCTGTTATTCACAAATGTCCAAGATCATGAAATCACCCTCTGCTATTCACATAAATTACAATATTGTACATGTGATTACAAAGCTTGCTTCAGTGAAACCCAGTACACCCATAACAAGCTTATACATGTGAATATTTAGAACAATGGATGCAGTACACTTTTAAACACATATAATATGTATGCAGAAAAAAAAGATAATGAAAATGTTCTTATATCATCTATAGAATTTAAGTCATCTAGTACAAAAGCTTGGCTTATAGTATTTTATATAAAACTAAAGTTATGTATAATTTTATACATAATTAAAAATGAGTATGTGTGTATATTTCTATGCATGAATACTCATATAATAGAGTTCATTTAATGCATAAATTGCTTGATTTGTTCACAAAAGAAAGATATTTTACTCTTGAACAGAGACTTAATTCACTTAATTCAAACGTTCATGTATCACGCAGTCATGGATGAAAGCAAAGACGTTGAAGTTATTTGAGTTTTCATTGCTGCACCTCTGCTTTGATTTATTTGTTTATGGCTAAATAACAGTTTGGCTAACTCAGTGCAAGGCAGCATAGAGAGGTGTAGTCCCAAACTTCCTAGGAGAGATTGGTCTCTTTTAGCTATAAACACATAACTGAGTATTCCTGTTGGCACACTGAGGAGTGATCAATCCTATAGTAATAGGCAGTTGATGTATTGGAGTTCAAACAAGGGACAAATAGAGTGGGAGAAACAATCTCTAATAACTTTTTTCCCTCTCTGATAAATGAGACTTTTTCTTCCCAGTCTGTGTAACTAGACTTCAAGATTAGTGAATATTTGCTGTATTTATTCATATGCAAAATACTGGGCCAATGTGGCATATTATTTATTCAACAAATATTTATAGCATTTTAATAAATATTCACTCAACAGATGTTTATAAGAGTATGTATTGTTTGCTACTCCTGTGAATACTGAACATCAATAGATACAGAAAATGAAATTAGGTGAATACTGACATGAGAAATAAGACACACGGCTGAGAATAAATTTTGATTGCAGGAAAGGAAGAAATTGAACAAGTGGAGGGAAAACATGTTAGTAAAGCAAGTTAACCATTTAATTCAATTGCCCTGATGAGTTAAATTTAATGTATGACAGGAAAACTAATGTTAGTATTAGTTTAAGGTTAGCTTAAGCATCAGTGGTACCAGTTTGGAGGTACCAGAAGTCATGTTTGCCTAGTAAAGACAACTGACATTGAGATTCTGAAATACCTTAGGTACATGACAAGATAATTGTTCTTGCAGAATAATAGGCTAAATGTAAATAAAGTTATCTTTTCTTTCATTCATTCAGTTATGCTGGAAAACAGTCAAATACCTGGCCATTTTCCAAAAATAATTTTTGCATAACTGCCTGTTTCTGTATTCTCAGATAACATACTATTTCAAATATTGTGGTTTTCAACCTTGCTATATCCAAGCTACTGTTAAAATCCAGATGTCCATTAAAATGGCACAGTCACTATTTGTACACTGGCGATTTTGTCATTACTTGCAGAATGACAATAAATGTATAACTTGTTTTCATTCCAAAGAATAAATAGGCAGCAATAAAAAGCAATTTTTTTTCTTTTGCTCATTTTAGTTCTGTATGAAGTACTTTAAAAGCTTCCAGAATAATATCATGTACACTTTTAACATCATAGGCTGCCACCTACTGGAAGATAAACTAATATCTGAAGACAATTATGAAAACACGCAATTTTTATCCCATTGAACACACACAGAGACATACATACACACACTCACAACTTCAATAGGAGAAAACACCAATGTTTTATGTGAACAATAATTGGCCTGCTTATTTCTATACTATGTTTTAAAGACAAGTACTTTTCTTTTTTTTAAATTTTTTATTAAGGTATGATTGATATACACTCTTATGAAGGTTTCACATGAAGAAACAATGTGGTTACTACATTTACCCATATTATCAAGTCCCCACCCATACCCCAATGCAATCACTGTCCATCAGTGCAGCAAGATGCCACAGATCCACTACGTGCCTTCTCTGTGCTACACTGTTCTCCCCATGATCCCCCACACCATATGTACTCAACATAATACCCCTCAGTGCCCTTCTCCCTCCCTCCCCACCTGCCCTCCCACACCCCTCCCCTTTGGTAACTACTAGTTCATTCTTGGAGTCTCTCAGTCAGCTGCCATTTTGTTCTTTCAGTTTTGCTTGATTGTTATTCTCCACAAATGAGGGAAATCATTTGGCATTTGTCTTTCTCCGCCTGGCTTATTTCACTGAGCATAATGTCCTCCAGCTCTATCCATGTTGTTGCAAATGTTAGGATTTGTTTCTTTCTTATGGCTGAATAGTATTCCATTGTATATATGTACCACATCTTCTTTATCCATTCATCTACTGATGGACACTTAGGTTGCTTCCATATCTTGACTATTGTAAAAAGTGCTACGATGAACATAGGGTATCTGTCTTTTTGAATCTGAGAATTGTAAATCTTGACTATTGTAAAAAGTGCTACGATGAACACAGTGTATCTGTCTTTTTGAATCTGAGAATTTGTATTCTTTGGGTATATTCCAAGAAGTGGGATTCTGGTGTCAAATGGTATTTCTATTTTTAGTCTTTTGAGGAACCTCCATATTGCTTTCCACAATGGTTGAACTAGCTTAACATTCCCACCAGCAGTGTAGGAGGGTTCCACTTTCACCACATCCTCACCTACATTTGTTGTTCTTAGTCTTTTTGATGCTGGCCATCCTTACTGGTGTGAGGTGATATCTCATTGTGGTTTTAATTTGCATTTCCCTAATGATTAGTGATGTGGAGCATCTTTTCATGTGTCTGTTGGCCATCTGAATTTCTTCTTTGGAGAAGTGTCTGTTCATATCCTCTGCCCATTTGTTAATCGGGTTATTAAGACAAGTACTTTTCACTGTTAACCAGAAACTATTCCTCGCATTGTAGAAAATAGTACTTTACTTGTAAATCAATAGACAGGAAAAGTTGTTTTTGCTAAGATAAACAAACCATAAATACATTTAGGAAGAGGTGTTTGGGCTCTAAAAATTTAAATGTGTCCATTGATTTAGTCGGCCAGTGGCTGAATCATGCCACAATCGAAGTTGCCTTAAGTCTCTCACCTAATCCCCTAAATAAAATTGAAGCTGAGTAAGTGAAAAGAGAAACATATGATTGTTAAAAAGAGGAACAACTGTCCAAATAAGCTAAAGACAACTTTGAAAGAAGAAAATTTCCCTCGTTGTGATATTTATGTAAACATCTTCCTTGTTTCAGCTATCTATACATAAACCTGGAGGTAATTGCAGTAAAAAGATTCTATATTGCTTGTTATCGATGCAAAAACATATGCCTTCTGCCCATCTTCTCATTATTGATGTGCTCTTAGAAAATTAGAAATGAAGACTCAGATACCACTGAACAAGGCCTTGCATAAATGGAATTTTCCATAAGAATTAGACAAAATGGTATATCTTTCTATTTCTTAATAAAAGTTAATAAAAACTGGCAAAACTGGTAAGATCCACAGAGGCAAGACGAAGACCATATTCAATTAAACTAACGTCCTCTAGACCGTGGTTGTAGAAACACTGAATCCGAACACATCCATCTAGAGGAGCCTGTGGCAGTGGCTCTAACAGCTCACAGAAGGGCAGGTGTACAGAAACTCACGAACCCCACACTGGTTTGGGTGTGGACACTGACCTCACAACCACATCTGAAAAATCATGGTTTCCCTGTACTAGGTGAATGCCAATCTCATGTAAAGAAAAGGTTGGGTGCAGTTCTCTTGCAAGCAGTTCCCTCTCTCGAGTAATCAAACTAAATGAAGTCTAAATTTAAAAACAAACAAAACACCTGTGGTGCAAACCTGTTCAAAGTAGGATGACATTTTTACATCAGTGCCTGTAAATTTATTTATTTGCTACAGGACTAAAACTTGTTGCGTACACAGACTTCATGTTTATTCATCTTTATACCCATAAGGTCCAGCTCAGAGTCTGTAATGAGGGCTTAGTAATTGTTTACTGAATAAATGACCACTTTTGAATCATAAGGCTATTTGGTGAAACAATTCTCCTTACTATACAATGCAAGTGATCTCACAGTTCTTCCAGGAATAAATAACTGAACAACAAAAATGAAATATTTCTCTTCCACAAAGAAAACTGGAAAACACATACTTGTTTGTCCTTGTCTAATTTTATGACTGTATGTGAAAATAAATGTAAAATTATCATATAGATTTTCTCTACCTGGAGGCTTTCTGAAATTGCCCAACTGGCCGTGGAATTGTGACTAGGGTGATCCTTCTAAGCCTGTGGCCAGGCAGGGATGGAGTCTGGAATTATCAGTGAGCCCCCTCCAGCCCAGGCTTCTCAGAGATCCTTGAACACGTTCGCTTTGTTCTACCTCTGGGTGTCTTCATTTGGGATTCCCTCTACTCGAAGTAATCTTTCCCTGATGTTTATTAAATTCATTTACCCTCTGAAACCCACCCTCTGAACTTATTTTCAAATGTATTTAGAAACATTAGCATTGGTGAACTATATTTTTTCTTGTGGGGTCAGTCAGAATATTTGGTGATAATGAGAATTAAACCAGTCATATGTTGTTGCATTATCTTGGGTTCAAGCAAAACTCTTCAGTCTGGTCATTTTTTATTTAGAAATATAATAGAATTCACATTGATTTCTCAATGTATACAGGATGTATATTGTATTTTGGTCCAGTCCCCATTATTAGAATAAGAAAAAATACTGCATTTAAACACTTAAAAATCTACAGCTGTATAGTTTGTATTTGTTCACTGTGTCTATATGTGTATGGGTTTTTTAAAAATAAAACTAGGAACTATTGGAGAGTCATTTTATGGTAAGATTGAAACATACACAATTGTCATTTGCATGGGCCAAAACATTTTCGATAACAGTAATTTCATATGGTTTAACCTAAAACTTATAAACAACATTGAGTCTCAATTATCACTTAAGGATGTATGTATATTCTGAATTTTGTATAAAAGTCTTTGTGTTAAACAGCTGTGCATTATTAACTCCCCATGTGATGTTGAGCCCATTCTCTTTACTAAAAACCACATCTTCTGGTCTCTTCTATATCTAGTATTTGTTAGTTTATGACTCTGTGGTTGTTTGTAATAAACATAAACATAATCAGTAAAAGAAAAGACAGATTTTATTAATATGCATAAATATTGTCACAGATGGTTATAGAAGAGGACCTAGGCAAAAACAAGTCTTCACATTTGCCTTACCCTTTAAAAAGAAAAAAACTTCCTATAATCTGTTATTCTGATCCTCAATCTACATAATCTCTCTAGACTAAGTTTAAAATTTATACTTTGCCATAAAATATGCTGCTTTAATCTCTGATATTTTCTCTTTTCATATTTGCAATTGAGCCCTCTATATTGTATTTCCTCTCCTAAAGTACTATTAGCATCTTACTGTCTTTGAACAAAATATTTTCCAATATATCATATCCTATTATAACAATCATATGTGGAATCCGAAAAACAAAAACAAACAAATCAGAGATAAATTCATGGACACAGAGAACAGACTGCTGGTTGCCATGGGGATGGGTGAGAGGATGGGTGAAATAGGGGAAGGGGAAAAAATGAATGAGAAGGGAAAGGGGGAAAAATGAGTGAGAATGTTTAATATCTTTTTATTTTATCTGATCCCTGTTTATTTGAAATCATTTGAATAATACTGTGAGAGTAACCTCTAAAAAATTTGGTGTCTTAGAGCTTTCTTATGTATTTCATTCCTGGCTACTTTACATTTTCATTTAAATACTTTCCAGCAGTATTTTGCACTTGTAAAGTCTCTCTCCATTATGAAGACTCATGTTTCTAAGATGAATTTCTTGGGCAATATTATTTCCACATTAACCATATTGGTATGTTTTCTCTCCACTATGAATTTCATCTGTACAGTATATACGGAACAGTTGACAGCTTTGCCACAGTCAATTTTTAGATTCTTTTCTCCCACCTGAAAACGTTCATGCTCCCTACATGTATAGTTTACAAAAAACTCCATACTACATCTGTGGAAAAATCATTTCTCTCTAGTATGAGTTTTCTGGTGTGCAGGAAGGCTTGAGCACAGCTTAAAGGCTTTACCACATTCTTTATATTTGTAAGGTTTGTCTCCAGTATGAATTCTCTGATGAAGACTAACTTTTCAGGGATATGAAAAATAATTGCTACATTCTTTACATTTGTAAGGTTTCTGTCTAGAATGAATGTTCTGATATTTAGTAAGGACTGAGGCCTGGATAAATGCTTTGTTACATTCTTTACACTTACAATATTTCACTCCAGTATGAATATTCTTATCTTTATTTATACTTGATGAATTACTAGAGTATGTTTAATATCTTGATCTGGGTGATGGTTACCTAAGTGTTTACACATGTCAAAATGCATTGAACTGTACACTAAGATTTATACATTTTATTGTATGCACCTCAATTTGAAAAAGATAAAAAACAAAAGAAATAGGCAGCCCAGAACACATTATCACAGATGAAGTAGAAGAACGAAGGTAGAGAAACTTTCTAACATGCTCAACATGGATGGAAGTGTAAAAACAAAACAGAATTGTACCACATGCTCACATAGGCTCACAGGCTCTGCACTTGTGGGCATTTAGTTACCTGGCATCTTGGAGTTGTAAGGGGACTGGCGTGCCATCTGGCCTAGGCCATCCTTTGCAGAGCTGAATCAGGTTTGTTCCAGAGAAGTCCAGTGATCTTCCTGGAGCACTTACACAGATCCACTAGTATGGCAGCTCAGGATTATTAAATCAAAGGCCTATTTTTTTTTTTTTTAAGGGAAAGCTGCCTGGGATTTTATGCCCAGGAAACAAAATTGAAATAAAAACCAGAAAACTAAGAAACAGAAATCACACAATTTTTGCCATGGAAATTTTTCCTGCCTTCTTTACTCAACAGTAATTTCTGTCAGTCAACAGGGATTATTAAGCTCCAAGGAGCTTGACCTCCTAGTGAGGGGCACTCTGAAACCTGCAGAAGGTGGGAAAGGCAGACAAGGATGTCATCAGCACTGATGAAATAGACTACATGGCATTAATTAGAAAGTAGTTTATGAGCCAACTATTAATTGGAAAACTGTTACATCATTACCATGATTTCTATGTGAAAGTACTTACCTGTGCTGATTAAACTACATTTTAAGGCTATAATAGTAAAGTGAGATATTTCTGTAAGAACCATCAAAATGTCATGAATAGTAAAATGGTTGAAAGCAATGAGCAATCAACTTACTTTAACCATAAAAAAATAATTTTAAAGGATTGCAAAGGAAAAAACAAAATAAAAGCCAAGCATTCATTTTTAACAGGATTATTAATGCTGCATTGGATTTAAAATAAGAAAATGTAAATAGCAAATAATAGCAAACTAGGTCAAATTTATGAAATAACATCTTTCACTGTATTTTATCTGTTGTTGCCAAAAATTATTTTAATCATTGATGTTATTATGTTTGACTCTTACATGATCACCATATGTACTTCACTTAGTGAAGTTACCAGATAATACAAACCAAAGCAATGATCCTATTGATTTTTGAAATAAAATATAGTGATGACTCACTGTATATGAGGTACACATTGTTTATCAGATAATCTTCTGGGCTTAATAGAATTGAAATCCTGAGCCTTAATCCCATCACCATAATGAGTATGGATATTTCCCAGGGAGATAATTCAAAAATAAGACATCAGTCGACATAAAGGATGGGGCAGGGTGGTTGGTGTTAGCGCGCTGACAAGATAACTCCATCCTGCAGCTGGTTCTTCTTTCTGCGGAATACCACAGTCCCCCATACTGCTGGGCTAGGACAGTGTAGGAAGCCATGTCTGTAGAGCCCCTGTCCACGCATGATCACAGCTTTCACTTCTGGCACATTTAAACCTAATTCTCATAGTATGTACTGCTTAACTTCTCTGCAAATGACATCAAGGGAGACACCGCAGAATTTATAATAATTTGAAAGAGTCCCTGACATCAGGAAGTTTACTGTCGATAAGTCAGTGGAGTAAGTGCTTATTTCAATAAGTTAAGTATGTCTATGTAGCATGAATAAATATTTGTTAGATTCCATAGGGGGAAAGTTCACTTCATTAGAAGAATCAGAAAAGGCTTTGTGTGTTCAATATGCAGGAAACCTTCTTGGATGCCCTTATGATTTTGCAACTCTGCTAATATTAAGTACTCGTGGTTAAAACACAGACCTCACTTCAACGATTTCAAAGCTTCATGGGACCAATTTGCAAGAGTAGTTTTTCAGCCTGGGAATTCTCCCTCCTTCTCTTTATCACTATTTTTTTTTTAAACTCTGAAATGTATTTGTTGAAGAATCCCAACCTCTTTTCCAGTTTCCTGGTCTGGATTTTGCCAGTTGCATCTCTATGCTATTCTTTTACATGTTATGTATCTTTTTACTTCTGTAAACTGGTGATTAGTTCCAGAGTCTTGGTAAGAGTCAGGTCCACTGTGTGTGGCTTCTTGGTGTTTGCTTTCTAGGCAGTGGTGCGCTACTCTTTCAGGAGGTGGCTTGTGTCCCTTTGTCCTTTCGGAGCTGTGAGCTGGTGTTGGTGATTATTAGATAGGTCTGTTGCTCATTAGGTAGGGCTGCAAATGTTGGTGTTCTAGTTTTGTAGGTTATTTTCATGTAGTAGCTGGTGTCAGGGTGTCTGGACTTCTCAGATTGTTCAGACTGAGGGGTTCTCGAGATTCTCAAGATGTAGGATTTCCAATACAAAGCCAGGAAAGTACAAGTAAACTGGAACAAGCTGGTTACTTGTTCACATAGAACATATCTATACACAGAGTTTCCCTTCACCTAGTGCTTGGCTATCCAAGCTTTATATAGGAAAGACACAAAGAGGCACTCAATTATTTTTGACAGAAAAGATGAATGCTACCATTTGAGCTTTCTAGAAAATTAACCTTTGAAAAGAATGCATTTATCTCATTTGATTAATATGCTTTGTCTTTTTTTTATATTGTTGCTTCTTATCATATATAATTTAATGATGAGCTCAAAGACATTCAGTGAGCTGTTCTGGAAATAAATAGACCTATAGCAGGAACATCACAATGAAACATAGACCATGGCATAACAAACTGGAGGGGAAATTGTGCAAGCAAATGAAAAAAATTCAGTAGTGCTAAAACCAAATTACCACCTAATGTAAGGTGACATGAAGGGTTGAACACAGCTGAAATTTCCTTTATTCAGTCGCAGGACATACCTGGTCTGAGAAAACTGTAAAATAAACTTCAGAATGTTTAAAAATGGTAGGTAAAATCTTTTCCTGAAGTAGACAGGCAGTTGCTTGACAATCTTTGGTGATTAGGAAATACCACCGAATCATTCCTGAATTGGAAAAAAAAAACCCACAAATATGTCTTTTAAAGAATGAAACTTAAATACTGAGCACCTCCAAACTATAAGCATTGGGGTCCTGGGGGGAGAATGGGGTGAGGAAGAACATTCCCTGTCATGGAGGAGATTCTGGTGTTTTGGATTCAGTTTGAAATCAAAAGAGATGATACATTAAGCATTTAAGAACAGAAAAGATAGTTCAGAGTAAAATGTTGAAGGTATGGAAGAGTCTGTATATCTGGAGGGTTTTCTGTTTTACTTGAAATGTAATGGGTCATCAACATGTTCACCTCTGAAACATGCTTCAGATACAGCCCCCAACATGTGGACTGGTATCCTGTATGCTGGTGGCAGTAATTATAATCATTGTGTTTCTTTATGCTGCAAAAGGCTTATAGTTAAACTTCTCAAAATATACAATTATAACACTTCTTTCTTCATAGAAACTACATTTATGGTATTTTTTTTTTTTACTTCTCTAAAGCTTATTTTTCTCATAGCATTTATATATTCCTACTTAAAACTTATGAAGGGTTATCCTTTTGCTTTGTGTTGGGACCATTTTAAGATAATGTTTCTTTCTTAGATATTTTTTATCCTGTTGGAAAAATTCTTTCTTGTAGAGAATTTCATCAGTCTTTATAATTTTGTATGCTCCTTTGTGTTTTATTGGTATAAGTAAAGGAGAGTTTTAAAAAATATTTGTAAACTTTTCTGTGGAGTCTGTTTTTACCTGAGTTTTTTCAACAAGAAAGACAAATACGGCCATAATCATTCTTCCTTACTGTTATTTTCTCCCTCATCTCCCTGTTTAAAATAGCTCATTTTTTCTTATTTCCCCTTATAAGTAAAACTGAATTACGGACTCAGAGAAATGTGATCCAGAAACAGACTTTAAGAAATCATATTTATAGCCAACTCATCTTAAATATTGCATAATTAAGAGTCAGAAAGATAGGCTTTCTCCAATTGCTAAGGGTAAATACAGTTAGATAATTAGCTTAAGATTGGAAAGTAATCTTCAAAACAGAGTTGGATAACATGTTTCTGCTTCAAATGACTCCTGAGGAAGGGGACTTTTACTGCTTTCTTTGTATTACAGAGGATCCCTGTGGAGAAGGGAGGAGCCCTGGCTCCCCGTTATTCAAAATAGTTCTGTTTTTATTCTTTCTATTCTGGTAAACAGCCAATATACAAATTAAGACAGCTCTCAGACAGATTTTCAAAAGCAACTGAAATGCTCTTGCCTCCTCACAATATTTAGACCCATCAGAACACCTGCATTGAATGAGCACTTTTAGCAACTATGCTTCTCACTGAAAGTAGCCCTGAAAATGGGCAGGAGCACTTCAGCCTTTTTATCATTCCAAGCAAGGAGAACTCACTGATGTGAAAAATAAAGATGTTAACCTTGATAAGTAATTCAAGTACAACACTGCCCTAGAGAAATATGACAAGCTAGTTTGGGCTTTTTCTTCTGTGATCCACAAGTCAAAGAAATGCAGCATGAGCATTTATTTAACTGCATTAGGCCACTGAGGTGTGTGCATGTGTGTGTGTGTGTTGCATGCACACATGTGCTTTGCACACATGCACACACACAGTGTGTTCTTTCACGTTGTTGACTAATAACATTGAGGCCAGAAACTATCCCTTTTCATTCAAGTGAGATAGATTTCAGCCACAAATGCACATTCAGTGTGATAACAGTAGTGGTGCTTTCAACACAAATGTGGATGGCTGAGGATCAGTAAATGAAGACGGAAACCATCCAGGAAGACAAGGATGAAGGGCTCAGTCTTCAGTCACAAATCACATGCTTTTGGGTTTAGTATTCTAACTGGTCCCAAAGGAAACCCATGGTGCCTTAAAAGGACTAATTGATAGTGCATACCTGTTCTCTGAGTAAGGACACATAAGCCCTCAGCTGGGTGTGTGCCTATCTAAAAAGGAAAGACCTATGAGTGAAAAATGCACTCGATAATCACCAACAGGACACTCCATTTCAGAGTTCTTCCCTTCTTGTGCTTATCCAGAAAGCTCAATCTGCCTGCTTTCTCTGCATTCCTGCCGATGCAAAGCCACAGTTGTCCTTTATTTGCTTTGAATAAAGAAAGCCTTGACTTTCCCCACCCCCTCCCTCAAAAGGTTTAAAAGTTATAGACAGCTCTTTACATCTGGAGCAAGCAGTCACTAATCAGCGTTTTTATGAAGGGACACTATTGATTCACTGCAAACTAAAACATGGCCAGATTTCCTTTTAATTAGGTTCCCTCAAAAAGCTTTGCCACATCATCACACCTTGTCTGGAATATTCTATGTAAAGCTAATAACAATTTCTTTCTTTCCTATTTTTAAAAATAATACTAAGTTTAAGTTACTTATGGTCCAGGATCATATTTTCTGTACATTGTATCACAAATGTATCTTAACATGCAGTGATCAAAAATGAATTAGCTGTAATTATCTATTGTTTACCCTGTCCTGGTGAGTCTTGCAACCTGAAGGTTGACATTGCTATATCTTCTGCTATATTAATTTTCTGTTGTTGTGTAACAGATGACACAAATTTAATGGCTTAAAACAGCATGTATTATTAACTCACAGTTTCCATGTGTCAGGAATTCAGCTGGGTCCCTGGTTCAGTGTCTTCCAAGGCTACAAGCAAGGTGTGGGCCAGGCTGTGCCCTTTCTGAAGCATGGGGTCCTCTTCCTAGCTAGCATGGTATCTGGCAGAATTCAGTTCCTTGCGGTTGTAGCACTGAGCTCCCTGTTTTCTTTCTGGCTAGAAACGGTGCAATTAAAGGTGAAATTAACACATGGAATTGTATGCCTGATTGTGTAAAATTGGAATGTAGCTTTGATGCTACTAATCTTGAAAATGGAAGGATATAGCCAAATACACTTAGTTTTCAAACGTGTCTTTTAATAAAATAAATCCTGCCATTCTGGAGAAGCATATGGTGTTTTTGACAAGGAGACTTAAAGTCTGGAAGTTGTGGAAGGAAAATTTAAATGAAAGTCTGTTTATTTTCAACACCTACCCTATAGCCCTGAAATCATGCTGCTTTACAGAGAATTTTAGTTCAAACATTTCATTTTACAAATGATGAAACAGAAAAAAATATAAGCCAAACAGCTATTTAGTAAGACTTAAGGACTGAAGAATGTAGAACTTCTCATAGTCATTTATTTATTTTCTTATTAATTAGATTCTCAATTTTAACCTAAATAATATGCTCATACCTCTAATTCATGATGATTCAATATTATTTACTAAAAAAAGGAAACTGAACTCATCTGTATTACCACCTCATGCTGCCCACTACTTCTGTTCAGATTTGAAAATTACATTAATTTTTTTAAAGTTATTTTTTTAAGTTATGTGCTTCTATATATACTCATTCACTTTACCTGAGAAAGGATATATGAAATATAAAATTTATGAATCTTTAAAGGTTCAAAAATGCCTTCGTTCTACCTTCACATTTGAAGGATATGTTGAAAACATTTTGCCCCCAGAGCTTTGAAGATGATGCTCCATTATATTTTAGCATCCATTGCTGCTGATGGGAAATCTGATTCCAAAATGTTACACATTCATTTAAGAGTCAATTGTGGGATTTAACCTCCATCTG
The DNA here is from genome assembly GCF_030020395.1 of Manis pentadactyla. Taxonomy (NCBI): domain Eukaryota; kingdom Metazoa; phylum Chordata; class Mammalia; order Pholidota; family Manidae; genus Manis; species Manis pentadactyla. The sequence continues at coordinate 86,151,123 of NC_080021.1, read as the reverse complement.
AGGGATTCCTATGTTGTCAGAAAGAAGGAGGTTTTATTTTAGGACAACAATATTCTTATTATTAGCCTTAAGTATCACAAAAATAAATTTTATCTGTTCATTGAGAAAACTTGTGATCTATTTGCCTGTGGTTAATTGTGGCTTTTAGGCTGACTGTATTCCTTGCGTCAGGTGTACCTGTGGCCCAGGGGTCCCAGAGGAATGGCCCACACCCAGTATGCCATGCAAACTGGTTGTGGTTTATCTTGGGCTATGGCCCTTCTGCCCCAGAAATTCTTACACTTCTCTTTTCCCATCCTTCAGTATGTTTGGACCCGCCCTTGCATGCTGTTGCCCTGTCCGCTGGCTGTCATCATTTGGGGGGCTTATTTCTTTTTCACGTGTATGTGATGTGGGCCCTGGAGTAGCTGAAGCCACACGCTTGCTCAGTTCACCACTATGTGGGGATTGCCAAGCAATTTCAGGCCAAATAAGCAGGTTTGCTCTCCCAGGGAAGGTGTGGAAGCAGCCCGGGGAAGCAGGGCAGGCCCCTGTGAGCCTGGGTTTCTGCCTCCCGTCACGAATCTCAGATAAAGACAGGGATCTGGGCGGCCTCCCAGTGATGCAGTGGTCAGGCCAGGGATTTACTGTCCGAGAGCAGTGCTCAGCATTACCTTAAAAGATGAAGTGTTCTCTCTGGCCAATGTGTACTCCTCCAGTCTGTTCCTTATCTTCATAAATAAAAATAACTTATGAGAATTCACTCTGCTGGTGTTTGTACAGTGCCAGACTGTCTGCTGGTCCTCAAACACCCTAAACCTTGGCATCATTTGGGGGCTTCGGTGAGCCAGGGCCCAGGCCTGCTGTTCTAAGTGAATCACTGCTATGTGGCCTTTGTCTTTGAATTCTACCCCAAATCGGCCTTCTAGGCCTTAGCTCACACACTGTCTTCTCTCTCTACACAGACTTCCCTTCACAGTCAGCCTGAGAAGCTGCACGTCCACCCTCAGCCCTCCTCCCTCAGATCCCCTCTTGCCTATCCTCCAGGCCAGCCGTTCTCTGCAGCCCTGGCGTTGCACCTTCCTACCCCAGCAAGCAGGACTCAGGGCTGCTTCCCAGCAAGGCCCACGCTGCTGGCCTGGGGGCTTCTCTCTCATGTTCCTTAGCCAGAAGGCTCAGGGCAGGGCCATGTCTGTATTCCTGTATGTCTGCTATCCAGGCATGTAGAAGTCAGTCATGACTGCTGCTTTAAGTTGAATTGAAATGAAAGACTCAATATACATATTGTCTCTGAGACATGCTTTATTACTACTCAGAAGTGATATGATTCTTAGAGCATCAGACACATTCATGCTTTAATGGAAGTTTGAAATCATATTCCAAAATCAATATAAATGTTCCTGGCACTTGAGAATTATCCCTATTCCTCCCATTACCAAGATGAATAGATTTTACTGCATTAACATTATTTCCTGTGAAATAGGACTGGACCTAAAAGGAAACTGACCATCCTCAACACTGACATAGGTCTGATGCTGTCACTTATTGAGTGTCCTCGTCAGTGTGCTCATATTTATCTGTATTCCCAGAGGGATTTCCTCTTGTCACCTAGAATATTTTCCAGCACATTAATAACTGTTTAGTGATGTGATTTAAAGGAGTATAAAGTAATTTTGTCTTGTATTATTTTTAAAAAATGATGAAATAGGCTTAATAAGAAAAACAAATCGCAACGAACTACAAAGAAGGCTGAATGATTGTGGGGGTCTTATGTCCCACTTCCCTTCACTAACCCAGTAATTGCATTGAGGATGTCTGTAGTTAGAAACTGTGCTTATTTTCTTTGATGTTGTTTCAACTATTTCTTTTGTCTTTTGAAATCCAACCCCACTCATCCACAAATACCAGCTGCCCTGACCTAATGTGAGCTCCCTTTCAGACATTTATCGTGTGCCCACCATGTGGCAGGCACCCACCTGTGCCGGGTGTTGAGCTGCTGTGCTGGCCAGTGGGGAGCCAGCCTCCTCTATGGGATCCATGGGCTAGTTCCCAAATCACCTTGTACTTTATGGGAATTAAAGTTAAATGCTGGTTTTGCCGTACGAGTTGTGTTCCAGGTCACTTCCAGTTTGTTTGGAGAAAGGCTTATACTCATATTTGCTTAGTATTCATTAGAATAAGTTTTATTTTCTTTAACTTTATTAACTGAAGGAGGATAAAGGCAAAGATCAATACCATTTATCTTCACATGTCCTCAGAAATCCTAAAAAACAGAATAAGGGAAGCAGTTCCATGTTTGCATTTGGCACAGTGAAATAGAGAAGCAAATAAAGAGGAGCAGATGGTTCTGAAGCCAATTAGCCCAGGACCCTGGCTCACATTTCAAGGTTTCTGATGAGCTTTGCAATTGTTTAGGCCATGGAGAACTTTGAGTCAATAATACTATCTATGTTCAACTTTCATAACTTCATTCTTTTGGAAATTCCTCTATAATCATGATTTGGATAATTTAAATCATGATGAAGTGCCAAATCATTTTACCAGAAGTATAAAAAAGATAATTTACTTTTAGCAGCACTGGAGTTAATGCTACCTTAATTATCACAGATTTCAAATTCAATCAATAAATTAGCATCTTGTACTAATGAAAATTATCACCTTCTATGCAGATATGGCAATATTTTGTAAACCTTGATTAATTATTCAAGTTCAAACCACCAACTGTGACAACAGGACAATTTCCTGCCTGACATTTTTGTTTTTTACTATTGTATGTGCATTTGCACACAGTTGGGTATTCCTTTGCCTTTCAGTATTTTAAGAGCTATGCGTACTGGTAACCTGTGACTTCAATAAGTGTCCTTCCTGACATCCTCACTGGTCATCATGCACAGACACCTCCCCACCCTAAGCTGCAGTGTCGGGCAAAAGTGATCATTTCTGCCTCCCAGCTGCAGAATTCCCTTAATGTGTCCCTTCTGCCTTGGCTGTCAGAACTGTAGCTGTCAGCTAGTTCTTCCTAGTACATGCATGTCAAAATTTCCCAAAATAGGCATGCCTTTTATTCTGCTCTCAGCTCAGTCTTCATCTGAGTTTTCTGCCTTAGTCCATGAAATAATTCCCCACCCCACAGGGCCCCCAGATGTCCCACATTTATGTTCTTCTTACTCTTCAGTTCACAGGTCCCACCTTGTGCCTGTCTGTATTCATCAGCAAGTATTTGACATCCAAATGGGGGCTGCATATTTTATTGTTCTATGCTATTTGCTTTCTGGGTCTGCACATTGTGAACTGCTGGCATTTAAGTGGTCCTGAAGTTGCTTGCCTTGCATGTCATAACACAAAGTAACCCTGGCTTATCTCCCATGTTCACATCTCTGTTTCCAATGCGATAACTTTCTTTTTTTAGAGAGAGTTAGCTTTGAGCTAGTCTTGCATCAGTGATAGCAGTAATGTTTTCCAATCTCAAAGTGATTTTGTGAATTTCTAAAATATACCACTGTCTTGCAAGTGCAAACAAATGTATGCTAAATTAAAGGTGTGAGCAGGGTGGGAGTGGTCTGTCAGCCTCTGGCCAGGCTCAGCTCTTTTTAAAATGTCTTTTTGCATAATGGGAGTAAATTTTAAGATAGAAAGCTTCAAGATTAAAGATTTTTTAAAGGTTATTTCAAAGTATTTTTCTAGTTCTTCTCCTCCTTTCCTTCAATCCTTGTTCCACGTTTAAATCTTTTACTCTTTCATTCTCTTGTGCTCTTACCCCTAGGCTGTCTTCTGCTTTCCCACATGAATGGCATACAGACCTTTCTGACTACATATGTACCCAATTAATTCACTGAATGTTCATGTTAAAGAAAGAAAAGACAAACTTTCCTAGAAATGTAAGACTTGGGGTAGAAGAGTTGTTACGGTAAATTAATGACTGACTCAATTCTAATTTTCAATGAATGTGATAATCAACAACTATCACTAACAAGTGTTACTATTCATGCAGAAATATTAAACACACACCCACACAGAGCTAGATCTTCATCACTACAAACCTTTCAGAGTGTTTCCTTGCTCAAACTAAGCTGGGAAAAATTTGGCAGTGTTTTACATATACCAGGAAACCCGTCACCATTTCCAAAATATCTACTATACAACTATATATAAATAAATGTATGTATATTTATCCAGATGCCTGGATTGCTCAGCTTCTACTTGGTAATCTAGTTCTCTATCAATATTTGAGAAATCAACATATTTCCATTTTCTCTTAGAAAAAGGTACTTTCCAGTCTTATTACTGTGATCTCTTTCTGGTATCCTAGAACACACTGGTGGGTTATCATCAATTTTTTTTCTGACACATTTAAGCAACAATACCTTTTTTCTTCTTTACTCCCAAGTGTACTTACTACTACACTTCATTTTGGATACCTTTCTAAGGATATTTTTATAGCAAATAGCCTTAGATAAAACATAGAGCATCTCCTTCCAGAGCAAAGGGCAGGCATGCATAGTGATTAGCATAAGAGAGGTAATATCTTCCTACAGAGAAGAAGGCAGGATGTTTAAAAAGATTTAGGTTCCTTAAGCTCAAGATTCCTGTACTTCAGTGCAACACACTGCATGTGCTGTGCTCCGTCTGGACCATCTTTGAGATATGCAGACAAGGAGGACTAACACAATATGCTGATGCTCTGGTGCTTGCTATGCTAAGAGTATGTAATCAAGTCCTTACTTTATGACCCAGGAGTCTCATGTGCTCTGCCAGAACCCTTGAAAGTGTGGCAGGCTAAATCATTAGGATACAAGTAGGTTGTTAGCATAAAGAATGTCAGATTCTTCACCATCCATAGCAGGCAGGTCATGGACTGTTATTATCTTACAAGTATCTGAGTCAATGTGAATAATTAAGAAACCATTTGTAAAATATTTAATATTATAGATGTTTTAATCAGAATTAAATTGTTCATGGATGTTCTATTTCAATAGTTATTATTACAGTTTCACTTAAAATGAATGACTTACCTACACACATTTGTCTCACATTGTTTGCAAGGAATTGGTAACCAAAAATAATTTTACAAATAAAAAAATATTTGCCATGTATTATATATGTATTATATATGAAGCCTACTTAGTTTTTCCCCATAAATACACTTTACAAACTAAATGAATTTAATAAATTGCGTTTTAGGGAATTATTGATAAACATGCAACTTATGATCTAATCTGCAATTTGAGGTTAACATCTTTGTCAGTGTTATTGAACTATTGGTTGAGAAAAATATATATTTTCTAGCCAAAAAACCCCACCAGAACCAAAACCAACCAACCAAACAACAAAAACCAAGTATATATTTCTTCACTGTAAAATATTTTTAGTGATAGAACAAAATTGGGAAGAATTGGTGTCTTGGAGGTTGTCCATTGCCTTTATCCAGATGTTTCATTTCTCACACTTTGGAGAAGCAACTTAGAACCCAAATTTAGTAGGACGGTAAAAGGGAACTAGAAGTATGCTCTCAAGAATTTCAGGTAAAATTGAAATAAAACTGGACACCCTGAAAAAATACTTGAGGTATCTTGATTTTACATTGTTAGTATGCTTTTGCTGTCAGCTTTATACAAACAGCAAAGTTATATGCTGTTTCTTTTTATTCCAAGCATGCAGTGGCACAATGTGAAAATCCTCTGGAAAAATAATTAACATTTAACAAATATAAAGTGTGGCTATTAACCTTTTCTCTGAGGTGCTCATGTATTTACTGTATAATCAATACATTGCAGAATTACATATTTATTGGCAAAAGAACTCTACAACCCAACAAAATTTTCTTTTCTTTTAAAAATTGTTGTCAAAAGATTATTAGTTTGTATTACTATCCAAAATGTTATGCAAACAGACATTTGCATAAAATGTATGACAAATATTTTTTCATGTTATAAATGCATATGTGTATTTACATAATTACAAGAAATGCCTAGTATAGTCTATGCAGACTTTGACATTATAAGCATTATGTAACACCCACATATGCAAAATGTGTGTGTGCATCCCAGATATTTTGGATGAAAAAAAAAAAAGCCTAAATTCTTACCATCTTTAAATTTTGGTTAGAGCACTTTCATTTCTGTGCTGTGGTTTATGTCACATTTTCCCAAATATTACATGTACTTCTTTTCTTGGCTTTTGTTTTCATCATATAATCACCTCTGAAGGATTTGAGGTGCAATGTAATGTAGGTTTCTTCCTTTGCCAGAATATTCCCTTCTTGTGTGTTGTGATATGGCATCATGTAGTGAGATCTCCAAACCACTTCATTGTAAAAATGAATATTCCTGTGGATTTAGATGGCATCTGGGGACTTACTGCTGTTTCCCATTAGATGGTTCTCTTCTAATATCATGGAGCCCATTTGAATCTTGAAAAATGTGTTTTTCCTCCCAGGCAGTTGTGTTTGGGAAGAATCTGCATTCTTCATTTGTACTCAAGAACTAAAAATGTCCTATTCTGAAATCTTAAAGAGGCCAAGTTCCTGTGGGTCTATTGAAAGTTTCTTGTCTTTGGACTTCAGACATTTAATTGCACACATACAATTATATACAGCTCTGTTAGTGAGTAGTTGCATTCATCAGGATTGTGTTTCAAAAAATACAAATTTTCTCACTGAACTGAGACATTTGGAAGTAAAACTAGTCTAGATCAAGCAGCAGAGGATGTCCAGCTCTCTGTCGACTCCAGATGTTCATCCTTCATCAACAGAGTTTCTGCAGCTCTGAATACTTCTCTGCTGAATAGTTCAATGATTCTCAAAGGTGAGTGTGCATCACCCTGAGGCTTGATAAGGCCTCAGCTCCCACAGTTTCTAATTCAGTGGGTTACGGCGTGGCTAGGAATTTGCAGTTCTGACAAGATCCCAGTGGTGCTGATGCTGCCAGCCCAAGGACTCACTGAAAATCTCTCTTCTGGGTTAAGACTCAAAATTTAATGTACATATGGATTGCCTTGAAGAACCTGCTAAAATTCAGAATTGGATTCAGTATTCCAGAGGAGGGATCTGAAAGTCCCTATCTGTAGCAAGCTGTCCCGTGTTACTGAGGCTGCAGTGCCCTCCTAAGCAGTAAGGATCATTGTAGGCCAATGTTTCTAACTCTGCATCCTTGTAAGAATCTTCCAGAATTGTTTTTGTAAAGGTGGATTTTAGCCTTTCATGAAGATTACAGTCAGTGGGTCTGGAATGGGATCCTGGGATTCATGGTTGAGTGCCTCAGGTCACTTGTGTTTGGACAAGTTTAGGAAGGGCAAAGAAGGAGAATGCCTCCTTTGGTCCTCCTGGATGAGAGAAAAGATGTTTCCAAAAATCCCAACAAACTTATCCCATCTTGTTTGTCCCTCCTTGAGTTCCCTGAGGCCAGGGTGTTAGCTCATTAGAACCACCCTGAATGTAAGGATGATCAGGTATAAACAGCTCATCTTCAAATTGACCAAAAGAAGGGTGACAGTAGCAATAAAATAAACTAACATAAAACAAAAATAAATAAATGCCCAATAAACCACCACAGTGGCCTTAGCCTGGCTAATGAAGCTTTTTGGAGTATGTCTAACAAGGAAAGGGGCCAGTGCTGGATACTTTTGTACAAAATGTTTTTCCTCTTTTCTGCTTACAGAATGTTACATTACATTTTTTCTTCTTTTTTTTTTTTACCTGAGGAAAAGCTATAGAAATGACAGTACAACCTTAATTTTCTGTCAATCAGCACGTTAAGTCCATTTTGCATTACTTCACTAAGGTCACGTAATTAACCACTAAGGTCATATTAAATAGCCAGTGCAGGATTAGAATTTAGGATTCCCTTGATAGTGTTACTCTATCAGATGAAAGCTCTTACAATTTTTTAAATTTTAGAACATATTTTATTAAATTTAGCCCCTAATATACTTGATAAATAACTTTCGTCATCTGTACATGGACTAATATATGTAAGGCAATATGCTTTGTTATGCATTTCATGGATAGTATTCTCTCACTCTTGGTGATAAATAAGGCCTCGCTGACATAGAATCATACACACATGAGAGTGAAATAAAAGTAAAATGTAAAATCAAGACATAGATGAACCATACTCTTATCACTAAAATCTCCTGATGATCTTGTCTTCATTAATAAACAGATAACTGGATTGCACCAGGACTCCAGCCGCTGGGGAGTAGGAAGAAAAATAAACAAAGCTAACAGCTTCTTCCTTTCAATAGTCCTGTTGGAACATAAAATTTTCTTTTTAATCTTATTTGTTTTGTTTTGTTTTGTTTTGTTTTTAAGGCTAACTGAAAGTCTGTATTTTCAATCCCTGAGCAGAATTTCTAACTAGAATTAGCTGCTATATAATCATTATTTACTTGAAAATTCTTGTGGTCACTCCACAAATGTTCATCAAGAACCTATTAGGTGCCAGGCTTCATACTAGGAACTGAAAATAAAAAGGAATGGGCCCTGGCCTACTCACATTTGCATCCCCTCTCCGTAGCTCTCTTTTCAATGGAGTTTGCAGTAGTGGTCTGGAGGTACGGGTGGTGGTGAGGGTATAGCGATGGCAGTGGTGGCAAGAGGTGCTGTGTGGGGCTCAGGCTTGGCAAGATAAGTATGTAACTGTTGGTTATGGCATCAAGTTTGAGCCTTTCAAAGTGGACTTTATCCTTCAAGCTTTATTTGGGGAAATGATTGTGTGTGTGTGTGTGTGTGTGTGTGTGTGTGTGTGAAATAATAGCAGCTATTCAGTTGTGGGGTGAGTAATTAGTGAAGAAATGAGAAATTCAGAGAACTATAATCTGTATTAGATTTGAGTATTCACCCATATTAAGCAAGCAGTATATATTTTATAACAGATTGAACCCCAGACACATTTTTTCTCTGTAAAATGATTCATTTATTATATGCTATTATATACCTTATAAAGATAAAGCCATTTTCAGAGAGGTTTTTGTAGGTCTCAATAAACTCAACAGCCTCCAGATGGACTTCCTTTGGGAGAGGATATCTGGAGAATCTCCAAGGTTTAGTATGTTGGTCTAACCACCAAGCATAGAAGGTGCTCTGGGATTTTCTCATAGGTATTTCTATATTGGTCTACCCAAGGATATTTCAGAGAGGTTTTTGTAGGTCTCAATAAACTCAACAGCCTCCAGATGGACTTCCTTTGGGAGAGGATGTCTGGAGAATCTCCAAGGTTTAGTATGTTGGTCTAACCACCAAGCATAGAAGGTGCTCTGGGATTTTCTCATAGGTATTTCTATATTGGTCTACCCAAGGATAAAAGTTTATCTAGAGAAACTCTTATAGGTATTTGTGTCCTAACCTACCCAAGGACAGGCCTCTTTCTGAAATTCATGTCTTACAATCAGCATGATGTCATGCCATGATGCAGAACTGATCACAAAGTGAAACAAGTTACCTCACATGTTACCTAATGAAATATGACAGTATTTGTTTCCTTGAAAATACGTTGCTGTGCATTAGTGTTTTTTTAATGACGATGGCTTGTATAATTTTGAACGTAACTAGAGAAATAGCCAAAATCAACTTTAATATGTGGTTCCCTGAATGATTTGACATCTATAACATGCTTATTAATGCAGTTTTCTCCAAGACACAGTATCTTAAATCATTGCATTAATTACAGTACCTCTCATTATTATCTTAACTGTGAAGTAGGTTATGATGAGTAATTCACTCATACTCAGGATTCATACCTGAATTTGCTTTCCAATAGTCCTTGAACTCTGATGAAGATATTTAAAAATACATTATATTCAATTCTATCTTACTCAGCATTTTTAGGTCAACAAACCACTTGTTCACTTTTATTTTAGTAAACATTTAAATCATTTTGTTGAGTTCTTAGAAATTACAAAAAAATATTTTTCCAGAAACACATTATTACTGTTTTTTTAAATAATAAAGCTTTTTGCAAACCATAACATATTTTCTTTTTACTATTACTGCTATTACAATTGCTGTCACTATCCAAAATCAGTTTCTATTTATTAGGCATTGATTTTGTGCTAGGCCTTATGTTGAATATTTTATATACACCACTGATCTACCTGATTTCTATAATTCCAGACTGCCTGTGAGAGTCAATTGATTTCCATCAGTATAATCACATTTATGTGTGTAATCAGGGAAAAATACCAGAGGAAAAACTAGAAATATAAAATATCTATAAAATTAGATTTCGAAAAGTTTTTGTATTGAAATATAATTGACATAACTGTGCAAGTCTGTATATAACATATTGATTTGATTCACTTATGTATTGCAATATGCTTACCACGATCGCATTAGCTAACAAACATCTCTATCAGGTCACATGATTGTCATTTCATTTTTGGTGGGAACAATTAAGATTTAGTCTTTAATAGCTTTGAAATTCACAATACAATGTTGTGGACTATAATCACCACGCTGTGCATTAGAGCTGCAGGACGTATTTATATGCTAGTTACCAGTTTGTAGCCTTACACATCTTCCCAGTTCCCCAACCCCAGCCTATGGTAGCTACCAATCAACTCTCTGTTTTCACAAGTTCAGCCTTTTTACATTCCACATACAAGTGATATTGTACGGTATTTATCTGTCTCTTATTTATCTCACTAAGCATAATGCCGTCAAGGCCCATCAGTGTGGTCACAGATGGCAGGATTTCCTTCTTTCTCGTAGCTGAATAATATCGCATTGCATATGCATACTGCATTTTCTTTATCCTTCTTTCTTTGACAGACGCATAGGTTGTTTCCATATCTTGACTTAGTGAATAATGCTGCAATAAACATGGGAGGTCATATATCTCTTGAAACTCCTATTTTCATTTCATTTGGATATATACCCAAAAGTGAAATTTCTGAATCATATGGTAGTTCTAATTCTAATTTTTTGAGGAAGTTCCATAAAGTTTTTCCAAAATGGTTGTACCAATTTACATTCCACCAACAACATGAAAGGGTTTCCTATTTCCTACATTCTTGCTAACACTTGTTATTTCTTGTCTTCTTGATGATCACCATTGTTATAGTTGTGAGGTGATATCTTGGTGGGTTTTAGATTTCCATTTCCCTGAGCATTAGTGATGTTCAGCATCTTTTTATATACTTATTCATTACTGAATGTCTTATTTGGAAAACTGTTTATTTCTCTTATTTTTTTATCAGATTGATTTTGGTTTTTTTTAGGATGTTCTATTTCTGTGAAAAATGCCTTTGGAATTTTAATAGGTATCTTGTTGAAACAATAGATGGCATTGGATGATATAGACATTTTAACTATATTATTTCTTCTGATCCATCCGTTTTTTTATGTCCACTTCAATTTCTTTCATCAAGGTCTTAGAATTTTCAGGATACATATCTTTTACTTTCTTGGTTAAATTTATTCCTAAGTATTGTACTTTTTTTAATGCTACTGTGAATGGGCTGATTTTCTCTATTTATTTTTAAAAAGTTTTATTTCTAGTGTATATAAATGTAACTGATTTCTATATGTTGATTTTATACACTTCAACTGAATTCATTGATTAGCTCCAACAATTTTTTTTGTGTGTATTTAGGGTATGTTCCTTGTATTCAGTTTGTGGAGTTTTTTAATCATGAAAGGATGTTGTATTCTGTCAAATGTTTTTATGCATCTATTTAGAAAATCATATGATTTTTCTTTTGTTCTATTAATACAGTATATCACATTTTTAAATTTACGTATGTTGAACATTCTTACAACCCAGGGATAATCCACTTAGTCACAATATAGAATCCTTTTAATATATTGTTGAATTTAGTTTGCTCATATTTTGTTGAGAATTTTGCATCTGTATTTATCAGAGGTATTGTTCTGTAAGTTTTATTTTCCAGAGTGTCCTTATCTGGGCTCTGGTATCAGGGTAATGCTGCCCTGATGAAATAAGTTGGGAAATGTTTCCTCCTCTTCAACTTTTTGTAAGTTTGTGAAAGATTTATATTATTTCTAACTTAAATTAATTAGAATTCACCAGCAAAGCCATCTGGTTCTGAATTTTTTTGTGTTGGGAGGTTTTGTATTATTGATGTAATCTCCTTACTTGTTATTGTTCTGTTCAGATTTTCTATTTCTATTTCTTGATTCAGTCTTGGTAGGTTGTATGCTTCTAGGAAGCTCTCCACTTCTTCTAAGCTATCTAATTTGTTAGCATGTAATTGTTCATAACAGTCTCTTATGATCCTATGAATGTCCATAGTATCAATTGTAATATCGCCATGTCTGATATTGATTTCAGTCTTTTCACCTTTTTTTCTATATTAACTTAGCTGAAGATTTGTCAATTTTATTTATCTTCTAATAAAAAGAGCACCTAATTTTGTTGATTTTATTCTATCACTTTCTGGTCTCTATTTCTTTATTTATGTTTTGATCTTTGTTATTTCCTTCCTTCTGCTAAATTTAGGCTTATTCTTCATTTTCTAGTTTCCTGAGGTATAAAGTTCAGTTGTTTATTTGAGATCTTTCTATTTTCTTAATATATGCATTTATTATATAAACTTTCCTCTCAGAACTGCTTTTGCAGCATCTCATAGGTTGTGGTATGTTTTTCCATAATCATTGTTCTCTGAATATCTTTTTGCATTTGATTTCTTCTTTGACCTGTTGGTTGTTCAGGAGTGTATTTTTTAATGTCTATATAGCTGTAGATTTTTTGAGCCTTCCTCTTTTTCTTGATTTCTAGTTTTATGCCATTGTGGTCTGAAAAGATATGTGTTATGATTTCAATCTTAGATGAGATGAGATTTATTTTGTATCCTGTCACATTCTGGAGAATGTTCTGTGGGCACTTGAGAAGAACATGTATTCTGCTTCTTTTGGATGGAATGTTCTAAAATATCTGTTAGGTCCATTTGGTATAATGTGTGGTGTAAGTATATCATGTCCTTGTTGATTCTCTGTCTGGATGACCTCTCAATTGCTGAAAGTGGGGAACTGAGTCCTCTACTATTACTGTATTGCTGTATATTGCTCACTTGAGATCTGTTATTATTTGCTTATAATATGTAGGTGCTCCAATATTAAGTATATATATGTTTATGATTGTTATACCTTCTTGATTGATTGAATCTTTTATCATTATTACATAATGACCTTCTTTGTCTCTTGTTACCACTTTTAGCTTAAAATCTATTTTGTCTGATATAGACATAACTTTCTTTTGTTTCTTTAGGTTCCTCCACTTTCCTTAGGTTTCCATTTCCACAAAATATCTTTTTCTATCTGTTCACTTTGAGTCTATACATGTCTTTAAAGCTGAAAGCTGAGTGAGTCTTTCATAGGCAGCATTTAGTTGGGTCTTTTTTTCTTTTCTTTTTTTATCCATCCAGCCATTCTGTGCCTTTACATTGGAGATTTTAGTCCATTTATATTTAGAGTAATTGTCAATATATAAGGACTTACTAAAACCGTCTTATTAATTGTATTCTAGTTGTTTTATATTTCCATTGTTTATTTTTCCCTCTGTTTTTGCCTACCTTTGTAAATTGTTGGTTTTCCATAGTATACTCTGATTCACTTTCTTTATCATCTGTACATCTGCTCTTTGGTTTTGATTTATGGTTGTCATGAAGCTTACATAAGATATCTCATAGATAAAATTGATCATTTTAAGCTGACTGTAACCTAAGTTTTACTCTTTTAGTCCTTTTTTTCTATTTTGATGTCATTATTTACATCCTTTAATATTGTATATTAATTAATATATTTAAGGAACTATAATTATTTTTGATATTCTTTTCTTTTGGCCTTTATACTATACCCAGGTGGTCCATACACCATCCTATTACAAATTTAGAGTTTTGTATGTCTCTCTTTATATTTATTGTTACTAGTGTGTACTATACTTTCATATATATATATGTATATTTTATGTCACTGATTAGCATTATTTCATTTCAGCTTGAAAAGATCCTTCCAGCATATCTTGCAAGGCAGGTCTAGTGTTGGTGAATATCCTCAACTTTTGTTTGGGAAAGCCTTTATTTCTTCTTCACATCTGAAAGATAACTTTGCTGAAAAAAGTATTCTTGTCTGCCAGTGCTTTTTCCTTCTATACTTGGAATATGTCATTGCATTCTCTCCTGGACTGTAAGGCTTCTGCTGAGAAATGTGCTATTTGCTTAATGGGGATTCCTGTGTAGGGTGCAATCTTTTTCCCTTGCCTGCTTTTAGATTTCCTTCTTTACTTTGATTTAACAGTTTCATTATAATGTGTTTGGAGATGTTATTTTGCGTTGATATAACAGGATGATGTATTTGCCTTGTGAACTTGGATGTTCAGTTCTCTCCCCAGCTTTTGGAAGTTCTCAGCTATTATTTTTTTAAATAAAAACTTTTATTCCTTCTCCCTTTCTTCTCTGTTTCCCCAATTAGTTTAATATTTGTTCTTTTGATGAATTTCTATAGATTACATAAGCTTTCTTTGCTCTTTTTCACTCTTTTTTCTTTGTCTCCTCTAACTGGATTATTTCAAAATTCTTACCTTCTACCTTTTTTCCCTTCCATTTGCTTTACTAATTGCAGATGCTTTCTAAAGCATTTTTCCTTTCACATGGAGTTCTTCAGTTCCAGAATCTCTTTTCTTTTTTATGATTTCTATATCTTTGGAAAACATTTAATTGGATAATGTGTTTTTTTTTGGATTTCATTGAAGAGTTTTCTGAGTTTTATTATAACTCCTTGAGTTTCTTCAAAGCAGTTTTTTTCAATTCTTTATCATCTATATTATGAAGTTCCATGCCTTTGAACTCAGTGGAGAATTATTATTACTGTTCTTATTTTGATTGTATGTTTCTTTGATTTTTTTTCATGTTCCTTGTAGGTTTATATTGGTTTTCTTCACATTAGAAATAACAGACAACTCCCTAAATGTTTTATGGTTGCCTTCAGATAGGGTATGCTGTTTAATGTTATTATCTGGTGTTTATCTATCTTTCCATTGGCACATCTGCTCCTATTGAGCTTTAGCTCAAGTTTGTGCTTTCTCCTTCACCTGCAGACCACGACCTGTTCTCTTAGTACACTGTGTCTCACTTCCACACAGGGTAACACATGCATGCAATAGTTGGATTTCGGTGGGAGGTATGAATTCAGCATTAAGGGAGGTGGCATGTCTATGGACCTAGTAGAGAGATCTCCAAGTGTGGTATCTCAAAGTATGATATTTATTGATGGACTCATGTGCCTTGTCTGCCTCTTTCCCAATCTACTGTGTACACCCAATCATGGACATATTCTGGGTCCTGCTGGAGAGAAACATGTTTCTCCAGCCATGTCCACACAACTGGGTTGCTGGGAACTCACTTACTGCTATTCTTTCCCTGCACCTGAGAGGTCACTGCTGCCAGATAAATTGGCCACATGCAATGTTTCCTTTTGGGGCTAGGTAATGTTGGGAAAGTTTCTCTTATTGCTGCCTCTGTTCCAACCAAACCCAACTTAACATTTTTCCCCTAATGGCATGTCAGAATCTCCCCTCAAGAAGACTGAATGTCTGTAATTCTGTCATGCATGGCTATCTACCAAGTTCAGCAGTCTCCCATTTTTTTTTCCAACAATGGAGAGAAGGCTTTGGGCAAGTTTGCTGGCTCTCCTTGTTATGTAGCCCTTACCAAAGTGTCTTTCTAGTACCAGACACACACGTGAGCAGAACTTCTCCCAGGTCCCTTGGCCATATGGGGCTATATCCCACAGTACCCAATAATGTGCTTCTCTTGACGGATGGATGTTTATTTTGTTGTTTAAAATGGGGATATTAAGAAAGAGAAACATCTTACACCACACCATGATGCTGGAGTCATCCCCTCAAAGTTTTATGCACTGACTTCCCCCTAAGGGTATTTAAGCTTTGGTGGTGTCATTATAGGTTATGCAAAGGGACATGGTAAGATGATTAGTCAAACATCACTCTAAGTCAAAATAAATCAAATGTGGAGACAAAAGATGGTTATGTGAATTTATTTTCATACCTGTTATTTTTTTTTGTAGATAATTATTTTTTATTGAAGGGTAGTTGACACACAGTATTACATTAGTTTCAGGTGTACAACACAGCGATTCAACATTTATATACATGATAATTCTAGCTACCAGCTATCACCATACAAAGTTGTTACAATATTTTGACTATATTCCTTATGCTATACATTACATCCCAGTTACTTATTTATTTTACAATTGGAAGTGTGTACTTTTTTTTTTTTGAGAGGGCATCTCTCATATTTATTGATCAAATGGTTGTTAACAACAATAAAATTCTGTATAGGGGAGTCAATGCTCAATGCACAATCATTAATCCACCCCAAGCCTAATTTTCGTCAGTCTCCAATCTTCTGAAGCATAACGAACAAGTTCTTACATGGAGAACAAATTCTTACATAGTGAATAACTTACATGGTGAACAGTACAAGGGCAGTCATCACAGAAACTTTTGGTTTTGCTCATGCATTATGAAATATAAACAATCAGTTCAAATATGAATATTCATTTGATTTTTATACTTGATTTATATGTGGATACCACATTTCCCTCTTTATTATTATTATTTTTAATAAAATGCTGAAGTGGTAGGTAGATACAAGATAAAGGTAGAAAACATAGTTTAGTGCTGTAAGAGAGCAAATGTAGATGATCAGGTGTGTGCCTGTAGACTATGTGTTAATCCAACTACACAAGGGCAATAAAACATCCACATATACAGATTTCTCTCAGAACAGGGGGGGTGAGGTTTTAAGCCTCACTTCTGTTGATCCCCAATTTCTCACCTGATGGCCCCCCTGCGACTGTGCCTGTCTTAGGTTGTTCCTCCCTTGAGGAATCTTACCCGTCTCTGGCTAACCAGTCATCTTCCGGGGCCATACAGGGAAATGTAAAGTTGGTAAGTGAGAGAGAGGCAATATTGTTTGAAAAGGTAAGCTTTTTACTTCTTTGCAGATTTATGCCCTGTGGCTTTTATGCCCAGTATTTGTCCTGAGGTACCTTTACCGCTTGGAAGAATTATGATACTCAGTAAATTCGATTTAAGGCACGAATTCTATTTAAGGGTTATAATTAGGAAGGAAGAAGAAAAGTTATAGAAGTAGCAGATGGAAGAAAACATGGGAAGATTGATTATTTCTTTGACATATCTTCTTGTAGAGTAACTTCAGCATATATAGGTTTAAACTACTAATTAAATTGCGCACACACATTAACATAATAGGAGTAAAGTTACATAACCAAAGCAGACCTTTAATTACCAGCCATATCCCACGAAACCAAGAAAACCAGTTGGCACCTTAGGCATTTGTGAAAACTTATCTATGATATGGTGGATATTGTCCAACTGAACTTGAACAGTCTGAGAGAAATCAGACAAATTAAAACAACCCATTCCTGGGGACTATTCACATCCCATATATTCTTTTAACAGTAGATAGTCTGTACTTGTAAGATTTTGGAGCGCTACAATTTGCACTTCTCCTAATTCTTGGTTGAGTTCCAACAGTATAGATCCAGTCAAATTTGTTGTTTTACTGTATGCACAGGCCAGCTTAGATATCTCCTTCTTCATTCCCATGGAAAGTCCAGGAACCGGTGGGATGAGTGCATCTACAGCTGTAGCAGTGCGTGGAACTTTGTTGGGGTTTTTTGATGATCATCTTCTGGTATGAGTCTTCCAGAGAGTGCTGATGTTGGAAGTTCTTTTTCATTTTGTATCTTACTTGATTTTCGGGGTAGCCAGATTAAGCTTTGATCCTCTGTATAAACACAAACAGACCCTTTGCCTACACTTTTATATGCCCTTTATACCCTTGTGTAGAACTCATTGGAGGTCACCACACAGGAACTGCTTTTTTTGTTGTTGTTGTTATCATTAATCTACACTTACCTGATGAATATTATGTTTGCTAGGCTCTCCCCTATACCAGGTCCCCCCTATAAACCCCTTTACAGTCACTGTCCATAAGCATAGCAAAATGTTGTAGAATCACTACTTGTCTTCTCTGTGTTGTACAGCCCTCCCCTTTCTCCGACCCCACCCATGCTTGCTAATCTTAATACCGCCCTTCTTCTCCCCCCCCTTATCCCTCCCTACCCACCCATCCTCCACAGTCCCTTTCCCATTGGTACCTGCTAGTCCATTCTTGAGTTCTGTGATTCTGCTGCTGTTTTGTTCCTTCCATTTTTCCTTTGCTCTTATACTCCACAGATGAGTGAAATCATTTGGTATTTTTCTTTCTCCGCTTGGCTTATTTCACTGAGCATAATACCCTCCAGCTCCATCCATGTTGCTGCAAATGGTAGGATTTGCCATCTTCTTATGACTGAGTAGTATTCCATTGTGTATATGTACCACATCTTCTTTATCCATTCATCTATCGATGGACATTTAGGTTGCTTCCAATTCTTGGTTATTGTAAATAGTGCTGCGATAAACATAGGGGTGCATCTGTCTTTCTCAAACTTGATTGCTGGCTTCTAAGGGTAAATTCCTCGGAGTGGAATTTCTGGGTCAAATGGTAAGTCTGTTTTGAGCATTTAGATGAACTTCCATACTGCTTTCCACAATGGTTGAACTAATTTACATTCCTGCCAGCAGTGTAGGAGGGTTCCCCTTTCTCCACAGCCTCGCCAACATTTGTTGTTGTTTGTCTTTTGGATGGCAGCCAACCTTACTGGTGTGAGGTGATACCTCATTGTAGTTTTAATTTGCATTTCTCTGATAATTAGCGATGTGGAGCATCTTTTCATGTGTCTGTTGGCCATCTGTATTTTTTTTTTGGGGAACTGTCTGTTCAGTTCCTCTGCCCATTTTTTAATTGGGTTATTTGTTTTTTGTTTGTTGAGGTGTGTGAGCTCTTTATATATTCTGGACATCAAGCCTTTATGGGATCTGTCATTTTCAAATATATTCTCCCATACTGTAGGGTTCCTTTTTGTTCTATTGATGGTGTCTTTTGCTGTACAGAAGCTTTTCAGCTCAATATAGTCCCAGTTGTTCCTTTTTGCTGTTGTTTTCCTTTCCCGGGGAGATATGTTGAAGAAGAGGTCACTCATATTTATGTCTAGGAGGTTTTTGCCTATGTTTTTTTCCAAGGGTTTAATGGTTTCATGACTTACATTCAGGTCTTTGATCCATTTTGAGTTTACTTTGTATATGGGGTTAGACAATGGTCCAGTTTCATTCTCCTACATGTAGCTGTGCAGTTTTGCCAGCACCATCTGTTGAAAAGACTGTCATTTCTCCATTATATGTCCATGGCTCCTTTATCAAGTATTAATTGACCATGTATGTCTGGGTTAATGTCTGGATTTTCTAGTCTGTTCCATTGGTCTGTGGCTCTGTTCTTGTGCCAGTACCTAATTGTCTTGATTACTATGGCTTTATAGTAGAGCTTGAAGTTGGGGAGTGAGATCCCCCCTACTTTATTCTTCTTTCTCAGGATTGCTTTGGCTATTCGGGGTCTTTGGTATTTCCATGTGAATTTTTGAATTATTTGTTCCAGTTCATTGAAGAATGTTGCTGGTAGTTTCACAGATTGCATCAAATCTGTATATTGCTTTGGGCAGGATGACCATTTTGACGATATTAATTCTTCCTAGCCACGAGCATGGGATGCGTTTCCATCTGTTAGTGTCCCCTTTAATTTCTCTTAAAAGTGACTTGTAGTTTTCAGAGTATAAGTCTTTCACTTCTTTGGTTAGGTTTATTCCTAGGTATTTTATTTTTTTTGATGCAATTGTGAATGGAGTTGTTTTCCTGATTTCTCTTTCTGTTGGTTCATTGCTAGTGTATAGGAAAGCCAGAGATTTCTGTGTGTTGATTTTGTATCCTGCAACTTTGCTGTATTCCGATATCAGTTCTAGTAGTTTTAGGGTGGAGTCTTTAGGGTTTTTTATGTACAATATCATGTCATCTGCAAATAGTGACAGTTTAACTTCTTCTTTGCCAATCTGGATTCCTTGTATTTTTTTGTTTTGTCTGATTGCCTTGGCTAGGACCTCCAGTACTATGTTAAATAACAGTGGGGAGAGTGGGCATCCCTGTCTAGTTCCCGATCTCAGAGGAAAAGCTTTCAGCTTCTCGCTGTTCAATATAATGTTGGCTGTGGGTTTTTCATAGATGGCCTTTATTATGTTGAGGTACTTGCCCTCTATTCCCATTTTGCTGAGAGTTTTTATCATGAATGGATGCTGAACTTTGTCAAATGCTTTTTCAGCATCTATGGAGATGATCATGTGGTTTTTGTCTTTCTTTTTGTTGATGTGGTGGATGATGTTGATGGACTTTCGAATGCTGTGCCATCCCTGCATCCGTGGGGTGAATCCCACTTGGTCATGGTGTATGATCCTTTTGATGTATTTTTGAATTCGGTTTGCTAATATTTTGTTGAGTATTTTTGCATCTATGTTCATCAGGGATATTGGTCTGTAGTTTTCTTTTTTGGTAGGGTCTTTGCCTGGTTTTGGTATTAGGGTGATGGTAGCTTCATAGAATGAGTTTGGGTGTATCCCCATCTCTTCTATTTTTTGGAAAACTTTAAGGAGAATAGGTATTATGCCTTCCCTGTATGTCTGATAAAATTCTGAGGTAAATCCATCTGGCCCGGGGGTTTTGTTCTTTGGTAGTTTTTTGATTACCGCTTCAATTTCGTTGCTGGTAATTGGTCTGTTTAGATTTTCTGTTTCTTTCTGGGTCAGCCTCGGAAGGTTGTATTTTTCTAGGAAGTTGTCCATTTCTCCTAGGTTTCCCAGCTTGTTAGCATATAGGTTTTCATAGTAGTCTCTAATAATTCTTTGTATTTCTGTGGGGTCTGTTGTGATTTTTCCTTTCTCGTTTCTGATACTGTTGATTTGTGTTGACTCTCTTTTCCTCTTAATAAGTCTGGCTAGAGGCTTATCTATTTTGTTTATTTTCTCAACGAACCAGCTCTTGGTTTCATTGATATTTGCTATTGTTTTATTCTTCTCAATTTTATTTATTTCTTCTCTGATCTTTATTATGTCCTTCCTTCTGCTGACGTTAGTCCTCATTTGTTCTTCTTTTTCGAATTTCGATAATTGTGACATTAGACCATTCATTTGGGACTGTTCTTCCTTTTTTAAATATGCGTGGATTGCTATATACATTCCTCTTAAGGCTGCTTTTGCTGCGTCCCACAGTAGTTGGGGCTTAGTGTTGTTGTTGTCATTTGTTTCCAGATATTGCTGGATCTCCATTTTGATTTGGTCATTGATCCATTGATTATTTAGGAGCGTGTTTTTAAGCCTCCATGTGTTTGTGAGCCTTTTTGCTTTCTTTGTACAGTTTATTTCTAGTTTTATGCCTTTGTGGTCTTAAAAGTTCGTTGGTAGGATTTCAATCTTTTTGAATTTACTGAGGCTCTTTTTGTGGCCTAGTATGTGGTCTATTCTGGAGAATGTTCCATGTGCACTTGAGAAGAATGTGTTTCCTTTTGCTTTTGGATGTAGAGTTCTGTAGATGTCTATTAGGTCCATCTGCTCTATTGTGTTGTTCAGTGCCTCTGTGTCCTTTCTTATTTTCTGTCTGGTGGATCTGTCCTTTGGAGTGAGTGGTGTGTTGAAGTCTCCTAGAATGAAGGCATTGCATTCTATTTCCTCCTTTAGTTCTGTTAGTATTTGTTTCAGGTATGTTGGTGCTCCTGTATTGGGTGCATATATATTTATAATGGTTACATCCTCTTGTTGGACTGAGCCCTTTATCATTATGTAATATCCTTCTTTGTCTTTTGTTACTTTCTTTATTTTGAAGTCTGTTTGTCTGATACCAGAATTGCAACACCTGCTCTTTTCTCTCTGTTGTTTGCATGAAATATCTTTTTCCATCCCTTGACTTTAAGTCTGTGCATGTCTTTGGGTTTGAGTTGAGTTTCTTGTAAGCAGCATGTGGATGGATCTTGCTTTTTTTCCATTCTATTACTCTGTGTCTTTTGATTGATGCATTCAGTCCATTTACATTTAGGGTGATTATTGAAAGGTATGTACTTATTGCCATTGCAGGTTTTAAGTTTGTGGTTACCAAAGGTTCAGGGTTAGCTTCTTTACTGTCTTACTGTCTAACTTAACTCGCTTGTTGAGCTTTCATAAATGCGGTCTGATGATTCTTTATTTCTCTCCTTTCTTATTCCTCCTCCTCCCTTCTTCATATGTTGGGTGTTTTGTTCTGTGCTCTTTTTGAGAGTGCTCCCATCTAAGCAGTCCCTGTAGGATGCCCTGTAGAGGTGGTTTGTGGGAGGCAAATTCCCTCAACTTTTGCTTGTCTGGGAATTATTTAATCCCTCCTTCATATTTAAATGATATTCGTGCTGGTTACAGTAGTCTTGGTTTGAGGCTCTTCTGTTTGATTGTATTAAGTATATCATGCCATTCTCTCTTGGCCTGTAGGATTTCTGTTGAGAAGTCTGATGATAGCCTGATGGGTTTTCCTTTGTAGGTGACCTTTTTTTCTCTCTGGCTGCCTTTAATACTTTGTCCTTGTCTTTGATCTTTGCCATTTTAATTATTATGTGTCTTGTTGTTGCCCTCCTTGGATCCCTTGTCATGGGAGTTCTGTGTACCTCTGTGGTCTGAGTGGCCGTTTCTTCCCCTAGTTTGGGGAAGTTTCCAGCAATTATTTCTTCAAAGACACTTTCTATCCCTTTTTCTGTCTCTTCTCCTTCTGGTATTCCGATGATGCCTATATTATTCCTTTTTGATTGGTCACTCAGCTCTCTTAACATTCTTTCATTCCTGGAGATCCTTTTATCTCTCTCTGCATCAGCTTCTCTGCGTTCCTGTTCTCTGTTTTCTAGTCCATTAATGGTCTCTTGCATCTCGTCCATTCTGTTTTGAAGTCCTTGCAGAGCTTGTTTTACTTCTGTATTCTCCTTCCTTAGTTCTTGCATATTTCTCTGCAAGTCCATCAGCATGGTTATGACTTTTGTTTTGAATTCTTTTTCAGGAAGACTGGCTAAATCTATCTCCCCAGGTTCCTTCTCAGGGGAAGATGTAACAGATGCCGAAGCTGTCTGGGTTAGTCTTGTCTGGATCATATTTTTTTGCCTTTTCATGTTGATAGGTGCTATTGACTGTCAGCTGGGAGGGCCAAACTTTTCACTTGCTACTGGCCTTTCTTTACTGGGACAACTGCGACCCCTAGTGGCTTGTGTTTGGTAATTGCGTTTAGACTGGGTCTTTGTGTCTTGCCGGTCCATTTTGAGGAATTTCCCTTTCTGTGGGCGTGGCCAGCCTTAGGCTGCTTCTCTGCTTTCGCAGCGCCCAGAGGGGTAATGGACAGGGGGTCTGTTTGGCTGTTTACCTCCATGAGGGGTCTCAGAGCTGTTTCCCAGGTGTTTAGTGCGCCTGGATTTCCCTGTAATTTCCAGCTGCTGTACTGTGACCTGTGTTGTTTCAGTCCAGCTGTTACGTCCCTGTCCCTTTAAGACTTTCAAAAAGCACTCGCTTTTCTTTGTCACAGGGGCATCAGCTTCGGAATCCGCTCAGAGGTCTTGCTGCCCTGTTTCCGTAGTTTCCAGCCCTCCATGCATGCACTGTGTCTGCGCTCTGGTGCGGGTGGCTGGGGCTGGGTGTTTAGCAGTCCTGGGCTCCCTCTCCCTCCTGCCGGGAGCTAGAGGGAAGCGTGCTCGGGTCCCGCTGGGCCGGGGGTTGTATCTTACCCCTTTCACCAGGCTCTGGGCTCTCGCACGTGTGGATGTAGTCTGGCTGTTGTCCTGTGTCTTTTGGTCTCTCTTTTAGGATTAGTTGTATTTGTTGTATTTTCAAAAATATATATGTTTTTGGGAGGAGATTCCCTCTGTCCTACTCACGCCGCCATGTTGACTCCGCCTCTGTTATTTTTAATATATGTTTTTGCTCTGTATATTTTATATGTTTGAACTTATATATATTAAATATATATTAAAATAAAATGTCATAAACTAAATATATTGTATAATTAAATATATCTATCAAATCATATATATAAAATTGGTATTGTATATTTTAATATGTACATGACATATTTTATATATATTTGAAAGTGAATACATATACACAGAATATATATATTTCTGAATTTTTCCCTTTGAGATTTGCTAGTCACACAGTAGGACACTTACTACTATATCCAAACTAAAGTATTTATGAGAAGACTTTACAAAGTCATAGATTTAAAAAATCATACAGAAATAAATGAATAAGTGATCTTAAATATTCCTATATAGAATATGTGATTAGAAGACTGAGTATGGCAATTCAAATTCAGTTATTTTGCCATGTTCCTTCAATAATTTATTCTGTTCATATTTATTTTAATAGCTTTAGTAATTTATAGTGTCTTCTTAATTATAACTGTTGATTAAAAACTTTTATAACCATAAATTATGAGTAGTAAAGCACAATTGTTCTCCTTTTACTTTTGAAATTGAATAAAATATTTCAAAAGCTTTTGGTCTCTAATTGCTAACATAAATCCCTTTGAAACTCTTTTGCAAAGCATTGCAAAACTGCATAAAATGTAGTTTTGATTCTGGGTACCTGACATAAAAGGTATTTTCCGTGTATCTCCTGCCTTTCTAAAATAACTCACCAATTGGCTGTATTTTAAAACACTTAAATTAATTGGTATGACCATTGGTATAAAATAATAACAAACTATTAACCAAGGATTTGAGTAATATGGAACATTTATTATGCAATATTAAAGATTCCCAGTGAACAATGATAGAATGAGAGAGCTAAGATCTAACCAATGGATGAAATTATTCCCAAATATATTCCTACCACCAGATGGTCTCATGTTGAGGTACGGTACAAGGCCAATACACCGCAATAACCTTCTGGGTCCAGATCTCCCCCCAAAAATAGGTCAATCCTCACACTTAAAGATGACTAACCTGATATCAAGAGATGTTCCATGATTGTGCCCAAGAATACTGAGTTAGTCAGGATAGAATTATATCTTAACCCAATGACCTTTTTGCCACATTGTACAGTTGTAGTTAAATGACTTTTTAAAGTATGGTCTTTGACCACCTGAATCTGGATCATTTGGGATGTCTGTGAAAAATCTATAATCTTGAATTTTTCCCTAAATCCACTGAATCAGACTGGGGACTAAGAATGGATCTGCATTGGTAACAATCAACCTGTAACTGATTCTTAAGTACATAAATTTTTAAAATTTTTTAAAATAATGTAAATCTAAAGAACATAGAACATTAAGGATTAAAATGCAGATTTAAGCAGTCAACTACACTTTTCTATGCCACTAATGTGACTAACAACATCAGAATAACTGGAAAAAATTCCCAATAACAATAGCAAGTATTCTAGACCTACCCAGATATGGTAAGAGTTTTTCAGGTGTGAACACAAGTGATTCAGAGACTTTTAAAAAACACTTCTCATTGTGCTGGTGTGTTATTCTTTTTCCAAGCGTTTTAGTTAGGTATTTGAAATTTATTATTTTTTTTCGTAAAGCTATAAGTTGATAATTTTATTTTAGTCACTTGGTTACCAGGAAATCTACTGGAGCCCATGATGTTTTTCAGTAGCTGCATTAGAAGGAACATAGTTGTGGAATTTTTAAGCTCCCACAATAAAATTAATCATGAGAAGCACATCAATTTTATTTGCTCCTATATTAAAATGATGAATTATAGCCAGTATTAAAAGATATCAGTTGTATCCTAACCCTAAACACAAACTTCATTGAGGATTTTTTTTTTATAACAGGATTAGATGTGCTTGCTTGCATGTTCTTTCAACATAGTACTACTTTTGTTCTTTTGTTAATGACTCCATTGAAAATGCAGGGAAGTATATGCATTTTAACATCTGCTTATTCTAATATAAACCTTTCCCAATTATTGTACATCAGCTAAAAATATTAAAACATTCAATTATGACTTTGTTGGCAGATAGTATATATTACCTGCATCAGTTAATTTTATGTGTCAACATGATTGGCCTACAAGGTACCCAGGTATTTGGTCAAATATTTTTTTGAGTGTATCTGTGAAGGTATTTTTGGATAAAATTAACATTTGAATGAGGAGACTGAGCAAAGCTGATTGATCTCCATAATGTAGGTGGGCCTGATACCATCAGTTGAAGGTCTGAATCATAGGAAAAAGGTTGACTCTCATTCCTCATGCTGACTGCCTTGAGTTGCAACATGTCTTCACTTGCTTTTGGACCCAAACTGAAAACTAGACTCTTCTTGGTTCTTGAACTTACGCCATTGGTTCTCCTGGGTCTCCAGCTTGCTGCTGCAAAACCTAGGGCTTCTCAGCCTCTGTAGTTTGTAAGACAACTTCTGTATAATGATCTCTCTGTCTCTGTCTCTCCCCTCTTCATACACACAAACACGCACACATTGCTCACACACACATACACACATATATCATACATCTTTCAGTTCTGTTTCTCTTGAGAACCTTGAACAATATACTACCTACCTGAAATATATCTCACCACACTACAGAGAACAGGAAGTTCAGATGTGCTTCCTAGTCCATAACCTTGAAAGAAGTACACATGGCTTGCCTTCACAGGAAACTAGATGCCAAGACCACACTAGGACATAGTTAACCAGCAATCTCTTTCTAGAACAGATGTAATGTCATAGTATATTTGGGTAAAAATCATATAGAATAAATTCTCCTATTAGAGAGACATTTCAGAATAAATGCATATGTTGCTAATAATGGGAATTATGTTTGTTCATATTTGAATGAGACTAAATCAGGATGGCAGAATAACTCCCCAATTTTATTATCTCTCCATTATCGTAAGGTAATATGTGAACAAGGTAATAAATCTACCCATTTTGTGTATTTCCATGTCATTTTTCTCATTTTGTGTCACCTCTGCACTGCCACTTTTGAAAATGGAGGCAATAGAGTTAGGCTTTATCAAGAGAGTGGTCACACTGATTTTTATATACTAATTCTATCAGTCCTTTAAAAGATTTAGCCAAACTGAGTTTCCTTTCATTACTCTGAAAATTCGTTCTATATAACCAACACCCTAGACTTGTGTAATTTCAAGTTGTATGTGTGATCATTTATCATGACACAGGTAATGTATTAAACTTTCAATAAATATTTATTAAGGAGGAATTTATACTTGTCTCAGAAGATCAATTCATCATTATAATTTTTCCCCTATTTTAGAGAAATGCAAATATAAACTGAGGAATAAAAAGTGTTCAAACATCTAGATTTTTGGAAGTATCTAGTTGCCAATATTATATGATCTTAAAAGGAAAATTGATCAGAAAATATTTGGAAATGAATCATTACACATATGTAAGCACACAGTGACATTCTGCCTCTTTTTATTTTGAAGTAATTTTAATCAAATTAGTCTTATTAAATAAAATAAAATTTTAATTTTGAAATAATGATAAATTCATAGGAATTTGCAAAGAAATGAACAGAGAGGGCCCCTGCACTCTTCATTCAGCCTCTTGCAGTCTTAATATCTTCAATATCAAAACCAGGGTACTGATATTAGTACAACCTACTACATGTGCACAGAAGGGATGGTGTTGTGTGTAAACTCTGTGCATTTTTATCACATGTGTGGCTTCATGTAAATATCACCAAAATGAAGATACATGACAGAACAATAACCACAGACTTCCTTTTACTACCTATCATAGCCACACCTGCCCTCTTTCTGTTTTTCTTTCCTTTTCTTATATTGATATATTTTGGTAATTACTAACATCATCATCAAAAGCATTAGGTGTTCTTGAATTAAGTTCACAATAATGCCCTGTGTTACACTTTTCCTGACACTCCAATCTTCTACTCCTACAATTCCCAACTTTGGAGCACAGCAGTAGACTCAATGACTTGACCAGTCACTACTCAGAATACTCTTTCTTTTTTACCACATTAAGTGAATAAGTGTACATTTTTCAGTGTACAGTATAGTTATGTCAACCATATATGCATTGTTCTGCAACTGTACTCTTTAATTTCTTATTTTTGCAAAATGGAAACTCTATACCCATTGAACAAAAGCTCTTCTCCTCATTCTCCCAGACCCTCACAAGTTCCATTCTACTTTCTGTCTCTAAAACTGATTACTTTAGATGTCTCAGTAAGCAGAATCATGTAATATGTGTCTTTTTGTCACTAGCTTATTTCACTTGGCATAATGTCCTCAAGATTCATCCATGATGTAGCATATTATGAAATATTTCCTTCCTTTTTAAGGCTGAGTATATAGGGTTGATCTATAGGGTTTTTCAAATCCTTTATTTCCTTATTGATCTTCTGTTCATTGTGTGTATATGCCACATTTGTTTTTATCCATTTATCCATCAGTGGACATTTGGGTTACTTCGACTTCTTGGCCATTGTGAATAATGTTACAGTGAACACGGAGTGAAAGAATCTCTTCAAGATCCTGTTTTATAATCAATGCTATTATAAAATGAAATTATTTTGGTTATATATCCAGAAATGGGATTGATAGATCATATGTTATTTCACATTTAATTAAAGAAACTCTCCTCTGTTTTCTCTAGCAGCTGCAACATTTAACATTCCTACCACCAGTGCACAAGTGTTTCAATTTCTCTACATTCTTGCTGACACTTGTTTTGTTTTGTTTTGCTTTGCTTTTGATAGTAGCCATTCTAACAGGAGTGAAATAGTACCTCATTGTGGTTTTGATTTTCATTGCCATTATGACTGGTGATATTGAGCATCTTTTCATATGCTTATTGACTCTGTATCTTCTCTGGAGAAATGTTTATTCTAATATTTTGCCAATATTTAATTTGATTTTTTTTTCATTTTGTTTATGAGTCTATTGGTATTTTATATATTCCATATATTAACATCTTTTTAGATATTTAGTCTGCAAATATTTCCTCCAATTCCATAGGCTGCCTTTCAGTCATCAGTTGTTTCTTTCCTGAGCAGACATTTTTAAGCTTGTGTAATCCCATTTGTCTTTTTGTTTCTGCTGCCTGTGTTTTGCTGTCATATCCAAGAAATTATTAACAAATCCAGTGTCATGAAGATTTTCCCTCGTATTTTCTTCTAGGAGTTTTATATTTTCAGATCTTATATCTAAATATTTAATCTATTTTGAATTAGTGTTTTTATATATGGTATAAGGTAAGGATTCAGCTTCATTTTTTTACATATGGATATCTAGTTTTCCCAACATTTGTTAAAGAAAGTACCCTTTCTCCATTGTGTAGCCTTGACTTACACAGTTGTTTGACCATACACATGATGGTTTATTTCTGGGCTCTATATTCTATATCTTTAGTCTCTATGTACAGTTTTATTCCAGTGCCATACTGTTTTGATTATTGTAATTTTGTAGTAAATTCTGAAATCAGAAAGTGTGAGGCTTCCCACTTTACTTTTCTTTCTCAAGACTTTTTTGGCTGCTTGACATCTCTGAGATTCCATATAAATTTTAATATATCTTTTCTATTTATGAAAATATTGTCACTGGGTTGACAAAATTTATTTGGTATTTTGATACGGATTTAATTGAATCTGTGTCATTTTGAGTCATACTGACATCTTACGATATTAAGTCTTCCAATCCATGAACACAGAATGTCTTTCCATTTATTTCTGTACTCTTTAATTTCTTTTAATCATATTTTGCAGTTTTCATTATACAAGTCTTTTGCCTCCTTGATTGCACTTATTCTTAAGTATTTTACTATTTTTGATGCTATTACAAATGAAATTGTTTTCTTAATTTCCTGTTTTGATTTTTCATTGTTGATACATAGAAATGTAAAAGAAATATTTTCGTGTATTGATTTTGTATCCTATAACATTGATGAATTTGCTTATTAGTTTTAACAATTTTCTTTGTGAAATATTTGGGGTTTTCTACATGTCAGCTATGAACAGAGATGGTTTTACTTCTTCCTTTCCAATTTGGATGACTTTTATTTCTTTCTCTGTATAGTTGCTCTGTCTAGGTCTTCCAGTACCATGTTGAATAGAAGTGGCAAAAGTAGGCATCATTGTCTTGTTCTTGATATTAAAGGGAAAGCTTTCAGTTTTTGATCATTGAATATGATCATAATTGTGGGCTTCTCATATGTGAACTTTGCTATGTTGAAGTAATTTCCTTCTTTTCCTAGTTTATTATTTTTTTATCATGAAAGGGTGTTGAATTTTGTCAAATGCTTTTTTCAAGCATCAAGACAATCATGTGGCTTGCCCTTCAGTCTGTCAATGTTGTGCATCACACTGATTTTCATATCTTGACACATCTTGCATTACACGTAGTCATGGTGTATAATCCTGTTAATGTGTTGCTGAATTGATTTGCTAGTATTTTGTTGAGAATTTCACAGCAACATTCATCAGGGATATTTGCCTAAGTTCTCTTTTTTTATAGTGGCTTTGTCTGAAGCCATGTGGTCCTGAAAATATCTATGTTGGGAGGCTTTTGATTACTGATTCAATTTCCTTCAAACACACTTTTAGGTCTGTTCAGATACTTTATTTCTTAATTATTCAGTCTGTATAGGTAGCATGTTTCTATAAATGTACCCATTTCTTCTAGATTATCCAATACATTAGAGTTCACTTGTTCATAGCAATCTAATGATCTTTCTTATTTCTGTGACATCATTTGTAGTGCCTTCTTTTTCACTGCTGATTTTTGTTATCGACAACTTTTTCTCCATAATTAATCCAGGTTTGGATTTGTCAGCTTTGTTGATTGTTTTGACTCTTATTTAGTTGATTTTTTTCCACTGTTTTTCTATTCTCTATTTCACTTACTCTCATCTTTATTGTTTCTTTCCCTCTGGTAACCTTGGATTTATTTTGTTATTTTTCTAATTCCATAAGGTCTGAAGGTTTGTTGTTGATTTGAGATTCCTTTTTTATTTTTTTAGTGTAGGCAGTGATTGCTATAAATTTCCCTTAGTACTGCTTTTGCTGCATTCCATAAGTATTGGTATGCTGTGTTTTCTTTTTCATTTGCCTCCAGATATTTTCTAATTTCCCTGTGATTTCTAGTTTGACCCATTGATTAGTTTTCTAAGAGTATTTTGTTTAATTTCTAACTGTTTGCGAATTTTCCAGTTTACCTTTTTAAATTGGTTTCTAGCATCATTCCATTGTGGTTGGAAAGACAGTTTGTATGATTTTAATCTTCTTTAATTTGCTAACACTTGTTCTGTGACCTAGTGTCTGATCTAGCCTAGAGAATGTTCTCTGTGCACTTGTGGAGAAAGTGTGTCTGCTATTGTTGGGTAGAGAGCATGCATATTTCTGTTAGGTCCAGTTGGTCTATGGGGTTGTTCAAATCTTTAATTTCTTTATTGATCTTCTATTCAGGTGATGCATCCATTATTAAAAGTGGAATATTTTAATCTTCTACTATTACTGTTACTTTCTATTTTTCCCTTCAATTCTGTCAGTGTTTGCTTCATATATTGGAGTGCTGTGTTGTTAGGTGCACATATATATTTGCAATTGTCATAACTTCCTGGTAAATTGATGCTTTTATCACTCTGTGTTCTTCTTTGTCTCTTATGACAGGTTTTGACTTAAATTTATTTTGTCTGAAGTAAGTATGGCCACTTCTGCCCTCTTTTGGCTGCCACTGAACTGAATATTTTTCTATCTTTTTCACTTTCAGCCTATGTACTTTTATTTAAGTGTGTCTTTTGTAAAGAGCATATAGTTGAGTCTTCTTGTTTTTTTTTCCATTCAGACATTATATTTCTTTTGAGTAAGGAGTTTAATATATTTGCATTTAAAGTAATTACTGTTATGAAAGTACCTACTGTTGCCATTTTGTTTTCTGCATGTCTTGTAATTACTTTTTCCTTTTTCCTTTGTTACTGCATTCATTTGTACTTAATAAGTTTTCTTAGTGATTTGCTTTGATTTCTTTTTTTTTTTACATCTTCTATAGTTATGTTCTGTATGGTTACCATAGGGATTACATAAAACATCTTACAATTATAACAATCTATTTTAAACTGACAAATTAAACTCAATCACATACATAGTCTCTGTTTTTCTTCTGTCCCCCCTCCCCTTTATGTATCATCTATTGTTATTAAGTTGGTGTGCCTATGGGGAAATAGGAGCTGGGTCTTGTAATCTGCTGTGTTACTGATGTCACTCCCTTTCATCTCTATTTTTTAAGGGACAAAAAATTTTTTTTGAGTTATTATTTCCTATTACAAATGAGTCACATAAGAAGGACATGGTCATTATTTAACTTAATATGTTTCTATTAAATGTCTATCCAGTGCTAAGTGCAGTGGAAAGCTCTGAGAATGCTAAGAGAAGGAAGACACATCTCTGACTTTATGTAATGGGAAGGGCTAACAAATAAGAAAAAAAATCATTAAAATCTAGTGTAACAATTTAAATAATGAAAGTCTGCACAGAGTGAAAACTGAAGGATTGACTCTCTGGAAAGTCATAGAATGCATACCAAGAAACTCCACAATGGGTTGAATTTAGAAGATAGACTGAATCTTGTTTATGCGTGTATATATAGGTATGTATGCATGTGAATATATATATGTATGTCATATTGCAATATAAATCAATATGTTGTATATCTCAAACTTACACAATATTGTATGTCAAGTGTATCTTTAAAAAAAAATGAAGTACTTCAATCACAAAAATACACTTTTTTAACTGAAGAGTTTCCAAGAGACAATGGTAAACATAACAACAAAATTATATTAAGATGATCCAAGGAGTAAATTTAAATTTAAACATTTATCCATTATGCATATATATAAACACATTTTACCTGCAGAGTAAAGAGAAACCTCAAAACTGCATGCTTTTTTCATGAATGAGTTTTATTATTGTCTCTGCAGGGAATGGAGTCAAAATGGACAATGTAGATAAAAAAATATTACACATGCTTTTTGCAAATCATCCCAATTGTTTGTTGAATTTTATTTTGTAAGATAAATAAAGGCTTTTATTTGGTTACATGAAAATAAAAGAGTGGCAATTCTATTTGATTAGAGATTATTAAATACCAGTATGACATTATTTAAAGCATTCAATACATATTTACAAAATATAGATGTTAGTTTAATTTTGTAAGCTTGAATATGATAGGTTATGTTTAATTGATGAGTAAATCTCATCTTTAAGTCTAGTACTCTGTGATTAAACAAATATAAATAATGTAGTAAAATGTATTAAACAGTTAAGAATGCATAATGTATGTCTCTTTCCTTATCTTCAGAATAGATACCTAGTTCCCAGAATTGTTCTGATGACACAGAGACAATAAATGGGAAGCTCATTTAAAAAGTATACAGTTCTAAGCTGACATGAGGCACTGTAATATATATTATGGTTAAATGTACATTTGATGATATATTTGAAGACCCCAATGTATTTACAACTGAATGTCTTCCCCTGAAATCAGATGTCCTTATGTCCATATCTAGTATTGGTGACAATGGTCATAAAGTCACTTGGGCTGTGTGGATGCCAACTCCAGATCTCATTCTTTTCATTATTTGATCACCTGGTCTTTTAGTCTCAGCTCCCATCTACATGCTTTGTTGTGTCACATTTCCTTGATTTCTCATGTTCCTTGAAGTCTTGCAGTTCTGTCTGCCCACTGAAAGAAGTAGTCATCATGTCTGGCCTTTATTGACTTTGGAAAGAAAAACCTTCTGTCACCCTTGCTAGGGATTCTCAAGCTTTCTCATACCTTTTATATGGATACAGGAGCTCCACACTTCCGTTTTATTTCAGGTCAGTGGGTAGGTGGGGATTCTTAAAACCGGATGCCTTTTCTCAGTCCTGGAAAGAGAGTTTGGATGCTTAAAGCCTCCCATTCAGTTTCCATAGGATGGTGCTGGAAGCTCAAATTTGTGTGCTTTCTCCCAATCCCACAGAGCTGAGGTGGCTTTCTGTATGTAGTCACTAGCCCTACCTGCAGAGCCTTCACAGGCAGTTGGCCATCAGTTGTGAGGATGTGTGGATGAGGTGTACAGAGCCCTGGGACTACCTATGCCATTTTGGGGGACCCACAAGTGAGGCCACCCAGTGGCTTGCTTATGGGCTTCCTGATGAATTTTCAAAGTGGTTTGTAGGATCCACATCTCTTTACTCTCTGAGAGCCTGGCTGCTGTGTTCCCAGCCCCTCTACACTCCGAGCCATGGAGCTCACCACAGTATTCTGGATGTGTGCTGTGCAGCAAGGGGAGCTGGGTGCTCATTCACCTACTCTCCTCCTCCATGGAAGAACCCATGGACTGAGAAGTTCTTACTTGGCACTAAACTGTGCAGCCCAGGGAGAGGGTGATACGAGTAAGGTGAAACGTACCTCTTCTCTCCTTCAATGAGTCCAGTCTTAGATATTTTTTTCTCCAATATTTTGTTGAAACTTCTCCACTGAATTTCCTGATCTCCACAAAGGTACACTCATCCATGGGTGACTGTCAAACGTGGTGTTCTTTGGGAGGAAAATGGTAGAAACCTCCTATTCTGCCATTTGCTGCCCTGACCTGTCAAGAAGCTCTTGAGTCAGCTTCTACTTCCTGAGGTGAGACCAAGAAGACTTGTTTATTTATTCAATGTCCAGGAACTTGACTGTTTTCCATAAATCTTCTCCATTCAATCCAGTAAACAGAGATATATCCCTTTTTAAGTCATTTGGGAGTTAATCTAGGCAGAAATGTGACATATTTTTATTTGTTTCTGTTACTGTGTAAAACATACGTCATTCCATTAACACAATTGAGTGTCTGCTATGTAGACACTCTTATCACTTTATACATGCTATCTAACTGATTCCCTCCATTCAGCCTTAGAGACAGAGATGATCAATCTGAGATTGTTGTGGAGAAATATAAGGTTTAGAGAATATAAATAATTTGACAGTTCCTTGTAGCTAACAAGTTAATGGCCAAAATTTGAACCTAGATTTACTACATTTACTACAAAGTTAATATTTTCTTTCTAATATTAAGTTTATACTTTGCCCAGTTATGAATGTGACATGAGTCTTCTATTTCACCACAAACCTAACACTGTGATTCCATAAATATTTAAGCCACAATTGGAGAAAGGGATGCCCTACGTTTTAAAAATATTGAGCTCTATTTTAAATTTGGGCACAAAACTGAGGAATTTTGGAAAAGTATACCATTTTCAAAGGGCATAGTACAATGGGCAGCCCAGATCAAAATAATTGTCAAGGCTATGCCTACTTTAAAGATTTTATTATCTCTCAGTATGATCAGACACTTGATTGAGTCATAAATTGAATAATGTTTAAGAGGCTTGATTACTAAAATTATTTCTGAAAGTGATTTAATTATTATCATTATAAATTATTCTTCCATATTTTTAACATATCTTACACCTTTTACTTGTAAATAATGTTTTTTTCTTATAAAATTCTGCTGTGAAACATAATAACTGTCTATTAGTATTAAAATATATAGCTTGTTTGGAGAAGACCTATTCTGATGAAGGACTCTGAAAAGGAAGTTACCAATGGCATCCTGCCATATTTTTTTTTACCACTTTTAAGGTGTTTGAGAGCTCTCAGTTTGCAGCTAAAATCATAAATTTCCTTGAGCCAGATTGATCATCTGTAGCTGTGCTATAAAGCGTGGTCAGAGAACTAACAAGGCTTCAACCATCTCCTGGGAGCCTGATCTCCCTGCAGACCCCTGCTGAGTTAGAATTGGTATGCTAACATGCCTCATGGGATTCCTTTGCACAGTACATTTCGAGTTGAATCTCTCTGAAATAGAACTCAATCACTCCTCTAGGCCACATAATGAATGAAACCTACATATTTATTGAAGTTTTGTCATTTTTAAAAATTACAAAACATTTTTTCCAATTTATATCAGTCCCTAACTTTTCAACAAGAGCCCTTAATTTTATTATATTCCCTCTTTAAATCCATTACAATATTTCTTTTAATAATTATAAAGATGAAAGATAAATCAAATGTCTGTCAAAAATTATTATTGTTAAAAAACCAAGAGCTGGATGTTAGAACCATTCTGATGAAAGTATGTTCTTGCTATGGAAAATTTTGGCAATATTTTTGAAATGACATGGTAATCAAAAGTTTTCACTCAATATCTAAGTGTTCAATTAGTCAAAGTATCAGTTATTATTTTTGGAATCATAAAAAAATCATAGTAAGTATCTAAATTCTATCTAACAAAATTATACCAGGACTTTCAAATTTAGTCAGTTTTGTTCCTAGACTTCAGTGTATCATTATTTTGTATGGTCAGGTGACATATCTTTCATTTTTTTTTTTCATTGAAATATGTTTGATAAATAACTTTGTGTAAATTAAGATGCACATGTTAATTTGAAAATTTATAATTGTAAAGTGATTGCCATTTTAATTAATTTTATATATTAAAAATTATTTATTTAAAAATATAACTTATAAATTATTTAATAATTGCCATTATTTACTATAAAATGATTCCAGCATTTAGTGCCTCTATCATGTTACATAATTATCATTTCTTTTTAGTGGTTGGAATAATTAAGTTCTAGTCTCTCAGAAAGTTTTAAGATTACATTATTTTCATCTATATTCACTCTACTCTGAATTAGATCTCTAGGACTTATTTATTATTCATTGCTAGTTTGTGCCCTTAAACCACATCTGTCCTATCCTTCACCCCCAGTCCTCTGGTAACCTTCATTTTATTCATGGCTTTTATTAGTTTGGTTCTAATAGATTTCACACATAAGTGATATCATCATACAGTATTTATCTTTTTCTGTCTGACTTGTCTCACTCAGCATAATACCCACACTGTAAATCCACTGTTAAAAATGGCAAGATATCCCTTATTTTCATGTCTGAATAATATCCCACTGTGTATATATATCATATTTTCTTGGCACTTAGATTGTTTCTGTCTTTTGGCTACTGTGAGTAATGCTGCAGTAAACACAGGAGAGTGTGTAGCTCCTCAAACTCTTATTTTTACTTCATTTAGATATAAACCAAAAAGTAGAATTTTTGTATCATTTGATAGCTCTACTTTTAATATGTTGAGGGACCTCCATAATGTTTTCCATAGTGGCTACACTTTCACATTCCTACCTGCAGTGCACAGTTGTTCCCCTGTCTAACAACCTCACCAACAATTGTAATTTCTTGGCTTTTTGATGACAGTAATTCAAACAGGTGTGAAGTGACATCTCGTTGTGGTTTGAATTTCCATTTCCCTGATGATTAGTGAGGTTGAGCTCCTTTTCATATAACTGTTGTCCATTTGGATGTCTTCCATGGAAAAATGTAGATTTATATTTTATTCAGATTGTAATGCAAGGTACATTTCTATATGGACAGTATCATTGTAATAAGACATACAAAGGGTATTGGTTTTCTGGTTAATCTGTGCCAGGCCTCTCTCCAGACCATATGCCAGGTGGTAAGTGTGAGAGGGAACATAGGAATTATCTAGCACAGTGGTCTTTAAGCTTTGCAGAGCTCCAGGCTTTGAGAAGACTGGTATAATTAGCTATGGGAGAGAAAGCAGTCCTGAGAACCTGAGCCTGCCCTCAGGTCCATATCACTGAGAACTACTCAGCATTTATATATTTTTCATATTGGATTTCTGCATAGCATTTAGATGAAACAAAGCATTCCATAGCTGAATAAGTAAATAAATTCCCTATTGGTTTTATCTTTCTCTTAGCAAATGGAAAACTGTTTTAGGTTGGAAACCTGTTTCCACACAAATGAAAATATTTTCATAGTGAAGAACAAGGGTCACAAGCTCAAATGCCTCAGGCCCTGGGAGATAAAATAAACAAGTGAGGTGTAATGTATCTGGATAGGAGGAACCTGTGATCAATTAACTGAAGAGAATGTTCTGCTGGAGTGAAAATTTAGCACATAAACAGAATATGTCCACAGGCTAGATTTGGCCCTTGGTTTGTTATTGAAGATCTTTCCTGTAGGTGATACTTGAAAATGATAGTAATTCAAACAGGTGTGAAGTGCTAAATTACATGTATTGAAACAAAAGCATTTCTGAAATGCAATTCATGCTGATGATAAAATATGCTGCTTAAATTGCTGACTTCTGGGGGCATGGAGCCTTGAATCTTCAGTTTGATGTCCTCAGATACTCTTCCGGCCTGTGGCTGGGTGGAGTGGACCAACCTGGGTTGTCACGGCTGCTGCACTGACCTAGAAGATGTGAAGAAGTGGTTTGGTTACAGGAAGGTCTGGGTGCCAAACTCCAGGGCTTTATAGTTTGTGCATGAAACAAATACAATGTGTAAAGAAGCCAAGGGAAGAAGGCAAGTGAATGAGAAGGAGTAAAGCAGAAAACCGAAGGGAAAGCAGTTTGTGAGGGTGAGTGTTGAGTCAGTGCCATTAGCATCAGCATCATCACAAAAGGTGAGAGCAAATTGCCAAGGAAACTAGTAGCAGGCAAAGGAGATGTTTTGGTTTAGCCACAGGAGTTGGTGGTAACTTCACAGTCCTAGAATGCACTTGTTTGGGGCTATTATTCCCATTTAAAGGGAGTCAGGATAAGCTACCTCTGACAGTATGATGAACAACTAGAATTTTATATTACTGCAGCTATGTAGATCATATACATCCTTCACTCCATATTATATCAAAACCGGCAGTTACTAAAAATTGAGCCTCATCCCTTCAGTTGAGATTGAGATTTTTGCATATCCTAGATGGGGTAAAATATTTTTCTATATCATCCTCCTGAGTTTCCCTTGTAGCAGTAATAGTACTTTTGTGGACATCCTTATAATAATTATAATTTTTCCTCTTACACACATTGCATCTCATTTGAACGTTACATCATCCCTGAGAAGGAGGACAGTGACAAATTATGTCACTGGACAGATGAGTGTTGAGATAGAAAGAGTATTGAGACTCAGACCATTTAAATAAATTATTTAGCCAGTATTAGCTGATATAGGGCACTCCCCAATTGCAGCCTTATGTTCCTGCATTGCACTTGTCTACTTTGTGAATCTTCATAAAATTAAATACCTGTTTTTACCTCCCTCCATGAATCCCAGGGCTTAATCTATTTCACAAATACGTATGCATGTATATTAATTTTCCCCATGGGTTTAAAAAGAACATTACATTACCCTATATCTCTGTTCATTTTCACCTTCTCTTACAAGTTACATATGTTCCTCATCTTTCCTGTGCAGTTTACACACTGCATTTGGAATTTACTTCCTTTAATTTCATGCCTCAAAGCTGAAATTTCTACCCAGAACTGCTAAAGATGAGATTAGAGATAAGTTGCCCCATGTATCATACAGACATGCAGGCATGGAGGAAAGTTTTTGAATGTAGCAACAAAGTAATTAACTTCAAAGTAGCTATGTCACCATACTTTGAATATCTCACTATTAGAGATGCCTTCCTTGTACTAAAACTGATTCTATAGAGATCTCTTTGTCCTAATCCTTCCTGCAGATATGAAATGTACACCTGCATGAGCCAGCTGCTCTGCCAAACAGAGAAATAACCAGTGAGGAGCCAGACCGGGCCAGGGGCACCCTTCCTTGGTCAGACACCATGAATTCCATGATTAGAGTAAGACAAGTGGCATGAATTGTCAGCTTCTTGAGTCATCTGCACAAAATAACCATACTTAGAAGATGTTTCTAGGATGGAGTGAGAAGGAGAAATGAGCTGGGAATTTGATATAAATGAATTTGGCTCAAGTCTTAAAGGAGTAAAACCTAGGGAAGTAAAAACTGGGAAGTCAGCATCCTCATCAACAAAAATTTTGGAAAAAGGGGAGAAAAAAATAGAATGTTCATCAGTGTAAGTATTGATACCCACTGCCATGTAATGAGTCATAAGAAATACATATTTGGTCATTCATATGACCAAATATATATTTCTCAGGTATATTTAGTCTTCATCCATGGTTTCTGAAAACACTGCAGAGTCTTAAAGGTGAAATGGGTGTTTTGTCTTATTGAGAGACTTCGGACCACCACCCAAGGGCAGGGGCTGGAGGCTGAATCAGCCAATGGCCTATTAATTTAGTCAATCATGACTCTGCAATGAACCCCTCACAGAAACCCCAGAGAAGAGTTTATAGCTCTGTGCTTGGTTGATCCTGCTTGTCAGTCATAGAGAGCTCTATGCTTGGGGAACCAGAACGCCTCCATGGGCCACCAAGCCAGGCCCCAAGCTCCACGAAGATAGAAGCTTCCTTATTTGGGACCTTGCCCTTTGTATCTCTTCATCTGGCTGTTAACTTGTATCCTTTATGGTATCCTTTGTTAAACTGGTAAAGGTGTTCTCCTGAGTTCTGTGAACCACTCTAGCAAATTAATTGAACCCAAGGGGGAGGTTGTTGAACGCTCCCATCTGTAGCTGGTAGGCCAGAAGCACAGGTAACTGCCTGGTGCCAGCATTTGTATCCAGGGGTGGAGTACAGTCTTGTAGGATGGAGCCCTTAGCCTGGGGAATCTGGTGCTGTTTCTGGGCAGATAGCATCAGAATTGGGTTGAGTACTTGGACATCCCGCTGGTGTTCAAGAATTGCTTGGTGTTATGTGTGGGAAGACTCCCTCCCACACACTTACACATTGGAATTGGGCCCAGGAACCCAAAGGCAAAGTCATACTACTATTACAGCTGTGTATAATATTGTTATTGTTATATATATGTAGGAAAAAGACACTATTATACCCGCTTATGTATCCTTTCTTGATTTTTTTCTCTGCAAACTGAATTTTTTTTGACTTAGTGCAATATTTCAAATAT
Organism: Manis pentadactyla; assembly: GCF_030020395.1. Taxonomy (NCBI): domain Eukaryota; kingdom Metazoa; phylum Chordata; class Mammalia; order Pholidota; family Manidae; genus Manis; species Manis pentadactyla. The sequence goes on along the minus strand of NC_080021.1, from coordinate 86,110,329 downwards.
TTTTATTCACATTCTAGATTTTAGAGGAGGATGTAATTTTTTAAATGATTTTAATTGAAATTTAATTGACATACAACATTGTGTAAATTTAAGGTATACAAGGTGTTAATTTGATACAGTTACATATTATAATATGATTGCCATTGTAGCACTAGTTAGCACCTGTGTCATATTACATAATTATCATTTCTTTTTTATGGTGGGAATAATTACCATCTAGTCTCCTAGCAAGTTTGATGATTATAATACAATATTGTTATCTGTATTCGCTACAGTGTGCAAATATCTCCAGGACTTATTTATCTACTGGTTGCAAGTTTGTGCCCTTAAACATATCCATCCTATTTCCCCACACCCTCAGCTCCCGGTAACCACCATTTCACTCTCTGTTTTTATAAGTTTGGGCTTTTTAGATTCCACAAAATTCAAAAACACAGAGGAGAGGATAATTTTCAAAAATTGGTAATCTTCAGATTTTTGGAAGTTTCCTTTAAGTACAGATGTTTTTCTCATCATCTTACTTGTTTTATTTCTAATTCATTAGACCTGTAGTGCTTATTTGCAATGTATTCATGGGTCTCCAAAATTTCTTCTCTTCCTCTAAATGAAATATCAAATGTTGAAAAAGATTTCCTTTTTTTCAGAGTATTATCAAAGCTGCATAATTAAAAATAAATATTTGCTCAAAAGTGTAAAATGTCTAGTTAAACAGATTAATTGGCTGAACATGCATTTAGTATAAAAAACAAAATTACTTAGCAAACTGACATAATTGTCTAAGGATCTAAGAGTTATAAAATCGATGAGGGAATTGAGTCCACAAAAATTATCAAGACATCAATAAGAAACTGGAATTATTTTACTTTGAAAAAAATGATTTTGGATAGTTCCCTTGGAGATACACAGAAAATTTTTTAAATTCTTAATAACTTTGCAAGTAAGCAGAGTAAGCATAAATTGCCAAAAATGATACAATATTTAAGGGTAAACAATCTTAAAATGTTATCTGTACATAAAATTTCCTCAATAAGCTCAGGGCCTACAAAAAAGATCCTCAAAGGAGGCTTTTTTCTAAAGAGTTAAAGTGAATGTTAAAATCAGCAAGAACAATACTGGAAAAAGCAGTTCTTGTATTCTCTGTGACCTGGCCTGCTGCAGGCCCTTCTCTGTGATACACCTTCTAGCTAATCACAGAGATGCCTACTTAAATACTATATTCTCTGTTTCAGTGTGGCCAGATGTGATCATGTAACATGAAGAGTGAAATGTGAATGGACTTGATGTGTCAGCTCCCGTTTTCTGTCCAGGCAGGAGTTTAGACATGGAAACAGAAGTTGAGTTCTCTCACGCCACCCTTCCTGAGAATGGCAGAGGAATAACATAGCAGGAGAATGGGTTTCAGACACTTTGGAATCACCTCTTGACTACCAAGCTTGGACTTTACAGGAGAGAGAAACAAACTGCTCTCCTGTTCAAGCCACTATTATGTTGTCTTTTTTTTCTTCTTTTAAGTAACCAGTCATATCCTGACCAATATGAAGATGAAGAAGAGGCAGTCCAAGATGGTGGCATTGGCGACCCTGAACTTACCTCCTCCCACAGATAGTGGGTACCCTGACATATAGAGCAATTCCTCCTGAAGAAGAACTGAGGGCTGATTGACTAGCATCTGCACAGCAAACAATAGAGGGGTGACAGGGAGGAGATGTAGGAGAGACAGAGATGCTGTGATGAAGGGAATTCCATTCCTGACCCAGTGACCTGAAGTGAGGGGGACACCGCTGAGGGACCTATACAGGCTTACCCACCCTGGGGCACAGTTTTAACGTGTATAGGACAACTAGATTATAAGTAAAGGACATCCTTTTACTGACCCTAGAGCATCTACCAAACAGATGGGGGCCTGCTGAAAGTCAATCCAACGTCTGAGTTGCTGGTAAGCTCCATTTTTTGCATTCCCCTGTACCTTGGTAGCATCTTATGGAACCAGAGTCCAGTTGCTTTTGAAGTCTGCTAGGGACACCGCACATGCCCCAGACCCTGGCCCATACCAGCTCCAGCCATCTCCCCACAGCAACCGTGACATGGCATGCCACTGGCCTCCATACTTACAATCACCCCAGACCTAGCCATTATTCCAAGTCAGCCCCAAGTTTAGTCCACTCCAGAACCTCCCCAGCCCATGCCCCCTCCAGCTCCAACCATCCTGCTAGGGCAACCCGAGGGCAGCATGCCCTGGGACAACCCAGGCTAATGCATGTTACAGCCCCAGACAAGCTCCTTGTGTGACATGCCCAGAAATCCCTTTGGCCTGCACCTGATCTAGCTGTCCCATTAAGGCAGCCCTTGTGTGGTACATACAGGGACCCACCGGCAAGGTGTCCAGTCCAACTCTAGCCATGATGTCAAGGCAGCCTTGTCCCAAGTTTACCCTGGGACTCTTTGACCTACATCCCATCCAACTCTAGCTGGTGTGTCAAAGCTGCCAGGCTCATGCAGTCTATACCAGGGCACTCTTTAAAGAGCACATAGGTGACAATTCTGCCAGATTCATAGAAACACTGAACATAAAAATGAGAGAAAGAAATAGGTCCCAGTAGAAGAATAAGATAAAAATCCAGGAAATACAACCAAATTAAATGGAGATAAGCAATTTACCTAATAAAGAGTTCAAAGTAATAGCTATAAAGGGGCTCACAGAACTCAGCAAAAGTCAAGAACATGGCAAGAACTTAAACAAAGAATCAGAAAAGATGAAAAAAAAAACAATCAGAACAGAAGAATATAATAACCAGAGTGGAAAATACATCTGAGGAACTAAACAGCAGATTAGAAGATGTAAAAGAATAGATTAGATGTATCAGATTTGATAAACACCAGTTTAGATAATGTGTCTGGAAAGACAGAATAGTGGAAATTACCCAGTCAGAACAGCAAAATTAAAAAACATGAGGATACCTTAAGGGACCACTGGGACAACTGCAAGCCCATTAAAATCCACATTATAGGGATCACAGGAGGAGAGAAGAAAGGGACAGAAAAGTTATTCAAAGAAATAATGACTGAGGAATTCTCTAACCTAGAGAAGGAAATAAATAGACTTCTGGAGAGGGAAACAGATGTCCAAGTCTAGGAAGCATCTGTTTAGATAAAGAATCAGAAACAAGATGAATCCAAGAAATCCACACCATGACATATTAAGATTAAAATGTCAAAATTTAAAGATAAAGAGAGAATCTTAAAGACAGCAAGAGAAAAACAAATAGTCGTATACAAAGGAAACCTCATAAGACTATCACCTGGTATTTTAGCTGAAACTTGGAAGGTCTGAAGGGAGTGGCAGGATATATTTAAACAATGACAGAGAAAAACTTACAACTAAGAACACTCTACCCTATAAAGTTATCACTCAGAATTGAAGGAAAGAGAGTTTTCCAGATAAGCAAAAACTACAGAAGTTCATCACCACTAATCAGGCCTTATAAGAAATGTTAAAAGTTCCTTTTTAGGTAGAAAAGAAAAGGGCATAACTAGAAATAAGAAAATGTATGAAAGAAAAAAATCTCACTGGTAAAAATAAACATATGGAAAAGGCCATGAATCAGCAACTGTAGAAGGTAGTATAAAGGTTAAAAGACAAAAATCAGTTAAGTCAACTATAAAAACAATAAGTAGCTAAGAGATATTCAAACTAAAAAGATGTAAAATACAAAGTTAAAACCAAAATTGAGGGTTAGTAAAAATGTGCTTTTAGATTGCTTTTAACTTAAATGACTATCAGCTTAACATAAACTGTTCTCTCTCTCTGTGTATATATATATGTTGATGTACATGAACTTCATGGTAACCACAAACCAAAAGCTTACCTTATATAGCCAAAATTAAACAAATAAACACAATACTAAAAAAAAGTGAAGCCACAAGTGAAGAGAGCAAGAGAAGAAAAAGGAACAGAGAACTACAAACAACCAGGAAAAAAATTTAGCAAAATGTCAGTAAGTACATACCTATCAATAGTTAGTTTCAGTATAAATTGACTAAAATCTTCAATCAAAAGACATAGGGTGGTTGAATAGAAAAACTATGATGCATCTATATGTTGGTTATAAGAGACTGGAGTTAGAGTGAGGGGATGGAAAATTGTTTGCATTCCATACAAATGGGCACAAAAACAAAGATGGTGTAGCAATGCTTATACCAGACAAAATAATCTGAAACAAAGACTATTGCAAAAGACAAAGAAGGGAATTACATAATGATAAAAATGATCATTCCAACAAGATACAACATTCATAAATATTTATACACCTAACATAAGAGCACCTAAATATTAAAGCAAATGTTAACAGACATAAAAAGAGAAATTGACAGTAATACATAATAGGTAGGGACTTTAATATCCCACTTACATAAATGGATAGATCATCCAGGCAGAAAATCAACAAGGAAACATTGGCCTTAAATGACACAGACCAGATGGACTTAATAGATGTATACAGAAAATTTCATCCAAAAACTGCAGAATACACATTCTTTTCAAGTGTATGTGAAATATTCTCTAAGACTGATCATATGTTAGGCCACAAAGCAAGTCTTAGTAAATTTAAGAAAATTGAAATCATATCAAGAATCTTTTTTGACCATAACACTCTAAAACTAGAAATAAATTTCAAAAAGAAAACTGAGGAAAAACCCAAGCACCTGGAGACTAAACAACAATTAACAAATGGGTCAAGGAAGAAATAAAATAGGAGACCAAAAAGTACTTTGAGACAAATGAAAATGGAACACAAATTTCCAAAATCTATGGAACACAACAAAAGCAATTCTAAGATGGAAGGGGATAGAATAGAGAGCCCATAAATAAACCCACATATTTATGGTCATTAATCTATGGAGACAAGAATATACAATCAGGAAAAGACAGTCCTTGAATAAATAGTTTTGGGGTAACTGAACAGCCACATGCCAAAGAATGAAGCTGGAAATTTTTTTTTCACCATACAAAATAATAGATTCAAAAGGAACTAAAGACTTGAATGTAAGACCTGGAGCAATAAAACTTCTAGAAGAAAATATAGGCAGTAAGCTCTTAGACATCAGTTTTAGCAATATTTTTTGAACCTGTTTTCCCAGGGAAGGGCAACAAAAGCTACAATAAACAAATGAGACTGCATTAAACTAAAGAGCTTTTTCATTGCAAAGGAAACTGTTAACAAAACAAAAAATCAACCTACTGAATAGGAGATATTATTGGCAAATCATACATCTGTTAAAGGTATATTATCCAAAATATATAAAGAATTGATACAATTTAATATCAAAAAACAAACTAATAAAAAAATGGACAGAGGACTTGAGTAGACATTTTTCCAGAGAAAATGTATAGAAAGCTAACAGCACATTAAAAATGCTCAATATCACTAATCATCAGGGAAATGTAAATCAAAACCACTGTGAGATATTACCTCATACCTATCAGACTGGCCATTATCAAAAACTCTTTGGTGAGGGTGTGGAGAAAAGTGAACACTCATACACTGTTAGTGGGAATATAAATTGTTGCACCACTATTTAAAAATGTATGGAGGTCCCTCAAAAAGTTAAAAATAAAACTACTATACAATCCAGGAATTTTACTTCTGGGTATTTACCCAAACAAAATATAAAGCCAATTCTGAGTTTGTACACCACTATAATCATTTTAGCATATTTACAATAGCCAAGATATGGAAACAACCTCTGTATCCATTTATAGATTAATGGATAAAGAAGATGATACACATGCACACACACACACACACACACACACACACACACACACAGGAATATTACTCAGACATGAAAATTAATGAAATCTTGGCATTTGCAACAACCCAGATGGACCTAGAGGACTAAAAGAAATAAATCAGACAAAGACAAACACCACTGATTTCACTTATATGTGGAATCTAAAAAGCAAAACAAATAAAATAGAAACACTCATAGATACAGAAAACAAACTTGGTTACCAAAGTGAGGAGGGACTGTGGGACAGGTAAAAGTAAGTGAAGTGGCTTTATGAGATGTGGACTTCCAGTATTATAAATAAGTCATGGAGATGTGATATACATCATAGGGAATATAGCCAATATTATAATAAGTTTGTACAGCAATAGTAACTGGAATTATTGTGGAGATCATTTTATAATGTATTAAAATATTGAATCACTATGATGCATACCTGAAAGTAATAGGATATTGTACATTAATTACACTTCAATTAAAAAATGGAAGATGCAAAAATAGTTCGCCCAAGTTACATATAGCTAAATGAGTAAAATACTCACTAAAAAGGAAATCCAAATAACTATAACTGTCATTTTTAATCCTATTATTTTTGCCAAATTTGAAGTGGGATCAATTAGTCAATTTCCAAATAGTCAAGGCATAATGTGAAGATCTGAAAGTGAAAACAGTATATGCTGGGTTTGAGTTTGGTTGCACAAAAAGATGGAAAATAAATTTTGCATATTTCATATTTTGCCTGGGGCAAATTCTATTAGTAGATAATGTTTTTTCCTTCAGAAAACTGAACAGTCATAGCAAGTAGAGTATTAAAGAGTCCTTTCACTCACTAAGCAAAGCATTCTGGAAATTATCTAAATAATTTAAATCCAAAATATTTTTGCACCAGTGCTTTTTATTCTATTTTATGTAACTACCCACTCAGCTCTCCATTTCAGTCTTTTAAAATATGTGCATTATTGTATAGGTACCTTCTTTTTATTTTGTTAGTCTCATGCCAAAGGAAACAATTTTATAGGAGGAAATTACATATTTTATATGTGACATGCAGGAATTTGGCTATATTTGTTTTCACTTTCTTGATTTTGGTTACAAAGATGAGGTTTAATTAAAAGGAACTGGCACTGTTCTCAGCATAACTGATGACAACTGTTTCTGTTAATTTCTAAGTATTACATTTAACTACAAGAGATACCTCTGGACAGAGGCCGATCCATGCCACATAAATGGAATGCTCTCTAGGTACTCAGGAAATATCCAGCTCCACTTTCACTTTTCTTGGTTAGGGACCGTACTGTCACCACTTTCTGTTGACTCACTGATGTAATAATAGTAAAAACAGGTTTCCTTAGGCCAGGGCTTTTCCATGCTGTGTGGCTTATCACAGAGCTGGTCATGAGGATTCTAAGTATATTAAGAATGAGGTATGTTACATTTATGTATTGTAATTCTGTTAAAACTAAAGTTAATTTTCTCATTATTCACCCAAGTTACATATACATGGCTATTTTCATCTCCATCTTTTAAATAATTGTTTCCTAAAAATCATATTTTAAGAAATTTATTTCCATAAAGGATTTATGTTTTTCACTAGAAAAGCTATTCTAGATACTAATAAATCAGCAAACTATTTTTTCCTTATCCGTGAATATAGATGAAAGCATTTGGAAATCATACACTTGTTGCATTATATTTTAATACATATCAGTTATTTTAAAACAATCATATGAAGATAGCCTTAAACATTTCTGATTTGAATAGACAATAAGTAATATAGAAATAATGAATTGCCTATAGAAAAGATATTTTTTGTGTGTTGGAAAAAAAGGTTAAGTGTCAATAAAGGTATTAGTGAAATTATCTTGTTAATGAACCAATTTCAAAATGAAGTTCTTTCTCACATTTTTTTTCTTAGACTGTAACTTAGAAATATCTAGAATATAATACATTCTGGAACTTAGGTTATTGCATTTTCTGGTACTTTTTATTTGTGCTTCATGTATTTTCAGAAATACCTAGAAACATACTTTTCAGTCAGTTACTGTCTCAATAATTCTGCATAGTAAAACCATAAAATCTCAGTAACATATAACATTGTATCAGTCAAGATTCTCCAAACAACAGATCCAGCTGGACCTATGTATCATGCTACACATATTAAATTCATTCCAAGGAACTGGCTCACATCATTGCGGGCTGGCAGGTCTGAAATCTGAACACAAGCTGGAACGCTGGGAGCTGTTGGGCAGGAATTGGTGCTGCAGTCTTGAAGCAGAATTTCTTTGTCAGGGAAATGTCTAAGTTTGCTTTCAGGTCTTTAAATTGTCTACCTGAGGCCCACCCACATTACCTAGAATAGTCTCATTTATTTAAAGTCTACCTACTTATAGAAGTCAGCCACATCTACAAAATACCTCCACAGCAAGACCTACATTGGAATTTGATTGAATAACTGGAAACCAGTTTGAATAACTGGCCTGGCCTAATTCACACTTAAAAATTAATCATCACAGTTCACCTCTTGTCAACTTAGCACCCAAACACATCTCCTTAATCTACTTAACATTCAAACAAAATCCATAAAATCATACTTCCCATCCAAATAATACAACTATCCTTTCTACAACCTAAAACACACGATATCCTTTGCAGGCAATGCAGAGTCCTTAATTGACATATATTATTCTCCTTGGTATACTATAACTTAAATGCTTAGATATGAAGGTTTATATTATTAATAAATTTTATGTTAGGTAAGGAGGTAAGAGAGGGACAAAAAATATTTATATACATGTATGTATAACAAATGTGCATATATACATATGTAATGTGTATGTACAAATGTAAGCATGCATGCAAAGCATATAATATTTATGCATATAGTATATAATCTATATGTGTGTTATATATGCATAATATCTAATATGTATATATGTACATATACATATATACATACAAGCATTCACAGCAAAATAAGGGACAAATGCTTATAGAGTTACAGTTCTCATTTCTACAATTGAACACATAGTTGTAGTTGCTATTCATAGCTATCTTTTTGTACTTTCCATTGCATATTTATTTATCTAAGCAATAATCTTTATTCCTTTTTTGTAGAATAATTGTCATATTTCCCTTGAGAATCAAGATCACCCCAGCCAGTAAAGTAATTTTTTTGCCCATTGATTCAAAGTCATGGTGAGTCCAAAGTAGCTGGGTGTCAATCTTAATTTCCATTTCAGTTGAATCATTATTTCTCCTGCTGGAGTATGTGCCTCTTTGCAACAAAGACATGTAGACCTGCAGAACATAATGTCATAGGAATAAGAAGCAACAATTATCTAGAGGACTGTTACGGGTAGTAGTGAGTAGTGCCACTCATTTCCTCCATCGATTCTTGGATCTGTGAATATGGGCTATGGGAGAAAGAGCACCATATACTGGATGCCAATTCAGAGCATATGCAGCCTTTTGAAGAACCTATAATAGCCCTGCAATTGTAGCTGACACTGTAATTAAATTCAAAGGGCCATTACACTGTTCTAAGCTAGCAGCTTCAAGACGATGGGGAACAGAGCAAGACCAGTGATTTCCACCAGCATGAGCTATTCACCACTTCATTTGCTCAATGAGTTCCTTGAAGAGAAGCAATGTTGTATGGAATACCAGGACAATAGATAAGGCATTCTGTGAGTCCATGGGTGGTAGTTTTGGCAAAAGGCTTGCATAAAGGAAAGGCAAATCTGTATCCAAAGTGTTTACTCCATTAAGAACAAAACATTGTCCTTTCCAATGTGGAAGTACTTCAGTGTAATCACCTATCACTAGGTGGCTGGCCAATCATCTCAGGAATGGTACTACATTGAAGTCAGTGTTGCTCTCTGAAGCTGGAAGATTAGGTACTGAACAGTGACTGTAGCCAGGTTGACCTTGGGAGTGGATATCAATGTTGCTGAGCCCATGAACAGCCTCTGTTCTTGCTACAAAGGCTACTTTGTTCATTTGTTGGTTGGGGAAAGAGGCTTATTTTCACTCTCTGACACAGATGTCTTACCAATAAGTCTAGTGTAGGTGCTACTCTTTACTCTCTAGTTCCAATAAGCATAGTATTATCAAAGTTATGGACATATGTGATATCTTGTATATGGGACAAGTGATCAAGATCCTGTGGACTAAACTATGACACAGAACTGGAGAACTAATGTAACCCTGGCATAGTACAGTGAAGGTATATTGCTGGCTTTGTCAAGTGAAAGAGACTGCTTCTGGTATGCCTATGCATGGATATTGAGAAAAAAGCATTTGCCAGATCAATAGCTGGATACTAGGTACCAGAGCATGTGTTAGTTTGTTCAAGCAATGAAACCATATCCAGTACAGCAGCTGCAATTGGAATCATCACTTGGTTAACCTTATGATAATCCCTTTCATTCTCCAAGATCCATCTGTTTTTCTGCACAAGCCCAATAGGTGAGTTGAATGGGAATGTAATGGAAATCACTATCTCTGTATCCTTCAAGTGGTGGTGGCACTAACATCTGCAATCCCTGCAAAAATGCAGTATTGATTAATTATTTTTCTTGGTAGAGACAATTCTAGTGGCTTCCACTTAGACTTTTCTACCATAATGGCCCTCACTCTATAGGAAAAGAAATGTAATGGGGATTCTACCAGTTTCTTAGTATGGCTTAATATGCATTCTGGAACTGTGGAAGTAACCAGAGTATGGGTTCAGGAATCACCAGAACTCACTGTGAAGTAGACCAGAGCTAAAATTCCACTTACCACCTAACCTTCATAAACCCCTCCTCTAACTGGTAGACCACAAGGATTCCCAGTAGTCCTTGAAAAGACTGATTATTTCCTTTTTCTTTAATGCACAGTTAACCTAGTGAACAGTTATAGGTCCCTTTGAGGAAAATTGAAGAAAAATTAATTAATAGTCTAAAATTTTGGCAGTGTGACACTGTCCTTCTTCAATAGGACTTGACCTCCCCTTTTTTATATAGTTTTGGGTCTATAGATTGGTTCAAGTCTGGGAATTGATTGGGATCCATTACTCTTTGCTTTGGTGATTCAATTAGACTTGTGTTCACTTGATTTAGAAGTCTTCTACTTATACAGCTCAAGTGAGAAGTAAATAGATTCCCCATCCATTTCAGTCCTAGGGACACAAAATCAGCTGCCAATGTCGTAGGTTTCTGAGAGTCAGACTTTTCTGACTACTGCTTTGTAGACTCTGCTGCCCATATGGTAACCAGTGGCACTTCATCTTTGGTAATGAAGTGCTACCACTTGGCCCTCCCCAGCCCAGGCTCCAATTACTCCCCTTGCATTTAAGCACTCTAGATGAGTGGCAGCTGTTACCACTATCATTTCCTGTCTCCAGAGATGAGTGGCCACAGAGCTCTTCAGCAGTACTAGGCTCCTATCACAAATTCATTCCTGACAGCCATGGTGAAAGTGTGCTCTCTGGGCCCCCCCACGGGGGTGAGCAGGTTTTTCATAAAAAGAACCTTGCTAACGTTTCAGTCTCCTTAAGCCTTTGAATCTGTTCATCTACCTTAAACCAGAGTGAGTCTGTCATTCCAACTCTCACTGTGGACTATCTTTGGTCTATGTTTCAACTGACCAAACAATTAGAGATCTTTCTAACCCACAAGGGAAAATTGTAAATCCAGAATCTCAGCTTAGTGGGGCCATATCAATAAACTTGGCCAATCCAACTTTATGTTCCTTCTACCACTACCTACTCCCTTGATACTCATTTCCACACATATTCCCCAGAATGCTGTCTATATAAACTGGAAAAATGCAATTATTGTGCAGTGTAGTATATCTCCTCATGGGTCACACTTTAATTAGGGAATCCAGTGGTGATATTTTACATATTTCTACAGCTAGATCATGCCATGGATGACTAGTGCTGTGTTTAATACTGGAAATAGAGCCCCTGGTTCCTTTAAATCTAAGCAAATTAGACAACCAATTCTGAAAACCCCAGAAACTATTTATGAAACTCTTCTTTCAGATTCTGTTCCTCTAGAACCACTTTTGGAACCAAAATGTGTATCAGGATTCTCCAGAGAAACAGAAACAGAATGAGTACTTATATATTACATTCATTGTATACATATTCCATATAATGTAAATATAAATGCACACAATATATATACACATATATATGCATATGGAAATACACAGAGAGACACAGAGAATGGGGAGGATTTATTTTAAGGAATCAGCTCACAAGGTTGTGGGGTCAGGAAGCTCTCTGGCAGAAGCTGATGCTGCAACCTTCAGGCAGAACTTCTTCAGAGAAACCTCAGTGCTTGCTATTAAGTCCTTTGACCAATTAGATGAGGCCAACACACATTATTGAGAATAATCTCCAATACTTAAAGTAAGCTGATTGTAGATATTAACCACATTCACAAAGTTCTTCCATGGAAACACCTAGGTTAGATTTTGACTGAAAAACCGGGGATGGTGCCATAATCAAGTTGACACATATAGCCAATCATTACATATACCAAGCCCTTATTTTACTCTAGATTCTCAGCTTGGTTGTGGCAACTCTGACCAGCTGGAGTGTGAGGGTGTCTCTCCTTCATCCTGTGTTCTGCAGGCCATTTAGGGAAGTTTCACTCTGTGTATATCATTGTGGCAATAGGACAAGCAGATGGCGATTTCTGGGGGAGGCTCTTCTCATTAATGTCAGAAGTGCAAGAGCACAGGGAACATTCGAGGCCATTCAAGACACTAGCGTAGATCCCTTTGCAATGGCAAAAGCAAGTCACACGATCAACTCCAAAGTCAGCACGTGAGGAGGTACTCCTTCCATAATAACTCTGCATGGACGTGGATGCCAGAAAAGATGGAGAATGCAGGCCATTCAGTCTCCTACACTGAAAATTTGTTTTTCAGTTGCATCTACAGAAAACCAAAAATTATCAGTATAACCTTAACCTAAATAACAGTGTTCACCTAAAAGATATGCATTCCTTCGCTGTGGTATTTTATTTTTTAAATCTATTCTTTTTTGTTTCTAATTCAGATATATTAATCCTAATATATTTGGTTTTTTAAAATACTTTTTTTGCTCCTAAATATGGATAATTTATTTCTGACATCACTTGTTACTGTTCATGTAAATAGGAATAGGTTAAAGGGATCAGATAGCATGGTCTAGTTGATTTGACTGGAAGGAATGGGTGGAGGTTTAATATAATTTTGGCTGGATAAATATAACTGTGGTGCATCCTTGCAACATGCGTTACCCATGTACATATATTTCCTTGCTCTGCCAGCCCAGAAGGATTAAGTAAATAATTGAATAAATAAATAAATGGGGAAGAAAAGACATATCTCTTATACAGAGTAATTCCAAATAATTAATGCAAACATTCCACCCTCAAGAAAGGGAAGCATAATTCCCCACTCCTTAAGTATGTGCTGTTCATAGCGACTTCTCTCCAAAGAGGAAAGTGTGGAGAGAGAGAAGAGTAATTTACCAATGGAGAGACCTGACAAAACACTCTCTCAGTTGGGTGATCAAGGTCACAATCAAAGGTGTTAAGTCACACGGATAGTGTGTACCTCAGATGTGATGAAATAGCACTTGTCTCTGTGATCTTCCTCCCCAAACCCTATAACCCCATTATAATCATGAGAAAAGCATCAGAATAATACTAATGAGGTACATTCTACAAATTAGTGACCAGTACTCCTCAAAACTGCCAAAGCCATTAAGAAAAAGAAAACAAAAAAGAAATCATAACAGATGAAAGGAGCCTGAGGAGAAGTGATGATTAAATATAATGTGGCATCCAAGACAGGAGGCCAGGGCAGAAAATGCACCTCAGGAGAAGATGAAGGAAATTTCAATAAAGCATGGACCTAATTAATAATAATATGACAATATTGGTCATTAATTTTGACAAATGCATCACACTAATGTAAGATGTTAATATAGAGGAAAAAAGGATATGGATTAGAGGGAAACTTATTTTGGAATATTTCTGTGAAGATGAACTGTTTTAACATGAAAGTTTACGTAAGAAAGGTCTCGGAAAATTTAAAACTAAAAATATTCAACAGTTTTTACCCCAGTTGTTAGCTTTAATCATTGAAAATAGTTTTGTTAAAACTGTGAAGTTTAATATGTTACATAACAATTAGGTCATTTTGAATTTCATACTTTGTTTATATTGAGGTATAATCAACATATAGCATCATTTTCATTTCAGTTGCACAACATAGTGATTTGATGTTTACATACATTGTGAAAAGATCACCATGATAAGTCTAGTTACCATACAAAGCTATTTTAATGTTATTGACTATATTTCCCATGCTGTATAATATATCTCTATGACTTACTTATTTTACAATTGGCATTTTTTATAACTTTTTCACCTATTTTACCTAGGACCCAACAACCTTCTCCTTTGGCAATCAGCAGTCTTTACCCTGTATCTATGAGTATGATTTTGTTTTGTTTCTTCTTTTTTATTATTATTTTTGTTTGTAGATTCCACATATAAGTGAAATCATATGTCTTTCTCTTTTTGACATTTCATTTAATGTAATACCCTCAAGGTTCATCTGCACTGATGCAAAAGGAAAGATTTTATTCCATGACTGTGTAATATTCCATTGTATATACATACCACATCATCCATTGATGGACACAGGTTGTTTCCATATCTTGGCTATTATAGGTAATACTACAATGAATATAGGGGTGCATATATCTTTTGGAGTTAATGTTTCCATATTTTTTGGGGTAAATACCTAGGAGTGGAATTGCTGGATTGTGTGTAGATCTACTATTTTTAGAGGAACCTCCATACTGTTTTCCATGGTAGCTGCAACAATTTACATTCCCACCAATAGTGCACAAGTGTTTCTTTTTCTCCATATCCTTGCCCATACTTGTTACTTCTTTTTTTCTTTTCTTTGGTAATGTCATTCTTACGTCTATGACATAATATCTCACTGTGGTCTTGATTTTCATTTCTTTGACGATTAGTGATGTAGAACATCTTTTCATGTGCCTGTTGGCCATCTGTATGTCAATTTTGGAGAATGTCTATTCAGATCTTCTGCCCATGTTTTTATTATGCTGTTAGGTTTTCTTTTTTTGTTTGTTTGTTTTTGCTGTTGACTTGTATGAGTTCTTTAAATATTTGAATATTAGCTCCTTTTTAGATACATGATTTGCAAATATTTTCTCCCATTCAGTAGGTTGCCTTTTGATTTTGTTGATAATTTCCTTCACAGTGTAAAATCTTTTTAGTTTGATGTTTTCCCATTTGTTTATTTTTTCCTTTTATTTCCTCTTATCTGTAAAGTCTGGTCCAAAAACAAACTGTCACTAGGATCAATGTCAAGGAGCTTACAACCTGCGTTTTCTTTTGGAGTTTCATGATTTCATTTCTTACATTCAAGTATTTAATCCATTTTGAGTTAATTCATGTATATGATGTAGGATAGTGGTCCATTTCATTGTTTTTCATGTAGCTGTTCAGTTATCCTAACACCACTATTCAAGAGACTGTTTTATCTTCATTATATATTCTTGCCTCCTTTGTCATAACTTAATTGACCATGTATGTGTGGCTTTATTTCTAGGCTCTTTATTCTGCTCCATTGATCTTTGTGTCTGGTCTGTGCCATTACCATGTAATTTCATTATTTTGTAATATAGTTTGAAATCAGGGAGCATGATAGCTCCAGGTCCATTCTTCTTTATCAAGATTGCTTTGGCTATTAAGGTTCTCTTGAGGTTCTATATAAATTTTAGGATTATTTTTTCCAGTTCTTTGAAAAGTACTGTAGGTATTTTGATTAGGGATACATTGAGTCTATATATTGCTTTTAATAGTATGGACATTTTAACAATAATAATTTTCCAATCCATGAGCACAAACTTTCCTTTTATTTGTGCCTTCAGTTTCTTTCATGAATGTCTTATAGTTTTCATAGTACAGGTCTTTCACCTCATAGGTTAATTTTATTACTAAGTATTTTATTCTTTATGATGCAGTTGTTAATGGGATTGTTTTATTAGTTGGTCTTTCTGATAGTTTGTTATAAATTCATGGAAATGCAATAGATTCCCATATATTAATTTTGTGTCCTACAAGTTTACTAAATTTATTTATAAATTTTAATAGTTATTTGGTGGAATATTTAGATTTTCTACATATAATATCATGCCATCTTGCAAACAGTGAGTTTTGCTTCTTTTCTGATTTGGATGACTTTAATTCCTTTTTTCCTTTGCCTAATTTCTGTGGCTAATACTTCCAATACTATTTTGGGTTAAAATGACCTTGTCTTATTCCTGATTAAAGAAAAAGACTCAGATTTTCACCATCAAGTATGATGTTAGCTGTGAGTTTAATATATATATATATAGTCTTTATCATGTGGAGGTAAATTCCCTCTATACCTACTTCATTGAGAGTTTTTAATCATAAATGGGTGTCAAATTTTTTTTCATCTATTGAGATGATCATGATTTTTATCCTTCATTTAATTAGTGTGGTATATCTGATTTCTGGATGCTGAACCATCCTTACATCCCTGGAATAAATACCACTTGATCATAGTATATTATCCATTTAATGTATTGCTTAATTCAGTTTGCTAATATCTTGTTGAAGATATTTATATCATGTTTATGGGAGATATTGGCCTGTGATTTTCTTCTGTTATAGTGTCTTTAGTTTTGATATTGGTATAATGTTGGCATTGTAAAATGAGTTTGGATGTGTTCCTAAGTCTTTAATTTTCTGGAATAGTTTGAGAAGAATAGATTCTAAAACTTCTTTCAATATTTGGTGGATTCAGCATTGAAGACAACTGGTCCTGGACTTTTGTTTGTTGGAAGTTTTTTATTATAGATTCAATCTTATTACTAATAATGCATCTATTCAGTTTTTCTCTTTCTTTGTGACTCAATCTTAGGAGATTATCTGTTTTGAGGCATTTATCTACTTAGCTATTTTGCCCAATTTGATAACATATAATTATTTATAGTAGTCTCTTATAATCCTTTGTATTTCTTTGGTATCAGCTGTAACTTCTCTTTCATCTGTGACTTTATATTTTTAGGCTTACTGATGTCTATTTTTCTTCCTGGTTTTTAAGCAGCAAGATATTGATTCTAGAGAAACCATGTTTTATTTTATTTATTTATTTATTTTTATTAAGGTATCATTGATATACACTCTTATGAAGGTTTCACAAGGAAAACAATGTGGTTATTACATTCACTCTTATTATCAAGTCCTCCCCATACCCCATTGTAGTCACTGTCCATCGGTGTAGTAAGATGCCACAGAGTCCCTATTTGTCTTTTCTATGACTGTCTTCCCTATGACCCCACACACACCATGTGCACCAATCATGATACCCCCAATCCCCTTCTCCCTCCCTCCCCACCTGCCCTCCCACACCCCCTCTCCCCTTTGGTAACCACTAGTCCCTTCTTGGAGTCTGTGAGTCTGCTTCTGTTTTGTTCCTTCAGTTTTGCTTCATTTTATACTTCACAAATGAGGGAAATCATTCGGTATTTGTCTTTCTCTGCCTGACATATTTCACTGAACCTAATACCCTCTAGCTCCATCCATGTTGCTGCAAATGGTAGGATTTGTAGAGAAACCATGTTTTGGAAAGGAAAATTGCAACAAGCAAATTTGAAGATCTAATTGGCTTTCTTAACCAGTTCATGATTTGGGCAGCATCCCATCTAACCAGTAGACAGGAACTTTATCAGGCTTCCAAAAAAGAGAGGTTTTTAAAGACAAGGATTTAGCAGAAAAAAAATAAATTATTAGCAAAGAATGTATTGCTTTAGGCCCTCTTAAGGAGAACAGAAAAATCTATCAATAAATTTTCGAGTGCTGACCAGGAAATTACATGTTGACTGGTGAAGGTTACATTTCTGAGTATGCTGAATCTGTAGTTAAGTTAGTTATTAAGTCTTGGTTGGCTGATATGGACCCTAATAAAAGTGACTCCATTTTGAGGCTGGGGCTTTCTTTTTAATATATATTTTTATATAACCCCAAATTACTGAAATTCTCCGATTTTTATTGTAAAGGAATAACTTTATATCAAAATTGGAGATATGTGGCTATTTACAGTTTATATGCAAATTTTAGATCAATTTTGAAAAATAACTGTTAATGAAATGACAGATTTCTCAGGGATACCAAGGTATAAAGTAATTTATACCATTGAATTATTTTTATCATCATATTAACTTTTTATTTGCCAATGAATTGTTGCTATCTAACTTAAATATAATCATATGCATTTTTCGATAAGATAAAAATAGGCCCACAAATCATGACTCATTTAGGTAAAGTGTTCAATATATTATGTGGCATGTTCAATTACTATTGAAAATGGTCAATCTTTTTTATTTCAGAAGAAAGAGTAATAATCCAGTGGCAGCACAAGTAAACTTTATTTTACTCTCACCTTATGTGACCAAATGTTTGATCTCATACAGCAGAAATGACAAAGAAGGACACTATAGTTACTGTTCCAAAGGCTGAGAGGAGGTACAATCTTGAGCACAAAGTCTTCTATTTTGAAATTTACTGTACATTTTACTTTGAAATCTCATTTATATAAACCATTACATTTTGACTCTGCATTTTTTTATAGTGTCCAGGTATCAATTTTATATGATGACATTTTGTTTTATTAAGTTTATCATATAATTAAAATAAAATTCTCTAAAAGCACTTAAAACTTATATACTTTTATATGCATTGAGGCTATGTCCACCATTTAGGTATGATAGTGACCACAAACGATCTATATTAGATATTTCATACATTGCTTTATCTTAATATTTTTATTCACTCTGATAAGTAGCTTGTTTCCTTACATCATCCTGTTTGTGAATAAACTGTTAAGTTACAGAGAGAATTATTCAAGCATGTAGCTTTTTAATTAAAAAGAGAAAGATTAGTCAACCTTTTTTCAAGTGATAACCACATGAAAGGCAACTTTTAATTACTCCTTTTGAAGTGTCTTTCCCAGTTGCAAATGTAGGTTTCAGAAATGAATGTTGAGAATGAGGTAACACTTGGGAGAAGAGGTTAATCATATGTAGATCAGTCTGAATGCTTAGAGGGTGGAGAGGTACACAGAAATGCACATTCTCAATCTCACTGAACAGTGGCAGTGTGTGTGTGTTTCACAAAAGTAGGGGTTAAGACTTTTTTCATCTCTTCCTCCCTCTGTTCACTGTACCTTGGGAGTTCTTGTTCCCCACTGGTGACCATAAACACAGTTTGTCCACAGAATCTATTTCATTATTTCTTACACTTTATTCACCTTCTTTCCTACTCTTGACGGTGTGCTTGATGGCTTACCATTTCTCTGTCTTTTCAGACAACATCCTTTGTGGTGCCATAGCACATGGATTTCAGGACTGCCTGTGAGGAGGTAGGTTAAATGGCTTTCTGCTTTTAAAATAAGGAAAACAGGTTTTAAATAGAAAATATTTGGCCCTCCTTTATATAAGTGGAACACTACTTTGGGTGGAGGGATGGGTGATGTGTCCATTTCCTTTCCAGACTATAATTCGTTTCTGCAAGACCAGAAATCCAAATAATGCCTGGAGAAGCCTCAGATTTTCACTCTTTCTTTAAGGAGAAGATGGGAGCATATTTGATATGATAGATTGCTCTTCTCCATAAACTATGCACTGCAAGATTTCATACAGTAGAAGTATTGGAAGTGATTCTTTTCACATAAATGGTTATAAATTAGAAGACATCTAAGGTCCCTTTCAGCACTAAAATCCTATGATTTTATGATTCCAGTATTATTTAAGTATTTCAATATTATTTAAATACTAACATGTGGCAATTCGGATGCTCAGTAGAACTGTCAGTAGGAATTGAAGTGTTACATTGCCCTTTCAAGGGCATTAAAGGCTGTTCAGGTGTGCAGCCAGCAGTGCATGGACCTGGGGCCCCCAGGAATGTAACTGCTATTTCAGGAAGAAAGACTATTTGTTTACAAAACATACAACATTCAAAGCATTGCTTTGTTCATTCAGGCAAAATGCAAGCATGCATAGGTTAAAATATTTTGTATTTAATTAAAAGACTTAAAATATATTTTTGTGTATAAATAACCCAAGAAAAAACAACCATAAATGTATTACCTATGATAGATTTAAAAGAAAACCAACAAAATTTCAGTTATTCATATGAGTAACGATTGCTCTTTTCATCTGAATTATCATGTGTTAAATTTCTTGCAAAAATACCTTCTTTTAAAAAGTATTTGTCACAGTTGGTTCAAAGTTTGGAATGTTCATAAGGACTTTCAGAAAATTAATGTTAATAACACTTATGTTATTTTTATATTCAAAAGTTTACATATGGAAATGCTTCATACATATCTGCCAGGACTTTTCAAATTGCATTATAGTTATTTGATTAAGAATTTATCTCATGTGCAATACTGCATACTATAAGGACAGAGTATATTAATTTACTCATCTTGTTAACCCAGCACCTATCAATTCATACTTTTATTTTAAAAATGAAGTAATGTTTTAGCAGCTTAAATTTGGAAGCACCAATTTTAATTCTGTGCCATTTTATACTCTTAACTTTGAATGTGGCATGTCTAATATTTCTGTCAAAGTGTTATCCTATGTTTGGGATAGTGCAGCACTCATTCACACTGAATGGGTATTTGTGAATGAGACACAAATGAAATACATACAAGGTTCATGTAGTACTCACTGCGTTGTGGCCAAATACTATTTTAACAAATGGTTTACCTGGGGTGTCGAAGGCTGACATGAGACTCGTTTCCCAGACCGTTTTTAAACCAAATTATTTTGATACATTGATTTGAAATACACATCAGATTCTTCTTAGGGTCCAGCAGATTTGTTTTACAATGGCAGTGCCCTTGTGATCATCTTTCCCTTGCTTCCTGTAGCAGTAGGTTTCTGTTGTAATGAGACCTTTGAAAATCTACCATTTTCAGCTGTGAGATACACTTGTCCATAACTGCTCAGCAATAGGGTTCATGTGTCTCCCACATGTGGCTGGACTGGCAGGGGTAGAGAGCTATAAGACACTGAAGATAATCAAATTGCCCTGAAGATG
The DNA here is from genome assembly GCF_030020395.1 of Manis pentadactyla. Lineage (NCBI taxonomy): Eukaryota > Metazoa > Chordata > Mammalia > Pholidota > Manidae > Manis > Manis pentadactyla. Next base: position 86,089,381 of record NC_080021.1, on the reverse strand, counting down.
GATCAGAGTCAATTAGTTTCTCTGAAATTTAGTCAGAACATGTAAGTGGACAAGAAACATAGTTCAGCTTATCTCTGTCACTTTGCAGATGAGAGATTTTTATGAAATGTTGAGTACCATTTAATTAATTAGTTAAAAATAAAACCATAACATGTAGCTTGGAGCTCCCAAGTCTAAGTTTAGCCTGCCTTCTAAAGTTCTACAGTACTGGAAATTAGATCCTAGTAAAAAATATATTAAATGAAACTTGTTTTCTCTTGACTGCTAATAAGGCATTAAAGATGAAAATCTGATATCCACATCCATCAGACATATCTAGCTAGAATATTCCCATGTGGATAACAGGAAGTCTCTTCTTTAAGAAGAAATAGAAATATGCTCAGATAAGTTCCCTTTAAATGTCTTAAAATTTTCTAATACAGGTCATTTTTAAAAGACAGGTTTATGTATTGTTTAAGGAAGTGCTCTTCTTAAAAAGAAAATATTACAATTCTTTCAAGGAACTGGGATAGAGAGGTGCAACATGAAGATAGAAAATACAATTGGAACAAAGGCAAAATCTACAATACAGAAAAAAAAGTATATGGACAGCTAGGCATATTACTGATTTCTCTACTTTTAGAAGTGTTATGAAAATAACTGTGTTCAATAAGCCAGTATCTTAAGTCAAGTTTTTCTTCATATTTCATATTTGCATTCCTAAAGATATTATCCATAAATTTGTGTTGACCATGAAGTACATATTTCTCTATAACATATATTTAGTATTTAATAATTTATACACACATATAATTTAATCTAGTCCCTCATAAAACAAAATATAACCTGTGAGTATGATTCAGCAACCAAATATTAGAATTCCTCTGAGTAAAATACTGTACCAGGTCCTATAGATTAATAATCCTGAATAATGAAGACACTAATAACTTACTGAGATCTTCTTGAGATAACAATAAATAAGATGAAATTAATGTTTTAGCCACTATTGTGACTCTATGGTACAGTGCAAAAAATTAAATGGCACCTAAAACCATAGGCTTACAGAAGAAATTGTTACACTTAGCAACCAAAATATAGAAATAATGAGGATACTCTGTAAGAGTAGTAGCACAGCACACCACTGTCTCCACCTAGTTTCTTACAGTTTGTAGTTTCTATATTTGCTATTGCAAATACATTTCAAGATAAGGAACAGATTTTAAAGTCTCACAATATACATTTTAGTTCTTTTAATGATTTGAACTTAAAGAGGCCTTAACTTTTAAGTAGAAAATGAATAGTCTGCTTTGCAAACTTGCAAAGGTATTAGGTTTAAGCTAAACAGAAATTCTTAATAAGTTTAAATGTGAGGTTTGTCTTTAAAACAAAAAGTAAATTCATGCAAATTCATGAGTACATTTCACTAACTGACAGAAAACAAGTCAGTGACTAGATCTTTACAAGCACTGCCTTTTAAGTACTCAAGAGGTATTGCCTTTGAATATTACATGTGAATTTTGTAAAATCCAACTTCAATGTATCGAATCAACCATCAGACCCAAGAAAACAACATTCGAATGTATATCTTTTTTTAATGAATTATCCTGTGAAAATAATTTTATGTATGTTTTATAATTTTCATAATGCATTTGTACATTATATATGGCACATACATTTCCTCACTCATGGGCGATACATACACAGCCAACAAAGTCTGAAGACAAATCATTGTCATGTTAAGAAAGAGAGAGAAGATGAGTTCAGTTCTTCAGTTTACACTGAAATGTGGGCCAGTAATTATTTAGTTGATTTTCTATTTTTAAACAACCTAGGGCCACAGATCTGTATAGATTTTTCAGCTGCACTGTTTGAGTTTGTGCTGCTCACACTGTTTCCCATTCTTCTCCCAGAGCAATCCATGGGTCACATGAGCATGCAGATCATCAAGCCTCTCCCCATGTTAGATGGTGTCCTGTGCTCCCTTAGCGGCATGTCTCTGGTAGGAAAATTATCTGTCAGGTCCAGAGTAGATTCTTACTCATTTTCTTCCCTCCAGTGGTCAGTGCTTTGATACATTCAAGACAATGTCCTTCTCAGAACACCTGGCATTCCCACAGGAGAGCCTTAGTGACCGAAATGGGACTGATTGCCATGTCACTGTATACGGGAGGACTGCAGAAGGTGTCCCTCAGGTGATCCTGCATGAGGGAAACCAGAGCGAGGCTGAGGGCGCAGAATCCAGAGCCCAGCAGCCTGGGTTCAAATCCTGATGGCCACTCACCTCTGCTCCTCTGTTCCCATCCAGTCCATGAGTGTGGAAGCACTGGTTTATTAGGAGGGTCAAATGAATTTCTATTTCTGGGCACACAGTGGTTATTAAACAACAAATATGTGAAATGTGTGATCACACTTCATCAGCGTCATCAGATCTGAGTCAGGAGAGCACCCTGAAATGGACTCTGTCCATTTTCTTTGATCTTCTTTAGCAGCTCCTAATCCAATGCATTTGTCTGCCAGTCTGACATTTCCTGCTCAAGGTTGATGTTTTTTTATGTCAGCAAAAACTATGTTTTGAATTATGTTCACTCGGCTTCCCTAATTCCTATCCATCTTCCACTCTGCTATGAGAAATATATTTACAAACATAATTTTAAACACTTTATTTCACTGCTCAAATGTCTCTAGGGCATCTGCATCACCTTCAAACCCTGGCACATCCCACAGGGCCTCGGCCCACCTCCTCCCTGACTGGCACTGCTCCCTGCTCAGGCTCTGCTTGGCCTCGGGAGGCCTTCTCCTGCTTGTCTTCTTGTAGCATATGAGCTACACATTCTCATACTTCCACATCTTTACTAATTTTTTTTCTTCTTGAACAAAATAGCTTTGCCCCCTCTAATCATTGTTACCTCAGTGCATTTTTTTCAACAAGCTACGCATTTTTTCTGTTAACAAAGCCTCATTGACACTCCTCCCCTCGAGAATATTTCATTTCCCTCCACACTGCCCCCATGTCAGCTATCATACTACACCTTATGCGAATATTTTTGCAAGTAGGAATACTCTGAGGTCAGGGACTATTGTCTAGTTCATATCTAACTTTGTTGTCATGCAAAATTCATGTATGGGATTGTAAAAGTATATTAATGTACACAAGCTGAATTTTCATAGTAGAATATATATAACATCTCTAACCTCTGGAGTAGGTATTTTAACTTGAATTTGCTGTTAGATTTGTTAGCTTTCTGCTGGTCTTCTCCAAAGAGTGATTTATTGGTATATATACTTAAGCCACCTTATTCTTTGCTTTCTCTCACTCCTGTCATCTCAGGGTCCAAAAGTGAGCTCAAAGTCTGTATTCTGTTTTTCAGACAACTATCTAATAATTAGGGGACATTTTACACATTATTTGAGTGAATGGAGCTTTGCCCATATCAGAAATGTGATGAAAGAAGCTGCAGAGCTGTTTTAAGTCCTCCAAATTTTCCTGGATGCTTTTTTATATCTCTTTGATGTGTAACAATGATGTACTTGTGGGCTTTCAGGGAAAAGCCCCTTTTTCATCTTCAAATTGAGACAGAGCATCACTGATGATTATCATCTGTTACGTTACACTTATGGGGAAAAAGTGGCCCAAATTACTGCACATTGTAAAATCAGCAAGTGTACTCAATTATGTTCACTTGGCTTTGATATTATTTTATACCTGTCTGTTCCCCATGCTGCCTCACAGAGTCTCAAAGTTGGCTTCTGTCCAAGATCACATTGTAAGCATGAGAGAGGTTTTTCCATGTGAAAAATGTCGAAAATTGTGTTTTGTATTAAAGAAAATATAATTTACTTTTGTTGAAAATTTTTGTCCTCTAGACATATCAACTTGATTCATACTCTAAAATAGATGTGTTGATACCATTTAGTGAACACCTGCTATGTGCCAGTCTCACAGAGAAGGAAATAATTCCATCCATGTTCCTGAAAAAATGTGTTTTTCCTTAAAAATTTCATAACTATTACAAAATAATTATTGACTAACATAAGAGCATATGTGCTAAATGGTATAATGGTATGTATTGGCACATGAGATAAAAGAGTTTACAGAAAGAGTTATCTTTGGAGGCTGCAGTATCTAAATATAGTCTCATCAACATTCTGGAACATTCTTTTAAAGAAACAAACTCCTAGCAATCTACATGTAAATTTATATTCCAAAAGAAAAACTGGTATTTGCCTGGGAGTTTGTGCTCATTAGAAACTAAAGATAACTAAGTATTTCTATGTACTCATCTCTTTTTCTAAATTAAGAATGACACAATAATTTTTAAATGAAAGTATAATTGCCAAAGTAGTCATTGTTCCCATCCACTTTTTAATGCAGAATAACAGCCAGAGATTTCATTCCATCACAAAATAATCTCCTTTTGAATCTCTGACAAATGGGCACATGAAGTGTACTTTACTTACTTGGGGAGAATATTCCTGTTTTGCAGGGTGTGTATCGTAACACCGGCATGCTTCAGGAGGGACCAGATTCAAGGTCTCTGGCAATGATTACTAAGGGGCTGGTTTACAGACAGGTAGTGCAGGTTCAGAAATCTTCAGAGGCTGTTTTCACAACTCCCAAAAATGTGTCAAGCAAAAAGAGTGAATTGGGAATCAAAAATCCTGGGTCTTAAACCAGTCTGTTTTAATTAACTGTGCTAATTTAGGCAGTTCACTTCATCTCTTTATCCTCATTCTCTCATCTATGCAAAGTGTGAGTGTGTGTAGTTTCTTGTGTGTGTTGGCATCTAGGAATGATGAACTAGTGCAGGTTAGAAAGGGTATTAAATAGATACATTTTCAAATTTAAAATGCTGTGATGGAGACAAAGCAGATCTGGTTGCCTAGGGCTGGGTACTGGGTGGAGAGACGAGGTAATAGGTTTCTTTTAGGAGTGATGAAAATGTTTTAAAATTGAATGTAGTGATAGCTACAACTATGAATATACTAAGAAACATTGCACGGTATACTTGAAAGCAGTGAATTGTGCAGAATGTGAATTGTGTCTCAATAAAGCTATAATAAAAAGTTTTATATTTAGATTGTATGTATTATACAAAACTTTCCTTATTTGTCAGATACACTATATAAACTATACTCCTTACTTCCCAGATCTTTGTGGGTTTTCTGACATAAACCCCATTATCAGGCCTATTTTACCTGAAATTTTAATCCTTTCCTCTGCACCTATATTAATGTCACATCTCAGACTCACCAGACTACATTTTCCCTAGCTCTGCTATGTTATTCATCATATTTTGCTGTGAACAGGCCATACAATTATAATTTGTAAACTAAGTATATTTTTTTCTCTGTTTTGCTCTTTTTTGTGTCTGAAGACAAAGACAGGGGTTTGTTTGCTGCAGGATGGTAATCAGGAGCCTTTCAAAGTCCGGCTGCACCTAGCCAAAGACATTTTGATGATCCAGGAACAGGATGTGATTTGCGTGTCTGGTGAGCCTTTCTATTCTGGTGTAAGTAGCTTTTCCTTCTGTTGAAGATTTTATTGCTTTTGTTTTTCATTCATAAAAATGTTTATTTATAGAAAATTCTTAATATAGTTTTCTTTTACTTTCAGAACCTAGTCTATCATCCTGCATGTAATTTTTGTTTACATTGTTAAATAAGCACGGCCCTTGTGTAATACTCATAACCTGGGCGCACAGCTACCCGATTTTTAGTTTATCTTTACTGTGTAACAGCATTAAAAACACCATCTTAACAATGTTGCCATATGTGATCTAGAAGAAAATTACAGCAAGTATCAAACAGTTGGCTTCCTGGATTCCCCAGACATCTGTAGCCATTTAGCATGAAGATTTAATTTGTAGTGTATTAGCAGACTTACCTTGGAGTGTTTTTTTGTTGGTGGTGAATACTGCTGAACTTGAGTTATCACTTAACTTCTCGCTAACATCCTGTGGGAGTCACACCAGGTCCTAAATCAATAGGCCCTTGCTAACTAACCAAAGGTAATGGACATTTTGCAGACTGTTAACTGTTCTTTTGTCACAGACCATTTAAATCATCCTCAATCATGGGTCTAGCTGTCAAGGCTGATTAAATTCTTCCCGTGGGGTTGCCCTTTCTTCCTTTTAGTTAATGAAAGAATAGTGGTCAATTCCTCCCTCCCTCCCTCTCTCCTTCCTTCCTTCCTTCCTTCTTCCTTCCTTCCTTCCTTCCTTCCTTCCTTCCTTCCTTCCTTCCTTCCTTCCTTCCTTCCTTCCTTCCTTCCTTCCTTCCTTCCTTCCTTCCTTCTTCCTTCCTTCCTTCCTCTCTTCAGTGAAGAGCTTTGATTCATATAACTCTCTAGAATGAATATATCATGCATGTTCTAAATCAGTAAAAAATATTGTAATCTGTAAAACTAAGTATTTCAACAATGAAATAATGTTATTTTTTTAAATGTTGCTGTTAAAATAGCTAATACATATAGATCTAGTCTGTTTTGAAGAGAATGCTTAATTCAGACACAAGTAAGAATATCTTATGATAACATCAACAAATGGAAAAAAAAGCATGTGACAAAATTCCATGTTCATTTATAAGAAACGTTTTCGGCAAAGTCTGAATATGATGGAACTTCCTTTTTCTGATAAACACCTAATGAACACTTCTCACTAGCATTATAGTTAACATTGAACATACTCTCTGAGAGTGTCTAGAATTATCACTTGCTTCATTTCTACTCAATACTGTGTTGGTTGTATGGCAGGTCAGGAAATGGACTTGCATTGCAATTACAGATGAAGAGGTAAAATAACTTTATTTTAGATGTGATGTTGGTGTACATAGAAAAACCTAAGAGTCTACAAAAAAAAATAGAATAACACAAATTTAGCAAGGTTATTGGAAATAAGGACAATGCCCAAAGTTAATTGTATTCTCTAATTTGCAACAAACAAAATAAAAATGCAAATCACAAAACTTCAGAGATAATATAGTCAGGAATAAATGTCACAAAATGTATACAAACCTACCTTGAAAACTACAAAACTATAATAAAGGAAGTGAAAATAAAGAAGCAAATGGAGAAATGTAACATGATCATGAATTAATGATGACATATTGATGTTTTTGTATCTTCCCAAATATCCAGTATCAATCAAAACCCCAAGACGTTTTCATAGACATTGATTCTAAAGTTTACATGGAAATACAAAGGACATAGTATACAATCTCAAATAAGTAGAACAAATTTGGAGTGTTTTCCTGATTTCAGAACTTACTGTAGGATCACAGTAATGACCACAATGTGATATTTTCATAAGTATAGGCACTTGAATCAATGGAACACTATAATTGGCCCAGAAACAGACCCACTCTTATATGGTCAATTGCTTTTTTTTTTGTTATGGTAAACTATATATAACATAAAATTTACCATTTTAGCTATTTTTATTTTTAAGTGTGCATTTCAGTGGCACTGAGACATTCACATTGTTGTGCATCTAACACCGCTATTTTCATCATCCTATTCTCTGTACTCTCTGTGCCCATTAAACAATAACTACCCATGCCCCCTCCCCCAGTTCTTTTTCTACTTCCTGTCTCTGTGTAGTGACTCGTGAGTAGAATCTACAACATTTGTTCTTTTATGTCTGGCTTATTTCACTTAGTATGTCTTCAAGGTTCATCCATGTTATAACATGTGTCAGAATTCATTTCCTTTAGAAAACCAAATGATATGCCTTTGAATGTATATGCCACACTTTGCTTACACTGTTTACCCATTTACTTAACAATGAACATTTGGCTTGTTTCCAGAATAATACTGCTTTGAATATGGGTGTATGAATATCTGACTCACTTTTTTCAATTCTTTTTTGTGTATGTTCACAGTTAATTCCTTATCAGATACATGATCTGCAATATTTTCTTCTAACCTTGGGTTGCTTTGTTACTCTTGATTGCTTCGTTTGATGCACAAAAGTTTTTAATTTTGATGAAGTCCAATTTGTCTATTAATTTTGTTGTTGGCTCAACTTCTATGTTATATCTAAGAAGTCTTTTCCAAATCCAAGGTCATGGATATTTTCTCTTTTATTTTCTTCAGAATTTCTAGTTTTACCTTTTGCATGTATGTCTTTGATGCATTTTGAGTTACTTGTTGAGTATGGTGTTAGGTAAAGATCCAACTTAATTCTTCTGCATTGGATATTAAGTTTCCTGATATCATTTGTGTATTGGCACCCTTGTCAAAAATAATTTGACCGTATATGTGAAGAATTATTTCTGGGTTCTCTATTCTATTCCACTGGTCTGTCTTTATGTCAGTACTACACTACTTTGATTACTGTAGCTTTGTGGTAAATTTTGAAATCAGCAAGTGTGTTGTGTGGTGTCTAGCTTTGTTCTTTTTCAAGAATGTTTAGGCTGATTGGAGTTCCTTAAGATTCCTATAAATTTCAGCATGGAAACATCCAGTGGAAAACACATGAAAATACGGGAAACAAGGGGACAAATGTTAGTCCCAGGTTAACTAATTAGAAAGACTTAGTTAAGAAGATCATCAAAACTATAGCTTCTCTAAGTCTAATAGGTGGCATCACTCCTCTGAGCATTGTATAGAAATGATACATGGTTACATTTGCTTATCATTTATATTGTTCTTATTTATAACCTTACAGATATAAAAATATATATCACATTTACACAAATTAACTTTATTACATATAATTTGAATTTTAAAAAGGATGTTGTCACCCCTGTGCCCATCATCAGCTTAATAAGGAGATTGCTACCCAAAATCTGAGACCCTTGCCTCACTGACAGCTTCTGTCCCTGCCATAGAGAAAAACCAATCTGTATGTTGTGTTTATAATCCCCTTAATTGTTTGCTTACTACTTATAAATAACATAAACCTATTCCTTGCTCTATCTGCATATATGTATATGTATATAGATGATTGATAAATGGACAGATTATAGGTAGATATTTAAAAATCTTTTGTTTTGTTCCTTCTTCTTGTAAGAAGGTTGACATTTTGCTTTATTTTGTTATATTTTGTTCCCCAGCTCTCAGATGGAGCTTGGAGTCTTGGAAAGTCTGCCAGCTACCTAATTCTGCTTTCTTTGTAGGGAATCTGTCCCTTCTTTCTGAGGGCTTTCTGAGTTAGGAATCCCTGCTTGTGGTGACCTGCAGTTTCACTGTGATGCATCTATGAAGATTTATTTTATTTTGCTTGGGAGTCATAGGAACTCTTAAATATGAGGATTTATGCATTTCTTCAATTCAGAATTAATGATAAGTTTTAAAAATTGTGCTTATCTCCCATTCTGTCTGTTCCTCCCTTCAGTAGTTTTTTTTAGATAGATGTGAGATCAACCTCCTTGATTCTTCATACTCTTTCACATGATACACCAATTGTCTCCATGGAGTACTGAGGAGAACTCTTCAAGTCTTCCTTCCAGTTCACTAACTCTCTCTTTGGTTAGATTTAGTCTGTTGTTTAAACTATTTATTGAAATTCTGATTATGGTAATTATGTTTTTTGTTTCTAGAAGTTCTATTCCACACCATTTTATATTTTCTACATATTTTATCTCACTGTCATGCACTTGATATTTCTTCCCATTCTATTAGTCATGTTAAAACTCCTATTTACAGGTGTTTCTGGAACTCTAGTTTCTGCAATCATTGTGGATCTTATTCTTTTATTTGGTTCAGATTTGTGTGCATGGTGTTCTGTTGACTACCTCTTATGCCTTCTTTCCTCCTGTGATTTTTCATGGTGTGGTCATGTTCTTTGATGCTCTGTGGGGTTTCCTTGGGGTTCTGTAGTGTGATACAGAGACAGAATTTTCTTTTGCATTTGCTTTTGCCAGGTGCCTGAGGATACTAGCAATCCAGACATCCTTTACACTAAATTCTCTACTGGGGATTTGAAGCCATGCAGAGTGAATCTTATCTGAAAACGACCTGTGGGGCAGTGCATGTTTATAAGTTCTCAGGAGATTTAGTTTTTAATTCTTTAATCCACAATCAAATTCAAAAGTAAGTTTTCTACTATAACCCTTTGGGTGGTAGAAATCTTTTTCATACTTAGGCACTAGTACAAGGCTATGTCTCACCTTGTCTGGGTCCTTCTAGTCAAGAGCCCAGGGTGGGGATCATCAGGGCCACTGCTTCTGGAGAGTCTTTTATGTCACAATTGACACTTTGTTATCAGTTCTAATGACAGAGAAAATTCTTCTGTTTTTATTGCCTGGCTCGGCATTGAGATTTTTGTTTGTTTTTTTTATTGTATCCATCATTTTATTGTGTGTTGTCCTGGAGAAAGATTTCAAAGGAGCATTAGGCCCAAGGTTATTTTTGTGTGTGTGTGTGTTTTTTATGGTAGAAAAATCTATTGGCTTTGAAATCAGGCAGACCTGGCTTATATCGCAGCATCACCATTAGCTAGCCTTATGACCCTGTGTGAGTTAATTACTTTCTTTGAATCTTGGCTTCCATGAGGGAAAAACTGAGATTGTCTAATTTACATAATTTTCTGTGACAGCACTAAGTGAGGCAGCATTACCTGGAAACTTCTAGAGGTGAAAAAACAGAGGCAGCCTTGCTTCTTTTACTTCCTGCTTTTTATCTATTTACTTGCATTTGTATCAATTCTACAGCCTTATTTGATGTCATAATTGTTCCCTAAAATAATGAAAGAACTACTGATTTGGATATTTGTGCTTTTCTCTAATTCACATTGCCTAACATTTTGAATGATTATCCTGGATGAGCAATTTGAATAGAGTAAGTAGGCTTTCTGTATAAAATTAGAAAACAAAACTTCTCACTTCACAAGAAATGCTCTGTGAGTAAATGGACACTTTATAAATGCAAAGAAGTTTCATTATTATAGCTTGAAACCAAAGTGCTCTTAATGTTGCATTAGTGAAAAGGAGCCTCCGGATATTCTAAAGATTACAGATTGATGACAGTTATATTGCTTCTGTAGAAATTCATTTTAATTAAATATGTAATACTTCAGTGAGATTCATTATAGACTGAAAAGCTAAAATTCGCATTGTTCTGGAAGTAAAGAATCATACTGACTAGGTGAAATGAAATAAATAATAATGTGAAGACAAAATCCATGTGATTTATATAAATGATATCCTACATGACTTACCATAATAAAGAGTGACATTTTTGGTCAAAATAGACATTTTTGTTACTGGTATATTTATTATTTTTCTCCCTTGGAATTGACTTCATCTATTGTTTTGTACCACAGATAGAGAAATTTAATGTTCAAAAAAGTATTTTTCTCCACATCCTACTGGAGAGGTACAGGAGAGGCCTTGTGGCAAGTCAGGACTTAAACTTCATCCAGTGGATAATGAGATGTCCAGAGAGCAAAAATAAAGCTCCTCTGCACCACCCAGCAAGGCTTTGTCAGTGGAGGTGTGCTGAGCAGCTGGAAATTCCCACCTATGACCAGCAGTAACAAGGAAATTCTCACCTCAAATGAGGAAAGACAATCAACAGATGCCAACCCTGAAATGACACAGATTTTACAATTGTCTAACAAGGATTTTAAAGTAGCTGTCATAAAACTGCTTCATCTTTGTTACAAATAGGATTGAAACAAATGAGAAAATAGAAAGTCTCAGCAGAAAGCAAATGGAAATTGTGAACTGAAAATACTACTTGGTGAACAGGCTCTACAGCAGAATGGAGAGGACAGAGCAAAGGAACAATTAACTTAAAGACATAACAATACGAATTACCCTCTGTGAGAAAAAGAGAAATTGGACTAAAAAAATGAGGGACCCATGGGACTATAACAAAGATTTGACATTTATTTCATCAGAGTACCAGGGAAAGAAAAAGAGGTCAGAGCTCAAAGATTGCTTGAGGAAATAATGGCTGAAAACTCAAAATTTTGTAAAAGACACAAACCTGCACATTCAATAAATGAGAGAAATTTCAAAAGGATAAAGCCAAGAAACCCACACCAAGACACCTTCTAGTTATATCCTGAAAACTAAAGACAAAGAAAAAATCTTAAAAACAGCAACAAAAAAATAATTCTCTAGCAATAGTGCAAAACCATTTAAGTGGCAGTAGATTTTCCCCCAGAAGCAATGGAAACCAGAAGGGAGTGGTACATTTATTTTTTAATTTCTGCACAGTAAAAAACTGTCAACCCAGATTTATGTATATGCCAAAAATAATCTTCAGGCATGGAGAAATTGACACTTTATCCTAAGAATGAAAACTAAGAAAATTTGTTACCAACAGACATGTTCTAAAAGAATGACTAAAAAGAATTGTACAAGCAGAAAGTAAATGATTAAGGAGGAAAACTGAAATAGAACAAAGGAAGAAAGAGCAATGGAAAGAGTAAATACATGGGTAAAGACAATGCATTTTCCTTCTCCTCTTGAGCTTTCTAAATTATGGATAATGGTTCAAGCAAAGATTACATAGTTGTCTAATATGGTTCCCAGGGGAAAGAGAAGACATATTTGAGACAATTATATTACGGGAAGAATGAAGGGACACAAAGGGAAGATAGGGTGCGTGGTCTCAATTCTGATTGCATGCCCACATGGGCGAGTTACAATGGGAAAGTGCCCCAGAGGTCATAGAGAAGACTGGGGATGCCACGAGACATGAAGGCTTATTGGGAATTACATCAGGGAAATTCAGGAGCATCCAGCTGGACAAAGTTGCCCGCACTCCCACCATCAAAGAGGGAACTACCGATATGGGGTGAGAGGAAAAAGACTACGTGTTTTGCTAGAAGTGATCATTCTTGTTTGACCAGCACCCCAAGGAATAAAAGCTCCAGAGTGGCCTGGATGCCTTCATTCCAAGATGTTCCTAAGGCAGGTCCAGTTTGGCCAGACCCAGGCCATTAACATACCATAAACTGGATAGGTCACCCAAAGAAGTGGTCATGTGACACATGGTTATTATTGGACAAGAGGGTGCAAACTGGCTGTGCCTGTCCCCACATGGGGTTTGTTCATTTCCTTTGAGTAGGTAAAACACTGGCATGGGTAGACAGTGATGTTGTGTATACATAATGCAATGCCTAGGGTACAACGACTAAAAATCCTATATAAATGCTCAAAAGCACTATAGATTAGTCAAAATGAAATTCAAAAAAATATTCAAGTAAACAGTAAGAAGGCAACACAAAGAAGGAAAGAAATGAAGAATGGAGAGAAAAAAAGTACAAAAACAAATTAAATTAAATTAAATGCCATGTTAACATACCAATTATTAAATTAAACATACTGTAGTTATATTTTAGTGGTCTAAACTCATAAATTAAAATATACAGATTAGAAGCATAAATTGAAACCAAAAAAACAAACCCCACTATGTTCTCTACAAGACATACATCAAGTTCTCTGCAGTAACATGAATAAGTTGAAGATAAAATGATGGAAAAATACATAAAGATACATCCTTAATGAAGTCATCCATCAGTAAAAGCAGATCTCAGATAAAGTACATATTAATATCAGATAAGGTAGACCTCAGAGTAAAGAAAAATATGAGGTTCAAGGATATATTACTTAATGATAAAAGGATCAATCCACAGAAACATGTAGCAATTTTTAATATGTTTGAACCAAACAGCAGAGTTGTATAATACATGAATCAAAACCTGATAGGAATGAAAGGAGAAATAGAGAAAATCCAAGTTATATTTGGATACTTTAATGTCTTCTCTCAAAAACTGATAAAACAAGTGGACAAAAAAAAGTTATACTGAAAATAGGAGAACATAACACCATCAACCAATGAGATCTAATGAACATTTATAGAACATACAGCAGATTATGTATGCTTAAAACACTAAAAAAGCATTTTTCATTTGTCAAAATAAAACATTTTATGAGCCATAAAACAAAAGTTGATAAATTTAAAAGAATTTAAACATAGTGTGTTCTTTGACTGTAATTAAATTAAGATAGAAATAAAAACAGGTAGGAGGATAATCTCCAAACACTTGGAAACTAACCAACAGAATTCTAAATAATACAGGAGTCAAATAAGATATCTTAAGAGAAATTAAAAAAATACATTGAACTGAGTGAAAAATAAAAAATATCAATATGTGTGGGATAGTAGTATTGAGAGGGAAATAGCATTAGATGCATTTGTTAGAAAAGAAATGTCTCCAATCAATAATCTAAGCTGTCATCCTAAGGACCTAAAGAAATAACAAAATAAGTATAAAGCAAATAGAATGAAGGAAATGATAAAAGAGTAGAAATCAATGAAATGAAAACAGAAAATCAGTAGAGGAAATCAATGTAATAAAATCCTGGTTCTTTGAAAAAAATCAATAAAATTGAAAAGCCCTCAGCAAGACTGACAAAAAAAAACCAGATTGAAGATACAAATTACTAATATTCAGAATAAAATAGGTGATGTAACTACTGATCCTACAGACATCAAAAAAAGAAATAAGAGAATATTATGAACAACTCTAATCATATAAGTTTAACAAATTAGATGAAACTGACCAATTCCCCAAATAACAGAGGCTACTGCAGCTCATACCTATGTGAAACTGATTATTGATTCCCTCTATGACTATTAAGGAAATGAAATTTGCAATAAAAACTCTGGACAGAGAACTATAAAGGCTTAGGTGGTTTTGTTGAGGTCTACCAAAGAATAATTCATAGTAATTCCATAAAATCTCCTCCAGAAAATAGAAGCAGAGAAAATACATAAAATTTCATTTTCCAAACTTTTATTATTCTAATACCAAAACTAGACAAATAGTACAAAAATGAAAACTATGGATAAATATGCTTCATGAGTATAGATGTTAGAATTTTTAACAAAATATTAGCAAATATAATTCAACAATATATGAAAGGAATTGTACACTATGACCAAATTGGGTTTATTCTAGATATACAAAGCTGATTCAATGTCCAAAAACCAATCAATGATTTCAATTCATGATAAAAATAAAAAGTCTCAGAGAACCAGGAATGGAGAGGAACTTTTGCAACTTTTAAGAGCACATCTACAAAACCTTACTGCTAGCAGCATGCTAAATACTGAAAGGTTGAATTCTTCCCCCTAAGTGTGTGAATAGAATGAAGATATTTGCTCATATCTCTACTTTTCCACATAATACTGGAGGTTTTAGATAGTGCAATAAGGGGAAATAAAAGGAAGTAAAAGATACAGTTAAAAACAAAGAAATATCTGTCCCTTTTTTTTTCCAGATGACAGGATTATCTGAGTCTTCTGGAATTCCTGAGTATACCAGGCAACTTTCTCCTTTGGGCTTTTGCCTTACTGGTCCCTCATTCCTGGATTATCCTTCATCCAGGCATTTGTATCACTTATCATTTTCTTACCAAATCAGGTTGTGCCAAATGATATCATCCCAGAGATCATCTTTTATTACCTTTTTATTTATACCAACTTCTTGCTCTCTGGCATTGTTTTTCTCCAGAGTATTTATTGCCTTTATTTCAATTAGAATAAGAACACCTAACAGGCAAGGATTTTTGATGTTTTGTTCTTTGTTGTAGTTACAACAGAAAAAACAGTGGTATATAGTAGCCACTTCTTAACTATTGGAAATTGTCAGCATTTCAGAAGTAAAATAATGAGAATCTTTATCTCCTGGTTTTGAATTCTGCATTTAAGCTATACTGACTGAATGGTTATCCTTTCATGCTTTCAAAAGTTCATAACTTTCCTAATTTTTTTGCTCTTAACATTCCCATACAACCTAAATTTTTAACTCAAGTTCACGTCTTTATCTCTTCCCCTTGTGTTCTTGCAAAAGCACATTCAAACTCTCCATCAAGAGCCACAGCAGAAAAATTCTGTCTCACAGGGGGAAGAGTGATTGTATATTTTCCAGTGGGCTGAGGGGAATGTCAGCCTCCTTTCTGTCTACCACGAGTGTAATTGGGAGGACCCTCTGGAACTTACTAAAGAATAAAAACAAAGGGAATGGAGCAAGTTACCCCAGAAGTGCTTTAAATGGAGTTCATAAAATGACCCATAAGAAAGGAATATTTTAAAATCTATTCTCCTTATTCTGCTTAGGTTACCTAAATCTTCTCAGAGGAATGCTATTACTTTGTTAGGACCAATGAGTTCTAAAGTCTAACAACATTATTTATTTAAAATAGAATAAAAAAAGAATGAAATACTTAGGAATTAAATTTGCAAAAGTGAAAAATATACATTCTGAAAAGTAAAAATATGACTGAAAGAAATTAAAGAAGACCTAAATAAATGAAAAGACATTCCATTTTTATATATTCAAAGACTTAATAATATTATTAACATAGTAATGATCTCCAAATTGATTTACAAATCAGGCTCTATCAAAATCCTAGCTTACTACTTTGCAGGAATTGACAAATGATTCTAAGATTAATCTGAAAATTCAAGGGACTCAAAGTAGCCAAAACAATTTTGAAAAAGATGAAAAATGTTGAAATAATCGCACTTGCTTATTTTAAAGCAATAATTTAAAGAGACTGTAATCTAGACAGTGGAGGATATGTCTAGTTATAAAGATATTCATGAAGATCATTGAGTAGAATTGAGAGTGCAGAAATAAATCATCATATTTACAGTCAATTAATTTTCAGTGGTGACAGGACCATTTGTCTTTTCAACAAATGGTGCCAGGACCACTGCATATCCATATGAAAATTATGAAGTTGGACCCTACCTCACACCATATACTATATAACTCAAAAAATTAACTCAAATTGGATCAAAACACTAAAGCACTAAATATATAAAACTTCTCAAAGAAAAATATGTGTAAGACATTGGGACATTGGATTAGTCAATGATTTCTTAAATATGATACCATAAGCCCAAGTAACAAAAAAAAGATAATTGGTGTATCATCAAAAATTAAAAATTTAATACTTTGTTCTTCAAATAACCCTATCAAGAATATAAAGACACACGAAATAGTAGAATATTTTTTCAAATCATAGATCTTGGAGAGGACTTTTATGTAGAATATATAAACAACTCTTACAGCTCATCAATAAAACGGGCAATAAAATATGGGCAAAGGATTTGAGTAAACGTTTCTCCAAAGAAAGTATGTAAGTGACCAATAAGCAAATGAAGATATGCTCAACATTATTAGCCATCAAGGAAATGTATATCAAAACCATAATGAGATATGGTATATCTACTAGGATGTTTATAATCAAAAAGACAGATAAGAACAAGTATTAGTGAGATGTGGAGAAGCTGGAATCCTCAGACACTGCAGGCAAAATGTAAAATGGTACAGCTGCATTGGAAGAACAGTTCCTAATTTCACTGATTAATGTATGCTCAAGGGAAATGAACTCATATGAAGACACAAAAGCCTGAACACAAATGTTTATAGCACTGGTGTTCATAATAAGTAAATAGTATAAACAATGAAAAATTCCATTAATAGAAGAATAAATAAAAAATGCATTATAATCATGCAATGTAATGTCATTTGACAATTTGAAATATGAAACATTGATTCATATTACAACATGGGTGAACCCTGAACACCTCATAGTTAGAAGCTGGACACACAAGACTGCATACTGTATGGTCCCATTAATGCAGTCCTAGTAGGCAAATCTAGAGAGAGAGAGAAAGTAGATTAGTGGATGCCTCAGGCTACTATGGGGATAGGAACTGAGGGTATAGTGTTACATTTTGGAAATGCCAATATTTTAAAATTGAAGTAATAGATGCACAACTCTGAATATATACCAAAAGCCACAAAATTGTGTACTGTAAATGGTTGGTTTTATTATATGAATTATATCTCTATAAAACTATTTTTAAAAAGACAAAAGTAACCTGTGTATATCAACATATCTATAAATATTTGTATATGGAACCATCTGTATCTGTATTAAGCTAAACAAGAATTCTTACTGATATCCCCACCTGTCTTCCATTACTCCATGACCTGTTCTAGCCTCCTCCTCCCTTTGCATATCTGCAAATTACTACTCCAACAGTGAAAAATGGGTCCTCCCATCAACTGTCCATTTATTCAAATGTTTATTTCAATGTACATGTATAGCACTATCAGAATCGTTAACCACATCTTCACATGAAATAACTTTATCAACTGGACTACAGAGCCATGTGTATCTTTTGGTCTTTTTGCTTTTTAGCCTTTTGTCTTACAGACTCAATTCCTCCAAAGTTTCTTAGGTCAGCACATTTCCTCCCTACCCCTTTCAGCAAGTTGGTAACATACATTTGCAATGCAGTTAGATTGTTTTATCACAGTCTTCATTTCTTCTTTGAGTCTCTTAATTTCCAAAATGATCTTTTTAAGTGTACACATATTAAGGTGTACTCTTTGTTCTCAAAAAGTTCTATGATTTTGACAGATGCATAGTCATGTATCCCTTATTGTAATATCATAAAGAACAGTTTAATTGCCCTACAAATTCTCTGTGCTCCACCTATCCAACCTTTCCTCCTCTCCCTGAACTCTTGGCAACTATTTAACATTTTATTGTCTCTCTAGTTTTGCCTTTCCAGAATGTCATATAAATGGAATCAGAGTATGTATCCTTTTCTGCCTGGCTTATTTTACTTAGTAATATAAACTTAAGGTTTCTCTGTGTATTTTTTCAAATAGATTGCTCATTCATTTTTACCACTGAATAATATTTCATTGTAAAGATGTACCACATTTTTTAATCCATTCTGTGGATGAAGAATATCTTGGTCACTTCCAGTTTGGCTTTGTAAGAAACAACCAAACTGTCTTTTGAATTTTCAGCAAGGAATGAGAATTCTTATGATGAGTATCCTTGTTGGTATTTGCTATTGTCAAATTTTTGGATTTTAGCAATTCATTAGGTGTGTTAATGTTATCTCATTGTTTTACTATGCAGTTCCCTAGTAGCAAATGATGTTGAGCACCTTTTCACATGCTGCTTTGACATATCTATTTGTTCTTTGATGAGGTGTTTGTTCAAATGTTTTGGCATTTTTAATTGGGTTCTTTATTTTCTTACTGAGTCTTAACTGTTCTTTGTATATTTTGGAAACAAGTCCTTTATCAGATATGCTCTTTGTAAGTACATTCTTTCAATGAGGCTTTTCTTTTTCATTCTCTTAACAGCATGTCTTGCAAAGCAGAAACTTTAAATTTTAATCTTTACTAATATCAACTTTATATTTTATGGACCATGGTTTTGATGTACCTAAAAGCTCACCACCAAGCCCAAAGTCATATATTTTCTATGTTTTCTTCTAGATTTAGGTCTGTGATCTGTTCTGTGTTACATTTTGTGAAAGAGATAACATCCGTGTTTAGGTTGCCTTTTTTCTTCCCTCCTTCCTTCCTTTCTTTCTTCTGCTGCTGATGTTATTGAAAAGACTATCCTTTCTCTTCTCTATTGAATTGCCTTTGTTCTTTGTCAAAGATTAACTCTATTTTGTTAGTTTTATTTTTGAGCTTCTGTTTTATTCCACTGATCTGTATATTGAGTCTTCCAATCATTCTGTCTTGATTACTGTAGCTTTACAGTAAGTCCTGAGTCGGGCATCCTCAGTCCTCCAACTTTGTCCTTCTACTTCAATACTGTGTTGGCTAGTGTGGGTCTTATGAATTTTCATTTAAACTATAGAACCAGTTTGTTGATATACATAAATAGCTTGCTGGAATTTTTACTGAGAATGCATTGATTTTATAGGTCATGTTGGAAAGAATTGACATCTTAAAAATATTAAGTCATCTAATAATGGACATAGAATTTCCTTCCATTTATTTTGATCACCTTTGATTTCTTTCTCCAGAGTTTTATAGTTTTCCACATATATATTGTTACTTATTTTTGTTAGATTTATACCAAAGTATTCTTCCCTTTTCAGTGGGCTATTTTAAATGGAATTGTGATTTTAATTTCAAATTTAATTTCTTAGGAATATACAGGAAAGCAATTAACTTTTGTATATGTCCTTCCCTTCTGTATTCCAATTATTACTTATTAGTTCCATGAGATTTTTGTTGATTCTTTAGGATTTTCTACATAAACAAAGAACAAAGACAGTTTTATTTCTTCCTCTCTAATTTTTATGCCTTTATTTCATATTTTTGTCTTATTGCATTCACTCAAACTTCAAGCACAGTATTGAACAGGAGTGGTGAGAAGGGCCATGCAGGCCTTATTCTCCATCTTAGAGGAAAAACATGCAGTTTCTCATAATTCCCTCTCTTCTTAATGCATTATATCCTGATATTTTAGTTTCTTTGTTTCTTTTATCCTATGTCTCCATCCCATCTTAGACCTGTTATGATAGGAAAGACAGTGGGAATCATATGAACTTTCATTTAAATTATTATTTGGATCTTGGTCAAATTAATTAAACTTCTTTGCATTTTACTTTTCTCATTCTAAATTAGGAAAATTTAACAGTGGGTTGTGGTGATGATTATTTGGAGAAATCTTTGTAAAAACCTTTTTATTCCTTTAACACAGGAATACCTAACTTTGATTGAGACTTTCTGCTAAATTCTTGGGATGCAACTCTGAATAAGACATTTGTTCTTAGATATGTCTTATAAGATAGGTTCAGCCCTCTGAAAACTGTATTGGAAAAAAAAGTCAAGATCACAACACATTTGAATAAATAATTATAAGTACTATGAGATCTGTTAGTTCATACAGATATTTACTAAGTAGAAGCTATCATCTATATTATTGTTCCTTTTTCAAGTTATTCACTCTTCCTGAGTTGTCAAAAGAGCTCTTGACATTCCCTCTTTCCTGGGTATCTTCTTTGTTTCCATTTCACAAACTCAGTATAAGAAATTTTCCACCGACTCTCTAGTTTCTGCATCATTCTCACCTGTTTCTCCTCTTTTCACATACATATCTCAAAAGTTTCTGTATCTGGAATATGTATAGCAACATTATTTTGTTTGGTAACATGTATATTTTGGTTCTATATAGTTCATATGGTATACTTATGGACTAATTCAAATATAATATTATAGAGGGCAGGGTGATGATAATTATATTTTTATATAAAGCAAGTTAAGCATGTAAAAACTGTTTTTTCATAACACTAATCTGACTATTTATTATGCAACACATCTTTGCACAGTCCAATATGATTCTTGGGCTCCATCCTTTACATTTTGTAAAGAATAGGAAGATTAAAGAAAGGCTTTTTATATATGTGACTGTATGGGATTACCCATCTTAATTTTGTGTTTTAAATAAAATTACCTATAATATCTTGGCTTCTGTAGGACAGTGTTGTGTTACTAGGCAAGGCCTTGCTACCTGCAGTGACAAATTAAAAAATTTGGCCTTAAAACACGAAGCAATTTGTCTTTCTTGTCTCTCCTTACTTTCTTAAAAATAAGCTAATGAAGAAATATGTGTAGAGGTGTTGGCTGGGGCTTGCAGGTGCATATGTCTGTGCCATGTGTTTAAAAACATTATAATAAGTACTGTTTCTGAAATTCTCAGCAGTTTCTGCTGACTCTTTAATCTCTCCAAGCTCTTCAGTGCATCAGCAATTTTGTAGTTAATTTGGAACACGTTCTAAATATTCTCCACCAAAATTCTGAAGGCAGTGTCATAATGAATGAGTAGAGGCCTTGCATAGACCCTTGATAACACCTGGTGTGTTTGCTGTTCATTCAAAGAAAAGCAGTATTTCAACACACACCTGGCTGTTTCCTAGAATTTACTCACTAAGTTGCCCTTTTGACTAATGATTACTTTGTCAGTTGTTCTAGAAAATGTATGTGATTCCATTTGCAAATTACAATGCATTTTGCTTCCATGGATTGAAATCTTTATTTTGAGACAGTTGCTCTCTGTTGTCTAAGCTAACTGTACCACTGTTTTTTATACTACTTTAAAGAATAAGTACTTATTCCTTACAGAAAAGAAATTAAGAAAAAACTCTGCTATCCAAAACTTTAGTTTGATAGGCAGTACCAAAAAAACACTTAGCTTGTTTGTTTTATAAGAATAAAGATAACCTATCCCTGAGTCTGGGTCTTTTGGTATGTGAGCTACTATGTGATGTAATTATTGGGATATAAGATGAATAAATATTAATTAGACATTTAAGTGACTAAAGTAAGAATTCCCATTTAAAATAGAGATTGTGTGTGTGTGCCTGTGTGTGTGTGTGTGTTAATAGTTATTAAATTTCTACTATATGCCAGGGTCCTTCATAAATATCAATCCTCAGAACAAAGCTGTTACTGTGTATTATTTATCAACACTTTTCAGATTTGGAAACAAAGACTCACAGGGCTGAAACAATTTGCCAACATATTAAGTTGTGGATATTTGAGTCATTGGTAATCTCTGACTAAAATTCCAGTATTGTTTGCAATGTAAAAACTTCCCTTTAGATAATCCTCTAATGAGAAATAGTAAAAGATTAATTAAGTTAACATGCTGTTTTCCTGTACAACAAAAGAACATTTACAGTAAATATTTATTTTAGATTAGATTTTGTGTATATATAATGCATATGCTCACCTTCCTTTTTGCTTTTATATATGCAATGTGTTTATACACACAGATTTTCAATATACATGTTCAAATACTTCATCTTCTCATATCTGTGACTTTACCAATGGGAAGTGATATAATAGCAAGATTAATAATTTTTTTAAAAATTGAGTTTATGGTAGTTTTTAATATGAATAGTATGTTTTATATTTCAACTTGCTTTGCACAAATTATAATACATTTATAGACCTAATTTATATAAATATAATTTTAATGTTTGAAAACAATTAGATGACAGATTATAAGAGTAACATGGTCAAAAAGAAAATTTATATAATTGTGACTATTGGAGCTAGTTGTTTTTAAAATATACACTGATCTCCAGATGATAAGGTTAATTTTAAATTCAACATAAGTACCATTTATATACATCAAATTCTGGTATGATGATCTTATTCTTTCAGCATTATTTTGTTTTTGTTTATGAAATCTAAATACTTGGCTAAGCTAAATGAAGGTATCTTTTAACTCTCAAAATTAAGAGTTTTTACATTATCTTAAAATATTTAGGAAGAGCCTACAGAAGAAGATTTTCCAAATTTTCCCTTTGATCTTCTTAAAAATTATTATTTCTTCTACATAGCCCCTGTAAAACCAGGGAGTGAAGGAAAGAATCTGTGAGAAAGAGAGCAGTATTTAGACTTTGGAGTGGAACTTGTAGCCAAATAAATTGAGTATCTGTGGAGATACAGGGACCAGATAACAAATATCTATTTCCGGTACAAGGGGAGAAAGGTGGTGTTTCAAACCGTACTTGATGGGAGAAAGTTCAAGAAAACAAGGTTATAAATCAATAGAGATATTTTAAATAAAAGCTTTTAACTCCTCAGCATGCCTTCAGAATATACATTACATAGAGGTGATTGCCCTAACACAGAACAATATTGTTTCTTTCTGAAATGAAAGGATTTGTCAAAATCTGGTTCTTTGTGATATTTAAGTTTCATACATGAATGTTTGAATTATTATTTACTTTGTGGAAGGAAGAAGAGAACTAATTTTTTAAATTGACAATTATATTATCATTATCAGTTAGATGTAAAATCCATTCTTTCACAAACAAGCAATAATTTTGACCCTGGTTTATTCAGTTTCAATTCCAGGCACACACGTGAATCATTTATCTCCTGGGACATGGCAGCCTCCCCATTCATCTCTCAAATCCCCACAATCAATATGACTTGGTAGTTAGTGGAGAAAAGACATTAGTTGACAAAGATAATATTAACCATTGACATTGAGTTATTTTTATGTAACCAAAACCTTATCATTTCTGAGACAAGAGTACATAAAGTACATAATGTGAAAATGAGAAAAAATTTAAAATTTACTCCAAATCATATCCAAAAAATGATTAAAAATAACTTAATTTTTCAAAGATTAGCAGTTTGGTGGTGCACAGTCCCTTTTATCTTGACAAATGAATCATTAACCTTTGATTTTAAAATTATAAAAGACCCCATTTATTGAAATATTTGGAGCCTCTATGCTATCATAAAATATGTCTTTTTTGGAAATCAAAAATTAAACCCAAAGAAGGAAAATAACATGTACATACAGTATTAGGAAAGCTAACCACTTTTACAATTCTCTCTTTCAGGAAAGAACAGTGACCATCAGAAGACAAACTGTAGGAGGATTTGGATTAAGCATAAAGGTAGCTATTCTTTCCAGTCTGTCCTTACAAAAGCCATGGATAATGCCTGCATTTCTGTGTATTTCAATTTTTTGCTGATCAACAATTACATAAGAATGACTATAGCAAACTCCTCAATATTTGGCTTGAAATGTAAATTAGGTAGATTCTCACAAAACCTTAGCCACCTTCTGATTTGGAAAGTTTGGGAAATTATTTTGGAATTTTATGTTACCTGACATTAAAAGTAAGGCATTAATTTTCTTTATCTGTTTTCTTATAAAATATCAAATATGATGCTGTAGTGTCCATATCTAACTCTAACCAGCCAGATTAGGACATACTGAATGATCAGATAGATCCAGAACAAATTTTACACTAATAATAGTAAGTTAAGTGTTAGTTGTATTCTATTCAATTTTTTCTTTTGTTTGAATTGCTTTTTTTTAAAGAAATCAGTAAAATCTGATGTTTCAATGCCAAGTATATAAGGTAGACTTAAACTTTTAGCATCTAGTTTATTTTTAAAAATGACCATTTGTTCATTTCCATGTATTATTAAATTTTAAAGGGCTTTTCTTACTTTATATGTTGACTGTTTATTATGTGCCATACATGCAATTTATCACCATTAAAACAAAACATAAATATAAAGAGGGCTGAAAATTATGTAAATCGTGAAAAAGCTCAATAACTTTAAATGCCTTTTAGAAACCTATATCTCTGCATAGATAAATGAAATTCAACTTTTTTGGGTTAGGCATTTGCCTATGTATGGTGAAAATCATACATCTCAAGTTTATATTTATGAAATGTTAAAAAGGCTCAAGTTACATATGTTTGGAAAGTAGAACTCTAAATTTAGTGACTATCAGCTCTATTGACATTATGAAAATGACTCAGAAAACTGATCAATGTGGAATAGCATTGTGTTGTCAAGTGAGAGTATTACTAAATAACATGTTAGATTTAAAACATATATTTTACTTTTACTTTATCATCAACTAAGACCAGGAAGGCATGGAAGCATGCAGAACAAATTATAGGATGTGGAAATTATGCCAGGGTAGTTTTCTCATTCAATATATAAGGTTTTTGTTTTTGTTTCTTTTTTCTGCCATATTAGAGATACTGCTGTGAAAGATATAAAGATACCACAAAATATTGCAAAATGTTCATGAAAAGAAAACAAAAGCTGAGTGTAAATAAAACTTACTTGTGTGAATTGGTTTCATTTAAGATAAGCATTTTAACTGACTAGGCACTGACTTTTTCCAATAATAGAGCTAAAATAATTTTGTATAGGCCAGAAATTTTCTTTATTTTCTATTTCCATTTATAGTATTAGCACAGTAATGAAATGTTATTTGTTTTTTTCTAAAATGCCACATTTTAAGATAGACAGTTTTTAATATATCAAGACTTTTGCCAAATGAATAATTTCAGGTTAACATTTTCATTATTACAATCCAAAGAAAACTCTTATGCAAATAATAGAGTAACTTTCTAAGTCAAATATGTGTATTTTCCATTCAAAATATTGGCCACAAAGCAACATTTGAACTGTGATCAATGCCATATATTAGGTAGTTTGACAAAAGAGAAAATTATTTTATAATTTTATGATGCACAAACTAAACAGCAGTATGGAGGGTTCTGGAAAGATGGTGAAGATGGGAAGATGGTAGTTTCAGATAGAGCTTGAAACTACCTTTTATCACCTATATACCAAATCTGTGTCTACACAGTTAGCATTTCACATTGAAGAATGGAGACAAAAGTGAAAACCTTCTATACAATGAGGGAGAGAAAGATCAAATTAAAAAAAGAAAGAAAAGGCAGGAGAGACAGAGACTCAGTAACTGTGGGAACTCCATCCTTGGCACAGCAATAAGCAGAAGGGGTGGGGTGGGAGGATATTGCTGAGAGAGCCAGGCATGGACTCTGCCCTGAGGTGCAGGAAAAAATCTTGTAGTTTAAAGTACAACCAGACCATAAGTGAAAAATCCAAGTTTTGGAACTAAACATCCACTGTTTGGAAAGAAAAACATTGGAGGCATTCCAGGATCAGAGGAGCTGGCTGGCACCATTGTGCCCATTCTGCACATCTTAGTGCAGCCAAGGGAGGATTTCAGTGTGATCCACCAGTCCCACCTTGTTGTCTGCTGTTACCCACCAGCCCAGACCCCATCAGCAGAACCATGACATTTCCAGGTTCACAGGGAGGGTGCTTTCCCAGCACCAGAAAAAGCCTGTCTCAAACTTACTCTGCCTCCAGCTTTCCAAAAACACAAGACACACACAATCTGCACAGAGGGCCCTCCTACCCAAAGCCAATCCTTCAAGACTTGGAGAGCAGGCACTTTCTACTAATTCAAAGAACCAAGCACAGAAAATCATGCAAAATGAGGAGACAGAAGAATATGCTCCAAGCAACAGAACAAGAAAAAAAAAAAAGAAAAAATCTGAAAGGAAGAGATATAACCAGTCTTGCTGATAAAGAGTTTAAAGTGATGGTTATAAAGATACTCAGTGGACTTAACAAAAGAATTTTGGAAGTCAAAGTGGACCTCAAAATAGAGAAAGCCTTAAAAAGGAACAATCAAAGATTAATAATCCAATAGGTGAAATAAAAAATAAACTGGAGGGAATCA
Organism: Manis pentadactyla; assembly: GCF_030020395.1. NCBI lineage: Eukaryota > Metazoa > Chordata > Mammalia > Pholidota > Manidae > Manis > Manis pentadactyla. The sequence goes on along the minus strand of NC_080021.1, from coordinate 86,062,546 downwards.
TCAGCAGACTAGAGGATGCAGAAGAACAGATCAGTGACTTGGAAGACAGAGTGATGGAAAGCACTCAAGCTGAACAACAGAAAGAAAGAAAGGAGTGAAAAGAAATGAGGATAGGTTAAGAGAGCTCTGGGAAAACATCACACATCATAACATCCACATTATAGGAGTTCCAGAAGGAGAAGAGAGAGAAAGGAGTAGAAGATTTATTTGAATAGATATTAGCTGGAAACTTCCCTAACTGGGAAAGGAAGCAGTCTACCACAGAGAGTTCCAAATAAGATGAACCCAAGGAAGGCCACACAAAGATACATCATCAAAATGTCAAAGATCAAGACAAGGGGAGAATCTTAAAAGCTGTAAAAGAAAAACAATTAATTACATGTAAGAGAGACTCCAGTAAGGTTATCAGTTGCTTTTTCTCTAGAAATTCAACAGGCCAGAAGGGAACAGTATGATATTTTATTTATTTATTTATTTATTTTTAGGAGCGAGCAAGGTACAGGCTTTTATTTAGAAATTAAGTGAGAGAATAGAGCTCCTAGCTCAGACCAGAAGGAGACAAGAAAGCCCATGGTGGTGTGTTGTCTAGGGGGTTTTATAGGCAGTTGAGGATTTTTTGAGAAAAAAACTTAGGGGTGTGGACTTGCATCACCTGCCCTGTACTCAAGGTGGGCTGGGTCAAAGTCTGATTGTTAGGACTGACAGCAGAGTCACAGATTATGCTGATATCCTTGCAGAACACTCAAACATTTTAGGCTGTTGCTTCTGGCTTTTTGACTTTTAACTGATCTTACTGAAGATGTTTATATTTTTAGGTATCTTTCTCTAGAGAATTAGTGTGACCTTGACTTTGCATAATGCTTAACAGAGTTTCAAGGGGGATTTCTTTGCCCATTGTTACATTGCTTTGACTGTAAATATTCCACCTTGCTTTTCTCGGAGGCTCTCACTTTACTCTGACTACACTCATGGTCTCTGTCTCATTCCCCCCTCTACAGGTGGAGACCCTAGCTGCTGCTAGGGAAAGGGGGCGATGACTGCTCTGGCTGCTTCATGCTGAGAAGGGGTGCATAAAGGGTGCAGTTAGGTCTCCATCAGTGGTCATTCGAGAGGGCTTCAGAAGATGGGCACTTCTAGGTTCCATTTCTATTACTATTCGCAGTTTTGTGACTTAAATGACAATGGTTAAAGATCTGATGAGAGCATACTGTAAGACAGTTGACAGGGAAATTTGGATATTTCTCTGAAGTTATCCTGGATGACCCCCAAAGATGACGCCGGGGTTCTTGTTCACGAAGCCGATGAATGAGTTTCACAAACACTCAAGGTAGGAGAGCAAGGTACAGGCTTTTATTTAGAAATTAAGTGAGAGAATAGAGATCCTGGCTCAAGCCAGGAGGGGACAAGAGAGCCCAACAGTATGATATTTTAAAAGTACTGAATAGAAAAAAAAAATCTGCAACCAAGAATACTCTATCCAGTAAGGTTATCACTAAGAATTTAAGGAGAGATAAAGAGCTTCATAGATAAACATAAGTTCAAAGAGTTCCACTACTAAACCAGCTTTACAAAAAATGTTAAAAGGACTCATTTAAGAAGAAAAGAACATAAGTAGAAGCAAGAAATTTAAGAAAGGAAAAAATTTCCACTGGCAAAGCAAAAATAATTTTTTTTTTGCTAATTACTTAGGTCAATTACTTAACAGCCAGTATGAAGGTCAAAAAGACAAAAATAGCAAAAGCAATTATATCTGAAAATTAATTAAGGGAATCACTTATTTTAAAAAGTGAGAAAGAAGATATACACATTAAACATGGAGGAAGGGGAGTAAGAAATGTAGTGCTTTTAGAATGCATTCAAACTTAAGTGGCCATAAGCTTATTGTAGATTTTTATTTTTATAAGATGTTATATAAGAAGCACATGGTAACCACAAACCAAAAACTTGTAATAGATACACTAAAAAGAGAGAGATGGGAACCCAGCTGTAACATAGAAAGAAGTTATAATACTAAAGAGAAGAGAGCACAAGAGGAAAAAAGGGTCAGAGAACAACAACAAAAATAAGCAAGAAACATTTAACAAAGAGGCAATAAGTAGATACAAATGGATAATTATTTTAAATGCAAAGGCTCCAATCAAAATACATAGGGTGACTGAATAGGTAAAGAAACCAGATCCATGTATTTGCTGCCTACAAGAGACTCACCTCAGACCTAAAGACACATAAAGACTGAAACTGAAAGGATGGAAGAAGACATACCATGCAAATAGGGATTTTTAAATAAAAGCTGGAGTTGCAGTACTTATATCAGACAAAATAGATTTCAAAACAGAAAGTAACAAGAGATGTCATGGATAAAATGGATAAGTCCAACAAGAGAATATAATAATCATAAACATCTATGCACCCAACTTAGGAGAACTTAAGTATATAAACCAAATAATAATAGACATAAAGGGAGAAATTAACAGCAATATAGCAATAGTAGGGGAGTTTAACTCTCCACTTAAATCAATAGAATAATCATCCAGACAGTAAATAATTAAAGAAGCAGAGGTGTTGAATGACATTTAGACCAGGTAGATGTAACAGATACATACAGAACATTCTACCCAAAAGCAACACAATGGACATTTTTTTTTCTCAAGTGCACATGGAACATTCTCCAAAAAAGAACACATATTAGGGCACAAAACATGTCTCAACAAATGTGAGAAGATTGAAATTGTATCAAGTATGTTCTCAGACTACAATGATATGAAACTAAAAATCAATAACAAGAAAAAAAAATGGAAAAAACACAAACCTGTGTAAGCTGAACAACATGCTTCTACACAATCAATGGATGAAGGAACATATCAAAGAGGAAATGTCAGTATTATTCTAATTCCAAAACCAAAACTACAGAAAAGGAAAACTACAGACCAACATACCTGATGAACATAGATGCAAAAATCCTCAAGTATTAACAAACCAAATTCAAAAACACATTAAAACATCATTCATCACAGTCAAGTGGAATTTATTCTGGGATACAAGGATGAAATAATATCTACAAATCAATCAGTGTGATACAGCACATTAACAAAAGGAAGGATGAAAACCACATGATTATCTCAATAGAGCCTGAAAAATATTTGACAAAATTCATCATCCATTCATGATAAATACTCTCAATAAAATGGGTATAGAAGGAACATACCTCAACCTAATAAAGGCCATATATGACAAACCCACAGCCAACATCATACTCAGTAGAAAAACCTGAAAGCTTTTCCTTTAAGGTCAACATAAGGACATGAATGCCCACTCTCACCACTTTTATTCAACATAGTACTAGAAATCCTAGTCATGGCAATCAGACAAGAAAAAGAAATGAAAGGCATCCAAACTGGTAAGAACTAAAGCTATCACTATTTATAGATGACATGGTACTATATACAGAAAACACTGAAGACCCCATCAAAAAACTGCTAGAACTAACAAATGAATTCAGCAAAGTTGCAGGATAAAAAATCAATACACAGAAATCTGTTGCATTTCTGTATACAAATGATGAACTAGCAGAAAAAGAAATCAGGAAAACAATTCCATCTGCAGTTGGTTCAAAAATAATAAAATACCTAGAAATAAACCTATTCAAGGAGGTGAAAGACCTGTATTCTGGAAACCATGGTATATGGATGAAAAAAAAGACACAAATCAATGGAAATCTAGCCTATGCTTAAGTATGGGAAGACTTAATATTTTCAAATGGCTAATCTACCCAAAGTAATTTACAGATTCAATTAAATCCCTATCAAAGTACCAATGGCATTTTTCAATGAACTTGAGCAAATAATCCTAAAATTTATGTGGAACTACAAAAGACCCCAAATAGCCAAAGCCACCTTGAGAAAGAACAGAGCTGGGGATAACATGCAACCTGATTTCAAGCCATACTACAAAGATACAGTGATTAAGATAGATGGTACTGGCACAAGAAAAGACCCATAGATTAATTGAACATAATTAATAGAAAGCCCAGAAATAAACCTATGCATATATGGTCAATTAATATATGATGAAGAAGTCATGAATGTACAATGGGGAAAAGACAGTCTCTTCAGTAAATGGTCTTGGAAAAACTGGATAGCCACGTGTAAGAGAATGATTGCTATCTTAAACTACACAAAAATAAAGTCAAAATGGATAAAGACCTAAATATAAGAAATGAAACCATAGAACTCTTAGAAGAAAACATAGGTAAGAATCTCATGTTAGTTGTAGAAATAGAAGTACACTGTAGAGAATATAAGCAATAATACTCTAATATCTTGGTATAGTAATGGGGTTACTACACTTATGGCAAGCTAGTAGTAATGTACATAATTATTGAATTACTATTTTATATATATGAAACCAATATATATCATTTTTACTCCAGCCAAACAAAAAGAAGTACAAACATCAGTATTTTTATTTAGAATATTACCTACTCATCTTTAAGACTTTCCTTTTAGGTTTTTCCATTTGGTTTTCTCAGTACTTACCTCTGATCTTTGCTTCTATTTTTAAACTATCTTTTTTTCTGTTAATATATATCAAAATGTGATCGTTTATTCATTTATTTATTTCAAATAGCAGTTATTTTATATATATATATGTTTTTCCTTTTTACCCTGTCATTTGTGAATCAGATAAACTATAAACTGTGTTTATCTATTTGCATTTTCTTTAGATCTAGGTGTTCAAAAATATTATATATGTAAATAAAAGTTAAGAAATTATTCTAGCATAAATGCAGAATTAATATTTTAATGTAAACCATTTACTTATTTGTCTACTTATTTATTTGTTTAATTATTGCTGGAACAATTCCAGCCAACAATATAACTATTCACATAAATATGTAAGCATGTACTTTACCTTCAGTTAAGTAATCACTGCTGGCACACAGTGGATGTTTTGTAGTTAGAATTATTAATGAACAGCTTGACTACCTCAAGTAGAGATAATGAAGGAACAGTGTGTGTTAGACAATTGAAAAGGCAATCCACGTAGTTAAGGCTCCTTATAGATGCTCCTGAATTTCACTGTACTCAGAATTTATTTACTTTTTTGTCTACTTATTTATTTGTTTAATTATTGCTGGAACAATTCCAGCCAACAATATAACTACTCACATAAATATGTAAACATCTATTTTACCTTCAGTTAAGTAATCACTGCTGCACATAGTGGATGTTTTGTAGTTAGAATTATTAATGAACAGTTTGACTACCTCAAGTAGAGATAATGAAGGAACAGTGTGTGTTAGACAATTGAAAAGGCATTAATCCACGTAGTTAAGGCTCCTTATAGATGTTCCTGAATTTCACTGTACTCAGAACACATGGAGCTGTATTACAGTGTTTCCTTCCAAAAAGCTTATCTTTTAAAACCTGACTGAAGGGTAACAAAATGTCCTTTTTGGTCAGAAAATACTAAAATACTCTAATTTGTGCTCTTAGAAGTTGGGGCCTGTTGGCTGTGCTCCACGCTGCTGACAAGTGTTGGCTCCCAGGACCCTCCTGCCACTGTGCCCGTGGTGCCTGGTAGTAAAATCCTCAGGTCTCCATGGGGAGGTCAGTGCTACAATGGTCTGTAGGCAGTATCACTGACAGGCTCCTTGTGCAGCATCCGTTTTAATGCTTTATTTACTAACACACCCCAGTGCTGCAGACTGTGGGCAGCATGGTGTCCCTGGAGCATTAAGCCTCTGTTACCTGTCCATGGACACCGTTCCTGCTCCAATACACCCTCTCCTGGCTGATTCTCCTGTAGGGGTAGTGAAGAAAGTGAGCTTTTACCTCCTTTTATTTTCTCTACCTTATTAATGAGACCATGTTGAAACTTCTGGAACAAAAATGTGTAGGTGGCTTAGAGGTTGAGGCAGTTACATGCCTTTCCAGTTCAACTCTAGGTCTTTGATTTGACGTCTTTGAAGTCCAAATGGTAGATATGATGTAGTATACACTGAAGATGATTCCCATTTCAAATTTTCCTAAAATTCCAAAAAATAAAAGGAAAACAAATGAAATAAAATGAGACAAATATTTTATTAGATTTAACTCTTTTAAGATATTTTAATAGTTAAATAAATTTTTATCCATTTTCATTTAAAGTTTTGTTGACTTCTCCTCTTATTGTTGTTTTTTCACCTTGAGAACATTTTCCATTTGCATTACTAGGACAGTCTTTTAAGATCTGAGACTCTCCTTTGAAAAGCATCACTGCTATTTTTTTTGATCATGTTTGAAGATGCTAGACCATCAGTTTGGAACACAGTAAGTCATCCAAAAAGTTTTGGCATCAGTTACATGGAAAGTTAACATAAGAATCACCTTTAGATTCTTAAAATCCCATCTTTTTTCAGTGAGAGTGTTTTACCATTAAAAGGTAGAGACCAATATTACCTAAATATCCCTGTTAATTCTAAATAAGGAACACACACACACACACATACACACACCATAGAACCAAGGCCCTCTGAGCACATGGGATATGTGTTCTGGTGCTGCCTGTGGTGCAGCAGATGTCCTGCCAAGAGGGGCGGTCACACGCACACACCTGACTTCCTTGACCCCATCCTCTGGTTTAGACAAACTATGTGTCTTCGGCTTCTGAAAATGAATTCTTTACCCCAGGGGAATGTGCCCATCCTGGGATCACAGTTTGGCTCTCTGCTTTCTTGCGGTGTATGTTATCCCCTCAGTTAGCAAATCTAATTAGAATCAAAAGGGTTCATGCAGCAGGGTTCAGAGATGAAACTTGGAGGCACGCATCCACACAGTACACCAGGCCCAGCCGTCTGCTGTCCTTAAGTGACTTCTTATCTGTGAGCCCCTATTCTGATCACAGTCATACTTAAAATAGGGGAAATGCCAGCCAAACTTTCTGACCAGAAACTCAGGACCTGCTGCTAGGGCTCTTCACTCTGTTCTCACTCCTGTTCTTCATTTTCCAGGAAGCCTTGCTCTTTCCTGCAAGCTGTTTTTACTCCTGTGTTGCTTTTTAGAGACATCCCCATATCTGCATTTGTATCTTTTTTTGGAAAATTCTTTTGGATTCTTCCTGGCTGTTGTCATTCTATTTTCCTTGATTAATACATCCCTCAGGAGTCACAGAGTTCTGTGTTTTTTTCTGTGGTATAGTTTCTGTTTTTGTTTGCCCCTCAGTAAAGTGTTAAGGTTTCCTATTTACATTTTTAAATTTCAAAAAAAAAAATCATTGTCCAAAAACTGATAAAAAATCACTAATCTTTGCACTTGTAATCACACATTCTTCTCTGTTCTTGAACTGAAACGGCTTCCCTTTGTCAAAGGTTCAGATATAATGGAAATAAAACCAATGCATCACCAAACTAGTAATTTAATAGTTTATTGTGCACACACCAGAGACAATTTGCAAACTGGTAGCACTGAAAACAAAACATGGGATGTGGCTCAGGGGTGTATGGTTCTAAAGTAGTTTATACAGTAGATTCTTCACTTACATAATAGATTCATTATGTAGTATACTGGTTATACTATTAGAATTTCCTTAAGTGACAGGGATTGGTTAAGGGTTACCTCATATTAACCTTGGGAAACAGTTCAAGTTTTGCTTATGATTCCCAGAGACAAAAACAAGAAGTCACTCAGGTCAAGTTATCTTTGCAAAATAAGCTAAATTAAGCTGTTGTGCTTGCCTAAACTGTTTTTGCCTTCCCAGGGAATTTTTATGGTTGGTCTCCATTGGTTTTTGTTTTTTTGCTATAAGAATTTTTTTTTATTTTATTTTGTAATCATTAATCTACAATTACATGAAGAACATTATGTTTACTAGGCTCTCCTCTACCCCAAGTCCCCCCCCCAAACCCCATTACAGTCTTTGTCCATCAGCATAGTAAGATGTTGTAGAATCACTACTTGACTTCTCTGTGTTGCAAAGCCCTCCCCTTTCCCCCATGCACCACATTATACATGCTAATGATAATACCCCCTTTCTTCTTCCCTGCCCTTATCCCTCCCTACCCTCCCATTCTCCCCAGTCTCTTTCCCTTTGGTAACTGTTAGTCCATTCTTGGGTTCTGTGATTCTGCTGCTGTTTTGTTCCTTCAGTTTTTCTTTTGTTCTTATACTTCACAGATGAGTGAAATCATTTGGTATTTCTCTTTCTATGCTTGGCTTATTTCACTGAGCATAATACCCTCTCGCTCCATCCATGTTGTTGCAAATGGTAGGATTTGTTTTCTTCTTATGGCTGAATAATATTCCATTGTGCATATGTACCACATCTTCTTTATCCATTCATCTACTGATGGACACTTAGGTTGCTTCCATTTCTTGGCTATTGTAAAGAGTGCTGCGATAAACATAGGGGTGCATCTGTCTTTTTCAAACTGGAGTGCTGCATCCTTAGGGTAAATTCCTAGAAGTGGAATTCCTGGGTCAAATGGTAAGTCTGTTTTGAGCATTTTGAGGAACCTCCATATTGCTTTCCACAATGGTTGAACTAATTTACATTCCCACCAGCAGTGTAGGAGGGTTCCCCTTTCTCCACAACCTCGCCAACGTTTGTTGTTGTTTGTCTTTTGGATGGTAGCCATTCTTACTGGTGTGAGATGATATCTCATTGTGGTTTTAATTTGCATTTCTCTGATGACAAGCAATGTGGAGCATCTTTTCATGTGTCTGTTGGCCATCTGAAATTCTTCTTTAGAGAACTGTCTGTTCAGCTCCTCTGCCCATTTTTTAATTGGATTATTTGCTTTTTGTTTGTTGAGTGTGTGAGGTCTTTATGTATTTTGGATGTCAACCCTTTATCGGATCTATCATTTATGAATATATTCTCCCATAATGTAGGATACCTTTTTGTTCTATTGATGGTGTCCTTTGCTGTACAGAAGCTTTTCAGCTTGATATAGTCCCATTTGTTCATTTTTGCTTTTGTTTTCCTTGCCCGGAGAGATATGTTCAAGAAGAGGTCACTCATGTTTATGTCTAAGAGATTTTTGCCTATGTTTTTTTCTAAGAATTTTATGGTTTCATGGCTTACATTCAGGTCTTTGATCCATTTCGAATTTACTTTTGTGTATGGGGTTAGACAGTGATCCAGTTTCATTCTCTTACATGTAGCTGTCCAGTTTTGCCAGCACCATCTGTTAAAGAGACTGTCATTTCCCCATTGTATGTCCATGGCCACTTTATCAAATATTAGTTGACTATATATGTTTGGGTTAATGTTTGGAGTCTCTATTCTGTTCCATTGGTCTGTGGCTCTGTTCCTGTGCCAATACCAAATTGTCTTGATTACTGTGGCTTTGTAGTAGAGCTTGAAGTTGGGGAGTGAGAGCCCCCCCACTTTATTCTTCTTTCTCAGGATTGCTTTAGCTCTTTGGGGTCTTTGGTGTTTCCATATGAATTTTTGAACTATTTGTTCCAGTTTGTTGAAGAATGCTGTTGGTAATTTGATAGGGATTGCATCGAATCTGTATATTGCTTTGGGCCGGATGGCAATTTTGATGATATTAATTCTTCCTAACCTGGAGCATGGGATGAGTTTCCATTTGTTAGTGACCTCTTTAATTTCTCTTAAGAGTGTCTTATAGTTTTCAGGGTATAGGTCTTTCACTTCTTTGGTTAAGTTTATTCCTAGGTATTTTATTCTTTTTGATGCTATTGTGAATGGAACTGTCTTCCTGATTTCTCTTTCTATTAGTTTATTGTTAGTGTATAGGAAAGCCACAGATTTATGTGTGTTAATTTTGTATCCTGCAACTTTGCTGAATTCTGTATTAGCTCTAGTAGTTTCAGAGTGGAGTCTTTAGGGTTTTTTTTATGTGCAATATCATGTCATCTGCAAATAGTGACAGTTTAACTTCTTCTTTACCAATCTGGATTCCTTGTATTTCTTTGTTTTGTCTAATTGCTAAGGCTAGGACCTCCAGTACTATGTTAAATAACAGTGGGGAGAGTGGGCATCCCTGTCTTGTTCCCGATCTCAGAGGAAAAGCTTTCAGCTTCTCGCTGTTCAGTATGATGTTGGCTATGGGCTTATCGTATATTTCCTTTATTATGTTGAGGTACTTGCCCTCTATACCCATTTTGCTGAGAGTTTTTGTCATGAATGGATGTTGAATTTTGTCGAATGCTTTTTCAGCATCTATGGAGATGATCATGTGGTTTTTGTCTTTCTTTTTGTTTATGTGGTGGATGATGTTGATGGATTTTCAAATGTTGTACCATCCTTGCATCCCTGGGATGAATCCTACTTGGTCGTGGTGTATGATCCTTTTGATATATTTTTCAATTCGGTTTGCTAATATTTTATTGAGTATTTTTGCATCTATGTTCATCAGGGATATTAGTCTGTAATTTTCTTTTTTGGTTGAGTCTTTGCCTGGTTTTGGTATTAGGGTGATGTTGGCTTCATAGAATGAGTTTGGGAGTATTCCCTCCTCTTCTATTTTTTGGAAAACATTAAAGAGAATGGGTATTATGTCTTCTCTTTATGTCTGATAAAATTCCGAGGTAAATCCATCTGGCCTGGGTGTTTTTTTCTTGGGTAGTTTTTTCATTACTGCTTCAATTTCTTTGCTGGTAATTGGTTTGTTTAGATTTTGTGTTTCTTCCTTGGTCAGTTTTGGAAGGTTGTATTTTTCTAGGAAGTTGTCCATTTCCTCCAGGTTTCCCAGCTTCTTAGCATATAGGTTTTCATAGTATTCTCTAATAATTCTTTGTATTTCTGTGGGGTCTGTCGTGATGTTTCCTTTTTCACTTCTGATTCTTTTGATGTGTGTTGATTCTCTTTTTCTCTTAATAAGTCTGGCTAGAGGCTTATCTATTTTGCTTATTTTCTTGAAGAACCAGCTCTTGGTTTCATTGATTTTTGCTATTGTTTTATTCTTCTCAATTTTGTTTATTTCTTCTCTGATCTTTATTATGTCCCTCCTTCTGCTGACTTTAGGCCTCATCTGTTCTTCTCTTTCCAATTTTGATAATTGTGACATTAGACTACTCATTTGGGTTTGGTCTTCCTTCTTTAAATATTCCTGGATTGCTATATACTTTCCTCTTAAGACTGCTTTCGCTGCGTCCCACAGAAGTTGGGGCTTTGTGTTGTTATTGTCATTTATTTCCATATATTGTTGGATCTCCATTTTAATTTGGTTGTTGATCTATTGACTATTTAGAAGCGTGTTGTTAACCCTCCATGTGTTTGTGAGCCTTTTTGCTTCCTTGGTACAATTTATTTCTAGTTTTATACCTTTGTGGTCTGAAATGTTGGCTGGTAGGAATTCAATCTTTTTGAATTTACTGAGGCTCTTTTTGTGGCCCAGTATGTGGTCTATTCTGGAGAATGTTCCATGTGCACTTGAGAAGAATGTGTATCCTGTTGCTTTTGGGTGTGGAGTTCTGTAGATGTCTATTAGGTCCATCTGTTCTAGTGTGTTGTTCAGTGCCTCTGTGTCCTTACTTATTTTCTGTCTGGTGGATCTGTCTTTTGGAGTGAATGCTGTGTTGAAGTCTCCTAAAATGAATGCATTGCAGTCTATTTCCCACTTTCGTTCTGTTAGTATTTGTTTCACATATGCTGGTGCTCCTGTGTTGGGTGCATATATATTTATAATGGTTATATCCTCTTGTTGGACTGAACCCTTTATCATTATGTAATGTCCTTCTTTATCTCTTGTTACTTTCTTTGTTTTGAAATCTATTTTGTCTGATACTAGTACTGCAACACATGGCTTTTTCTCCCTATTGTTTGCATGAAATATCTTTTTCCATCCCTTGACTTTTAGTCTGTGCATGTCTTTGGGTTTGAGGTGAGTCTCTTGTAAGCAGCATATAGATGGGTCTTGTTTTTTTATCCATTCAGTGACTCTATGTCTTTTGATTGCTGTATTCAGTCCATTTACATTTAGAGTGATTATTGATAGGTATGTACTTATTGCCATTTCAGGCTTTATATTCGTGGTTACCAAAGGTTCCAGATTACTTTCCTTATTATCTAAGAGTCTAACTTAACTCACTTAGTATGCTGTTACAAACACAATCTAAAGGTTCTTTTCTATTTCTCCTACTTTTTCTTCCTCCTTCATTCTTTATATATTCGGTATCAGATTCTATACTTTTTCTCTATCCCTTGATTGGCTTTGGGGATATTAAATTTAATTTTGCATTTGCCTCACAATTAGCTGCTCCACCCTCCCTTCCATGATTTTACTACCTCTGGTGACAGCTGTCCAACCCTAGGAACACTTCCATCTATGGCAGTCCCTCCAAAATAGACTGCAGAGATGGTTTGTGGGAGGTAAACTCTCTCAGCTTTTGCTTATCTGGAAATTGTTTAATTCCTCCTTCAAATTTAAATGATAATCTTGCCGGATAAAGTAATCTTGGTTCCAGGCCCTTCTTTTTCATGGCATTTAATATATCATGCCACTCCCTTCTGGCCTGTAAGGTTTCTGCTGAGAAGTCTGTTGTTAGTCTGATGGGCTTTCCTTTGTATGTGATCTTATTTCTGCCACTGGCTGCTTTTAACAGTCTGTCCTTATCCTTGATCTTTCCCATTTTAATTACTATGTGTCTTGCTGTTGTCTTCCTTGGGTCCCTTGTGTAGGGGGATCTGTGGATCTCCACGGCCTGACAGACTATGTCCTTCCCCAGATTGGGGAAGTTTTCAGCAACTACCTCCTCAAAGACACTTTCTATCCCTTTCTCTCTCTCTTCTTCTTCTGGTATCCCTATAATGCGAATATTGTTCTGCTTGAATTGGTCACACAGTTCTCTCAATATTCTTTCATTTTTAGAGATCCTTTTTTCTCTCTGTGCCTCGGCTTCTTTGTATTCCTCTTCTCTAGTTTCTATTTCATTTATTTTCTCCTCCACCGTATCCAACCTACTTTTAATACCCTCCATCGTGTTTTTTAACGATTGGATCTCTGACCTGATTTAATTCCTGAGTTCTTGGATGTCTTTCCATACCTCCATTAGGATGTTGATGATTTTTATTTTGAACTCCCTTTCAGGAAGAGTCACGAGGTCCATATCATTTAAATCTTTCTTGGGAGTTGTAGTAACAATTTTACTCTGGACAAGGTTCCTTTGGCGTTTCATGTTTGTATATGGTGTCCTCTAGTGTCCAAAAGCTCTCTTCTGGAGGTGCTCAGCCCCTGAAGCAATGTCGGGGGTTGCAGGGGAGCAGTACTGGTGCCTGGGGGTAGGAAAGAGCTGTTCCCTGCCTCCTGGCTGCTGTGCCTGTCTCCACTGCCTGAGCCAGTGGGCCAGGCACACAGGTATAAGTTTTTTTCCCAGAACAGCCAGATATGGATCCCTGCTTTCCACAAGCAGCCGGAATCCCAGTCTCCCCAGGAACTCTGCCTGTATTAACTTTCCAACCCAGTAGTCATGCGAGTCTCATGAAAGCACCATGAAATGTAGGTTTGTGCTCCCAGAGCAGATCTCTGGAGCTAGGTATTCGGCAGTCCCAAGCCTTCCACTCCCTCCCTGCTCCGTTTGTCTTCCTCCTGCCAGTGATCTGGGGTGGGGGAGGGGCTTGGGTCCCGCGGAGCCACAGCTCTGGTACGTTACCCCATTCGCTAAGGTCTGCTCTTTTCTATAGGTGTGTGCAGTCTGATGCCATCCTCTTTCCTGTTGCTCTCTCAGGATTAGTTGCGCCAATTAAATTTTCTAATTTTATCCAGTTTTAGGAGGTAGCCTCTGTCTCTCCTCTCACACTGCCATCTTTAATCCCATCTCTGCTCTCCATTGCTTTTTTATTTTAACTCTGTGAAGCTCTCACATTCACCAGGTTTGCTTGACTTCCCATGCACACTGATCTTCCCTGCAGCCTTCAGCCCCTGACTAAGTTTTCTGTGAGTTGCACCACCAGTCTGTGGGCACTTTCTGGCTACCATATAGGGATGCCTTATATTATGATAATCACCTTAAAGCCCCTACCAGCTTCACTTTATAAGACTTCTATCATCCGTACCTTTTAAAATAAAATACTATACATTTACATGTTATTAAATCATACTTCTTATCATTTTTTTAAAGATCACCTTTTAGAGAAAGGGTGTTTTGAATATTATTACTAGAAAATTGTTTTAAGGAGTATTTTCCAACAGACACAGCATTTCTTACATAAACAGTAAGTTACCCATGTCCATTCAGGAAATGTTTACAATTAAAGACAATTTTTATATGGAAACTTTAACTTTGCAGCAGCCAAAATGAAATTATAACTATAACAACAATTCAAATCTTATCATTAATAAACAATAATTGCTAATATTTATTAACTGCTCTTTAAGTACCAGATTCTGAACTAAATACTTTATATTCTGTTTCATTTGGCCTTGAGTATCCAGCAAAGTAGATCAAGCAAACAATTTCTTATTATTTCTTAAATATTACTTATATCAAATTTACCAAACAAAATTTATGCCTTCATACTAGACATAATAAAGTTCTGTCTTTTATTTTATTAGTGAATTCAGGGTAAAAGTCTTCATCAACCTTTGATGTAAGCATGCACATGCACACACACACACACACACACACACACACACACACACACAATTGGCATGATTTCTCCTCATTATGTCCCCTGTTCTTTTAACTTGAGTCCGAAGTCTCTGTTTCCACCAGAGACAATGTAGATAAACACCTTTCCTTCACAGAAGTGGGAGGATAACAAGCAAGGAATAAACCTGGGTTTAAAGATCACAGACTATTGCCAAGAATCAATCAGAACCATACCAATTATCGTTTGATAACCACTGTTTTTCATTAGATTATTGAGATATAATTCACCTACCATACAATCACCATACCCAATTAAAGTGAACAACAATGGTTTTCATAGTGTTCCCAGGTGTGTACACCCACTGCTCTTCAATTTTACAACATTTTCATCACCTCATGGTAAGACCCATGTGCTTTAGCTTTCACCCCTTTATATCTAAGCTCTTAGAAAACATTAGTCTGCTTTCTGTCTCTATAGAGTTGCCTATTTTGGACTTTCATGTGAAGGCAATCACATAGTATGTTGGAATGATCAAGTAGTTTTGCCAAAACCAAACTATGTGATTCTGGCAGGTAAGCATGACCTTCAAATGGACAAAAATGTTTGCCCATATTCTTTCAGGTGACCTTCTGGTCAGTGCTTCTTCTATATCTGTTCACTGGGCTTTTAGCCTTAATTACTGTGTTGCTATTGATCTGTATACAAGTGCTTTCCTTACTCTAAATGGATATATATTGGTAGGGTCTATGTATCTTTCTGTTTTCCCCCAGAGCCCAGAATATGATTGATTGATTGATTGGAGTAATAAAAATATCGAATTAAAAAGATTTATTGGGCAAGATTCCCATACTTTAAAATGTCCTGGGTTTATTTGATGGGATTTTGCAACCATTGTATAGAGTCCTACTTAAAATACTTCACACAGAACTTTATATCCTGTTTCCTATAAAGCTAGCTATGAATTAAGTATGCTTTGTAAAAAAACTGTTGCAAAATTGAATGGTGTCTGTTTTAATATTTTCTGGGACCCAATTTAAAATGTTGCCTCACTTTCCCTAATCTTGATTTTATACTGGATCAAAAAAGCTAATTAATCCACTTCTTCTGTAAACCATGAACACAAGCCATGCACCCGGTTGACCTAAGGATGGTTTGGGGAGAAAAGAAAACCCAGCCCTGATCTCAGGCCTTTTACACTCCAGTGGGAAAGTGGACATTGATCAAATTGTGATGTAAATAAATCTAAATCATAGTCATGATCCATGCTACAGAAATGAATTACTCCAAGTAAGGATTTTCTGTTGAAGGGTCCTGTTGCTGAAATCCTGAATATGAGTAGGACTTTTCCAGGTTTAAGAGTAAAGGAAAAAAGCATTCCAGGCCGAGGGGGCAGTTTTACTGATGTCCTTTCATGCTCAGAATGATGAAGGATCAGGATGAAGCTGCAGAGGGAGGCCGGGGCCACAGGAGAGAGGGCTGCTACGGATATGGGTCTTCATTCCAAGTGCAGTAGGAAGCCTATTTTAGACAGGGTAAGCCCTATTATTTGATATCTGTCTGAAAAGTCTTGAATTTCCCCATTTAGAGCCAGAATCAAACCTAATTAACTTTAATGGAGCTGGGTAGCTCTCACGTTTCATCCAACAAGTGAAGGTACTGTAATTTTAAGTTCTAACTTTATCTCCTGAGTTTTGCCTTAAAATTTAGTCTCTAAATAATTAATACAGTAATTTTCTGATATTAACTTAAAAATTATCTCAAAGCTTGAAATACCTGATTAAAAACCCCCCACAAACCAAAAGACCACCTTTGGACTCTAACCATCCAAATTTCAGGAGAAATTTATATATAGAAAGAGAATGTTGGCAAAATAAGAGTCAGTTATATCTTGTTATTAAAAGATAGTCGCCAAGTCTCAGCTGTTGGGGGAAGAATGGGGTTACTGAGTGGACCCTCTGAAAATTGCTATCTCAACAGCCTTTTCTCTCCAGAAAGACCCTAGGGAAAGTTTTCCGAAAAGCCTGCCAGGGTTACTTGCATTAAAAATCAGAGCACTAAGAAAATCTTCGGATTCAGTAGTACAAGAGGAGAGAAAGCTCTGAGAAGCAAAAACAGCTGAAGGAACTGAAGGAAAGCACTCTGGTGCCAGCCTCACGGGCAAGAGTGGCGTGGGCATTAGTCTCTGCGCCAGAATGTCTTAGACATATATTTACATGAGTTTGTTTCCTTTTTTTATACAAATTAAAACTTCATCAGTGGATGATTCATCTTATTAACCAACTTTTTTTCCAAGAACTAGAGATGCACTTGAAACATTTCCAGTTTCCAAGTATCTCTAGAAACTATCTGTGACCATGGGCATTTGATTTCATTGTACACCACCTACTTTCTTAGCTTCTACTCAGAATCATTCTGCAGCATATTTAATGAATGAAGTGATTTTAGGCCTGGGAAGCTTTAGATTTCATTAAACATTCACTCATTCATTCAACAAACATGTCAAGATTTAAAAAGAAAAACCTTACACTATATACTGAGGTTACTACAATGTGTGAAACAGATGGCTAAAACATTCAGTGCCCTCGTGGAACGTGCATTCTAGTTATGGATGGGGAGGGAGAAAGGACACAAATAGTAAAGGTATGAAGTGAATGAAGATAAGAGTAGGTTAGAAGCTGGTAAGTATAATGGGGTAAAGAGGAACAGAATGCAGGGGATTGGGAACTCAAAATCTTACTTAGTAAATACTAAGGGTCTTAGAATGGGTTAGTCCCAACCTTATTTACCACTTTAATGCCATGTAATGTTACTCATAAACTTTCATCAATAGGCTGCATTAGAATAATAGCTACCTTTATATTCAGTATTTACTGTGCTCTAAATATTCACTCATTTCAACCACACCAGCAGTCACAAATCACTATTCCTTTGACCAGAGGACAGATCATTTTAGACAAGATCAGTGCTTGTTATGGACACACAGAACAAAAGATAAAGTAGAAACAGGAGCCAATGTAGCTGATGTCAAGACCCCTCACAGGATAGTGTGGGCGGTCGGTGAATACTGTATTGGTGGAAAATAGTGAAGAAAGGGCATTGAGAAGTGGTTTTAAACTTGAATCAGAGTGAAACAGTTTTCAAAATTTTGTAATCATGTCTCTTCTTAATATTCCAGAAATAGAAGGACTCCTTGTCAAAAAAAAGAAAGTCAAACACCACTACTTTTCCCAACTATTGTCAATCTTATATTTAAGTGTATCGGCAGTCCAGTTTTAAAAAATGGGCATTCATGGAAAAGAAGTCCCTTCTAAAATAAATTTTGTCCTTGAAAGAGAAAGGCTTAGGAAGTTTATTTATTCTGAAGACAGAAAACCCCTAGTGGAATTTAGATCCTCTTTTCAACTCTTGTATGTTGAAAGTGCTATACTTATTTTCTACATGACATTTTATTCTTTAATGCACTTTTTTGATGTTTCAACTATTGCTTTCAACCTTCCCAACTCTGTGATATAGAAACAGACTTTGTATGCCGTTATTTCAGGGATTTATTTTCTTTCTTTCTACATATGTTTTGCTTACTTGTTTTTCTGTTTTTTTATATATCTCATTTGGTCAATTAAGCAAAACACTACAACAGTATTTTTGCCAAATCACTTAATTCTGTTAATTGTTCAGCATGTGCTTTTGCACAAAGAGGAATCTAATACTAATTAAGGTAATGCAGATGATCACTTCCCCACCATGCACATGCATAATCTCAATTTTTGTATCAATTTTCCTCTAGTCACTTAGCATCCAAAGAGGTCTGTGCTTGGTCACAAGCAAAGAGCAACTTGGCCAGAAAATGGGTTATCTGATTAATCCATTTAATGGAATACTTGATTATCTGGTCTTCGGAAACTTAAACGAGAATTTCTGCAATGGGCAGCACTGCTTCTTGTTGAAGGGAATGCCTATTTAAGGCATGACCGAGCTTCATTTGAAAAATGAAAACTTTCAATATCAATTGCTATTAGTTATTGAATGTCATGGTGAATTCTAACCAGATGGAAAAATTTCTTCAGAGTGCTATCTACTTAGTAGAGGAATTTCATAAGTTCATTTAAATACTGTCTGCTATCCATTAACATACTATTCATAACTTGTATTATTTCCTAACTAATACCTAGCTGTAGTTTTTTTTGTGTGGTTTTTTTTTTTATATGATAAAAAGCACAATGTATGATTTTCTCTTTTCAGGGGGGAGCAGAACATAACATTCCAGTTGTCATTTCAAAAATCTCCAAGGAGCAAAGAGGTAAAGTGTTAAGAGAATAATATAGTAGCCATTCCTTTGTAAATCATGATTATTGAAAAATAAGATGAACTTTAAAAATGATACATTAGCATGTACCCAACTAGCTCCAGGGTCCCCTTGACCAGGCAGTAAGTGGCCCAGTCTGATTCTTTAATCTGTGCCCTTTATTACTCCAGGGGAAGGCTTTTCTCACAGGAAAGCAACAAGGAAAAATAAAGAGCATGTGACTATGAGTGAACTAGGAACTGCATAACTTCCCAGTTGTTTCATTAAACCAACATGTAGACAAATGTAAGGATAACAAGTCACATCAAATATAGGCAACTGCAAATATATATTTTTTTTCAGTTCTCTTATACAACTTATCTCAGCTTATCACATGAAATTTCATCTGGGGAATAACTGCAAATGCAAAGCAACTGTTGCACTGACTGAACTCAGTATGACAAATAATGTTTTAAAAAGTCCTTGTAGCCGATTCCATAGGTTTTGGATTGAAGGACTAGTTCTAAACTTTTTCACACACACCTTTAAGTCATTTGTACATGGGGGGATTTATCCATTCATCCAGAAGAGTGACTGATTTTTGTCAACTGTTAGATCTGAAACCATAGAATTAAATAGAAACATCTCAGCATGTGTGTTAATATCAGGGCTGAATCATGTGATTGTTTTTGTTCCATTACTTGTGATTTGTATAAAGCATTTAATTTTCTTGATCAATTTTGACTTTATTTAATTAAAAAACTTTCACCGGCGTGAAGAAAGTAGTCCATACATAATCAGTTGTCCTTGTCTTTATAGCGGAACTTTCAGGACTGCTTTTTATTGGGGACGCGATTCTACAGGTATGCAATTTATCATTATTCTCCATGTGCAAGCAAAACATAAGGCCAATTCACAATATGCTACATTAAACTATGCTTTTCTTTCACTGCAGATAAATGGAATTAATGTGAGAAAATGCAGACATGAAGAAGTGGTGAGTTCTCTTTACTTTTCTCTAATGTCACAATTTTTCCCATATGCGAACAAGGATGCACTGATAAAAATTGTTCATTTTATTCATTAAGAAACTAGGACATTGCTCAAGTATGCTATCAGATTTTCAAATGATCTCAATTTTTTTTAGTGTTAGAAACAGATCCATAGCACCACCCAGGATGAAATGTAATTCAAATAAATACCTACAGACGTTGCCTACTATGTTTTTTCAGTTTTTCTATTAATCCCTACCAGTTAATATCCACTAAGTATATATCTAGGTAAAAACTATCTCTGAATCATTGTAAATATTTAAAAGCTTATAAATGGTAAAATTTATATATGTAAAATCTCAGTAGCAAGGACATTTGGAAGAGCATATAAAGACTGTGTGTGTGTGTGTGTGATGCCAGGGTTCTTGTTTGCAAAGCTGAAGAATGAGCTTCACAGTCAAGGTAGGAGAGCAAGGTACAGGCTTTTATTTAGAGATAAGGTGGGAGGACAGAGCTCCCAGCTCATGCCAGGAGGGGACAAGTGAGTCTGCAGTGGTGCACTGTCTAGGGGGTTTTATAGGCAGTTGAGGATTTTTCGAGAACATGAAAAAACTTAGGGGTAGGGACTTGTTAAGTGGTTCCTGAATATTAAAAATTAACTTAACTGTAAGGAATTTCCTGCCTTGATTTCTCTCTGGGACACCAGACCCTTGGTCTGGGAGCATATCAAAAGGCTGCCTGCCCAGCCCCCAAGGTGGGCTGAGGTATTGTCTACTTGCTAAAGCATCTTGCCTCTTGAACTTCCTGGGTGTTAAAATGCAATCTTATCTTAAAGATGGAATTTTTCCTGCCTTTTACTATGCGTCTACAGCTGGGTCTGCATGCTAAGTTAGTTGCTTAGTTTGCAAAATCACCTTGTCAGATCTGATGGAGGAAAGACAGCACATAGGCCCAGGGCTCTGAGCATGCTAAAGTGAATCTTACACATGGTTACAAATGATTAGCATAATAAAACATGTGCTACACTTCTTTATCTGGGGAACATTAACTGATTTTACTGAAGAATGATTCTAGAGCTCAATGTTTAACATAGAGTTTTAGTAGGGGGGTTTCCTTGCATGTAGTTACATTGCTCTGACTGCAGATATCCCACCCTGCCCCCTCCGGAGGCCCTCACCATACTCTTGACTACATCTATGGTCCCTGTCTCATGTGTGTGTGTGTGTGTGTGTGTGTGTGTGTGTATGTGTGCAAGGGACAGAGAGAATTCAGAGGAGCTTGATCTCTAAATTTTGTTTTGGCACTAGGCAGAACTTGATCAGTTTTTAGTGTGGCATTTGCTTGGATGTCGGTAAATGTGCAGATTTGAAGCCCCAACCTCAGATATGTTAATTTAATCAGTTTACTTGAGTGCAGGAATTTTTAACAACCAGCCCAAGTGGCTCCATTGTAGGTAACCTCTAAACTGCAGTCTGGGAGAAACTGGAAAGTTGAAGAGCTTCCACTGGGGATGGTGAGATGATGGAAGAAATAGCACAGAAAGGAACAGAACCGTGATTGGTGTTTTGGGAAACATTTGTTATGGTTGATTAACTACTATTCATAGAACCCCACTGAATTTCTGTATCAACTTAGATGGGAAGGGATAGAGAAGTTACATTTAATAGTTTATATTCAAGGGTCAGACAAGCTGAAAAATACTGTAAGCCTTTTGCCTATCGCAACTCTACTTTATTTGGTTTTTGAATACATTACTCCTCTGTTAAGAGCTATTTGTAGAAAACTTCTGATATGTTTACACATTTCAAACCTCAAAGAGGCAATCTCAAGTGTCTGTAAAAAGCCCTATTCCACAGGTAGTGACAAGAGAGGATTCTCTGTTGTGAGCACTCAGAATAACTAATCAAGGTTTATTAGTATTTATGACCTGTCTTTGCTTATGGAGAATCTTACTTAGGCTCCCCTATTGCCACTCTGGTGAACATGATATAAAAAATAAGAATTTCAAGTCTCTAGTTTGCTACATATATGTATCAAGAAAAGTCATACTTTTGAACAGGTTTTTAGACAAATGAACAAACAGCAGGACACAGAGCTCCCTGTTCAGCAGACTCATGTGTAGATTTGAAATAGAGCCATGGAAGCAAAGATATTTTAAATTAAGGTTTTTTTTTTTTTCCAAAAGTGTAAAGTAATTTTAAGCTCATTATACAGGGAGCAAAACAGTGCATTGTCTTTTAAAGCCACGTGCTGTTAGATGGATTCAGGTTTGCAGCTGGCCCTTCAAAGGCAGGCAGCATGCTCAGACAAACTGTGATGAAGTTTTGATTAAACAGATCAGTGTGGCATCAAAGATTTGAATGTGCAAATAATAACACTTCTTAATGGTGTTCATCCTGATTCAAAGGAATTTAGGATTGTATGGCAAATAATGTGTGGCCCTTCACAGTAAACTTATTTTTCTGACAGGCTTAATTTTATCAACTTTCAAACATAGGTACTGATATTCTTATTTAGTTCCAATATTTAATTTTCCAATGCTTTAGTCCTCACTGCTAATAATCTAAACAAATAGACATACTTACACCTCAGTAGGACCGAGATATTAATTAAGAGTTTAAATTTGACTCACATGGGCAGAAAAAGGCACAATAAGCTCAGAGGATGTGGGTGACGTTAAAGCATGCTGACTTCCCACAGTCCTTATTCCAAGTCAGTGATTCCCGTAGAGCTCCAAATTCAAAAACAATTGGGTACGTGTGACAGAGTGTTGATTGTGCATGTAACTTTTTCTTTATTCACCTACACTATTCATTGACAATGTTAGAAATTATGCATTTAGCCTGATTAGCTTCACTTGCAGGATGCCTGCAATGGTATAGTTATAATGTCCATGTTGGAGTTGTAAGGTTTGATCTATGTAGAAGGGGGAACCCATGCTGTCTGTCCACTGTGGGCACTCTGTAGAATTATTAGTGGGGTTCTCAGCCAAAAGCTTAGAATTAGATGATCACAGACTTTGTGTCTATCAGTTTCTCATATTAACAGTCTGAGTGTGCAGTAAGCCAGTGCTGGGCTTCACCCACCCCACCCAGAGCATTCTTCTCACCAGAGGCTTGCTAAGGAAGAGAAGCTCCCAAAGTTTCCTTATTGAAAAAGACTAGAACAGTGTTGTTTTGCATGTGATGTGGTGGGGAACACAGCAGGATAATGAGTGTAGAAGGTTCACAAGCTCAGAAACAATTGTATACAAACCCTAGCTCAACCACTCACTAACATGGTAATTTCAGGCAAAAGAACTAAACCTCTTCTGTTTCTCTCTTATTCAACTGTAAAATAAACTAATAATAACTTGCATAAGAACTGAAGGAGAGTAATAAATATGGAACTCCTAGCACAGATCTGGTGATTAAGCAAAGTTATATATTATTTGTGTCATAAACTAATATTGCTTCTCACACTGGCACTTTTCTCCCTATTCACCCCAGGGGCCACTACTGGGCAGTGTCTTGTTGGGACCTTGCTGGGCCCCAGCAGGTCCCCATACAGACAGGGAACTAATGATAACTCTGCTGTGCACCCCAGGCTCCTTCACCACTTCCAATCAGAAATCAGAGTGGGCACCCATGGCTGGAGGGGCAGGGCTGTTGGAAAATGAAGTTCTCTCACTCATCATTGTAGGGTATCTCTTTTCATTTTCATTGTGACTGTGTTTTGTAGTCTACGAGTTGTGTTCCCAAGACACTGGAAGTCCCTAATGTACCACTTTTTTTCAAGGAAGTTGGACCTATTGCTGCTGCTGATGTTAAGCTTGGTTCTGCTTTGTCTACCTTCCCACTAAAGACTGGACACATTACATGGATTGTTATCTCTGTATCTAGCTATCCATAGATAGATGATAGATAGGTAGGTAGATAGGTGGTAGATTGGTAGATAATAGACAAAGTTAGAGATACATAGATAAACAGGTAAACTGATCACATACCAATATTTTTTGAGTGCCGTCTATGTGAAATGCACTGAATCTGAATCTTTTGTATGACAAGAAGGAGTTTATAATTAACTTTATTTGTCTCTGAACTTATTGCCATGTAGACATCATTTCTTCTGTGTTTAATAATTAAGAAAGTATACAAACAATTATTAGGAAAGGAAAATACTTAAAAAATTGATTTCTAAAGTTCTTCAAAATATAACAATGGTGATCTATCTAGGCTCACTAGACATAAAATAAAATAAGATTTAGCTCTAGCAGGAGAACTTGTATCCTAATTCTATAATCCAGATACTTGGAAATGCGAATATATTTGTATAGTTGAAATTTCCATCCTATTTGAATTTAGAATTCTAATAATAAATTTACATCACAAGGTGAAACAGCACAATGGTTCATGATTCCAGGGGTGTCCTCTAAAAGAACTTTTCTGGCTTTGGGTATGGGATTTATGGGTCCTAAACAAGAGGATCTTCTGCTTTTTATTTCTATGGTTTCATTGATAGAAAATATTAGATAATTAGATGTGCAAATAACTATTACCCTGATTCTGAATTTATGATTATGAACCAAACCCTAAAAAATTGTATAATTCTTAAAAAAGCCGAATGAATAGATCAAATTATGAAAGTTAAAGTGATATATTTAATGAAAACAAATTCTAATAAAAGTAATACAAAATACTGATTAATAGCACTTTCATTTTCATGACATATGCTTAATTTAAAATTTCCACTGAAATAAAAAGAACATGTTCTTTTTTAGCTTAGAATAATCAGAAAATATCATTACAAGGGTATTTTCATATCATCTGAAAATGAGGCATCAATTTATGTATTGGAACAGTTTAGGAGGTTTTATGAGTTACCAAGGAACATATTTAGAATATGATGTGGGAACACAAATCATTTCATATCTTGGCAAAAAGATTAAAATGTCATCGAATTACAAATCATGTTTTACCTAATTGCTAATGATTCTCAATTTGTTCTCAGTTTGGAAATAAGTATTGATGTCTAACTGGTTAATATTTCCTTAAGAATCCAAAACATAGTGGACTCTTCTTTATTGAATTAACTACCACCAAGGAAAGTCATGTATGAAATAATCTAACTTCTAATGTTTCTCACTGGTTCAGGAAAAGTTAAGTGCAAAGACAAAAAGGTGCCAAATATTGTTTATGCTATCTCTGGTTTTGAAAAGAAATAAAATATCCAGAACTTGCCATACTTACATACTTACTGTTAAATTGACACCCTTAAGAGTTGCTTCTCTGCTAGACCCACAGGTTTGTCCCCTTATCAGTCTATGAATATAGACAAGATAGGTGACACTCTAATTAAAGTGCATGCTCTCATGCTCTTTACTTCTAGCTACTAATTCTCATCAAATCCTTATTTATTGTCTTGCATTGCTCAAAGACCCGATTTTGTAGCTGCCTTAATAAGGAGACAAAATCAAGTGTGAAACATTGATGATTTAGTGGGACACCAGCCAATTTCCATTTACAGGACCAGACACAGAGGACACACAGCAGTAGACACAAGGAGACCAGATCATACTGAGAGGAGACAGTGACTGGTGAGGTGTTGGCAAGTGTCTCAATATTCTTTTCACACATCCTGCAAAGACTCTTTCTTCTTGGTCATGTTCCTGTTCTCCAAGTTAGAATGAGGAGGGAGATGTGTGCTAAACAGATTATACATTTTTCATATAGCTGACATTTTATTCTCAAAATGGTTAAACTGTGAGAAGAGATTAAAAATGGTGGCATGAGAGGTGAGAAAGAGGCTTCCTCCTAAAACTGCATATAACGAACATATAATACAACTAATACTGAAAGAGCACCAGGAAAGAGGACTACGCCAGACTGAATACACCTGGAGAAAAGCGCAGACCTCATGGAACAGGGTGACATACCAAAGCCGTGGGCTGGCTAGACCAAAGCCCCTTCCCCACCCCAGATCACTGGCTGGAGAAAAGGAGTGGGGAAGGAGTGGAGACCTGAAACTGCTGAAAAACGAACTCTGGAGATCTTCTCTGGGAACACAAACCTACATTTCATGGTGCCTTCATGATACTCTCATGATCAGGGTTTGGAAAGCTAACACAGGCAGAATTCCTGGAGAGACTGAGATTCCAGCCACTTGTGGAAAGCAGGGATCCATATCTGGCTGCTCTGGGACAAAAGAAAGGCAGCCAGTCTGAGAGACTTCCTAACAAGGGAGCCCTTAGCAAGAGGGCTGCTACAGGGGCAATGATTGTACAGAGCTTACTGCTCAGGAGAAAGGACAGGTAGACAAAATTTTCCAGGTGCACTCTTCCCAGCAGGTTAGGAGCTTTCACAATTTCCAGGTGCTCCAGCTCCCTGGCTGGCTACACAGCTCCAAGGACCCCCTCCATGATAGGCAACCTACTGCATCTTTCTCCTGGCCAGTCCCACCTGGCTTGCAAACCGGCAAACCATACCCTGGCGTTAGGCCAGCCAGAGGGAAAATCTGTTTACAGCAACTACAAACGCAAAGTAGAGAGGCTTATACCTGTGTCCTCGGCCCACTGGTCCAGGCAGTGGAGAAAGGCATAGCAGCCAGGAAGCAGGAAACAGCTCTTTCCTCTCCCCAGGCACCAATACCACTACCCTGCGACCATACCCTGAGACATTGCTTCAGGGGCTGAGCAGCTCCAGAGAGTAAAGCTTCTGGACACTAGAGGATGCCATATACAAGTATGAAATGCCAAAGGAACCTGGTCCAGAGTAAAGTTAATATAACTCCTGAGAAAGATGACATTGAACTCATCACTCTTCCTCAAAGGGAGTTCAAAATAAAAATCATTAACATGCTAATGGAGGTATGGAAAGATATTCAAGACGTCAAGAATGAATTCCAGTCAGAGATCCAATCATTGAAGACCACAATGGAGGGAATTAAAAGCAGATTGGATATGGTGGAGGAGACGGCTAATGAAATAGAAACTAGAGAAGAAGAATACAAAGAAGCTGAGGCACAGAGAGAAAAAAGGATCTCTAAGAATGAAAGAATATTGAGAGAACTGTGTGACCAAACAGAACAATATTCACATTATAGGGGTACCAGAAGAAGAAGAGAGAGAGAGAAAGGGATAGAAATTGTCTTTGAGGATATAATTGGTGAAAACTTTTCCAATCTGGGGAAGGAGATAGTCTCTCAGGCCATGGAGATGCACAGATCTCCCAGCACAGAGGACCCAAGGAAGGCAACACCAAGACACATAGTAATTAAAATGACAAAGATCAAGGGTAAGGACAGACTACTAAAAGTAACCAGAGATAGAAATAAGATCACATACAAAGGAAAGCCCATCAGGCTAACACCAGACTTCTCAGCAGAAACCTTAAAGGCCAAAAGGGAGTGTCATGATGTATTTAATGCAATGAAGCAGAAGGGCCTGGAACCAGGATTATATTATCTGGCAAGATTATCATTTAAATTTGAAAGAGGGGTTAAACAATTTCCAGATAAGCAGAAGCTGAGAGAATTTACCTCCAACAAACCAACTCCACAGACTATTTTGGAGAGACTACTATAGATGGAAGTGTTCCTAAGGTTTAAAAACTGTCACCAGAGGTAATAAAACCACAGTAAAGAAAGTGGAACAGCTAATTACTAAACAAATGAAAAATTAAATTAAATATTACCAAAGTCAATCAAGGGATAGACAAAGAGGACAGAATATGACACCTAATATATAAAGAATGGAAGAGGAAGAAAAAGGGGGAGTAAAAGAAAAGAACCTTAGATTGTGTATGTAATAGCATATTAAGTGAGTTAAGTTAGACTCTTAGATAGTAAGGAAGTTAACCTTCAACCTTTGGTAACCACGAATCTAAAGTCTGCAATAGCAATAAGTACATACCTATCGATAATCACCCTAAATGAAAATGGACTGAATGCACCAATCAAAAGACATAGAGTCACTGAATAGATCAAAAAACAAGACCCATCTATATGCTACCTGCAAGAGACTCACTTTAAACCCAAAGTCATACACAGACTAAAAATGAAGGGATGGAAAAAAATATTTCATGCAACTAATAGGGAGAAAAAAGCAGGAGTTGCAGTACTTGTATCAGACAAAATAGACTTCAAAACAAAGAAAGTCACAAGAGAAAAAGGACATTGCCTAATGATAAAGGGGTCAATCCAACAAGAAGATACAACCATTATAAACACCTATGCTGCCAACACAGGAGCACCTACATATGTGGAACAAATACTCACTGAATTGAAAGGGGAAATAGAATGCAATTCATTCATTCTAGGGGACTTCAACACTCCACTCACTCTGAAGGACAAATCAACCAGACAGAAAATAAGTAAGGAGAGAGAGACATGGAACAGCACATTAGAACAGATGGACCTAACAGACACCTACACCCTCTACAAAACTCTATACCCAAATGCAGCAGAATACACATTCTTCTTAAGTGCGCATGGAACATTTTCAAGAATAGATCATATACTAGGCCACAAAAAAAGCCTCAGTAAATTCAAAAAGATTGAAATTATACCAACCAGTTTCTCAGACCACAAAGTTATGAAACTAGAAATAAATTATGCAAAGGAACTGAAAAATCCCACAAGCCCATAGAGGCTTCAGAACATGCTCCTAAATAACCAATGGGTGAATGACCAAATAAAAACAGAGATCAAGCAATATATGGAGACAAATGACAACAATAATTCAACACCGCAAAATCTGTGAGATGCAGCCAAGGCCATGTATGAGGAAAGTATATTGCAATACAGGCCTACCTCAGGAAAGAAGAACAATCCCATATAAGCAGTCTAAACTCACAATTAATGAAACTAGAAGAAGAACAATGAGGCCCAAAGTCAGTAGAAGGAGGGACATAATAAAGATTAGAGCAGAAATAAATAAAATAGAGAAGAATAAAAGAATAGAAAGAATTGATGAAAGCAAGAGCTGGTTCTTTGAGAAAATAAACAAAATAGATAAACCCCTAGCCAAACTTATCAATAAAAAAAGAGAGTCTACACACATAAACAGAATTAGAAATGAGAAAGGAAAGATCACTACAGACACCACAGGAATACAAAGAATTATTAGAGAATACTATGAAAAATTATATGCTAACAAACTGGATAACCTAAAAGAAATGGACAACTTTGTAGAAAAATAAAACCTTCCAAAGCTGACTGAGTAAGAAACAGAAAATCTGAACAGACCAATTGCCAGCAACGAAATTGAACTGGTAATCAAAAAACTACCTAAAACAAAACACCTGGACCAGTTAGCTTCACTGCTGAATTTTATCAAACATTTAGTGAAGACCTAATGCTCATTCTCCTTAAAGTTTTCCAAAAAATAGAAGTGGAGGGAATACTTCCAAACTCATTCTATGAGGCCAGCATCACTCTAATACCAAAACCAGGCAAAGACACTACAAAAAAGAAAATTACAGACCAATATCCCTGATGAATGTAGATGCAAAAATAATCAACAAAATATTAGCAAACCGATTCAAAAATACATCAAAAAGATCATCCATCATGATCAAATAGGATTTATTCCAGGGATACAAGGATAGTACATTAGAAAATCCATCAACATCATCCACCACATCAACAAAAAGAAGGATAAAAACCACATGATGATCTCCATAGATGCTGAGAAAGCATTTGACAAAATTCAACATCCATTCATGATCAAAACTCTCAACAAAATGGTTATAGAGGTCAAGTACCTCAACATAATAAGCGCCATATATGACAAACCCACAGCCAACATCATACTTAACAGTTAGAAGCTGAAAACTTTTCCTTTAAGATCGGTAACAAGACAACGATGCCCACTTTCCTCACTTCTATTCAACATAGTACTGGAAGTTCTAGCCATGGCAATCATACAACACAAAGAAATTAATGGCATCCAAATTGGCAAGGAAGAAGTTAAACTGCCCTGTTTGTAGATGACATGATATTGTACATAAAAAACCCTAAAGAATCCACTCCAAAACTACTAGACTTAATATCTGAATTCAGCAAAGTTGCTGGATACAAAATTAATACACAGAAATCTGTTGCATTCCTATACACTAACAAAGAACTAGCAGAGAGAGTAATCAGGAAAACAATTCCATACACAATTGCATCAAAAATAATAAAATAGCTACAAATAAACCTAACCAAAGAAGTGAAAGACCTATACTCTGAAAACTACAAGACACTTTTAAGATAAATTAAAGATGATACCAATAAATGGAAACACATCCCATGCTCATGGGTAGGAAGAATTAATATTGTCAAAATGGCCATGCCTTAAGCAATCTAAAGATTCAATGCAATTCCTATCAAAATACCAACAGCATTCTTCAACAAAGTAGAGAAAATCGTGCTAAATTTCATATGGAACCACAAAACACACCAAATAGCCAAAGGAATCCTGAGAAGGAAGAATAGAGCAGAGGGAATTATGCTCCCTAACTTCAAGCTCAACTTCAAAGCCACAGTAATCAAGACAATTTGGTACTGGCACAAGAACAGATCCATAGACCAACAAAACAGACTAGAGAGCCCTGATGTAAACCCAACCACATATGGTCAATTATTATATGATAAAGAAGGCATGCACATACAATGGGGAAATGACAGCCTCTTCAACAGCTGGTGTTGGCAAAACTGGACAACTACATGCAAGGGAATGAAACTGAATTAACCCCATACACAAAACTAAACTTGAAATGGATTAAAGACTTGAATGTAAGTCATGAAACCAAAAAAATCTTTGAAGACAACATAGGCAAACATTTCCTGAATATAAGCAGAGCAACTTCTTCCTGAACACATCTCCTCGAGAAAGGGAAACAAAAGCAAAAATGAACTCGTGGGACTACATCAAACTAAAAAGTTTCTGTACGGAAAAGGACACCATCAACAGAACTAAAGGGCATCCTACAATATGGGAGAATATATTTGTAAATGACATATCTGACAAGTGGTTAACATCCAAAATGTATAAAGAACTTACATGCCTCAACATCCAAAAAGCAAATAACCTGTTTAACAAATGGGCAGAGGATATGAGAGACAGTTCTTCAAAGAAATTCAGATGGCCAACAGACACATGAAAAGATGCTCCATGTCACTTATCATCAGGGAAATGCAAATTAAAACCACAATGTGATATCACCTCACACCAGTAAGGATGGCCAGCATCAAAAAACTTAGAACAACAAATGCTGGTGAGGATGCAGAGAAAGGGGAACCCTCTTACACTGTTGGTGGGAATGTAAGCTAGTTCAACCATTATGGAAAGCAATATGGAGGTTCCTCAAAAAACTAAAAATAGAAATACCATTTGACCCGGGAATCTCACTCCTTGGAATTTACCCAAGGAATACAACTTCTTAGGTTCAAAAACACATATGCACCCCTATGTTTATCGCAGCTCTTTTTACAATAGCCAAGATATGGAAGCAACCTAAGTGTCCATCAGTATATGAATGGATAAAGAAGATGAGGTGCATATGCACAATGGAATACTATTGAGCCATAAGAAAGAAACAAATCCTACCATTTGCAACAACATGGATGGAGCTGGGGGATATTATGCTCAGTGAAATAAGCCAGGCAGAGAAAGACAAATGCCAAATGATTTCCCTCATTTGTGGAGTACAACAATGAAGCAAAACTGAAGGAACAAAATGGCAGCAGACTCACAGACTCCAAGAATGAACTAGTGATTACCAAAGGGGAGGGGTGTGGGAGGGTGGGTGGGGAGGTAGTGAGAAGGGACTTGAAGGGTATTATGTTTAATACACATGGTGTGGGGTATTATGGGGAGAACAGTGTAGCACAGAGAAGTCACATGGTGAATCTGTGGCATCTTGCTGCACTGATGGACAGTGACTGCATTGGGGTATGGGTGGGGACTTGATAATATGAGTAAATGTAGTAACCACATTGCGTTTTCATGTGAAACCTTCATCAGAGTGTATATCAATTATACCTTAATAAAAAATTTAAAAAAGAAATGATTAAACTGTAAGGCAATGAGAAGAAAGTATATGAGAATGGAAGTTAGAAGACCTAAGTTAAATTTTTGTTGTGGACACTTTCCACGTGTTTTGTACATACATGGCCTAAATCTCCCTGACCCCCATTTTTGTTATCTGATAGATGAAGAGTTTGAAATAGATAACTTTTAATTTGTTTTCTAGCTGAAATGTTCAATTCTTTTATTTAAAAGAGCACACACTTTTAGCAAACCTGTAGAACTATACAACACAAGCAGTAACTTCCAATGGCCCTAACTATAGGACTTAGTTAATAACAATGAATCAGCATAGGCTTATCAGTTGTAACAAATGTACCACACTATGGCACATCTTATTAATAGAAAATACTCCATGTGAGATGCAGAGGGAACTTTCTTCACATTCTTTCTGTCAACCTAAAAGTGTTCTAAGAAAGTCTATTAAAATTGAAAAACAGAAAGAAGAGCACACCCATTTCCATGCATTCTTTCATGACTCAGTAGATATATATGCCAAAATCATGGCATTTACAAAAAAGAAGGTGTAGGCAAATTTATGAAAATGGAGAAGTGATACTGAGAATGGCCATAATTATTCAGATTAGATTTTTCTTTCAGGCTTCCATAACACTTGTGGATTCATATCTTAGGCTATAGGGGAGAGCCCATTAAGGGAATAAAAAGCCTACAAAATAATGTTTTGGAAAAAATGCTTTTAAAATATCAGGATGCAAGGAATGGTGCGTTGCTATCTGTAAGAAAATGCCTCTCAGAACACTTTGACTGCCACTACACAAGGGCAGAAGTGGTACAACCAAAGCAGGCACTGTGCTCAGCAGAAGTAGTGATGCTGGTCAGGGTCTACCGTAAGTAAGGATTTAACCAGTGACCCGAAAAGATGGAGGAAAGGAACAACAGAGCATTGGACAGACAGACACATCAGGAGGCAGATGATTTTTGTGGAAGTTGAGATCATGCCATTTTATAGAATACAAAAATAAATGAGAAAGGGGTAGGCATTCATCTGTCACTCTCAAGGTGGGTAGTTCTCACTAATGAAGAGCAAATAGCATTAGCCCTCCAGATTGTGAACACTTCACTATGATCCTGTGGTGGTGTGAAGCCTTCTAGAATTCACATTTAGACCCAGGCTCTACCAGATGACTTAC
Organism: Manis pentadactyla; assembly: GCF_030020395.1. Classification (NCBI taxonomy): domain Eukaryota; kingdom Metazoa; phylum Chordata; class Mammalia; order Pholidota; family Manidae; genus Manis; species Manis pentadactyla. Next base: position 86,029,531 of record NC_080021.1, on the reverse strand, counting down.
CAAGAGGCTTCTGGAGTAGTGTGTTCCAAAGTCATTCTGAGATATCTCAGGAAGCCCAAGGTGCTTCTGAAAGTCATCTCGACAACAGGCATGATTCTCTGGGTCAGAGATCTGGGAATCAGAAAGGGAAAAACCTCAAGGTCTATGCCTCTTTGGATGACTTTAAGGTAGAAATATATCCTATATATGTATGTTTACCTTTCAAAATGTCTGGGAGCTGCTATAGAACTATGTGACAGAAATGATCATACCTGACTTAGTAGCACTAATGATGTTTATGTGGACAAACTCACAGGAAATCTCCAGTTCTTGGTTCTGGATATCAAAACGATACAGAAAAAAGCATCTTTGACCTTTTCAGGATTATCTATCAAAAGACAAATCTAAGGCTCTCTGCTATGGACTGAATATCTGTGTCTCCCCAAAATCCATTGTTGAAATTCTAGTGCCAGTGTGACTGCAACAGGAGGTGGGGTCTTAGGGAGGAGCGGAGGGGCTGAGGATGGAGCCCTTGTGAATGTGATTAGTGTCCTTGTGAGAGTCCCCTGGAGCTCCCCAACCACTGCCTCATGTGAAGATGCAAGTCTACAGCCCTGAAGAGCACCTTCAGCCCACCTGCCGGCATGCTGATCTTGGACTTTCAGCCTCTAGAACTGTGAGAAATTTTTAATTTTTGTAAGCCATCCACCCAGTCTGGGGTATTTTGGTACAGCAACTGGAGTGAACGGACACCTTCCCAAGTAGAAAATGTGTTGTCTCAGGCAAGTCAATGCAGGGATTCGGATTTAAATAAGATGTTTTGCTTCTTTTTCCTTCTGAAACTTTGTTATATGACAATAAAGAGGGTTTTGAGTTAATTTTTTTGAAAATGGAAATCAGATTTTTATTTCAGCAGGAAGTGTCCTAGGTGGGCTGAGAAAGCAGAAACACAAACCAATGATGAGCAAACATTCACATTAGAGAGTTCTGATAGGCACTGGAGCAGGGATACCAAAGGAGGTACTGCCAAGAACAGGGTAGAGTTAGAGCTCACCAAGTCTCTAGAGCATTCTGCCAGGCAGAGCTGAGTCGCAGCAAAGGAGACGCATGCTCTGAAGAGCACGTCTACCTGCCTTTGCCCTTCCTTCAACTCCCGGAACACTGGTAGCTAGTTTTTGTTGTTGTTTTAACCACTAACAGAGAAGGTTAGACATTTCTTTCATAATGAAATAGATCTAAGAGAAAGAACCCAAAATAGTACATTTGGGCTGTCTCACTGCAGCTGGGTTCCCACTAATAACTCCACAGTGGAGCCCCAGTGGATAGACCACACATCCTCTCTACAGAGCTATGAATTTGCTGTTTAGTGCTCCAGTCTTAAATATTGACTGGTATGAAAGCATCACCAATATTTGAAGAAAATCACCTATATCAAAAAAAAAGAATAAAACAGAAAAAAGACAAGTTTCAGACAAAAAGGATTTCATACTATAAAATTTTAAGAGATGGAAAGATTTATTATATAAATAAAATAATGCCAGCATCATATATTTAAAAGGAAGAGTGGAGAAAAATATAAGAACTCCCAGATATTAAAACTTTGATAGCAGTATTGTAAAAAGCTATAGAATGTAGAAAGCTTGCAAAATAAAGTTGGGAAACCTCTCAAAATGAAATAAAAGAGCAAATAAGTAGGCAATAAGGCAGAACAGAATAGTTGAGATATTCCATTCAGGAATTCTAGCATCAGACCAACAGGATCTTCAGAAAAGTTTCATCTATTATCTGAAAAATGAAACAAGTTTTTATTGTCATGAAGCCCAATTTATGGATATTTCAATTTTACTACATGTGCTTTTGCTGTCTTCTCTAATAAATCCAAAGATACAAAGAATTACTGTGTTTTCTTCTAAAGTTTTTATACTTTAAAAGTTTAAACTATTACTTTTAAGTCTGTGATCACTTTTAAATTTTTGCAAATGATGTGAGAAAAGGTTATGTCAGTATCATTTTTGAAAACATCATTCTTTTTCTTTGAACTTCTTTGGCATGTCATTAAAAATGAATTGCTCTAAATGTAAGATTTTATTTCTAAATTCTTAATTATGGTACATTAACTATTTCATATCCTTATGCCAGTATCACACTACTGATTATTCTAGCTTTACAGTGAGCCTTGAAACTGAAAAATTTAAGTCCTCAAACTCTGTTCTTTTTATACCCGATTTTTAAATAAACCTTATGTTACATTTCTTACAATTAATAAGCCAATATTGGTACATTTTTATTAAGAAAAGTCAATATTTTATTCAGATCTCCTTAATTTTTTCTCCTAATAACGTTTTTCTGTCCCAGGATCCCATCCAGAATACATATTGCATTTAGTAGTCCTTAGGCTCCTGTTGGCTGTTGTAGTTTCTAGGACACCGTTTTTTGATAAGCTGGATAATTTTGAGGAGTGCGGTCAGGTGTGCTATGGAAGCACCTCCATTAGGATTGTTCTGATGCTTTCCTTGTGATTAGACTGGGTTTGTCTTGGGAGGTTGACCACGGAGGGAGGTCATTCTTGTCACACCGCATCAAGCCTAGGACATGCTGTCAACATGACTTATTGCCATTGCTGTGACTCTGATCACTTGGCTGAGGTAGAGTTTGTCAGGTTTCTCCACAGTGAAGTTACTTTTTGTTTCCTGTCTGTACCATGCTCTTCAGAAGGAGGCCGCTATGCAGAGCCCATGCTTGAAGAGTGGGGAATATACTTTCTCTCCAAAAGGGTACACTGTCCACGTAAATTCTTTGCAATTCTGCTACATGGGAGATTTGTCTATTCATCTTATTTATTCAATCATTTTGATAGATCTGTGTAGACTCGTGGATATTTATTTTACATTTCGTGTTGTAAGCCAACTCTTGCACTACCTTATTTCTCAAGTGGTTCCAGCTGTGGCTCTTGGGGGCTCTCTCAGTGTTGCTTTGAAATACTATCTGAGATTTTTTTTAGCACTTCCTTGGTTTCTGACCCTAAAAGATGCTTCAGGCTCATCTTGTATATTTCCTGCTGGTTTAAGAATTGGCCATTTCTCCTAGAAGTTCTGCTTCCCTTTATCAGGGGATGGGCTAAGGGCCTAAACCTGGGCATGTAGCAGTATCTCCTTGCTTTTTAATTGATAATTCCTTAATGACAAATGATGTTGAGCATCTTTCTATATATGTTTATTTGCCTTCTTTATAATTTCCTTGATGATATGTCTGTTCATATAGTTTGTCCATTTTTTAATTGGTGTTTTTTATAGTTGAGTGTTAAGTTCTATGATATATAGGAGGTAAATTGTTGTATAGATTGGGTAAACATAAAATGCCTGTTTTAAAAATATTTTCTCCCTGTCTGTGGGTGGGTTGTCTTTTCATTTTCTTAAAAGTATATTTTGAGGAACAAAAATTATTAACTTTAATAAAATCTAATGCATCAGTTTTCTTCTTGCATGAATTATGCTTTTGGCATTGCGTCTAAAAACTCATCACCAAACCTAAGGTTATTGAATAATCTCCTCTGCTAGCTTCTAAAAGTTTTATAGTATTGAATTTTTCATTTAGTTCTATGATTAATTTTGAGTTAATTTTTGTGAAAGGGGTAAGGTCTGCTTCTAAGTTAATTTATTTTTTATTTTTTGGCATATGGCTTTCTGATTGTTCCAGACGTTTGTCAAAAAGACTTTTCATTTCCATTATGTTGTCTTGGCTCATTTGTTGATCAGTAGGCTATATTTGAGTGAGGTTATTTCCGGTCTTTTAATTTTCTTCTATTAATCAGTATGTGTGCTCTTCTGCCCAATAGCATGCTGCCATGGTTATTGCTGCTTCCTGATATCTACAAAATAATTTTGAGGATTTTGATGGTGGTTTCATGAAATACATTGATCAGCTTGGGGAAATCAACATCGAAATGATAATGAGTCCTATAACCCATGAGCAGTAGTTTTGCATACATAATCCTATATATATTTTGTTGGATTTAAACCTAAATATTTTGATTCTTTGGTGTTCTAGTAAAATATATTGCTTTTATACCTTCAAATTCCAGTTGGTCATTGCTGGCAAATGGCGAAGCAATTAACTTTTGCATATTAAACATCTATTCTGCTCCAAAGTTTTATTTCTCTGTTAGTTCCAGAAATTGTTTGTTGTCATTATTATTGATGTTGGTAAATTCTTTGGGATTTTCTACATAGATAATCACATCATCTGTGAATGAAGGTGGCTTTATTTTCTAACTGCCAGCCTAAGTATCTTTTATTTATTTATTTGTTTGTTTTTGTCATATTGCACTAACCTTGACTTTCCGTACAATTTGAGTAGGCATTGTGAGAAAGTACATCCTGGCCTTGCTCCTGGTCTCTGTGGAAAGGGCTCCTATTTCTCACCATGATGTATAATGCTGGTTGTGGGTTTTTGTAGCTGCTCTTTATCAAGTTGAAGAAGTTCCCATATTCCTAGTTTGCAGAGAATTTTAATCATGGATATACTGTGGGTTCTTTAAATGCTTTTCTGTATCAATTGTTATGGTCTTTCTGTTGTTTTACAGCCTTTTAATGTGGTGGATTATATTGATTGAATCAAAAATGTTAAAGAACATTTTTTCCTGGCCTATCTGGAATAAACCCAGTTTGGTGTGGTTTATAATTCCTTTCATACATTGCTGGGTTTGCTGTACTAATAAATTTTTGAAGATCACCAAAATCATGAGAAAGATATTTTAGTCTTAATTTTATTTTTCTGTAATGTTTTTTTAATCATTTTTGGTATTTGGTTATGCTAACTTCTTTAGGAAGTGTTGCCTCTGCCTCTATATTCTAGACAAGATTGTGGAAGATTGGCATTATTTCTTCATTAAATATGTGGTAGAACTCACGTGGGAAACTTTCTGGGTTAGATATTTTTTCTTGTTAGGTTATTATTATTGCTCAATTTTTTTAATAGACATAGGCCATTTCAGAATACCTACTTTTCCTTCTGTGAGTTTTAATAGTTGTGTCTTTCACAGAATTGATCAATATCACCTAAGTTATCAAAATTGTGTTCATAGAGTTGCTCATGTATTCCATTATTTCCATTTGTTAAATGTTGATGTGGATTAATAGAAATGACCCCTCTTTCATTCCTGATATTCTGGTAATTTGTATCTTCTGTCTTTATTTCCTGGTTAGTCTGATTAGAACTTTATCAATTTTAATTACCATTTTAAAGAACATGTGTTTAGTTTCATTGATTTTTCTTGGTTGTTTTTGTTTGTTTTCCATTTCATTGATTTCCTGTGTAATTTTTATTATTTGTTTTCTTCTTCATGCTTTAAGTTTTAATTGCTTTACTTTTTCTAGTTTCCTAAAGTGGAAGCTTACATCATTGAATATCATCTTCTTTATTAATATGATTTTAAGGGTATACTTTCTCTTAAGCACTACTTTCATTGCATTCCACAAATTTCAAAAGCTGTATTTCATTTCTATATCGTTCAAAATATTTTTGTTTCTCTTCAGACTTTTTCTTTGACTCACATATTATATAGAAAGGGATTGTTTTATCTACAAATACTTAGTGATTTTCGCAGTTCTTTTCCTGTTAGTGATTTCTAGTTTAAATTCCTTGTTGCCTGGGGATATAGTTTTTGTGATTTCTATTCTTTTAAATTTGTTAAGTTTTGTTTTCAGGCCTAGATCTGGTCTGTCCTAGCACATTTTCTATATTAGTTTGGAAAGATATGCATTTTGCCATGTTTGGATAGAGAATTCTGTAAAAGTCTGTTGTATCAATTTGAACGCCAGTGCTGTTATGTTTAACTATATCCTAACTGAATAGCTACTTGCTTGAACTGTCAATTCTTGAAATTCGAGTGTTCTTGAAGGCTACAACTGTAATAGTGAATATGTCTATTTCTCCTTTCAGTTTTACCAATATTTGCCTCACATATTTTGATATTCTGTTGTTTAGATGTTTGCTGTTACTATATAGTCTCAGAGATTCTACTTGTTTATTATTATACTTAAATTCTCCTCTTTGACCTGGATAATTTTTCTTGTTCTGAACTCTGCTTTGTGTATAAACAATACATCTCCTCCAATTATCTTTGGTTAGTACTCACTAGGTATATTTTTCTCCACATCTTTACCTTAAACCTATTGAAGTCTTTATATTAAAATGTTATCTTGCAGAATTTAGAGTTGGGTGTTTATATCCCCTTAGCAATCTCTGTTTTTAAATAGGTATCTTTAGACCATTCAGATATAATGTGATTTTTGATAACACTGAATTAATACCCACCAAGTTTATAACTCTTTTCTATTTGTTGCCTATTTGTCCTTTGTCTCTCCTCCCAGTTCTTTTTTTTACTTCCTTGGCTTAAATTAAGCTTTTTATTGAGTCCATTATATCTCTTCTCTTACTGTATCAATTATACTTTAAAAACAGCATATGCCTTAGAGTTTTCAATGTGTATTTTTAATTAGTCTGCATTTGCTTTCAAATGTCCCTATACTGTTTCATGCTTTATTCTGGTACCTAATAACAGCATATTCCTAATTCATCCCTCTCATCTATTATGACATTGCTGTCATTCAAATCACTTATCTACACTCTAACCCCATACATTGTTGCTATTACTATTTAAAGTGAAAAGTTATATTTCCAATCAATTAAGACAAAGAAAATACAATACTTTTTATTTATTCCTTTAGCTATTGCTTTCCTTATGTTAGTCTGAATTTCTGACATACCATTTTCCTAATCTCTAAAGAAATCCTTATACCTTCTCCTTCAGTACAGTCATTCTCTGATGTGCATCTGATAAAGTTTTTATTCCTACACTTTTCAAAAAAAATTTCACAGAATATGGAATTCTGAGCTTAGGGTTTTTTTTTTCAACACTAAATATTTCACTTCACTCTCTTCTTGCTTTCATGGTTTCTCAATGAGGAATTTTAATTGTAAAAGCATGTGGTAAGGCTAAAGTATCATATGAGATTATGTTATGTAATTGAAGTATGTTCAAGACTTCAGTACAATAGTGTAAATTTCCTCACATCAGCCTTGGGAAGAACATCTTAATCAAGCCATCATTTTAAAAATCCCACTTTTTTGTGTGTGGAAACATCTTTGCTCCTTCCTACCAGAGCATGTTTTTGCATCCATTGCTTCAAATCTATGAGTTGATACCCTACCAATATGCTTATTTTCTATATGTTTAAAAAACTTGTCATCTATTGTGTGCAAAGAATAAAACTAAATAGAAAACAGCAAGATACCACTATAAACCTATTAGAATAACACATTTCAAAAAATCAACTTATCAAATGCTGGTAAGGATGTGGAACAACAGGGTTCTCATTTACTGCAGTTGGAAATGCAAAATGATGAAGCCACTGTTGAATACAGTGTGACGGTTTGTTACAGAGCTACATATTGTCTTACCATACAACCCAGCATGTAGTAATATAACCAATCTTGAGTACTTACCTAAGAAAAATGTAAACATATGTTCACATAAAAATATGTACAGGAACTTCAGAGAAGCTTTATTCATAGTTACCAAAAACTAGAGCCAATCAGGATGTTCTTCACCATATGAATGAATAAACAAACTGTTATACAATCATAAAATGGAATACTCTTCAGTGATAAAAAGGAATGATTTTCCCAGTTGATGCAGAACAAAATTGATACAATTGACAAAATTAAACACCCATTTCTTATTAAAATAACCCAAACAAACCAACACTCAACAAAATGGAAATACTTCCTCAACATAATAAAGGCTTTATATGAAAACCCCAGTATTAACATCACACTCAGTGGCAAAAGACAAAATGACTGGGAAGTTTTCCTTTAAGATTAGGAATAAGTGAAGGATGCCTACTTTTACCACTTTTACTCAACATAACACTGGAAATCCTAGGCAGGGCAATTAGGCAAGAAAAAGAGAAAGAAATCAATTTTCATCCTAATTGAAAATGAAGAAATCAAATTGTCTCTATTCATAGACAACATAATCTTATATGTAGAAAATCCTAAAGATTTCATTAGATAAAAAGCTGTTGAAACTAATAGCCCAGCAAAGTTATTGGATTCAAGATCAATACACAAAAATCAGCTGAATTTTCATACACTAAAACGAACAATCCTAAATGGAAATTAAGAAAATTAATCCATCCATAGTAACAAAAAGAATAAAATAACTAGGAAAAAACTGAAGCAAAGGGGCAGTAGATTTGGATGCTAAAGACTACAATATATTGCTGAAAGAAATTAAAGAAGAAACAAATAAATTGAAAGACATTCCATGTTCATGAATTAGAAGGTTTAATCTTGTTAAAATGTCAAGGTAACCCAATTCAATCTACAGATTCAGTGCAATCTCTATCAAAATCCCAGTGTCATTTTTTGTAAAAATAGAAAAATCCATTGGAAAATCACAAAGATCAAACCACAAGGGATCCTGAATAGCCAAAGCAAAGGTATTACACTTTCAAACTTACTACAAATCTATTGTAACCAAAATGATGTAGTACTAGCATAAAAACAAATATAAACTGGTGGACTAGAGTAGAAAACCCAGAAATAAACCCTCATATCTATGGTCAAATAATTTTTGACACAATGCCAAGGCATTCAATGGGGAAAAGACAGTCCTTTCACCAAATGTTGGTGGATCCTTATTTTTTATCACTTGCAGAAATTAACTCAAAATGGATTTTGGGTTATAATAAAAAACTATAACACCTTTATAAAAAAACATGGAAAAAAGACTCAAGACATTAGATTTGGCAATAATTTCTTGGCTATGACACCAATAGCAGAGGCAACAAAAATAGATAATGGTCTTTAAAAGGAAGGTAATCCTATCAAGTGCTACTACATGAATGAAGCTTGAGGCCATTATGCAAAGTGAAGAAAGCCCATCACAAGAAGATAAATCCTGTCTGACTCTACTTTTATGACTAGTATTCTAGTAAAATACTAGACTAGTAGAACACCAAGTAGTCTACTAGAAAGTAGAATGGTGGTTTCCAGGGACTGGGAGGGTGAAGAAATGGGCAATTGTTTAATGGTTATAGAGTTTCACTTTTGCAAGATGAAAAATTTGTGGATATTCATTGTACAACAGTATGAATATGCTTAAAACAACTGTACACTTAAAATCATTAAAACAATAAATTTTGTGTTCATTTTACTACAATTAAAAATTTAGAAGAAAATCAAGAGATCACATAAAAATTCAGATTTGTGTCTTTTCCTGAAAAAATCAGGAGCTCTGGAAACTCTCGGCCTACATACTTTCCCAGTGTGTCAGTTGCCAGCTTTCCTCGTTGGCTCATCTGCCTGTCCGGCTTACGTAGTCAATGGAGTGGCAACCCTGGAAGGGCACAATACCCACGTTACTTAGTAAGAATGCATCAACATTGGTTCATTACTCATGGCAAATGTCCTACATTAATGTAAGATGTTAATAATAGGGGAAACTGAATGTGGGCTGTATGGGAATATTCTGTAATATCTTTTCAACTTTTTATAAATCTAAAACTGCTCTAACATTAAAAAGTTTATTTTTAAAATCTGAATAGAACACTATTTACCATGCTCTCATATATTTTCCTTTCCCTTTGACATTTATTTTTCTCTCTTTCCTGTCCAGAATGTCAGCTCATTGGGAATGAGAACTGTTTCTCTTTTATTCAGTGCTTTATGACCCATAAATATATAGTGAATAAAATAATGAAATGCTCTTTTCCCATCAAACTGGACGTCCCATTAAGAAATAGTTCTCTCCTATCGACCTTGTTCTTTCTTTTCTTACTCTTTCCAAATAATTCCCACACCCTTTATATGCAACTGTCATAATAGCTCTTTAATCGGTTTAAGAAATGAAGCCTTAGACATCATCCCTTGGCCTACTGGTTTTAAAACATGTCCTTACTTTTCCCACAAAGAACCACAGGATTACAGGTAAACCAACAGAAGCTGGATCTCCATCTGCCATTTTGAAAAACTCCCTTTGCAAAATTCTTTGGACTCTAAATTATTTTTAATAAAGTTCTACAATCAATTGCTTTACGATTTAATCTGATGACATTTTTTAATTGCAGATTGTAGGGCTTCTGTTTATTTCTGTGTCCCAATTATGGACTTCTGAATGAGATATAAAATTTGTTAAGACTTTAAGTTCTTCCCTGCTCCTGAAATTCTATGCTTATTATTGGCCAAATCATTCTTCTAACCACTGAAGCAACTGTCTAATCACTAGTTTGGTAGTTTTTTGTTTTGGTCTTGTATTTTCAACTGAAGGATTTCTGGATAATACTTTCTCTTTCTTCAAATTGTAAACTGTATCTATTCAAACTGTACTTTCAAATTTTGTCTGTCTTCTCTTTCACTGAGTTTAGTAGCGTGTATGCCTGAAACTATCTTTGATTTTCTTGGGGATTCATCTTATTTCAAACAGCTTTGTTATTTAAATACTGGAGATTTCCTGGAGTTTGTCCTGTGGCTCTTAAGGCCGGAATGATGGTTATGTACAGTTGGCTACATGTAAGTCAATTTCACTGGGGTTCTAAATATTAAATGAATAAATTTATTAATAAATTATTTCTGTTATAGAAATATGTATACATGCTATAATAAAACATTTTATATGAAATTCTTATCATTTCAATAACCTATTTTTCTAGCAATGTGAGCAAAAATAATGTTTATTAAGTAAAATCTTCTATAAGCATTTTGTATAAACTCTTCTATAAGCATTTTGTAGGCTATAAAACACTTTATCTTCATCTTCATAAACTTGTTTAGTAGATATGACTATTGCTATTATTTTATAGATGAGAATTATGTATCATAGAGAAATTAAATCAATTGCCCAGGGTTATCTGATACTGCCTGATGGTATTTTTAAAATGCTCCAAGTCTATAGTGGATCATGTGTAAATGGAAAATGCTTTTTCTCCTGCAAAATTTTAGTGCCTGTCTTCTACCTATTTCCCTATTGGGTGGAAAATTATTGGCTGCTTTTTATTTTATTTTTTTTGCCATCCAACTTTCCTCCACCTTCTAAATGTCCCTGATGGTTCATTTAGTCCCTCATCTGCAGAGAAGTTGGTTCCACATGGCATAAAATCTGTCCATCCTGGCTTCATTACAGCTCATAGAAGGCCCCTTCCTCTGTTTACAGAGAGGGCCCTCTTTTTTTTTTTTTTTTAGGGCATCTCTCATATTTATTGATCATATGGTTGTTAACAACAATAAAATTCTATATAGGGGACTCAATGCACAATCATTAATCAACCCCAAGCCTAATTCTCAATAGTCTCCAATCTTCTGAAGCATACGAACAAGTTCTTACATGGTGAACAAGTTCTTACATAGTGAATAAGTTCTTACATGGTGAACAGTGCAAGGGCAGTCATATCACAGAAACTTTTGGTTTTGATCACACATCATGAACTATAAACAATCAAGTCAGATATGATTATTCGTTTGATTTTTATACTTGATTTATATGTGAATCCCACATTTCTCCCTTATTATTATTATTATTATTTTTAATAAAATGCTGAAGTGGTAGGTAGATACGAGACAAAGGTAGAAAACATAGTTTAGTGTTGTAAGAGAGCAAATGTAGATGATCAAGTGTGTGCCTGTAGACTAAGTATTAATCCAAGCTAGGCAAGGGCAACAAAATATCCATGGATGCAGAAGATTTCTCTCAAAACAGGGGGGTGAGGTTCTATGCCTCACCTCTGTTGATCCCCAATTTCTCACCTGATGGCCCCCCTGCGACTGTGCCTGTCTTAGGTTGTTCCTCTCTTGAGGAATCTTACCTGTCTCTGGCTAACCAGTCATCTTCCGGGGCCATACAGGGAAATGTAAAGTTGGTAAGTGAGAGAGAAGCAATATTCTTTGAAAAGGTTAACTTTTTACTTCTTTGAATATTTATGCCCTGTGAAGAGCCCTCTTTTGAGAGCAGCACAGCATGGCTCCTGGGCCCAGTGGGCACCATGCCTTCAGCTGTCCTGTCTGTTAGGGTGGCTGTGGGTCTCTGCTGCTGCTAGTGTACAAATTATCTCATTCCTCTGTTGAGTTTTCCCAAAATCCCTTGATAAATTCCTGTTTCAAATGCCTAATGTAGTTTCTATTGGCCAGACCCTGATAGTTACAAATACTTATCTATATTTCAAGTTTTCCTGGGTTCTTAATGAATGCTGTTGTATTTTTCATTATAGAAGTTCAGTAAATATTTGTTGGTGAGGTTAATGAATTGGATGAGGAATGTATAAAAATAGATTACTAACTATAGAGACTATAAAATAGTAGGACCTTAATATAACAGAAGAAGGAAGATGTCTAGCAGAAATCATGTCAAACATCTTGACACATAATGCTTACCATTTTTTTAAACTCATAAACTCTAACATCACAAACCCTTCAATAGAACACTCTTTAGTAAGTCTCCCTTCTCCCTACCTTCTCCCCACATGCATTTAGATTCACTATTATTTGGATCCCTTGGCAAATACTATTTTGTCCTTCCTTGAGACATTTTCCAACATGAACAAATGTAACTTTGGGGCCAGCCAGTAAGTCTGGTACATACAGTTGCCTATGGAATGGATACAGCCACTTTCAGTTCACTGACTAGAGATATCTTGAAAATATACCAAAGAGGAATGTGTCTAATCTTCTGCACTGTTTGGAACTGTATTACTCTTTTACTTAAATTTATTTACTTTTTACCTGGAAAGCCACTCAGGCAAATTAGCAAGCCCCTCACATACAGTGTCATAAAAATCCAAGAAAATAAATGGAAACAAACTGCTAGTTAGCATTAAAAAATTAGGTGATATATATACTATTTTGGCGTGAAAATGTTGACAATGTAAAGTATCCAGAAAACAGTTATAATCTCTGTGTTCCTTTCACACTGACTCAATATTGAAGGTCTCGTTAAAGATGTTTTTTTTATTTTTATTTTTATTTATTTTTATTTTTTTTATTGAAGGGTAGTTGACAACAGTATTGCATTACATTAGTTTCAGGTGTACAACACAGTGATTCAACATTTATATACATGATAATTCTAGGTACCAGGTATCACCATACAAGGTTGTTACAATATTTTGACTATATTCCTTATGCTATACATTACATCCCGGTTACTTATTTATTTTACAATTGGAAGTGTGTTTATATATATATATATGTATATATATATTTTGTGAGGGCATCTCTCATATTTATTGATCAAATAGTTGTTAACCACAATAAATTTCTGTATAGGGGGGTCATACTCAATGCACAATCATTAATCCACCCCAAGCCTAATTTTCGTCAGTCTCCAATCTTCTGATGCATAACGAACAAATTCTTACATGGAGCACAAATTCTTACATAGTGAATAAGTTACATGGTGAACAGTGCAAGGGCAGTCATCACAGAAGCTTTCGGTTTTGTTCATGCATTATGAACTATACACAGTCAGTTCAAATATGAATATTCATTTGATTTTTAAACTTGATTTATATGTGGATACCACATTTCTCTATTATTATTATTTTTAATAAAATGCTGAAGTAGGTAGATACGAGATAAAGGTAGAAAACAGAGTTTAGTGTTGTAAGAGAGCAAATGTAGATGATCAGGTGTGTGCCTGTAGACTATGTGTTAATCCGAGCTAGACGAGGGCAATAAACATCCATGTATGCAGAAGATTTCTCTCAGAACATGAGGGGGGAGGTTCTAAGCCTCACCTCTGCTGCTCCCCATTTTCTCACCACATGGCCCCCTGCGACTGTGCCTGTCTTAGGTTGTTCCTCCCTTGAGGAATCTTACCCATCTCTGGCTAACCAGTCATCTTCCGGGGCCATACAGGGAAATGTTAAGTTGGTAAGTGAGAGAGAAGCCTTATTGTTTGAAAAGATTAGCTTTTTACTTCTTTGCATATTTATGCCCTGTGGCTTCTATGCCCAGCATTTGTCTTGAGGTGTCTTTACCACTTGGAAGAATTATGATACTCGGTAAATTCGACATGTGGCACGAGTTCTATTTAAAGGTTGTGATTAGGTAGGAAGAAGAAAAGCTATAGAAGTAGCAGGCAGAAGAAAACCTGGGAAGATTGATTATTTCTTTGACATATCTTGTAGAGTAACTTCAGCATGGATAGGTTTTAAACTACTAATTAAATTGTGCACACACATTAACATAATAGGAATATAGTTACCTAACCAAAGCATACCTGTAATTACCAGCCATCTCCAGTGAAACCAAGAAAACCAGTTAGGCACCTTAGGCATTTGTGAAAACTTATCTATGATATGGTGGATATTGTCCGACTGAACTTAAACAGTCTGAGAGAATTCAGATAAACTAGAACAACCCATTCCTGGGGACTGTTCATATTCCATATGTTCTTTTAACGATAAATAGTCTGTGGTTGTAAGATTTTGGAGTGCTACAATTTGCACTTCTCCTAATTCTTGGTTGAGTTCCAACAGTATAGATCCAGTCCAATTTTTGTTTTACTGCATGCACAGGCCAGCTTAGATATCTCCTTCCTCATTCCCACGGCAAGTCCAGGAACTGGTGGGATGAGTGCATCTACAGCTGTAGCAGTGCGTGGATCTTTGTTGGGGTTTTTTGATGATCATCTTCTGGCATGAGTCTTCCAGAGAGTGCTGATGTTGGAAGTTCTTTTTCATATCATATCTTAGTTCATTTTTGGGGTAGCCAAATTAGGCTTTGATCCTCTGTATAAACACAAACAGACCCTTTGCCTACACTTTTATATGCCCTTTATATCATTGTGTAGAACTCATTAGAGGTCACCACATAGGAACTGCTTTTTTTTTTTTTTTTTTTTTTTTTAATCATTAATCTACACTTACATGATGAATACTTTGTTTACTAGGCTCTCCCCTATACCAGGTCCCCCCTATATACTCCTTTACAGTCACTGTCCATCAGCGTAGCAAACTGTTGTAGAATCACTACTTGTCTTCTCTGTGTTGTACAGCCCTCCCCTTTCTCCCACCCCGCTATGGATGCTAATCTTAATACCCCTCTTTTTCTGCCCCCCCTTATCCCTCCCTACCCACCCATCCTCCCCAGTCCCTTTCCCTTTGGTACCTGTTAGTCCATTCTTGAGTTCTGTGATTCTGTTGCTGTTTTGTTCCTTCAGTTTTTCCTTTGTTCTTATATTCCACAGATGAGTGAAATCATTTGGTATTTCTCTTTCTCTGCTTGGCTTGTTTCACTGAGCATAATACCCTCCAGCTCCATCCATGTTGCTGCAAATGGTTGGATTTGCCCTTTTCTTATGGCTGAGTAGTATTCCATTGTGTATATGTACCACATCTTCTTTATCCATTCATCTATCAATGGACATTTAGGTTGCTTCCAATTCTTGGCTATTGTAAATAGTGCTGCGATAAACATAGGGGTACACTGGTCTTTCTCATACTTGATTGCTGCATTCTTAGGGTAAATTCCTAGGAGTGCAATTCCTGGGTCAAATGGTATGTCTGTTTTGAGCATTTTGATGTACCTCCATACTGCTTTCCACAATGGTTGAACAAGTTTACATTCCCACCAGCAGTGTAGGAGGGTTCCCCTTTCTCCACAGCCTCGCCAACATTTGTTGTTGTTTGTCTTTTGGATGGCAGCCATCCTTACTGGTGTGAGGTGATACCTCATTGTAGTTTTAATTTGCATTTCTCTGATAATTAGCGATGTGGAGCATCTTTTCATGTGTCTGTTGGCCATCTGTATTTCTTTTTTGGAGAACCGTCTGTTCAGTTCCTTTGCCCATTTTTTAATTGGGTTATTTGTTTTTTGTTTGTTGAGACGTGTGAGCTCTTTATATATTCTGGACGTCAAGCCTTTATCGGATGTGTCATTTTCAAATATATTCTCCCATACTGTAGGGTTCCTTTTTGTTCTATTGATGGTGTCTTTTGCTGTACAGAAGCTTTTCAGCTTAATATAGTCCCACTTGTTCATTTTTGCTGTTGTTTTCCTTGCCCGGGGAGATATGTTCAAGAAGAGGTCACTCATGTTTATGTCTAAGAGGTTCGTGCCTATGTTTTCTTCCAAGAGTTTAATGGTTTCGTGACTTACATTCAGGACTTTGATCCATTTTGAGTTTACTTTTGTATATGGGGTTAGACAATGGTCCAGTTTCATTCTCCTACATGTAGCTGTCCAGTTTTGCCAGCACCATCTGTTGAAGAGACTGTCATTTCACCATTGTATGTCCATGGCTCCTTTATCAAATATTAATTGGCCATATATGTCTGAGTTAATGTCTGGATTCTCTAGTCTGTTCCATTGGTCTGTGGCTCTGTTCTTGTGCCAGTACCAAATTGTCTTGATAACTATGGCTTTATAATAGAGCTTGAAGTTGGGGAGTGAGATCCCCCCTACTTTATTCTTCTTTCTCAGGATTGCTTTGGCTATTCAGGGTCTTTGGTGGTTCCATATGAATTTTTGAATTATTTGTTCCAGTTCATTGAAGAATGTTGCTGGTAGTTTCATAGGGATTGCATCAAATCTGTATATTGCCTTGGGCAGGATGGCCATTTTGACAATATTAATTCTTCCTAGCCATGAGCATGGGATGCGTTTCCATCTGTTAGTGTCCCCTTTAATTTCTTTTAAGAGTGACTTGTAGTTTTCAGAATATAAGTCTTTCACTTCTTTGGTTAGGTTTATTCCTAGGTATTTTTTTTTTTTGATGCAATTGTGAATGGAGTTCTTTTCCTGATTTCTCTTTCTGTTGGTTCATTGTTGGTATATAGGAAAGCCACAGATTTCTGTGTGTTGATTTTGTATCCTGCAACTTTGCTGTATTCCGATATCAGTTCTAGTAGTTCTGGGGTGGAGTCTTTAGGGTTTTTTATGTACAGTATCATGTCATCTGCAAATAGTGACAGTTTAACTTCATCTTTGCCAATCTGGATTCCTTGTATTTTTTTGTTTTGTCTGATTGCCATGGCTAGGACCTCCAGTAGTATGTTAAATAACAGTGGGGAGAGTGGGCATCCCTGTCTAGTTCCCGATCTCAGCGGAAATGCTTTCAGCTTCTCGCTATTCAATATAATGTTGGCTGTGGGTTTTTCATAGATGGCCTTTATTATGTTGAGGTACTTGCCCTCTATTCCCATTTTGCTGAGAGTTTTTAGCATGAATGGATGTTGAACTTTGTCAAATGCTTTTTCAGCATCTATGGAGATGATCATGTGGTTTTTGTCTTTCTTTTTGTTGATGTGGTGGATGATATTGATGGACTTTCTAATGTTGTGCCATCCTTGCATCCCTGGGATGAATCCCACTTGGTCATGGTGTACGATGGTTTTGATGTTTTTTTGAATTCGGTTTGCTAAAATTTTGTTGAGTATTTTTGCGTCTACGTTCATCAGGGATATTGGTCTGTAGTTTTCTTTTTTGGTGGTGTCTTTGCCTGTTTTTGGTATTAGGGTGATGTTAGCTTCATAGAATGAGTTTGGGAGTATCCCCTCCTCTTCTGTTTCTTGGAAAACTTTAAGGAGAATGGGTATTATGTCTTCCCTGTATGTCTGATAAAATTCCGAGGTAAATCCATCTGGCCCGGGGGTTTTGTTCTTTGGTAGTTTTTTGATTACCGCTTCAATTTCGTTGCTGGTAATTGGTCTGCCTAGATTTTCTGTTTCTTTCTGTGTCAGTCTTGGAAGGTTGTATTTTTCTAGGAAGTTGTCCATTTCTCCTAGGTTTCCCAGCTTGTTAGCATATAGGTTTTCATAGTAGTCTCTAATAATTCTTTGTATTTCTGCAGGGTCCGTCGTGATTTTTCCTTTCTCATTTCTGATACTGTTGATTTGTGTTGACTCTCTTTTCCTCTTAATAAGTCTGGCTAGAGGCTTATCTATTTTGTTTATTTTCTCGAAGAACCAGCTCTTGGTTTCATTGATTTTTGCTATTGTTTTATTCTTCTCAATTTTATTTATTTCTTCTCTGATCTTTATTATGTCCCTCCTTCTGCTGACCTTAGGCCTCATTTGTTCTTCTTTTTCCAATTTCGATAGTTGTGACATTAGACCGTTCATTTGGGATTGCTCTTCCTTTTTTAAATATGCTTGGTTTGCTATATACTTTCCTCTTAAGACTGCTTTTGCTGCGTCCCACAGAAGTTGGGGCTTAGTGTTGTTGTTGTCATTTGTTTCCATATATTGCTGGATCTCCATTTTGATTTGGTCATTGATCCATTGATTATTTAGGAGCGTGTTGTTTAGCCTCCATGTGTTTGTGAGCCTTTTTGCTTTCTTTGAACAGTTTATTTCTAGTTTAATGCCTTTGTGGTCTAAAAAGTTGGTTGGTAGGGTTTCAATCTTTTGGAATTTACTGAGGCTCTTTTTGTGTCCTAGTATGTGGTCTATTCTGGATAATGTTCCATGTGCACTTGAGAGGAATGTGTATCCTGTTGCTTTTGGATGTAGAGTTCTGTAGATGTCTATTAGGTCCATCTGTTCTAGTGTGTTGTTCAGTGCCTCTGTGTCCTTACTTATTTTCTGTCTGGTGGATCTGTCCTTTGGAGTGAGTGGTGTGTTGAAGTCTCCTAGAATGAATGCATTGCATTCTATTTCCTCCTTTAGTTCTATTAATATTTGTTTCAGGTATGTTGGTGCTCCTGTACTGGGTGCATATATATTTATAATGGTTATATCCTCTTGATGGACTGAGCCCTTTATCATTATGTAATGTCCTTCTTTGTCTTTTGTTACTTTCTTTATTTTGAAGTCTGTTTTGTCTGATACCAGAATTGCAACACCTGCTTTCTTCTCTCTGTTGTTTGCTTAAAATATCTTTTCCAATCCCTTGACTTTAAGTCTGTGCGCGTCTTTGGATTTGAGGTGAGTCTCTTGTAAGCAGCATATGGATGGATCTTGCTTTTTTATCCATTCTATTACTCTGTGTCTTTTGATTGGTGCATTCAGTCCATTTACATTTAGGGTGATTATTGAAAGGTATGAATTTATTGCCATTGCAGGCTTTAAGTTTGTGGTTACCAAAGGTTTAGGGTTAGCTTCTTTACTATCTTACTGTCTAACTTAACTCGCTTGTTGAGCTATTATAGACACAGTCTGATGATTCTTTATTTCTCTCCCTTCTTATTCCTCCTCCTCCCTTCTTCATATGTTGGGTGTTTTGTTGTGTGCTCTTTTTAGGAGTGCTCCCATCTAGAGCAGTCCCTGTAGGATGCCCTGTAGAGGTGGTTTGTGGGAGGCAAATTCCCTCAACTTTTGCTTGTCTGGGAATTGTTTAATCCCTCCTTCATATTTAAATGATATTCGTGCTGGATACAGTAGTCTTGGTTCGAGGCCCTTCTGTTTCATTGCATTAAGTATATCATGCCATTCTCTTCTGGCCTGTAGGGTTTCTGTTGAGAAGTCTGATGATAGCCTGATGGGTTTTCCTTTGTAGGTAACCTTTTTTTTCTCTCTGGCTGCCTGTAATACTTTGTCCTTGTCTTTGATCTTTGCGATTTTAATTATTATGTGTCTTGGTGTTGCCCTCCTTGGATCCCTTGTCATGGGAGTTCTGTGTACCTCTGTGGTCTGAGAGGCCATTTCTTCCCCTAGTTTGGGGAAGTTTTCAGCAATTATTTCTTCAAAGACATTTTCTATCCCCTCTTCTCTCTCTACTTCTTCTGGAATACCTATGATTCTTATATTGTTCCTTTTCGTTTGATCACTCAGCTCTCTTAAAATTCTTTCATTCCTGGAGATCCTTTTATCTCTCTCTGCATCAGCTTCTCTGCGTTCCTGTTCTCTGTTTTCTTGTCCATTAATGGTCTCTTGCATCTCGTCCATTCTGTTTTGAAGTCCTTCCAGAGCTTGTTTTATTTCTGAATTCTCCTTGCTTAGTTCTTGCATATTTCTCTGCAAGTCCATCAGCATGGTTATGACTTTTGTTTGGAATTCTTTTTCAGGAAGACTGGCTAAATCTATCTCCCCAGATTCCTTCTCAGGGGAAGATGTAGCAGATGCTGAAGCTGTCTGGGTTAGTCTTGTCTGGATCATATTTTTTTGCCTTTTCATGTTGACAGGTGCTATTGACTGTCAGCTGGGAGGGCCAAAATTTTCACTTGCTACTGGCCTTTCTTTACTGGGACAACTGCGACCCCTAGTGGCTTCTGTTGGGTAATTGCGTGTAGACTGGGTCTTTGTGTCTTGCCTGGCCGGGAGGGGGAAATTTCCCTTTCTGTGGGCGGAATTTGTCTCAGGCTGCTTCTCTGCTTTCGCAGCGCCCGGTGGGGTAATGGATGGGGGGGCTGCTTGACTGTTTGCCTCCGTGAGGGGTCTCAGAGCTGTTGCCCAGGGGGTTAGTGCACCCGGTTTTCCCTGTAATTTCCAGCTGCTGTACTGTGACCTGGGTTGTTTCCGTCAAGCTGTTAAGTCCCTGTCCCTTTAAGACTTTCAAAAAGCCCCCGCTTTTCTTTGTCACAGGGGCATCAGCTTCGGCACCCGCTCAGAGGTCTTACTCCCTGTTTCCCCAGTATCCAGGGCCCCCTGGGCACGCACTGTGTCTGCGCTCTGGCCCGGATGGCTGGGGCTGGGTGTTCGGCAGTCCTGGGCTCCGTCTCCCTCCCGCTCTGCCTATTGTTCTCCCGCCGGGAGCTGGGGGGAGGGGCGCTCGGGTCCCGCGGGGCCGGGGCTTGTATCTTACCCCTTTCACCAGGCGCTGGGTTCTCGCTGGTGTAGCTGCAGTCTGGCCACTGTCCTGCGTCTTCTGGTCTCTCTTTTAGGGCTAGTTGTGTTTGTTGTATTTTCAAAAGTATATATGTTTTTGGGAGGAGATTCCCACTGTCCTACTCATGCCGCCATGTTGGCTCCGCCTCTCCAAAGATGTTTTATAATTACAAAATTATATTGTGATAATCAGATATGAAATATTTGGTATGGTCTAATAATTTATAAGGTATATTTTTACTTTCACCACATAAATCAGTCTTTGTTTCACAATATAAAATATTTCATTGTAAGAATTACAGGTGTCAAAATAAGAGAATGCACAGTTGCTTTTAAAGTATGTAGTTCAAATATATTGTAAGAGACACAGAACCAAAATCACTGTTCTTTTTAACAAACAAGCATTGTATATCCAATGTACACTTCTAGAAAGAAAAGTCTTCCTAGAAACTATTCTCCTAGAAACTCCTAGAAAATAATCTCCTAGAAACTCTATTTATAAAGGTGACAGCACCTGCAAAACAGCACAATAATTGTTTGAAGGCGTAAATACAAGATATTATAGATACAGCAGAGAGTATAAGGTATTATCAGATGCTAGTGATGGACAATATGTAGCATTTGCTTTATTTTGAAATTTTTGAACTCTTTTCCTATAATTATCATGCTCCAGATATTCAAGGATTGTGAAGTATTATGCCTTTCGGGTAACAAATAACTACGGCCACATTAAATGAAATTCAAAACCTTTTCTCTTTTCCTATGTTAAAATCTATTGAGATTATATATAAAGGACAAGAGGCTTGTGCTTCTTTGTTTTTCACCTTATTACTCTGGACTTATGAAATAAATCGTAGTATCTCTCTGACATTTTTCATTGTCAACAACTGGAACAAGGTTATATAATGCCTAGTTTTATCAAAGAGCTTTCGATGATTGGTTTGGATAATGTCTAATAATTCGTTTTGAGTTTCTTTCACAAAGCAATATCAAAGAGAAGGCATACTTTATTGCTCTAAATGGTTTCCTTTCCAAAGCAGTATTTCTGGCTATTAATTAGTTTTGTGATTCGCACAGGCATGCAGTGAGATGGTCGGTTCCTGTGGCGAACAGAAACAGCGCTGGTCTTGGATTTTCACTCTCACACTAGGTGTTACAGACATTTATTGAGTCTCCAGTTCATGGTGCTAAGATAAGAACAGAGTCAAAAGCATTGCTGTAGCTATTTCCCAGGCCAGTGATCTGACAAATTGTTACCCGAGTCAATCTGTTAACATGTCTTCCCCAGGCTTCCTCTTTCCCTCACTCAGGTGTAGTTGTGGAGCAGCTCTGTCTGTGGGTATCGCAGCCCCAGGTTGCCATGGAGACAGAGCAGTAATAGACATGGAAGTAAAAGCAGCTTTTATCTTCCACTTATTACTAACAAACAAGAACTCTCACCCTACTCAGGACTTCAACTATGTCTAAGGCAGGTGGAGCGAGAAAAGGGAATTTCAAAGATGATGGTTCTGCCATTTAATACTCCCGCTGTGAAAGGGGCCCAGCAGCCCTGCTCTCACCTGTGAACCACATACCTTTCGAAGGGCGTGTTTGTGGGAATCGCAGTCAGTAGTTTTCTCCTACATTGTTTCACTTGAAAGTATGTGAGTAGTTCACATACCCTCAGTGAAGATTCCGTCTTCTAAAATCTCTAACTGAACATAAACCATTTCAGTTTTAGGACTCAAAGGAATAGCCTGGGGATTTCTGAAAGTGACATTAATTTACTTCAGTTCATTTAAAGACATAGAGTTTAAATTCTGTTAATAGAAGATGCAGAAGCTTCTAGATGACCTCCGACAAAATGCAGTTTTAAGGCATGAAGGGGCTCATACACTGGCACCTATGTTTAACATACTGTCAGATACATTTGCCCCTTTCCTGAGAGTCCCTTTGGATGGAGATAATGACCGCTGCTGTTTGGAGAGGAATGGGATGGGAATGAAGTCTGAGCCTGAAGCGGAGTGCATGAACACTGAGAGGCTTCCCAGGGAGTGTTTTATGTTTGGGTTATTTTTGCTTCTGTTTTTGCTTTTGTCGTTCAGGTACTAGGTGGCAGGAGTGCCTTAGAGACTGTTGGAAAAGAACTAGGGCTCAAAGTAGAAAGTAGACTAGAAAAAAGTTTGAGATGACAAAATAGAAAGGCAGTTAAGTTTATAATTTTGCTAAGGGTCATTGTTATATATTTTCAGTAATTTCCATATAAGAGGGGACTTGCATGGCTTCCAAATAGAGTACATGCATCTCATAGGGCACATGCATCTTGCATGATTTGATAAGCATCTTAATGCTTTTACAGTTGTCATATGTCCAACAGATTTTTCTGAAGACTGAAATTTGAGGTAATTATTAAGTAATGATATGGATATGTGTTTTTCTTTAGGCATTTAGCAACATATAGGAAAAATCATTTTGTCCCTACTCAGTTATTACAGTTGAGGCATATATATCAATTTTTGAAGAATTTGAAATTACCAGCTTTCCAAAGAAAACCCCATTTTCCCATGACAGCACAGCGGTGTTTCTCCCCATGCACACTTTGGATTACCAAGGAAATGTGGGCATAGCCTACTCTGGGGGCCCCAACGATGTCACTAATGGTATCAGAGTATTTAACTGTAGTCAGTATGTATCACAGGGAGGTGGCATTTAAAATTCAGGATAACATATTTAAATGATTCAAGCAACAGACTGAAATGACAGTATATAGGAGGAAATGGTACAAGTGGTTCTAAAATATTTGCTTCTTAGTTCTATGTTGTGTAAACATAGTGATAATATGCATAAACAAATATTTAGCAAATGTATGCTGCAGCTGCAAATCTAATGTGGGTGTGATAATGTTTAACTTTTTTTTGGATCTTGACAATTCAGTTTGTATGAGATATACAGAATTCTATACAAATAAGGAAAAGTGTCCTGATTTCTCCCTCTTCCTTCAAGAATTCTACTTAAATCTGGTATGCTGTTTATAGAACAGACATCCTTGTAGCTATGATTTTAATATTATGAACGTAGAATAAATATGTGCATTAGTTATTTCAGTCTAATATGACTATACAAAATATTATCATCTGTATGGGACTTTATTTTAAATACTCTGAATTTTCTTCCACAAATATGGACATGTTCTGTACCTCACTATTCTGCCTCAAATATATCATAACCATGTATAAGAAATACATTACAGTGATTCAACCTGTAAAAGATGTCTCCCCCAAGACATGAACTGAATATACTTTATTATGTGCAATTTTATAAAAATACTTTCCATTATTGAAGGAGGATGAGGGCCATTCAAAGATAAAGGTCTGATTTAAATATTTTAGGGACTTACTAAACAGTTGATGTATTTGGTATAAAAACTGAACCTCTGCTCATATAACATAGTCACAGAAGGCCTCTGAGTTATGACCAATGAGGGAACTGTAGCAGCTAATGGCAAGACTGCTGAGACCTTCAGTGCTGAGGGAAACACTGCCCAGGTTTTCATTTGTTCTTATAGTGCTAAGCAATGAAAAGAGTGCAAACTTACCAGTCTTATTAGTAGAGCAACTAGAAAAATTATGTGATGCCTAGTACACTGACTAGATTTGTGTCTGAATACTTCCCATATGCTATTTAGTTTTTAAAAACTTCCTTATAGCATTTTCCCCCCTGTAATTTATTGAGAGACTTGTTTTCTCACTAGTTTGCTGATCTCTAAACTAAAGGACTTTATCATCCTCATATCAGCACTGCACCTTCTGTATTACACAATACGGTTTTCTGAATATGGTAGACACTTGATGTGTGTTGATTGACTTAAACTCTGTAGTCATTGATCCTTAGAAGAAAATGTACACAGTAGGAAACTTACACAAATGCAGTCTCACCAATTCGGAGGGAAGCTGCTTGCTCTATTTTATCTTGTTATCTGGTCCCCCGTGGACTCTGCCTTCCATCCCCTCAGAACTAGTACAGTAAGGTAGTGTCACTGGAGATACAGATAAAAGGATGTTCAGACACTGAGAGGTAGTGATTAGTATCTCACAGTCTCTATGAGAGTCAAATACACTTTTTAAATAATTATTTAAGGTTTGCCTTAACCTTTTTTTGGAAAATGGCCTCGTGGAAAGAGTGGAGTCCTCATTAATACATGTAGTTTTGCTTGTCAGTCTGTCATATATTTATTAGCTGTTGTATCTGAGCAAGTCACTTAGCTTTTTGATGTCTCAAATTCTCATTTGTAAAATAAAAGGTAATACCATTTTTGCCTTGTTTACTTTATAAAATTTATTTCATAAACCCAAGGCTGTATACTTGGTGACACATTATTCATTTATATAAATGTGAATCATTAAACATCCCACTGAATGTAAGACTTTTAGTAGAAACAAATCAAATAGGAATCAAAACAATTTAACAGTCAGATAATGTGGCCCAATATTCAATAGAGAAAATACAGTCATTTTGAATTATTGTTGGAATATTTTAACAATGTTGCATTATATGTCACTGTCATCTCTGAAAGTATAGTGTTTAAAGAACCACTGATGTGTGTGTCAGATAATTAAGAATAAAGTGACTCAAGACAGGATGTGTGGGCCTCCCCTACTATCCTGCAACCAGCTTTTAGAATGTCTATCTAATTTTGTTTCTGTGGTTTAACATATAGCCTATACATCATGAGATGCAAGATTCAGGCTCATTTTTCTTCATGCTTTTGTCCACTACATTGAAATGATGAACTGGAAAACTGTTCTTCCTTATTTGTTGGCCTTAGCAAATTATGAACCATGGAGATGTTCTTTCAAGATGATCCAAGAGCATAATGTCAAGGTTAATTTAGCAGTTGCCTATAGAAATTGGTACCAAAACAAACAACAAACAAAAATAAAAATAAAATAAAATAACAGTTGTCTTCATATCTACTTGGAGGAAGGGGCTAATTCAACTGAACTTAAAGAACAGGCTGTTGGAAATTTACATTTATATACATTGCTGTTTATGTACAGAGCTGTACAAATATAGTATCTCTTCTAAGTTCCAGGCTTGCAGTTCAGTTTAATCTGCTCTTTCTACCCCTAGATTTTTCATGGTATCCTCTATAAAGTTCGTTACAACATTATTTCCATAGTATTAATTATATTTAACTTCATTAATCCATTAGGATTTATTGTCAGCATAGTGTTTAAAATAGTGTCCTATTCCATTTTCTTCTAAAGGGATGGGAAGGTATATTTACACCATTTATGATTAGCAGTCCTTTAAACACTAAACTTAAAAAAAATACTGCTATCATGTGTTAAAGTTCAAGTTAATTAAGACCTACTTTGGAGTTTCTATCCATTTCTATGGATTAATTTGTCTTTTTGTATATCAATAGCATACTGATTTGATTATATGACTTAATACCATCTTTAGACATTGATAACCTAATTTCTCCCAACCTTTACAGCTGCTCTTCTTTAGGCTTTTCTTGGACATTCTGGGGCTATCTTAAAACATTCTGTTGACTTAATTAGTTCTTATAGAAAATTTCATTAAGTGCATGGCATATTGCTGCAAGCATTTAGATTTTGTTTACTGTCCTTCAATAAGAATTCACAATTTATTTGAAAGCAATCTATTTCTATTTGTTAAATCTCTAAGGACTTTATAGGATTTCTTTTTCTCCAGTTTAATTTTTCTTCTGGTGTTTACTGCAAGGGAAAAGGGTATTTTACACTATTGTGTAAATACTTTATACTGTAGCTACCTTAACACATTATCTTTTAATTTCTAATTAGCATGTTAGTGGGGTATTTTTTTAAATACATAATAATATGTTTAGTAAAAAGAAAAACTATTATTTTCTTATTATTTATTAAAGTAATTTTGTTTTCTTAATTTACTGTATTTGCTGCAGGTCATAAAACATTTTTGAAAAATAATAGAGACAGTGGACATCTTTATCTAGTACCTGATTTTATTGACATGGTTTTATTGCTTTAGGACAATTTGCATCTCTTTGAAAAATTGACTTTATTAAGCTTATTTATTCAAATTTATTTATTTATTCAAAACTATTTAATGATTTTTTTATTGACCAAGTGCCATGCTAGGCTCTTTGAATACATCTGTGAACAAGATATAGCTTGCTGTCCTAATAGTATATTAGATATGATATGTCAGCACAGTATGGTAGGTAAGAAGGTGCTAATAGGTATGAAAAATGACAGGTAGAGCAGGTAAACAAGGTAAAAGGTATGGGAGAGCTATAATTTTAAATAGGTTGATGAAGAAGGACTCATTGGGATGAATTTTGAGCAGGGTAGAAAGAGGTAAGGATGTTTAGCCATGTAAATATTTAGGGAAAGAACATGCTAGGCCCAGGGAACAGCCAGGCATATTCAGGAAATACCACTAGGTGGTCTTCTATTCCTATTTTTCTTAAAGTTTTTATTAGGAATTGTGGCTCAATTAGACCAAATGTCCTTTCAGAATCTCTAATAGGATTAAAAACTCAAATTCTCTCTCTCTGTCTCCTATCACTCGATCATCATCTATCTGCTATGTATTAATAGATAATGTATATATTTAACTTCTTGATGAAATTAATTACATTGATATTAACTTCTTGTTATTTATCCAGGTTTGCTATTTTGAAATAAAACCTAGTTGGTCATAGTACAATTTTATTTGTCGCTTGTTGGATTCTAAATATTACTAGAGTATTTAAAATTATAATATCCATATTCACATTAATAATGGTCTCTTGTCTCTGTTACTCATACTATTTATGCCAGTCTTTTTATTAATTCTAACTCTAGTTTGACTTAATCAAATGAATAAAAGACACTTTAATAATTTAATGCTAGAATGATTTCTTCTTTAAGAATTAGAGAAAACAGTGTTGAACCCATCTGTTACTGACATCTTTTTTAAAGTAAAGCTTTTATCAACTTTAAAATTTATTTTAACTTGTTAATAGGATATAAACTAGTTAATTGGCCATACAAAAATAAGAAAACAAAGTAGAATATTGCTTGAATCATTGATGAAGTCACCTTAGAATTAAAACAAATGCTGAAAAGCATATCTATAGCCATGGGAGCTAGCAAACAATGGATTCTACTTGTTGAGTTAAAGTTCAGCTCACTTAGAATATGACTTTTCACCCACTTTTATTACATAGAACCTTGTTTTAATGGGGTCTTTTAAAGTGTTAGAATTGCTTTTAGTCATTTTAGTCAATATTTTAGCTTTAAATATTCCAATAAAATTTGATCAACTGTTTCAACACTCTTGCTTTGCTCAAGTAACTGGTTCTTTTTCATATTGAAAAAAATATATATACATATATTATTATTATATCTTGATTGTTAGTACTGAAATGTATTAGTCAACCTTCATTCTTAGTTGTAATGTTTACCAAAACCCAGAAATTACTGCATACTTTAACAATTTTAGGCTGAAATTTTAGCAATTCAGAAATATTAAAATATTATTGATTCTTTTTCAACACATAACCAGATATACATTTTTGCTGTGACTTTTCATTTTAAAACAACATAAAACTTAGACTATTACTGCCCATGGCCTTTTATTCTACTTTTTAATATATGGAGTGTTTTACACAAACAAAAATGCAGGAAAGATGATGAAATGAAAAAATGCATGAAATGTATTCTTTGGAATGTCACATTACCTTTCTTGAACTGTTATGTGCATGATAGTCCTAAACCCATCCAATATTCCATCTATTCCTAGCTTTTTTAGCATTGTTCTATATGCCCTGGTGGTAGCAATTCAAAGTGAGAGATGATATTTCTAAATCATCCCAAATTGCTTTCTTCTTTTGCATTGCTTCCTCCACATTCTACACTACATTTGATTTTTACAATTGATATGTCCCTCTTTCCAATGGTGATGCAATATGATTTTCCTAGATATGGTTCTATACCTTATTTTCCAGTTAGATAATTTCTACTTTTACACTTAATTTAATACCCAGCCCAAACGCACCAGGTCTTGTGAATATTGTAGACCCCTTCCTTGGTCAAACAATTCTCTCTTAAGAAGGCCTTACCTTCTGCCCTGAGAATTGGCAGCCACTCTGACCCTATGTGTAATCTGTAGGTGTGAACGTATACACCCGTACCTAAACCCCAGAAAGGGCAGCATGTTGCCCCCTCTGCCTCTGCAGATTCCTCTGAACACCAGGGTGTGAAACACACAATGGCCAGAGGACCCTCTAAACCCACTGAGGAAAGCCTTTAAATTCCAGTTTCATCTCAAACTCTTACCCTATAATACATGTAATAAGTCAAGTCCTTTTTTCCCACAATTATATAATGAAAGGATTTGTTTATTCAGTGTGCACATGAAGCCACTCCTTAACATGAAGAGTAAAGCATATTATTGTATCTAAAGTTAGTCTAGTTGTCGTATCTGTAAAGCCACCTGTTTAAAAACATTCCTCAAGGTCGTGCTTAATCTCTTTTTGTCCAGGAGTGAGCACTTTAAGAAAGTGATTTACTGCACTTAACAATGTCAAGAGGGATGAGTCCAAGGTGATAATAAATTCTGGGTGACTGTTTTTCCTTGAGGTTGTCCGTGAGCAGCAGTACCTACCTTCTTTCTTGAGCTCTCAGTCCTATTTGGTCGTTCTGACTTCATGCTAAGCTGCTGAGGAACTGTGACCCTCACAAGCTGTGTCACTGTTCTTATTGCCCTGAAGATGAGTGTGTGTACATGTGTTTCCAGATGTGTGCTTAAAAATATGTGCTGGCAAACACAAGTCCTTCTTTTCATCAATTACAAACAATCTCCAAGGTTGGATTGCAGGGCCGGGAAGACTAGCAGAGCCCAGAGGATTTTAGGGTAGTGAAAATACTCTATATGATACAATAATGGTGGATACGTGTCACTATACATTTATCCAAACCTAAGAATGTTCACCACTAAGAGTGAGCCCTATGTAAACTATGGACTCTGGGTGACAATGACGTGTCCATGTCTCCTCATCAGTTAACAATAAACAGCCCATTCTGGTGAGGAGGAGGATGATAGGGAGGCTGTGCCTGTCAGGGCAGGGGGTCTGTGGGAACTACCTTAATTTCCCTTCAATTTGCCATGAGTCTAAAACTATTCTACAAAAATAAAGTCTTTAAAAGTAAAAATATAAAGCAATCCCCTGATATGAGCATTTTGACCTCATACACCAAAGCAGTGGCAGAGAGCTGAATTCCTCTTTAAAATCTCATGTAAGACAGAGTGGCCTCCAAGGGGAAGGAGAAAAGGGTCAAGAAAACAAAATGATTCAATGATTCTCTTTTAACAGATAAATGAACTTCAGAACAGTCAGTTCATGTTAGGTTTTTCATGGTTTAATAAACTTATCAGTATTTATTTTAATTCCATTTCTCTTTTCTGTTCTTACTGATTGTCATCGTTTACCAGTCTCTGCCCCTTTGCTCACATACTCACCCAAGGCAACATGACAGAATAATTCTGCTCATACATTGCCGGATTAAAATATAGACATTTGATTTGCATCATGAAATGTGAACAAAAATGAAAAAGAATGGGATTTATTGGTGCAGATTTCTGATTTTGTAGGAAGATGACATTCATCATTATTCATACTGTAGACCCTATATTTCCCAACCTGACAATATCAGGCTGGTGAAATATGCACTGAAAAGATGATATGCCTGGATTAATTAAATACAGACTTCAAACTGTAAAGTTAATTAGTTACAGGAATGGAAGTACAGCAGAGAGACACAACCAATAATATTGTAATATCTTGGTATGGTAATGGGATAACTACATTTACTATGATGAGCATTTAGTAATGCATATAATTATCAAATCACTGTTGTACATCTGAAACCAATACTGTATATCAACTATATTTCAATGAAAATATTTATTATCTTAAAAATGTGTATGTATCAAAGACCTGAAATTCTGATTACCTAGAAAGACACCCTTAATTGACCTTTTATTAAAAATAAAACAAAACTATCTATCTTTCTGTTACACTTGAACAAAACTTCAAGACTGAGGTACAAATCTAAAGCTTTAAAAGAAAAACAGTTGCCCATTGCCTATTTTTGAGGCAACCATATTTAACATATTTAATTTGTAGATGTCTAATTTATTATGTTTACACTTAACACTGTCATACTGTTATTCGTTAGCACTAGATATCACCTATTGTACACTTACTATAGAACATGAGTATTTAACTACTGCATTCTGCCACCCCATATATTTCCCTGGCATGTAAACTTCCAATCCAGTTTTATAATAATGATTATAACAATATTAAATGTCAAGGGAAAACATAAGACAAGTTCATGAGTTCATACTAAGCCAAAACCAAATGAAAAAAAAATGTGACTTGCTTAAATGGTATTCTCTTGAATCTATAGAAAAGTAGGAGAGAACAAATTTATTCACGCTGTTAAGTCTAGCAATCTATGACACAGTATATCCTCCCATTTATTTAAAAATTTATGTTGTTTTTTTTATTGATATTAAAGCCAACTGATATTTGCATATTATTTAGTATCTATGCTATTCCACACTAAACTTCCTTAACACTTCACTTGGTAATGTCTCATGTAACAATGTCTATAGGTTGTCAAGGATTTTCTCTATTTAAAATTGTGTTACCTCTAAATGATAGTTTCATTTCTTCTTCTAGTTCTTAACACATTTCATCAACTCTTTTCTTGCCTTGTTGAAGAAAGACTTCAAAAAAGACTAAGGAAAAGTGGACATAATGGACATTGTTGCCTCATTTCTGATCTCAAAGAGAAGTGTCTCAACAATTCGCCATTAACTAAGATGGTTCTTACATTATTTTTTGTATATATCCTTTAAAATATCAAGGATACTCCTTTGTACACTCAGTTTTCTCTAAGTTTTTATCAAATGGAGCTTATCAAATGCTTCTTTGCATCTATTGAAATGATTATATGCTTCATTCATTTTAAAAGATTTTCCCTACTTTTAATGTGATGAAATACATTGCTTTTTGTGTGTGTCTGTTTTTTCTGTTGCTAAGACTGGGTTAATTGTATTGTTCTGTCTTCAAGTGCACTAATTTTATTCCCTGCCATCTTCACTGTGTTACTGAACCAATCCAGAATGTTCTTAAATTTGTTATTGTAAATTTTGGTTATACAATTTCACTTGGTTCTTTCTTAAAATTTGTATTTCTTTACTGATATTTTGTAATTTTTCATTTGGTCTGGTAATTTGTAATTTCTTGTTGGTGGCTGTACAGTCCTTCTCAGATAATTCCAGTGTGTGATTCATCTAGTTGGTGTTAGTTGATTGCTTTTCCTCATTCAAATTATGACTTTCCTGGTGCATAGTGTAAATGCTATTTGATTGCATCCCGGTCACTTTGCTCATTATATTCAGAGACTGACCCTTATTTAAGATTTTCTTTTTCTGTTTATCAGGAATTCAATCTGTTTAGAACACAGGTCCTAGTCTGTTGGTTCTGTGGACAGCATAATTTTTTGTGCCTGTTTGGTGTTTGATCTCGACCGACTTACCTTGTGTCTTTGGGGCTCCCCCTGGTCCCTGCTGCTGCTCTTTGAGAAGGTGGGAGGTTTTTCCTAGGTTGGGCCCCCTGGTGCCTCTCACTTGAGAGAAATGCTTCGCCCTACAGTGGGTAGATAGTTCTGTTGGGTAGTATCACTGTTCATTGTCTCCTGCATTTTTTTTTTAGGGTTTATAGTTGTACTTATTAGGTGGTAGCAGGGAGAGATGCATCTATGCCATCTTGTTGGGACCAGAAGTAATTCTAAATCAATTTGATAGCAAATTCTTTAATGACCTGAGGTTGAGCCTTTTTTTTAGATGTTTAATAGCAACTTATGTTCCCATGTCTATTAACTACCCCTTTGTTATATATTTATAATGCTCCTCTTAGTTTATGTGAGATCAAAAATTATAAATGTATTTATATATTTTCTAGGTATGTTTGATATAAATAATTACTCAACTTCTTATACTTCTTTTAGTATTTCTTTCTTTTCTCTTGAATCATTTTTGAAGAAATTGGCATTATTTTAACCAGACCTATAAATTCTGTAATTTGGAAGGTGTTGAGAGTTATTGACAGTCTCCATCATTATTTCAAGTTTTCAAGGAAAGGAAAAAAAGATACATAATAATATAATAGGAAAGTAATACCTATTTGTTTTACAAAAGAGTTTGAGTGAATTGGGCACTTTTATTTAATTTGAATTAGCTCTCTGTTGAACATCTGCAGGGTAATTTATTCTTATTTCTCAAAGTGGTGTGTAATAAATGATCAATAAATAGTTATTAATACCACATCCTTCTGTACTTCATAGTCCCTCATAATGTCCATCAACTCAAGAGAAATCAAAAATATGATTGGAAGATGATGACATTGTGTGTGAACAGGGGACTATAGAATAATGGGCAGAATAAGAAGGTGATGACTGAATCTTGGCAATGTTAGATAATTTGTTCCCTCTCTCATAAAATGTTTCTGACCAGCAGGGAAAAAAGAGAAGTGGGAAAGAAACCAATCACTTTAAGGTTTTGTGATCATATAAAATTTTGTGAACATACTGGTAATAGTATCATTTTCATTCTCTGTTACTTTAGGTTCAGGTTCTTCGGAATGCTGGAGAAGAAGTGACCCTAACAGTGTCATTTTTAAAAAGGGCACCTGCTTTCCTCAAACTCCCACTGAACGAAGATTGTACATGTAAGCATTTTTGAAGAATAGGTGAAATGCCCACATCAGCGTGTTTATTTTCTAAACCATTACTTCCTGACAGCAATTGGTAATTTGTTTTTAAAGTTGGGATTTCTGCCTGAATTACATTTTTATCTCATAAAGCATTCTTTTAACCCTTATGCAAAAGGAACAGATGTTATTTTTGTTTTAGAATGTATTCACCGCATTTACAGTTATTTTCCAACCTACAATTGGAGACACATTTTAAAAATAAGTATCATATCAAACTTAGATATTTTGTATCAAATTTCATTCATAATATTTGATTAATGTATTTTCTCTCACTAGAAAATGATATGCTCTTATTTGTCCACTAGACTTTTTAAATAAGCATTTACATGTAAGTTGTCCAGATGGGAATAGGGAGGCTGAAAGAAGCTCCAGTCTATGTAGAAATAAAATAAGTTTCCTAAGAACTACTTAAGAATTTCTGTATCAATTTTTGGATTATGAAATGAAATGTACATTATCTACCATTTTTGCTAAAAAAGTCAAAGAAGAATATATATTTTTATATTTTACCTCAATATAATTATACTGAGGTATAATTTGCATGCAAGGAATTGTAAATATCTTTAAAGGCACAATTGGAAGGATTCTGAAAAATGCACACATTTGCATGTTTCCTCTGTGCGTCATCCCAATTAAGAACAACCCAGAAACAATCATCAATTTAATTTCTTGTCATCAGATATTTTTTCTTCTTCTACAACATGTTAGAATGGAATCATATTGTATTTAGTCTCATATGTCTGGTTTCTTTCATTATGAACAATCACATATGTTTCAGTAGTTTTCTCATTTATATTGCTGTGTATATTCGATTGTATGAATGTACTAAAGTTTGTTAACATATTCTCCTATTGATTAACAACAGCAGTTTCTGGTATTTTGTGACTATAAATAAAGCTACTAGGAACATTCTTGTACAAAGCTTTTGGAAGTCTTATAATTTTATGTCACTACCATTAGTACTTAGGAGTGGAATTGCTGAGTCACAGGAGAGCTGTATAATGAACCTATTAGCAAACTGCCAACCCTACTTCTCAAGTGGACATATTTTTAAAGATCTTTCACTGTCTACTCCAACAGTGTATAAGACTTCTGGTTGCTCTATGGTTATTCTAATATGTGATGGTAAAAGTTATCTTTTTTACCCATTCGGCTGTATGTGTAGTGGTATTTCATGGTAGTTTAAATTTGCATCTCTCTGAAGACTAATAATGACAAGCTCCTTACCATGTTTCATTTGTGTATATTATTGGCAGTTTGCATATCTTATTTTGTAATGTGTCTGCTCAAGTTTTGCCCATTTCCATTGGTATGTCTTTATATTTTCACATTGCAGGAGTTTTAAAAAATATTCTGGATATAAGCCTTTTGTCAGCTATGTATTACAAATATCTTTCAGTCTGTGGCTACCTATGTTTGACCTAAAGGTGTTGTATGCTTGCAGTTTTTAATTTTGATAGTGCCTAATTTATCATTTTATGGTTGTTTTTGGCATGTATGATTATTGCTTTATCTTCTCTAAGAAATATTAGCCTACATCGAGGTTGGAAAGAGAATCCCCTACATTTTTCCTAGAAATTCTGTGACATTGGCTTTATGTTTAAGTTTATAATCTCTTATATTAGTTACTTTTGTGTGTGTGTGTGTGTGTATGTGTCTAAGGTAGGAATTAAGAATCAAGAAATAGCTTTTTTATTTTCATTAATCTGTATGCCCATTCTTCCACTAAAACCAAAGTGTTGATTATTGTAGAATTATAATGTCTTTAAACATTCACCTAGGATAGGTTCTCCAACATTGCAATTTTATAAGATTTGCTATTCTAGATCATTTGCATTACTGCATACATTTAGAAATACCATCAATTTCTATAAAAACCTATTGTGCTTATGAACGGGACTAAATTGAATTTATAGACAATTTGGGGAATTAACAAATTAACATTTAGTCTGTCAATCCATGAACATGATAAATTTCCATTTATGTTTTAATTTTTCTCAGCAACATTTTGTTTTCAGTAACTTGCATATCTTTATTAAATTTAAATATTTTATGTTTCTATTCTACTCTACTATAAATGATGTTTTTAAAATTTCATTCTACAATTATCTGTTTCTAACACATAGAAATAAAATCTACTTTTATGTATTGACATATTCTACATCATAGCTTAATTTTTTCCAGTAGGATTTTTTTGTACACTCTTTTGAGTTTTTCTACATGTACAATTATTTCAAATGCAAATAACAAGTTTTGCTTCTTCCTTTCCAACATATATTTCTGTAATTACTTTTTCTAGCCTAAAGCAATGGCTAGGATCACCAATAAAATGTTGAGTATTGAGAGCAGACTTCCTTCTGTTGCTCAAGGTGTTAGGGGAGAAATTTCCACTCTTTTACCTTTAAGTTTATTAGCTGTAGGTGTTCACAGAAACACTTTGTTAGATCTAGGAGGTGTCTTCAAATCCTGGTTTATGTAATTTTTTTTCACTTTAACATAAATTTCAGGGAGTTGTCTCAAATTATTTTATACCCATTGAAATATATATTTTCTTATTCTGTTGATATGGTGAATTTCTTTTTTTAATTTTTGTATTTTGATATCATTAATGTACAGTTACTTGAACAACATTACGGTCAGTAGACTCCCCCCTTTATCAAGTCCCCCCCACATACCCCATTACAGTCACTGTCCATCAGCGTAGTAAGATGCTATAGAATCACTACTTGTCTTCTGTGTATATACTGCCTTTCCGATGCCCACCCCCACATTATGTGTGCTAATAGTAATGCCCCATTTTCCCCCTTATCCCTTCCTTCCCACACACCCTCCCCAGTGCCCTTCCCTTTGGTAACTGTTAGTCAATAGTCCATTCTTGGGTTCTGTGAATCTACTGCTGTTTTGTTCCTTCAGTTTTTGCTTTGTTCTTATACTCCACAGATGAGTGAAATCATTTGATACTTGTCTTTCTCTGCCTGGCTTATTTCACTTAGCATAATACCCTCTAGCTCCATCCATGTTGTTGCAAATGGTAGGATTTGTTTTCTTCTTATGGCTGAATAATATTCCATTGTGTATATGTACCACGTCTTCTTTATCCATTAATCTGCTGATGGACACTTAGGTTACTTACATTTCTTGGCTATTGTAAATAATGCTGCGATAAACATACAGGTGCATCTGTCTTTTTCAAACTGGGCTGCTGCATTCTTAGGGTACATTCCTAGAAGTGGAATTCCTGGTCAAATGGTATTTCTCTTTTGAGTTTTGTAAGGAACCTCCATACTGCTTTCCACAATGGTTGAACTAGTTTACATTCCCACCAGCAGTGTAGGAGGATTCCCCTTTCTCCTCATCCTCACCAACATTTGTTGTTGTTTTTTTTTATGAAGTTGGCCAACCTAATTGGTGTGAGGTGATATCTCATTGCGGTTTTAATTTGCATTTCTCTGATGATTAGCGATGTGGAGAATCTTTTCATGTGCCTGTTGGCTATCTCAATTTCTTCTTTGGAGAAGTGTCTGTTCAGCTCCTCTACACATTTTTTTTTTTTTTGTAGATAATTATTTTTTATTGAAGGGTAGTTGACACACAGTATTACATTACATTAGTTTCAGGTCTACACATTTTTTTAATTGGCTTATTTGCTTTTTGTTTGTTGAGGTGCGTGAGCTCTTTATATAATTTGGATGTCAACCCCTTATCAGATATGTCACTTACCAATATATTCTCCCATACTGTAGGATATCTTCTTATTCTACTGATGGTATCCTTTGCTGTACAGAAGCTTTTTAGTTTGATATAGTCCCACTTGTTCATTTTTCTTTTGTTTCCCTTGCCCAGGGAGATATGTTCATGAAGAAGTTGCTCATGTTTATGTCCAAGAGATATTTGCCTATATTTTTTTCCAAGAGTTTTATGGTTTCATGACTTACATTCATGTCTTTGATCCATTTTGATTTAATTTTTATATGCAGAGCTAGACAATAATCCAGTTTCATTCCCTTACATGCAGCTGTCCAGTTTTGCCAACACAAGCTGTTGAAGATGCAGTCATTTCCCCATTGTATATCCATGGCTCCTTTATTGTATATTAATTGACCATATATGCTTCAGTTTATGTCTGAAATCTCTATTCTGTTCCACTCATCTATTGGTCTGTTCTTTTGCCAGTACCAAATTGTCTTGATTACTGTGGCTTTGTAGTAGAGCTTACAGTCAGGGAGCATAATTCCCCCTGCTTTTCTCTTCCTTTTCAGGATTGCTTTAGTTATTCAGGGTCTTTTGTCATTCCATATGAATTTTAGAACTATTTGCTCTAGTTCATTGAAGAATGCTGTCGGTATTTTGATAGGGATTGCATTGAATCTGTAGATTGCTTTAGGCAGGATGGCCATTTTGACAATATTAATTTTCCTAGCCAAGAGCATGGGATGAATTTCCATTTATTAGTGTTCTCTTTAATTTCTCTTAAGAGTGTCCCATAGTTTCCAGGGTATAAGTCTTTCACTTCCTTGGTTAGGTTTATTCCTAGGTATTTTATTCTTTTTGATGCAGTTGTGAATGAAATTCTTTTCCTGATTTCTCTTTCTGCTAGTTCATCATTAGTGTATAGGAATGCAACAGATTTCTGTGTATTAATTTTGTATCCCGCAACTTTGCTGAATTCAGAAATTAGATCTAGTAGTTTTGGAATGGATTCTTTAGGGTTTTTTATGTACAGTATCAGTCATCTGCAAACAGGGACAGTTTAACTTCTTCCTTGCTTATCTGAATGCCTTTTATTTCTTTGTGTTGTCTGATTGTGGTGGCTAGGACCTCCAGAACCATGTTGAATAAAAGTGGGAAGAGTGGGCATCCTTGTCTTGTTCCCAATCTTAAAGGAATAGCTTTCAGCTTCTCACTGTTAAGTATGATGTTAGCTGTGGGTTTATCATATATGGACTTTATTATGTTGAGGTACTCTCCCTCTCTACCCATTTTGTTGAGAGTTTTTATCATGAATGGATGTTGAATTTTGTCAAATGCTTTTTCAGCATCCATGGAGATGAAAATGTGGTTTTTGTCCTTCTTTTTGTTGATGTAGTGGATGATGTTGATGGATTTTCAAATGTTGTACCATCCTTCCATCCCTGGAATAAATCCTACTTGATCATGATGGATGATCTTTTTGATGTATTTTTGAATTCAGTTTGCTAATATTTTGCTGAGTATTTTTGCATCTATGTTCATCAGGGATATTGGTCTGCAATTTTCTATTTTTGTGGTGTTTTTGCCCAGTTTTGGTATTAGAGTGATGTTGGCACAATTTCAATCTTTTTGAATTTGCTGAGGTTCTTTTTGTGGCCTAGTATATGATCTATTCTTGAAAATGTTCCATGTGCACTTGAGAAGAATGTGTATCCTGTTGCTTTTGGATGGAGTGTTCTGTAGATGTCCATTAGGTCCAACTGCCCTAATACATTGTTCAGTGCCTCTGTCTCTTTACTTATTTTCTGTCTGGTTGATCTATCCTTTGGAGTGAGTGGTGTGTTGAAGTCTCCTGAAATGAATGCATTGCATTCTATTTCCCCCTTTAATTCTGTTGGTATTTGTTTCATATATGTAGGTGATCCTTTGTTGGGTGCTTGGGTATTTATAACAGTTATATCCTCTTGTTGGACTGACCCCTTTATAATTATGTAATGTCCTTCTTTGTCTCTTGTTACTTTCTTTGTTTTGAAGTCTATTTTGTCTGTTACAAGTACTGCAACTCCTGCTGTTTTCTCCCTGTTAGTTTCTTGAAATGTCTTTTTCCATCCCTTTACTTTCAGTCTGTGTATGTCTTTGGGTTTGAAGTGAGTCTCTTGTAGGCAGCATATAGAAGGATCTTGTTTTTTAATCCATTCAGTAACTCTGTGTGTTTTGATTGGTGCATTCAAACCATTTACATTTATGGTGATTATCGATAGGTATGTACATATTGTCATTGCAGGCTTTAGATTCATGGTTACCAAAGGTTCAAGGTTAATTCCCTTACTATCTAACAGTCTAATTTAACTCACTTCATGTGCTATTACAAACACAACCTAAAGGTTCTCTTTTTTATTTTCCTCCTTTTCTTCCTCCTCCATTATTTGCATGTTATGAATCATATTCTGTACTCTTTTTCTATCCCTTGGGTGACATCTATTTAGCCTTGGGAATACTTCCATCTATAGGAGTCCCTCCAAAATGCACTGTAGAGGTGGTTTGTGGGAGGTAAATTCTATCAACTTTTTCTATCAACTTTTTCTTATCTGAAAATTATTTAATCCCTCCTTCAAATTTACATGATAACCTTTCCTGCTATAGTGTTCTTGGTTCAAGGCCCTTCCTGCCTCATTGCATTAAATAAATCTTGTCACTCTCTTCTGGCCTGTAAGGTTTCTGTTGAGAAGTCTGCTGACAGCCTGATGGGTTTTCCTTTGTATGTGATCTTTTTTCTCTCTCTAGCTGCTTTTAAAAGTCTGTCTTTATTCTTCATCTTTGCCATTTTAATTATTATATGTCTTGGTGTTGTCTTCCTTGGGTCCCTTGTGTTGGGAGATCTGTGCATCTCCATGGCCTGAGAGACTATCTCCTTCCCCAG
This sequence comes from Manis pentadactyla, assembly GCF_030020395.1. NCBI lineage: Eukaryota > Metazoa > Chordata > Mammalia > Pholidota > Manidae > Manis > Manis pentadactyla. The sequence continues at coordinate 85,989,363 of NC_080021.1, read as the reverse complement.
ATTGGGGAAGTTTTCACCAATTACCTCCTCAATGACACTTTCTATCCCTTTTCTTCTCTATTCTTCTTCTGGTACCCCTATAATATGAATATTGTTCTGTTTGGATTCATCACACAGTTCTCTCAATATTCTTTCATTCCTAGAGATTCTTTTTTCTCTTTGTGCCTCAGCTTCCTTGTATTCCTCTTCTCTAATTTCTATTCCATTTACTGTCTCTTCTACTACATCTAATCTGTTTTTAAATCCCTCCATTTTATGTTTCATTTCAGATATGGAATTTCTTAATGATTGAATCTCTGACTTAAATTCGTTCCTGAGTTCTTGAATATTTTTCTGTACCTCTGTAAGCATGTTTATGATTTTTATTTTAAACTCTCTTTCAGGGAGATTGGTGAGTTCAATTTCATTTGACCCTTTTTCTGGGGTTTGTGAGATTTTGCTCTGAACCATGTTCTTTTGACATTGCATATTTCTGTGTGGTGCCCACTAGTGCCCAGAAACTCCAGTCTCTGGAGCTTCTCAGCCCCTAGAGTGAGGCGTGGGGTCGTAGGGAAGTGGAGCTGGTGCCTGGGGGGAGGAAATATCTGTTTCCTGATTCCTGTCTGAGGAGCCTGTCTCCAGCATCAGAGCCAGTGGGCCATCATGCTTGTGCAAGTCTCTGTGCTTTGCATCTCTAGCTTTTGTAGGTGGGGCCTCCCTCTGGCTGGCCTGACACCAGCACACTGACTGCAGGTTTGTGAGCGGGTGCTGGCAGGCCAGAAGGAAGGTGCAGCAGGCTGTGTATCATAGTGGGGGGCCTCAGAGCTGGGTAGGCAGCCAGGGGGATGGGGCACCTGAAGTTCCTCAAAGTTTCCAACCTGCTGGACAGAGGGGGCCTAGACAACCTTGTCCAGCTCTCCCCGCCCCCACGCAGGAAGCTCTGTGCAAACCCTGCCCCTTCAACAGCCCTCTCACTGCTAGGAAGCCTCTCAGACTGCCTGCCTTTCCCTTGTCCCAGAGAGCCCGGGTGTGGATCCCTGTCCTCCACAAATGGCTGGAATCTGTCTCTCAAGCACTCCACCTGTCTGAGCTCCCCAATGTCCAGAGCACCACACATGGTAGGTTTCTGCTCCCAAAGCAGACCTCCAGGGTTGGTGTTCAACAGTTCTAGGCTTCCACCCCCTCACCCGCTCCATTTCTCTTCCTCCTGCCAGTGAGCTGGGGTGAGGGAAGGGCTTGGGTCCCACCTGATTAAGGCTTCAGTACGTTACCCTGTTTCTTGAGGTCTGCTCTGTTCCTAAGGTCTGTATGCAGTCTGGTTCAGCCTTCTTTCTTGTTGTTGTTTTAGGGTTAGTTGTATCAATTAACTACATTTTCATTCTATCTGTGGTTTTGGGAGGAATTCTCTGTCTCACCGCTCATGCCACCATCTTGAATCCTTGATATGATGAATTTTTAACAATTGATTTTGAATGCCAAAACAAGCTTTTGTGCCTAGGATAAACACCACATGGAAGTGTTATGTTTTTTGTATATTGCTGGTTTTAATTTGCTAATAAATTGTTAAAACTTTTTTTTTTCTCAAATCTGTGTTCATGAGGGATATCCATATGTACTTTTCTTGTGATGTTTAAGTGGGATTTTGGAGCCAGGGTTTTTATGCCATCATATAAGTTGTGAAGTTATAACCCCTCCTCTATTCCAGAAAAAAATATTTTACAGTGATAAAAACTTTTTAAAAAAATAATTGAATAAATTCACCAGAAGCAATGTGAGCCTAGAGGTATTTTATTTTTTATGAGTTAATCTCTTGAATGGATATGAGACTTCTCTAATAGTCTCTTTTCTCCTTTTATAAATTTTTATAAAATTTTCAAGGATTTTTCCATTTCAAACAAGTTGTCAATTTATTTACATGAAGTTATTAACCATATCCTTTCATTATTTTTTTCATATGTATTGACTTGCAGAAATGCCACCTCCTTCATTCCTTATATCTATAATTTGTATTTTCTCACTCTTTTGCTAGAACATTTTTGCTATAGGTTTTATTATTGTTTCCAAAAGACCCATTTTTATCTTAGTTAATTTTGTCAATTATTTTGTTTTCAATCTCACTGCTTTCCACATTTATTTTTACATTTTCTGTCTCCCATTTACTGTTTTTTAATATGCTCTTCCATTTCTACTTTCTTAAAATGGAAACATAAATGAGCTTACACATGCTTTATTTTGTGCACTAAACCTTTACATTTTTTAATAAATCTTTAAATTTTAAATTTCACTTAAATATTTAAATTTTTTAAATCTTTAAATTTCACTCAAAACACTGCTTTAGACGCTGGCACAGAGCTTGACATACTGTGGTTTCACTTTATTCAGTTCAAAATGGATGTTTTAAAGTAATATGTGTAAGTATTAAAAACATTGTCTCAAAAGAGAAATGCTGTAAACATCGAAAGAAAAAGTAGCTAAAACAAAGTATGAAATTATTAAGATTTAAAGAGTAGAAAAACTATATCTAGGCTAGTGTAGCCAAAAAGCCTATGATCTCCTTAACACCAAGAAATGTATGAAACTTTAGAGTAATAAAAGAGAAGAAAAAATTTATTTCTTTGAGCTCATTGGTTCATATGTTGAGTGTTATCATGACCTCTGATGCTTGTATTTAAGCATAATATTTTAAATAAAAATTGGGAGTCAATTACATCAATAGCTCATATTTATCAACATTAAACTCCAAAAAATAATGTTTTTCCAAAAAATCAATGAAACAGAAATCAAGAAATATGTATTCTAATCCTGGCTGTAAAAATTATTAAATAACTGAAATCTTAGAAAATTGCAAATCACATTACTCATCTTAAAAAATTAGATCTTAGTAGGTATCTCATGAGGACCTAATAAGCTTTTTAGTTGCAGTTTCACAAAACTGGATAGCATCAATGAGAGCACTTCCAATTATAGAATATGCCAAGAACACTTGTAAAGACAGAGTATGTGCAAATGCTTTTTGCATCATGGAAAATGATGGTATTTAAATATAGTATTTGTTAGTAGGTTGAAACATGACAATAAATAGTACTTGACAGACAAACAAAATTCTGCACTATTATAAGTATGGCTCATAAGTGGAGGTCACTCCGGATAATGAAATAAAGTAATATTTTCATAAGGTTGTTTTTCTGAAATTAATAGTAAATATTGGCAAGTCTCTTATAGGGCCTCATTTTAGTCACTTAGCTTACAGTCAAAATTCTAGCTTTGATGTAAGTGAACTGAAAATGTATTTTACTACCTGCTTTGCTTGCTATATTGAGTATACTAAAATACATAATGTGGAATGTGTCTGTCAGGAACATTCTAACCAGCGGGCTGTTTTTTTCTCCCCGCAGGTGCTCCCAGTGACCAGAGCAGCGGAACCTCTTCCCCTCTCTGTGACAGTGGCTTACACCTCAACTACCATCCCAACAACACAGTAAGATGAGCCACAGTTCAGATTAGTAAGGATGTAAAACAAAGAAAGCCCAAAGAGAACATATATAGTTGTACTGTGTAAAACTGCCCTTAATTCTGGTTTCTTGGATATATTTGAAATTCTTGGTTGCTTCATCATTTGAGTATTACGATAAAGCCAGGAAGGAAAAAATAAGTAGGTCAGGTTTTTTTATATCATTTTTCTCCTCTCATATCTATATTTAGCCCTTTGCAAGCTATAGGACTTTTGAGAGGTCACATACAATGTCATATAATCATTTTGTAACATTGCATATTACATGTAATTTCATGCTCTAAATGATTTGACATGATTTTTATCATTTTTCTTTCAAAATCAGATAGTTTAAAGTAGCAATTTAATGTGCTACTTGTTAGCAATTTCTTAGCAATCTTCTTGCTAAGGTTTCTTAGCAATCTTCTTGCTAAGGTTTCTTAGCAATCTTCAGGTATACCAAGGAATTAATGCAAAGTGAGGATATCTAACCTACACATTATGTCAAAATGTAATGAATGTTAAATTATACAGGTATTTCATAATTGATAAGGTTGGCATGCTCATTTTATATACATTTTATAAATTTTCTATTATCTTTTTCATTTGTATTTTAGAGTAAACACATTTTTTTTTTAATAAATATGTACTCCTATGAAACTGCTTGTATTTTACCCTTCAAAATATTCACACACTTAAGGACAAAACAGTTCTCTCTGGTCATATGTTAAGCCTAAGAGTTATCCCCTGTGAAGAGCAGCAGAGCTGGCTTTAAGTAGAATTTTGTTTTTTCTATTCTACAAAGTAGTATATATGAGACATATAATTTCTTCTGACTTGTATGATTCACCCTCCCATTGAAATTCTTGACCTAATTGTATCATTTTACTTCGAATGCTGCATTTGAACATCTTCAGGCCTGCATGGCCTTCGTTGCTCCTCTTCTGTCCCTCACATTGTGCCGCAGATCCCCCGGACCAAGTTACCTGTACAGCGTAAGCCAACCACCTGGGTGTATTTCATCTGGCCTTCTTCTTTTCGTTGCCAGAGAAATAATTGTCATTATAGAGGATGTTTAAAGCACTGATCTTCAGAAGATGACAAGATCCTAATGACAGAATTAGAAAATGAATATAAACATTCTGTGCTGCCCTCAGCTTCCTTCTCAATTCTACATGCTAATTACAGGCTCCCACCAGATCTTCACCTCTTATGTTAGCAATGGCTTTTCTCACCTTTCTCCTTGCACTGTAGATGCTTTGATACTTTTGATGCCCCTCTGGTATCTTTGCTGGGCTGGTGCCTCTGCCTGCAGCTGCTGAGTGTGGCCACCCCACCCCCAGCTGCCCCTCCCTTAAGGAGCTCCTGCCTGGGACTCAGGACCCACGTGCCTCCCCTGCAGTGGCTGCAGCCAAGAACTTGATGGAATGGAAAGGCGGCAGACCCCCCAAAGGCAGAGCCTTGGCAGATGGCACAGAGCCTCCCATTGGTCCATGTCTCTCGCCAGGTTGCTCCTGCCTCATTTATTGCTTCCCTCGTCCCCATAGGTTTCTCCTGAGAACTCTCCCTCCACATGTCACTCACACAAGAATCCCCATCTCACCTCTGCTCCTAAGACAAGAAGGAAGAGCTAATTTCTGTCAGAGTGTTTGGTAACATTTTTATTCTAATTCTCATCCTTGCACTCTTTTTAATAATAATTAGTAGAGAAGTCAGAGTAGAGGGTCTATGAGTAAGAAGAACTCACATTTGTTTTTAACTTATTCCATTGATATACACAAAAACACCTATGTAATTAATTTATGAATTCTGTCTCTGTATGTTTGCTTGATATAATGTCCTCCTTCAGAAAGACATAGTTAAAGCAAGAAAATCACTCAGTAATTCTATACAAGACTGTTCTACATAAATCCAGCCATATAAAATTTTAACAAACCAATTATTCATACATTTTTCTTACTGGAGTTATGTCTTTCTATTTTTAAGAGATACATTTTATTTCCTTTTTTAGCATGAAAATTGAACATTATTTTGACTTGCTGAAGATGTCTAAGTCCAAGGGAATTAATGATACTTATGATTTTAGAGAATAAGAATCATGACATAAGAAAATTCAAATAAAGCACATTAAAAATAAGAAAATAATCTCAATGCATTTTAATTAAATGAGTATTTACTGAGAACCTACTCTGTAGAAATATTCCTCCAGGTACCATGGAGAAAAGTTAATTAAGGTTCCTGACCCAAAAAGTTTAAAATTCAGTTCTACAGACAAATGCATAAAGTGAACTGTATGTACTACAAGTGGAGTAGGAACCATGGATACTAACATTCTAATACTGGAGAAAAGGGCTGCTAGAGACTTTGAACATACGACTTGATTGAGGGACCATGAACCAAATAATGGCCCTGTTGCCCATATGGGAAAGTCTTCGGTCCTGATGGGGTCGCACAGACTCCCACAGCCGGTGCTGTTCTGTTTCTCTTCCTGTCTTGAGTAGGCTCTGATGAGGTGGAGAGTGGAGGACATTTCTACTGACAAGTTTGTAAAATTAGGAGCAAAGGCATGTTTTCTTCTGATCCATCACTAAGTAACAAAGAACAGTGGGAACCTGGAAGGAAGTATGCATTGTGACACGTATTTTCCAAAGAATATGTGCATATTATAGAAAGTCTCCTTCAGAGAAACATTCAATCCCCTGATGTGTCTAAATCCTGAGTTCTCTCCTGGACCCAGGAAACTCCATTTTTTAATACCTATGCCTCAATTATTCTCTGAAGCCAATTTTGAGTAAAGTAGGCACTACTTTAGTTTTCTGAAACAGCATTTTAAACATATGGGAAAATAATTCATATTAACATCACTCCACTGTCTTGCATAAAAATATAGTCTATCTTTCTAAGGACTTGAGATCACCAAATTTTAGGGTATATGAATATCTGGTTTCCCAGCCAAGGAGAAAAGGAATTTGCTTTGTGCTCACTGGGAGACTTACTTTCAGATAATCAGCTAGCTGGATTCTGAGAAACATTTTTCTTAAGTGTATAACTTCAATGAATACTTTCTATGCCAGGTCCTCAACAAAATTTACATTAGCATTTTGCCCTGTATACAATTCTATTTTGGTAACATGATTGTTCTTGAGGTTATTGTGTGACAAGATACCTTGAAATGTGTTAAGTCTTGGGAAAAGAGTCTATTTTAAAGCAGAGACTATGAAAATGCTATCTTTCCCATTCATTTATTAATATTATAGGAAACAACATTTTTGGCATCAAGGAACAAATCTCTTGGAAAATAGCTGTTGAGGGCCTTAAAACCATAACAATCATTATGTTCTTAGATCATCTTTTTTCCATTTAAAAATAACTCTAGGACAACTATTACAGAAAGAAGACTAGAGAGCAAATTTATATTCTATTTTCATAATTCAAATAAATAAGGATAATCTTCAGAGGATACTAGGTATTCCACTGTAAATAGCATATCTGTAAAGTGAAATACATTAAGCTGGATCAGTTCAGAAGCTGAAAGTGACGTTTTATAACTTTGATACACAAAGACATCAAGCTGCGATGCTATCTTAGAGGAATGTCAAAGATCACTGGTGTTTTCATATCAACCAGTCTATGAAGTCTGTAAAATACGATTTGTAAAACTTATCATACTCACCAATGTTCCATTGCCCATGTCTTTAATATTCTTTTACATTTTCTATCCCATTTCTTTATAGAACATATAAAGTAAGGGGAACTATCTGTGCTTTTCAAGACAGATCAGGAAACATCTTTAAATAATTTGCCTAAAATTACATAGTGAAATTGTGAAATATTCAAGAGAGAGCTCTCAGTTATTCTTTGCATGTTTTTGCCTCCGATCATGACTGTTTAATGTTGGGTTGTGATAGGTCCCTGGGATCAGAAAGATGTAGGTCTGAGTGCCCCAGGCACTATCATTTGCAGGCTGGATGACCTGGGTAAATTCTCTACTGTAGACCTCTGCAGAAGCCCCTGGGCCCTGGATCCTGTGAGTGAATTCCTCCTGTAGCTGACATGGGCTTGGTTATAGGGCAGCTTGGTGAGACCTGGGCACTTAGACACTCTGTGGTCAGTTCTGTTCCCTCTGTAGGAACCTAATCTGTTAACCCCAGTGTCCTAGTCACACGGGATTATTGTTTCTTCATGGCTTTCATGCAGAAAAGGTGGGGAAGCAATAACTTAATGCTTCTTAAAGAGCATTATGTTTTTCCTTTGTTAGAAGAGCCTTCTGATAGCCTCATTTTTGGAGATAGGCACAGTACGGCACAGAGAGTTTAAATCACTTGCTGCTAGGTGGAAGGATTAGTTCACTGGGAAAGGTGGATCTTGAGCCCACGTGATCTGATTCTGATTCAGAGCCCAAGCCCTTACCACCCTTTGTACTGCCACCCAGCTGACCCCATGTCACATGCTGACCATCTATAACATCAAAACCAAGAGAAACATAAACATGGAACTAGGTTTGTGCCTTTGTAATTACCAGATAAGCATTAAAAAAAACGGTCTTGTGTCAAACGATAGGTGTCTTAGAGGCTAATCACCACTGGAGGGCCCCACTGAGCAGTTTCACCAGGTCACCCTTCTGGGTATTCTAAACTGCTCCCAGAATTTAGCAGGTTTTTACTAGCGCAAGTGGTGACAAATAACACAATGTCAAAGAACACTCAATCTTTTGTGAAAATAATGGAAGTTTTTTTTCTCCCAAGCAATTTTGAAGGAATTAATACCTGAAAGAGAATAATATTTCGACTAACAGGGTTTCAACATTTAGACTAAAATAGGTTCTTCTTTGACATCGTCACTCAAAAATTAAAGAATCTATAAATTAGAAAAAAGTCAGTGTCAACAGTTCCCAGATCAAATTGAGCCTTGAAATCCTTATACCCTGGGCTGTCACAAATACCCACACAAATACAGGTACTGGTCCCAGGAAGAAATTTCAACTGTGAAGCTGATAACAATGAAAGAAGCATACATCGTCATCAAGTAAAAGCTCATATTTTATTCAAATATATGTTTTCTCTATACATGAGAGAAAAACCCCACACTTCTACTGAAACTTAAAATACATGTAATTTTAAACCAGCAGTAGTTGATTCAACATAACGTGAAAACAATATGAGAAAAGACAAATATTTAATAAACATGAAAACCACGGACATGCATTTCCTTCAGTACTTTTTAAAAGTTGTTTTATAAGAATATTCATTCTACCTGAAAGTATGTACAAGTTACTGATACATTACAAAAACTTATACCAGTGTTTAGTGCTGAGCAGATACTCAGGAAATTTTGGCTAATTGAATGGACTACAACCCATTTTGTTTCTGTCACTCATTAATTCATTGCAGTTTCATTTGGCCCATCTATCCTGTTCTTGAGTGAATTAGGTCCTGTCATACCTTATTTTTCCTTCTTTCTCCCCTCCCCACATTTTTCATATGCTTTCACTACCCTTTTTAACCTCACTTTTCTTATAGAATTCCATTACTAAAGAAGTCAACAAATACAACTGTATGCTGATGCACATGGATTTCTGTGGTAGTCTATGAATGCCCTCTGAGTATCTAGGGGAAAAAATATCCCCCAAATGAAAAGGATTTGTGACACAGAAACTTAAACTACAGAAACTTTAAAAAAAAAACACACACACAAGAAAGAAAGAAAACAATACTAATGTTTGTATCTTTTTAGGACACATTGTCATGTTCCTCATGGCCAGCGTCTCCGGGCTTGCGATGGGAGAAGAGGTGGTGTGACCTGAGGCTGATCCCCCTACTGCACTCGCGCCTCTCTCAGTATGTGCCTGGGACAGATTTGTGTCGGTGAGTTTGTGTTACTGTGTTCTGACTGTCTGCTGATGGAAAATGAGACCTACAGTCAAACGTATAACTTGAGCGTAATGATTATGATTCCTACCTTCAGCACATCTCTAATAGTAGGAGGAAGAACTACAAAAGAGTTAGAATACAGTAAGCCACTTACAAATCTGACGGTGAACATCCTAAGCTAAAACCCAGCCTCTATTCCTAAATTATCATAATGGATTCAGTGCCTGGTTTTATTGTTTTGTTTTTTATTTCTTGTATTAGTTCAGTAAGTTGTTTTTCTCTCAAGGAAATGGTAGATTTCAGTGAAATAGCAAAATTAATTTTCTCATAGTTGATAGTCTCAATTTTTCTCTTTTTATCCTGGTCAGTTTTACTAAGGGATTGTAAATTTTATCAGTTTGTTTTTTCAAAGGACTAATTTTGGACTTTGTTGAAGCTCTTTATGTATGCATTTATTACAAATCATGAGTTTCTGTTTCTTGTTTCCATTCCGTAAATTCTCTGGCTTGACTTTTTGTACTTACAGTTTTTTGAGATGGAAGTTCTAGGGGTCCAGAAATGTCTCTGTAAAGCATTTTAGGCTCTGCAGGCCCTAATGTCTCTGCCAGAACTATTGAACTATTGAACTGTGCTTTTGTGTCTTGAAAACAGGTATAGACAATATATAAATGAATGTGCAGGACTCTTTTCTAATAATAATTTATAAAAACAGGGGCAGGCTGAATTTGGCCCATAGACAATAGTTTGTTAAGCCCTGGTTTGGTCATTAATTTTTCAGACTTTCTTTCCTAATACATGTAATCAGAGCTACACATTTCCATCAAAGTCTGCTTTAGCAATATCCACAGTTTTAGTATTACATCTTGATTTATTTATAGAATTTTTGAGTATTTCACTTTGTATAGTTTTACAAAGGGAGTGGTTGCTCTAGCTACTACAATATGTATACATATCTTATCACCCTACTGTTGTTAATGACTTACCACTTTGAATGCAATACAGAAACATTATTTCCATTTAGGCCCTTTTATCTTGCCCACCTGGTAAATGAAATTATTTTAATTTCCTATATATACATCAAGAATTGTATCAAGTGGTATTATGATTTTTGCTTCAATCATCAGAAGTGGTTTAAAAAACTCATGGAAAGAACAATAATCTATTACATTTAACCCAAGGCTTTCATAGCCCAACATTCTTCTTGAAGTTCCAAGCCTTCTGTTAACATTTCTATTCTATTTAGAGGATATATTTTAGCCATTCTTTAAAAATGAATTTGCTAATATAAAATTCTCTTGGTTTTCCTTTGTCTGAGAATATCTTTATTTTATTCCTAAGGATCATTTTCCTGGATATAGAATTTGGAGTTGACAGTTCTTTTCTTGTGCCTGAAAAATATTGCTCCACTGCCTTTGGATCTCCACACTCACTCAAAAAAAACATTTTGTTTTGTTTTGTTTTGTTTTATTTTATTCCCTTCTTTAGTTTTCAGAAGTTTAATTATGATGTTCCTTGGCACGGATTTCTTTGGATTTATTCTCCTGGGCTTCACTTAGCTTCTTAAATCTAAAAGTTTATGACTTTCACCAAATGATGGAAGTTTTTGGCCACCGTGCTTTCAAATACTTTGCCAGTACATTCTTTCTTCTCTTCTTCTGGCACTTTGTTGATACAAATGCTAGCATTTGTATTCTTGTTCCACAGATCCCTGAAAATGTATTCACTTTTCTGTCTGTTATGCAGACAGTAAGTTATATTGATCTGTATTCAAGTTTTTTTATTCTAGCGTCTGTCATTTCTACTCTGCCACTGAGCCCATTCAGCATTTTACCTTTTTTGTTGTTGATGTGTTTTTCAGTTCTATCATGTCCACTTGGTTCTCTTTTATAACCTCTGTTTATATTTTTTGCTAAAAATTCTATTTTTTACATTTGTTTCAAGAGCACTTGTAATTACTTGAAGTATTTTTATGATGGCAACTTAAAATCTTCATCAATCTCAATACCTCGTTCACCTCAGTACTGGTGTCTTTGGATTATCTCGGTGGCATTGATAAAATAAGTGACTTTTTAAATTTCCTTTTGGGCTTTTTGGATATTAAATTACAGGACACGGGGTTGTAATCTTTTCTTAGCAGGCAATCCCTTTGCGGAGGTGCAGTGTGAGACTGGACGGTGTGTGTGCCAAGTTCCCTGCTGACACCATCTCAGAAGCAGTGGAATGCCCACCGACACTGCGTCCCGGCACACGGCTAGGGTGTAAGGTGGCCCACCCCTCAGGCTCACCTACCGAATCCTGGTGGCAGGCAGAGGCCAGCTCCATCACCTCAGGGCCTTTGACTGGGGTGTCAGCTCGGTTCCCTGCTGCCTCCTGGAGGGTGGGTGGGCAGGGCTGATGCCCACTGCTTTGTTGTTACAGGGGGTGGTGGAAGCTGACTTTTCCATGGAGAGATCCTGCTTACGGGGGGTGGGGGATGGAAGGAGAACTGGAGGCAACCAGCCACACCTGTCGCCCCCTCACTCCTCCTTGGTGAGGACAGTGGGTGGACGCTGAACTCCCTGCTCCGCCGTGGTGGTCAGCACAGGCGAGGCAGAGCACTGACCGGCCCCACTTCCTACCACCTCACTCAGCCTCATTGCTGGGGTTGGGTACGGAGGCTCAGCTCTCTCCTGGACCCCACTGACTCTATCCTGGGGAGGAACTGGAGTGCTGCCTGCTTCTTTCAGGTAGGGGATAGAAGATCAGCTTCCTGCTTGGCCCTTCAAACACCACCAGATGGTGGAATCAGGATGGGTGGGAGACCAGTTTCCCATTCAGCTTGCTGAAACCTTAGGGAGAGGAACAGTGATTCCATTGACATTTGACTGGACTAGGGAAAGTTGTCAAAAAGGTCAAATACTTTTAGACTACTAATTTCCTAGTCCTTTAACAAGGTAGAATGGGTTTTCTATGGAGCCTTGTTTTGTCTTGCTATCGGTGGTTCTGGGATTGGAGGCTTCTCACTGTCGAAGATACATAGGAGGCAGTCAGAAAACCCAGGGCACTTGCTACCTTGTCATTCTTCAAGTCCAAAGTCCCTAGGCAATCAGCATTATTGTCTTACCATTCAGAGATGGCCTGTTTTTGTTGTTGGGTTATGTCCAAGGTTCTTTAGTTGTATGAGGGAGAATTTGGGAGGAATGGGGCTAGAATTGGGCTAAAATTGGGTATCCATAAGAACTGATATTAACATCTTTTTTTAGTATTCATTTAAGGATATTTTCTAATTTGGGTTATAATTACTTATTTGACACAAAGACTATTTAAAAGTGAATTGCAAAGTTGCAGAATATTTTTGGATTTTGTAATTACCTCTTTTGTTACTGCTAAGGACAATTTCATACTGAATGATTTAAATCCTTTGATTGTTGAGATTTAATTTGATCCAGTATATGAATAACTAGCAAATGTTATATATGCACTTCAAAGAGTGCATTACCATTTTCCTTTAGTGCAGTGTTCTATATATTTATATAAATATAGGTCATATTTCTCATTAAGGGGTTCAAATCCTCTTCATCACCAATGATATTTTTGCCTGTTTATTTTATCAGATATTGAAAGGTGTATTAATATCTCCTACTATGGCTGTACCTATTTTGTGACACTCCTTTTAGTGTGTCAGTATTTGCGGTATATATATATATATATATATATATATATATAATTCTGCATTCTTAGATACAAGCTGATTTAGAATTTTTATAACTTCCTGATGCATGACCTTTTATCATTATGAAATGTTCTGTAGTTTGAAATTGCTTCTTGCCTTCAAAAATTACACATATCTATTGGTTAATATTTACATTGTATATTTTATCCATTTATTTTCAACTTTTCTTTGTCCTCCTTCTATAAAATGTGTCTCTTCAGAGCTGTATATATATATATATATTTTCCTTTTTTTATCCAAAGTAACAATCTTAGTCTTTTAATTGGATCATTAATTCTAGTAAATTTTAACGTAATTACTGGTATATTTGGGACTATATCTGCTGTTTTAGTATTTATTCTCTATTCAGTACTCTACCTTTTTGTTTTTTATGATTAAATGTTTTATCTTGAGGTAACTGTTGATTCTCATATAGTTGTAAAAACTAGTACAGAGAGATTCCATTGACCCTTTATCTATTTTTCCAGGTGGTATCACCATGCAGAACTACAATACAATGCCACATTCAGGAAACTTACATTGTTAAATCTACTACTCATTCAGATTTCACATGTGTGAGTGTGTGTGTGCGTGTGTTTAATTCTACAGAACTCTGTCATATGTTCATTTTCTGTATCCACCAACAAAGCTACAATACACAGTTCCATCATCACAAAGACCTCCTGTTGCCCTTCCATAACCATGGCCTACCATGTCCCCAAACTGTGACAACAGACTGATCTGTTCTTCTTTGCCATTTGGTCATTTTAAGAATGTTATACAAATGGACACCTACATCATGTAACCTCATTGGATTGCATTCTCACAATCAGCATAATTCTCTGCTAAGTCTTCCAAGGTGTTACATTTTTCAGTTCATTTTTATTTCTGATATTGTTCCATTGTATAGATGTAGCACATTTTAAAAATTTACCCTTTGAAGGACATTTCAGTTGTTCCAGTTTTGGGCTATTCTAAATATTTATGCATACATTTTTGTGTCAACATACATTATCATTTCTTTGGGCAAGTGTTCAAGAGCTTAATTACTGAGTTGTCTGATAATAGCACATTTAATTTTTAAAGAAACAAGTAAACTGTTTTTAGAGTGGCTGTATAATTTTACATTCCCAACAGCAGTGTATAAATGATCCAGTTTCTTTATATTTTTGCCAGTATTTGCTGTATTGTTACTATCTTTTATTTTAGCATTGTGATAGGTATGTAGCAATATAAGACTGTGACCTGAATTTGCATATCCTAATGATATTGAACATCTTTTCATGTGCTTATCACATAGAATCTTTGGTGAAATGTCTCTTTGTCTCTTGACCATTTTGTGATTGGCTTTTTGTTTTTTATTGACAGTTGAGGTTTGAATTTTGTATATTTCAAGAAAATGTCTTTTTGTCTCAAAACACCAGTTTTTTATATTCTCCTTTTTTTAAAACTTTTTATGATAGTTGAATGATTTTACTGTTAAATATTCCTTCTATAATCTTGCTACATATACATTCTTTTATTTTGGTTATTGCCTAAATATTACTCCTTATGTCTCAGTCCTTTCAGACTGCTATAACAAAATAACACAGTCTGAGTGAATAAACAACAGTAATTTATTTCATAGTTCTTGATGCTAGAAGATCAAGGCACCAGCACAGTCAAACTCTGATGAAGACTGTCTTCCTGAGTCATATCTACTGTAGGGTGGAAGGGGCCAGGATCACCCTGAGGTCTCTCTAATAAAACAGCAATCCCATTCATTAGAGCTCCACCCTCATGGCTTAAGCATCTCTCAAAGACCCCACCTCCTACTACCATGGCACTGGTGTTTATGCTTTCTACATATGAATTTGAGAGAACAAACATTAAGACCATAACACCATATATACATGATTTCTTACAATTTAATATAATTTATTGATTTTGCTTCTTTCAAAAAAGCTAGAGACTTAGAACACTTTAATTTCTTTTCTGTCTTTGGGTGTATTTCTGATATGATTAGAATCATATATTTTTGAAAAATTCATCAAGGTGTATATTATTTTCACATAAGTATTTATTTAAATGTATCTTCTCTTTCTCTTTATTTCTTTCTTTAGGTTCTATTTTCCATCCTCCTTAAGAACTCTCTGGATATTTCCATTAATGACATTTTCTTAAAACATTATGTTTGTGTTTTGTTTTACTTTTACTTTAAAAAAAATTATGCAGATACATGATGCAAAAATCTTTAGCTAAATCAGTTTATGATAAAAAAAGAAATCATTTGCATTTGTCCAAATGAGTATTCATTTTTATTTTTATGACATCTCAACCCATCAACAACTTTTATCAATTGAATTAATTACACTAAATAAATATTACAGTAATAAGAAGTTATAAGTATAGGACTGCTCAGAGTGGATTGCACAGCAATTCAGAGTCAAGAGCTAATTTATTGTGCACTTGTTCATTCAATAAACAATGATTTAGTATCTGTAATTGGAAGGCATTGTGTTTGGTTCTTTCCCCGAAGGAACTCACAGGGCAGTGAGGGAAAAAAAAAAGGAAAGTATAAATTACTAACCAATGAGGACAAATACAGAAAATTGTTTACTTGGTTCCAAATTGAGGATTTTACGTGGTGGTGTGTTTTGCCCAAGGCCCATGATTTTAATTTCAATGATATAATACTTTAAATATGGAATTCCAACAGAGCTGTTACTGTCATATACTATTGTGTAATATAAATTAAAGTATCACAGTATTTTTTTTTTTTTAGTGTAAGATAGTTTATGTTCATCATATGGCACTGACCCCGATTTAGAAATATATATTTCAATCCTGAAGGGTTATAATGCTGCAGGACATTACAGTGTCAAGGTAATAGAATGGGACATAGAAGTTGTGGGGACTTTGACTGCTTTTTTAATTTCTAAGCTTTATTTTCCTTATGTGGAAAAAAAGGATATGAGGATGTATGCTGTTGAGTGTATAATATATATATATAATATATAAGTATATATTATGTATGTATGTGTGTGTGTGTGTTTGCATATTTTAGTTTTAGAAACATAGTTATTTATCTCTGTATGTCCAGTGGTTATCAGGCTTTATGGCCCAAAAGCACTCAATAAATATTAATTAAATGAGTTTTTTTGAGGGAGAATGCCATCTCTCTATTTTTTTTTTTGAGTAGAGCATCATCTATTGCATGCTTCTCAAGTACTCTGAAAATGAACAGGACTGAAATAAAGTCTACTGATTTGTGCTGTTATTTTGGAAAATTCCGGTGACAGCACAATTCCCAGTGCCCTCCCAAGAATGCTTAGCCTTTTTCTGCTGAGGTGTGAGGACATTTGGAGAGCTATGGGTGAAGTTTTGCATCTGAACAGTATGCAAGGGTGGTGGCTGTGAAAAATGTGCTGTTATCAAGAGTCTTATCAAAAGGGTGTCTAATGACAAAACAGACTATGACCCTGGTTTATAATAAGTACTCAATTTTTGTTGCTCATTGAAGGATTGGACTTTAAGGAATGTATATTTTACAGGATCTGAGGAGGAAGCAGAATTAGTGATTGTATGAAATAGGAAGAAGCAAGTAAGTAGGAACCATGACTGGAGACACCAGGGTTGTAAGGGCATGAATGGGGTTGATCATATCAACTACAGAAAAGAAATACCAAGAGGACTGAGAAAGTGGTTAGTTTTGAGGTGAATTTGGGTAGAATAATTGTTCCAATGAATTAGGCTGAGAAATGTTTTGCTGTAAGGCTGCTGGCAGGAGAGAAAGGGAAACCAAGTGTAGGGACCTGCTACTCGTAATGTGATGGGACAGAAGGCACGTCACATTCAAGGCACATCACACCACAGGTGTGGAGGGGAAGGAGAGGCCAGGGGAGGAGCAGCTTCCCTTCGTGGGGGTCCTACACCCTGGCTCTTCCATCTCTGTCTTCTTACATGTGGTCCACGCATGCGGCTCCTGAGTGAGTGAACTGGTTGATGTTTTCCATTTACTCAGTAGGCCAGCAAGTCCACAAGGCCTGTGCTCCGTGTAAACCAGGAATAGTCAAGATTTTCAAAAAAATATTTAATTGTACAGCATTAAACCCTACTTGGCTTCACCTACTCAGCAAGCTGTTGCAAGTGTGCCTTTTTCTAGCATGGTCTTCATATATACTCTGCCTGTTCCATGTTGTTGCATCACAGACTGGCTCCCTTACATGGAGGGCAAGGAGAGGCCAAAGAAAGAGGAAGACCACTCTAGTTGGTAGGTGGCAGATGGAATAAGCAAGGGAACTTACTCACAAGGCTTGGCTTGGGCAGTCACAAGACCAGTAGATGTCTGCCCCCACCTGCCAGAATCTTAAAGTTTATGGAGAGGCCTTACCTGGGCTCAGTCACATGTACCGTCCAGATGGTCTCAACACCACCTTCCTCTCTCAGGGATGAATCCTTGCAACAGCTCCCACTCTGTCCTATTTTGGAGGACAGACAGTTTTTCTCATTAGAGACATTCAGTGCTCTATAAAGACAGGCTTTGTCAGCTGTCATTCAAAACTTGTTGGGTGAGGTTAGTCAGGAGTTCTATGTGCACTATAATGTCCTCCAGGCCAAAGGAGGGGACAAAGATGGTGACCAAATGATTGTACCAGTGAAAAACAGAATATACCCACATAGCCTTGAGGAGAGGGAGTTTGTCAGCTGTAAGAACCTCACCTGGTTATCCATACCACACATGTTGGCCAGAGAAGGAAGCAATGTCCAATGTAAGGAGATGGAGTAGGTGTGGGATATGCCAGCAGGCCCCCATCTTCTACCTTCTTCAATGGTACATGTTCCATCCCAGGTATAATGCCTTTCCATAGGTCTCGCTTGCAGCAGGACAATGGGATCCCAGTGGAGACTGACTAATTCCCCTTAGCCAGGGGTGTGATGTAACTCACCATCAGGTGGGACACCCCCCTGCTCATTCTAGCAGATAATTCCTTTCCAGCCATGGTGGAGCTTGATGCTCTCAACAGCATAGCATGTGGGTCCACAGTGAGAGCTGGGGCGGTGGCTGTTTACCACAATCTCCATGTCTTTACAGTATTGGGTATTTTGGTAGTGTCCCCAGTCTGGCATGTGGAGCAATGGACCCTGCTTGTTGATCATTCAAATGTGTCAAGGCCTGGGGCATTACTTCAGTTTTCCTGAGCAAGGTGGTTTTACCTGTCAGTAACTTAATCTGCTGTTTCAGTATTATTCCATTCTTCTTTTCCACTAACCCTGCTGCTTGTGGGTCATAGTGGAAAAGGAATCTCCATTCAACATTATGTGCTTTTTCCCAGTATTGCTCATCATGATCTCTGAAATATGATCCCTAGTCATTGTCTATTTGACAGAAGTATCCATACATGGTGTTTAGCTTCTCTAATCCCTGTGACAGCAGCCTAGTTTGCTCAGAAACAAAAAAAAAAGCTTGGTTAGGCTAGATGTAGTGTTCACACAAACCAAAACATAGTTAGAACCCTCTCGGGGAGGAAAGTGGTCAATATAAGTGATTTGCCAATCCCTTACCAGTTAGGAATGGCAGTGAATAGCCAAACTCCCTTGGCAGCTGCCCTGGGTATTGTTTAGACACACATGACATGATGTTACTGAATTAACCAAGTCATTGTATTTTAAGGGTAATCTGGCATCCTGGGCAATATGCCATCCCACCCAGACACACAGTGGTTGCTCTTGCTGTCCACCCGATCGGCTATATCTATGGAACGGTCAGTTGTTAGGCCGCATTCGTGGACTAGAGCATAAGCTTCTTAATTGTCTGAGTGTGCCAGGAAACAGAAGACAGTGAGGGTTGCCTCAAGCGCTTACAGGCAAACCCAGATGTCTTTCTACCTACTCTGACTCCACAAGGACTTATTCGTGATCATCCACTGCTCAGCTTCCCATTCCAAGCCTGGGTTCCTTCCTGTAGGACATCCCAAGTGTGCATGCAAAGGGTTAACAGCCAGGGCTCCTAAGGGATCAGCAGCTGGACTCTTCTGAGTTCAGCTCACTGCCCACTGTAGGTTGTTCCTCTTTCCAGCCTTCCGTATATGAGGAATTAGTGAGAATTTTCCCCAGCACCCTCTTTACAGGTCATAGGGGCTGCCATAGAAATAGGGGTGGGGGCAACTGGAGCATCTCCATGCAGAGACGCATATGCACGTTAATGCTTTACCATCAGTGCAAAGGGCCCATTTACTGTTGCGGGGAAGGAGAAAAGAGGCGGGTCTCAGGCTTATCTCCCATGACACTGTGGGGCTGTGCAGGTAGCCTTGGGAAGCATCTCAAAGGTCCGTTGTTGCCTCTCCCAAATTGATCTTCATTATCAGAAACCTATACTTGTCAGTCTTTCCGTGAATCTCCTTGAAAATGAGGCATTTTTACAAGAACACTTTGGCAAAAGTATCGGAGTAAAATAATAACTACCTGTAAATGGCCAAAGACTCAAAAATGGCCATAGTTAAAGATCTGATGAAAGTTCCTTATACTGCAATTTACAAGGGTATTTGGCTATTTCTATGACACATTTTAAAACATTATGATGGATAAAACTATACAGGACATAACAGATTTTAGGAATTGCATACAAATACACCTAAAAGCAAGTTTAACATTGCATCATTTTTACTGGGGTGTTATTGACATACATTATATTAGTTTTAGGCGTTCAAAATAGTGATTCAACACTTATATACATAAGAAATGATCACCGTAATGAAACTAGAAACCCTGCCACCATGCATAGTTGTTAGAATGTTATTAACTATATTCCCTATTCTATGTGTTACATCCCCATAACTATTTACTTTATAACTGGAAGTTTATACTTTTAATCCCTTTCACCTATTTCACTCTCACACGTGTTCATTTGAGTTTTATGTCATTTCATATTTTGCCAGTTACAATACTGTCCTAACTGGTCTAAAAGGACCACTCCCTCCACAAATCTGACCTCTATGTAGAGTTCAGCAGGGTTTCTCCGTGGACTTAAACACCCTTGCGTGACACACAAAGTCCTCTTACTCTGAGCCTGCTGCTTTTCCATGCTGATCTCCCACACTCCCCCTGGATGTGCCAATCCAGCCACTCCAAGTGTGTATACATTAGTCTTCACAACTTTTGCTCTGTGTGTTTGAAATGCCTCCTGTCTCTGCCTTTCCTATTCACTCTTCACAAACTTAACATTTTCCTACATATCTCTTCATGTGGCATAAAATCCACAGTGACTCAAAACCCAAATTATTACCTGTGTTAATACTGAAAATTATTTATGAATTTTCATAGTGAGGTGAATATTTTTCATACCAAGGAAAACCAAGTTTGTATTTTAAATGAATAAACCTACACTGAAATTCAGCAACTTTTGAGAAATAATTTTCATTGTCACAGTAATGATTACGGATCCTTAGAAACATACTTAAAATATTGAGTAAGGAGTAGACAAAATAATCTGAATTTAAAACTTCAGATCATCTAACTCTTCAATTTTGTTACCTTTTTTGGCAAACGTGTGTGTGTGTGTGTGTGTGTGTGTGTGTGTGTGTGTGTGTGTACTAAGAATAATAATTTTGACTGAATATCCTCAAACCATTGTAAATATTATTAAAGTTTAATGTCTCACAATTCTAAATCAATGGGTAATCGAGTCTATTGATAAAGAAATTATACCATCAAGTAAGATGAAACAAATAAGATTTTTTACTATTATTATTTCCAAAGAATTGCATTTTCTAAAAGGTACAAATAAAAACAAAAGCACCTCAGTTCATCCCAAGTGCTCCATGAAAGAGTAAGTGGAGACATTCTTACTAAACACTTCAAATATTGCAATCAAAACCACGTTAATGGATTATTCAGAAGAAAACTATTCAGAGCTCCAATTATTTGTGAAAGTATTTGGATCCTGTCATTTACTCTATAAATACTTGTTAAATCTGTAAAGCATATTATTACATTTTCCTTTATGGGAAGTTGAGGCACATCTAAATGGAGTAATTAGCCAGTACTCTCATTTATCCAATTGTAGAGGCAGAAATATACTCAGACTGAAATCTTTATGATCAGCCTTATTTTATAACAGGCCATATGTGACAAAGAAACTGTTCAAATACTTCACTTATATTCATGGAAGTGTTTCCATTAAATCAACCTTTGAAACAGAATGTCAAAAGTGATGTATATTCATATATAAGCCTGGGTTTAGAAAAGAATAGTCACTCAGAATTATTCCATATAGGGACTACATAAAATATACGATTACATAGATTTCAGATTTCAAATCTTTGTGTTTTAATCAGCTAAAAATATCAAGCAGTGATGATTAATTTAAGGCACAGAGGACAAATATGTTCAAGACATGCTTTAATTCATGGCACATGAAGCAAAGGTTATGATAATCAGAGAGCGGAAACAAATGTATATTACTAAACTCAAATTAGCTCTCATTTTCCATGGATGGTTGAGCTTCTGTCTGTATATTTTAAATGTCTTGCTCACTGCTGAATATCAAAATTAAAGCTTAAAAAGTCATGCGAAGTTGTAATACTCTTCCTATTATGCATATTTTTTGTCATAAATTCAAAAGAATGTTATTTCATAGCGACAGACAGTAGTTGTACTTCTTAGATGTTTTTCATGTGTTTTTAAGATAAAACAAATAATTATATTTGAACACTTCCCTGCTATCAGTTGAAAGTGGTCAAGGATATAAAAGTAAATTTCTCAAAAATGTTAATAATTTGGATGCAGAGTGCCTTAGAAGTAAAAGGCTTTACCCCGTGCCCAGCTCTGAGGCACAGACTGCTCTTCCGAGAAGGCAGTGAGGACACAGGCTTAGTGATGACATTGAGCCAGACATATGCTCTGTGGCTGACTAGGGAAGTGAAAACATGTATAATATCTACAAATAGCTAGTTGTAAAGCTCATAAAAGACAGTAAGGGCATGAACTTAAAGGAAAATATATAAATTTATGCAGTTTACATAGCCTTTAAGTAATGAACTATAGAACTTTGCCATTGCTTTGTAATTTGCTGGGTTTTAAATATAATGTGTGCATTTTCTAAAGTGTATTGTGTTGGACAACAAGGTAATTCTCAAGCATGAGGCATTCCATTTAATGTGGGGTTTCTATCTATATTTGTCCATTAAGCTTATTTCTAAAAGTGCAAGAACTTGATACAGAAAAAAAGTAAATCTTTAAAGCCATAGGGAGCCACTTAAGATTCTATAGCACTTTGGTAAACAATTTAGGATGGCGTAATCTACTTTTCTCTAAAAAGCAACAAAAAAGTCAACAGAAGGCCATAGGGATATTTAGACTGGCTATTGCATTTTAAATCAAAGTTGGTTGTTAACAAAATGTGTAACATTCACATAAATTTAGACCATGAAAATTCAGATTTAAAGGTGAGCTATGAATCTCTTGTCCCAAACTGTCTTTGAGAAGATGAATAAGCTGAGATTGAAAGTGGTTAAACAACTGACAAAATGCTGCTGGTTATGACATAAAGTGATATTTATATGATGTTTAATATTTGTATGATTTTTTTAATCTTTCCAATATAAATCAGAAAATGTATTGAAAAAAATTTCAATAGGAGATGTTTGTAGCCAGACTAATAGATAAACTTCTATGTATATTTTTATGGTAAACTGGGAAAAGAACCTTTCTAAAATTTCTTACACTTCCATTTACATAATACCTCTCAAAGGTGCTCCAAATTTATCTGCATTTCAAGATTTTGTCTAATATTTGAAATTATATGTTGTCTGGGTTCATCTTTAGTGTTCCATCTAAACAGAAATATTCATAAAGAGAAGCAAGCAAATGTGAATTGGAAGCTATATTCATATTGTGTGAAGGAAGAGCTATCAACAGATATTTCAAGTTGCAAATAGGTAAATGAGATGATGTTTTGATCTGATCTGTTCTGACATATCTGCAGGCAGAATGCTTTTCAAGTCATTGCTGTGGATGGGGTCTGCAGTGGGATCATTCAGTGCCTATCTGGTGAAGAATGTATTGACTGGCTACAAGCAATAGCAACTAATATTTCAAACCTCACAAAGCACAATGTAAGTAGTGATTCAAGAAATACCTGGAGTTATGCAGCCTTGGTAAATTCAGTATATATGTAATTTTGCATCAACTTTCTGGGGTTGATCTAAGAATGAGCCATTTCACATCCATCATGAAAGCCATTCTGGAAAACTTACTTAAGGGCAATAATTTTATCTTGAGAGTTTAGCCTGATTTATCACTTCAAGAATACCTTCACATATACATTTCCATGCACAAATATAAACATCTACATTAGTTAAATAAGTAGAAATAAATATTTAGCATGTAATCACTAATGTGTATATATATGTAAAGTCATTCTGGACTAAAGCAGTACTGAATTCAGAAAGCATTAGTGATATTCCTTTAATGATCTTAGAATTGCAGCTGGAAATGTTTGCCGTGCTGGGAGCGGAGAGTGAGAGGAGTCACCGTGGAGCTGGAAGCTCTTACCTGAGGCTGTGCTGGCACAAGAATAGTTAGATGTCATCGTGGGGCCCAGAAATCAAACCTTAGAGCCATGTCTACATTGCTAGGAAAGGTTTCTCAACTTTTTCTCTTCCTGCTCTAGGCTTTTCTTCTTTCCCCAGTCTGTTTCTTTATTATCTCTATCTTCGTATTATCACTATTCTTTAATAACCAAATCAAATTGTTTCTCCCCCTTACTTCTAGGGGAAGTATAATGTAACAAAATATCCAAAACCATAAACCACATTGAGTTTTGATGTAGGTCATTGAGGATTATTTGATATCAGTTAAAGATTATTCTGTTTTAAAAAATACTAAATATCATCTATGCCTGTGTCAATCTCTCTTCTGCCCACAATTCTTATATGCCTTGTTGGAACATTTAAGAAATCCCAAGGGAAGTTCAGAGGTCTAACATGTAAATGGTCTAGCAGAAATATGTAAGTCTTTCACCAATTCATGAACATACAAAACTCTCCTCACATATATGACCCTCCAGACATAAACATCTTTGCTTTGAAATCTAAGTAAGAGTGTAGCAAATATTTCTTCTTAAAATGTGAAGGACCAGCAGCCACTAAACACAGCAATGCCATCATAAACGGCTATGCCCCCGTCTCCTAAGGGGATGTTGAAGTGGATGTCTGGAAGTGGAATTGATAGACATGGCTATGTACTTGTTCCACACTTCCTGGTAATGCAAATGTTTTCCAGTTGGCTGTGTAATTTACTCTCTACTCAGTGGCTGACCATTCTCTTTTCACAGATCACCTCAACTCTTGGTGTCACCAGTTTTTTTAATTTTTGGTTATTTGGTATGTGTGAAATTATATTGCACTGTGGTATTAATAAAGGCAGATGATTTTTTTCCAAAAAATGGTGCCAGATTGGTACAAACACACCAAAACTTAACTGGTAACCTCAACTAACAAGGAGGCCTAGTTTGGACAATAGTGATCCCCCAAACCCAGTCTTTATTAATCTGGTTGTGTCATCATATTAAAGCCATAGAAGATGGCGAGAGTTTTCAGACTGGCAAGGACAAAAACACCAAAATACAGTACTTTTCTAAGGAGCATGCCTCTCCCTCTCATGCTTTACCTACATTTTTAGGGCTGTTTCTAGGGTTAAAGAAAAAAGAAAAATACCTCATGAGAGTATTGCCTCTTATTTCATCACATGCAAAAATTAGAGAACCTAAAAATGAGCCATGATCCTATATTTATAAAAAAAATTTTGGAAGAACAGAATGTTAAATTTTAAATTCAAAGCTTTTTTCTATTTATCTACATCCAAATTTGCATTGACCCCAAATAATCCTAGGCATACTCTTATGAAAATTATGTTTCCTTGGAAGATATGTTCAGCTAGAATACTGTGACCCAAAAGACAAGCATTTGAAAAATCAATGCTATATTTAAAAAAGCGATAATGCAAATGTCTCTAATGTCTGTAAGGATAAAGAAGAACAAGAAGGACAAGTCAAATTTTACTTTTAGTGTTTCAACCTTGTGAGAAATGCTCATCATGAAACTTAAGAAAGCAGACAATTCTCCCATCCAATGTTGTTTCAGCAGCTGGGAGAGCCATGCAGAATGATAGAGCCATTGCTCTACTAACAGTTACCTAGATGTTCTTTCTCCTCCCTGTGATCAGAAGTTAAGTAAGTGTCCTTGGACCTTGAGCTGAAAAATTATTAGGCATAATAACAATATGTAAAAGTTGTATTGACTTCAGTGAAGGCGTAATGACTGTGTGGATGATACAATGGATACAGTGACTAGACTGATTAGTATAAAGAAAGGATTAGACAGATTGAGAGTAGCTAGAAAAGTTTTGTTTAGAGAGCTGGATATTTTCTAGTCCTCTTAATTTTCACTCTAAAAAAGAAACTAGAAACAATATGTTGTATAAGGATATATGTATAGGCCTATATAAATCTTGACTCTTATTAATAAGTGTAAAAAGGAAAATACTGAGATAAACATCTGAGGAAATTCTATTCAGGAGATTAGCATGCATAAACATAAATTTAAGAAAAGATCAACTGGAAAATGCACATAAAAGAATAAGGTAAAAAGTTTAAAAATAATTTTACTGAAATTATATAAAATATATATGTACACATGATTTGGAAAAAAGAATATTAACATCTTAATATTATAGAAACATTTTTTAATAATGAGTCATATTTTAATATATGGACCAGTTGAAGAATAGATCTTAGAAAAGTTAAAAAGAAAGCAAACAAGGAAATAAAAACTACTGGAGTAACTATAACAATATGCCAACCACCTTCTATTCTCTTTTTCTGGTGTCTGGCAGTAATAATTCTGTGGAATAGGGACATTTTCATAACTACTTTTGTGGAAATTCTGTAACCATCGTGGCTATCTGAAAATTTTCTTTTTCCAGCAGGTCATTGAACATAATAGTTACAAGTATTTGGACACACTGTTTTAATTTAAATTCATTGTTATTCAAGGTGGCCCCAAGATATCTACAATGTATTTAGTAAATGGTATACAGTAGGAAAGGATGCTTTGGGGACTTGTCTTAAAGCTGTGCTTGCACAGGGGCTCATGTATTTTATTTAAATTATATGATCACACAATGGGAAGGGAGGAAGGGCAGAAGCTATGGTTTAGTGTGCTGGGTTCCAGCTAAAACCTAAGCCAGCTCCCATTGGGCATTTTGCTATGATTTTGGGTAAGGAAGACTTGAATATATTTGCAAAAATTAAACTCTTGAATTGTGAAAACAAGACTTGCTCCAAGTAAATACTTTAAAAAAATGTTTTTCCATTCTTTATTATTTCACCAGATACATGATCAAGTATCTGTAGGAAGTCATTACCTTTTTTTTTTTCTATGACCAATTCATTTGAAATAATTGAAGATCTTGAAGTATGCTGGTGCTGTAATGGGATGAAACTTGAGAACCTGTCGGGGGCAGTGTATTTTGTGTGTGGCAGGAATGTGGATACCCAGAGACCAGCCAGCTTTGACAAGCTGGTTTCTACAATGACTCCTAATTAGCTCCCCTTGCTGGGAGGCACACCCTTATGGATCCTGTCCTCACTGGGACTGGATATTGAGCTTAGATGGAGATGCTCGCCTGTTGAAATTTCAGAAGATACTGCAGTTTCCACAGACTTGATTGTAGCCTGAGAAACCCGGAGGCAACCAGCTGGCCACGCCTGGGTTCCTGACCTACAAAAAAACAGAGGCAGTGAACATGTGCTGTGTCACTAAGTAATGGAGTTGTTATGCAGCATAAGGACTGTGTTCACACCCCTGCTGCTTCCCGCTGGAGGCTCCAAGACAGAATCCTCCCTTTCCTCATCCATCTTCTGGTAACCATCAGTGTGTCCTGGCTTCCGAGGCTCATGCCACAGCACTGCAGTCTACACTTCCACACTCACATCCCTCTGTGTGCCTGTTTTCCTTCACATGTCGCTTATAAGGATACTTATTGAATTTAGATAATCCAGGATAATCCCACCCCAAGATACATAATTAATTACATCAACCAAGATCCTATTTCCAAATAAAGAAACATTTGAAAGTTCCAGGGATTTGACTTGAATATATATATTTTTGGGGGGATGGAAAAGGGGCAGTCATTTTTTTGGACTACTGTAAGAATGAATTGGGGAGACAAAAACATGCTTAGATTCATACACTAAATTCTGTCTTGTCTTCCATGGTGGGAAAGCTATCTGTTGAGTTTTCAAGTTTTGATTCCACACTGCTAGGGGGTGAACCCAGAATTTCTCTCAGTTCACACATGGAATTAAGGTGTCCCTTCCCCACCTCACTTCTCTATAGGATTTCTCCCACACTCTCTGGGTCCCAGAGAATATCTGTCCTTGATCTTTCCAGAAAGTCAGAGTTTCTCTCAGAGTTTAGCCTCCTGCATTGTTGTACATTTCCTTGTGGGTGGGGCCTCCCCTCAGGGCACAGTAAAAGGAGAGAGAGGAAATGATATGGGATTCTCCTATATCAGGGACCCAGGTTCCAAGTTCCTCACCACATTCATATGAGCAGCTGTTCCACAGGCTGGCCTTGGAGCAGGGTCAGGGAACAAAAAAAATAAAATGTCTTAAGTGTTCTTTTCAGAACTCCTGACTCATAGAGGGTCCCTTCCCAGGCCTCTGGTGAGAAAGATGGGCTTGTATCACAGTTTTGTTGTTCATGATCTAATTTATCTTGATCTCATGTCAACTCTGGAAGATAAAGGAAGCAAAAACAAAACAAAACAAAAACCAGAGAACCACTATAATTATATTAATTATTATCCCCAGAGTCTTTGTTATTTTCTTAGAGATTTTTCAGGTAGTTGCCTTTTGTATTTTGCCCAGTGCATTTAGTTGTGGTCTGATGGAGAAATGGGCTACAGTGGGCTTATTTCTTCTCAGTTAAAACTGGAAGCAATGGCTACTTGCAATAGAAATAAGTGTCAGCAGAAAGGCAGTTGAAAAATATCTGCACTGTACTGAAAAAAAATAAATGCTATCCTATCTTGACATATCTATAAATATCTTTTAAGAATCCAGGTAAAATTAAGTAATTTTCAATCAAATAGAAAGATATAGAAAATTCAACAAGAATAGACTTTTAATAAAAGAAATATTAAAGAGTGTTTTCTTAAGCAAACAAAAATAATTCCAGATATGAGCTTGGAGATGTGGGAAGCAAGGAATAGGGAGGAAAATGGTAAGCATGTGAATGAATCTCAGTGGAAATTTTCTGTATAAAACAATAATAATGGTTTTCTTGAGGTATTTAGATGAACTGAATTGCATTATATTACAAAAGTAACATATATGTGCAAAGGAGGTAAATGTAGTTAATATTAAACTCTAATATGTTAAAAATGGATGTATTATTTACTATAGAAAGACCTAACATAATAGTCAGAGTATATAACTTCCAAATTAACAAAGAATAAGAGGAAAAATAACATTAATATAGTAAAAGAAGACCACAAGGAAAGAAAAGGGAAGAAAAATAAAATAGAACAAGTTGGACAAGTAGAAAGCACATAAAACAGTAGCAAATTAAATAAATATACATGTAATATTTGTAGTTGAGCTAAATGGACCCAACTATCCAGTTATAAAGATTGTCAGACTGGAAAAAGATAGTAAAGTCCATATATTTCTTACCAGAGAAAGTATAAAATGAAGGTATTGGAAGAATGAAAATAAAAGTGTAGAAAAGTGCAGAGCAATCAATAAAGAAAGGTGTGGGAGCTTTGCTGATATCAGCTAAGTAAGGACACCACAGAAATGCAGAGAATTATTAGAGAATACTATGAAAAATTATATGCTAATAAATTGGATAACCTAGAAGAAGAAGATATCTTTCTAGAAAAATGCAACCTCCCAAGACTGACCCACAAAGAAACAGAAAATCTAAACCAACCAATTACCAGCAATGAAATTGAACTGCTAATCAAAAAACTACCAAAAACAAAACTCCAGGACCAGATGGATTCACTGCTGAATTTTATCAAACATTTAGTGAAGACCTAATACCTATCCCCCTTAAAGTTTTCCAGAAAGTAGAAGAAGTAATTCTCCCAAATTCATTCTACAAGGCTGGTATCACTCTAATACCAAAACGAGGCAAAGACACCTCAAGAAAAAGAAAATTACAGACCAATATCCCTGATGAACATAGAAGCAAAAATAATCAACAAAATATTAGTAAATTGAATTCAAAAACACATCAAAAAGATCATCCATCATGATCAAGTAGGATTTATTCCAGGGATGCAAAGATGATACAATATTCAAAAACCCATCAACATCATCCACCACATCAACAAAAAGAAGGACAAAAACCACATGATGATGTCCATAGATGCTGAAAAAGCATTTGACAAATTTCAACATCCTTTCATGATAAAAACTCAACAAAATGGGTATAGAGGGCTAGTACTTCAACATAATAAAGGTTATATATGACAAATCCACAGCCAACATCATACTTAACAGTTAGAAGCTGAAAGCTTTTCCTTTAAGATCAGGAACAAGACAAGAATACCCACTCTCCCCACTTTTATTCAACATAGTTCTGGAGGTCCTAGCTGTGGCAATCAGACAACACAAAGAAATAAAAGGCATCCAGAATGGCAAGGAAGAAGTTAAACTGTTGCTGTTTGCAGATGACATGATATTGTACATAAAATACTCTAAAGAATCCACTCTGAAACTTCTAGAACTAATATGTGGATTCAGAAAATTTCCAGGATACAAAATTAATGCACAGAAATCTATTGCATTCCTATACACTAACAATGAACTAGCAGAGAGAGAAATCAGGAAAACAATTCCATTCATAATTGCATCAAAAAGAATAAAATACCTAGGAGTAAACCTAACCAAGGAAGTGAAAGACCTATACCCTGAAAACTACAAGACACTCATGAGAGAAATTAAAGAACATACCAATAAATGGAAACATACCCCATGCTCATGATAGGAAGAATTAATATTGTCAAAATGGCCACCCTGCCTAAAGCAATCTGCAGATTAAATGTAATCCCTATCAAACTACCAACAGCATTCTTCAATGAACTAGAGCAAATCATTCTAAAATTCGTATGGAACCACAAAAGATCCTGAATAGCCAAAGAAATCCTGAGAAGGAAGAATAAAGCTGTGGAGATTACGTTCCCCAACTTCAAGCTCTATTACAAAGCCATAGTAATCAAAACAATTTAGTACTGGCACAAAAACAAACCCATAGACCAATGGAACAGACTAGAGAGCCCAGATATAAACCAAAGCATCTATGATCAATTAACATATGATAAAGGAGCCATGTATATACAGTGGGGAAATGACAGCTTCTTCAACAACCAGTGTTGGCAAAACTGGACAGCTACATACAATAGAATGAAACTGGATTATTGTCTCACCCCATACACAAAAGTAAACCCAAAATAGATCACAAACCTGAGTGTAAGTTATGAAACTGTAAAACTCTTAGAAGAAAAACATAGGCAAAAATGTCTTGGACATAAACATGAGCAACTTTTTCCTGAATGCATCTCCTCAGGCAAGGGAAACAAAAGGAAAATGAACAAATGGGACTACATCATGCTAAAAACCTTCTATACAGTGAAAAACATCATCAGCAGAACAAAAAGCATCCTACAGTATGGGAGAATATATTTGTAAGCAAGATATCTGACAAGGGGTTAGTATCCAAAATACATAAAGAACTCACATGCCTCAACACCCAAAAAGCATATAATCCAATTAAAAAATTGGCAGAGTATATAAACAGACCATTTTCCAAAGAAGAAATTCAGATGGCCAACAGGCACATGAAAAGATGCCCCACATCACTAATTATCAGGGAAATGAAAATTAAAACCACACTGAGATATCACTTTACACCAGTTAGGATGGCCAACATCGAAAAGACTAGGAACAACAAATGCTGGTGAGGATGCATAGAAAGGGGAACCCTCCTACGCTGCTGGTGGGAATGTAAAATAGTTCATTGTGTAAAGCAATGTTGAGGTTTGTCAAAAAACTAAAAATAGAAATACCATATGACCCAGGAATTCCACCCCTAGGAAATTACCCAAAGGAAAAAAGTTCTCAGATTCAAAAGGACATATGCACCCCTATGTTTATTGCAGCACTATTTACAATAGCCAAGATATGTAAACAACCTAAGTGTCCATCAGTAGATGAATGGATAAAGATGATGTGGTTCATATACACAATGGAATATTATTCAGCCATGAGAAAGAAACAAATCCTACCATTTGCAACAACATGGATGGAGCTAGAAGGTATCATGCTCAGTGAAATAGGTCAGGTAGAGAAAGACAAATGCCAAATGATTTCCTCATTTGTGGAGTATAACGACGAAGCAAAACTGAAGGAACAAAGTAGCAGCAGGCTCACAGACTCCAAATGGGTCTAGGGGTTATCAAAGGAGAGGGGTGGAGCAGAGCTGGTGGGGAGGGAGAGAGAAGGGGATTGTGGGGTATCATGATTAGTGCACACGGTGTGTGGTGGTGTCACAGGGTAGACAGTACAGCACAGAGAAGACAAGTAGGGACTCTGTGGCATCTTACTACTCTGATGGACAGTGACTGCATTGGGGTATGGGGTGGGACTTGATAATAAGGGTGAATGTAGTAACCACACTGTTTTTCTTGTGAAACCTTCAGAAGAGTGTACATCAATGATACCTTAAAAAATAAAGAATAAGCTGGGCCTTTTAGCAGGCTAAGATAAAAAGATATAAAGAACTTGGAAAATTCTGTCCCTTTAACTGATGTTGAAACACTTGTAATTTTTCTTTTTTCCAGTTGCAATCTATACTATATGCCTTAATCCACAAGCCATTAATAAATGGCAGTATTGATTTGTTTAATGTATTTGAGGTTGCATATCTTTGTTATTTGAGATTCTGAAAGGCAGTTTTTTGGATAGATTGTTAATAAAACTGGATACAATGAATTGAAATAAATGTCTAGTACTAACTACACCATTAAGTACCTATGATTTTGGCCCAAAATCAGTTCCCTCATCTTTAGAAGAGACAGAGGAAGCAGATAAAATGTGAGGCTCTCTTTCAGCTAGTGTTTCATGAATCCAACCTTCCCAGTCAGTCTTTACTACCACACCACTGAAATAAATCATGATTGACAAACAGAATTTCACCTGACACTTCTACTAAGGTTACCTACTAACATGAAGGGATCTCCTCTCCTCTTCTAAATTCCTTCATGAATATACCCTACACATGCATTTCCTTTATAGAAATGAAGTGTGTTACTTGAAATGTATTACTGGTGTGTGTGTGTATGTGTGTAGAGAATTATGTATAGATAGAGAAATATCTATGTATATGAATGATTCTGTCCTAAAAGGTTCATTGAAAATTAGTGTAATCTTAAAGAAGAATGTGTGATTACATATGTGAGGATCTAAAAATATATACTTTACATTTTATTACATGAAAGAGAATAGACTCTATTTTCCAATGTTTCTATCAATTAAGAAAGCTTTTAATGACAAACAAGAGAAACTCTAAATACTGTTTGAGTAAATAAATGGGGTTTGTACCCAACTGACAAGGATTCTTGATAGTGGCATTTACTGGCTTTGCTTCATTGGTTTAAGGAAGACACTAATAACCCAACTTCTA
This sequence comes from Manis pentadactyla, assembly GCF_030020395.1. NCBI lineage: Eukaryota > Metazoa > Chordata > Mammalia > Pholidota > Manidae > Manis > Manis pentadactyla. The sequence continues at coordinate 85,956,600 of NC_080021.1, read as the reverse complement.
TCTATACCCACACTGCCTTCCACTACCATTATTACAGTGTTGGCTTTGACCTTATGTTTGTCACCGCATGGTTACACAAGGGTTGCAATGGTTCCAAACATCACTTCAGTGTTCAGAATAGGAAAGAATGGGAAAAAGTGTAAGTAGCACCAGTTACCTATCTCCCCTTATGTCAAGCTAAGAGAAAATTTCCCAGAAACCCCTAATATACTAATGCTGACTTCTCATTCTCCTAAACTCAGTCCCAGGACTATTCCAAGGGTTGGGGAGGTGACAGGGTAGTGATAATGTCTAGTGTCTACCTTTCTGGTGTTTGCTATGGGATATGATTGAGAAAAGAAGATTGTGAATGTCTTTTGAGATAGATAGTCAATGATATATACCAAATTACTTAATACTGAAAGCATAGTAACTCTAAAGAAAATGCATAAGTAACCAATACCCTCTGTGACTTCTGTTGGGTGGTCACAGTCCAGGATTCTCACACACAAATGCACACACATGTGTGTGTATGCAGATTTTGTCAATGAATTCACAGCAGGTATTTCACCCATCTTCCTATATTTTACACATTACCTGCAGAAATGAAAAAAATATTTAAGAGGTACATATTTAATCCATAGAGATCTGCAATATTGCATGGTAAACACTTGCAAGTTGAAAAGATGGAATATTTTTCCCATAAAAATTTAGGTTGTGAAAAGCTAAAGCAAACACTTTTATTATGTCTGTCACATTGAAAAGACTCAACACAGCTTTGTAGGTGAATTGAAAGTCATGACAAAATAAAACCTAGCAGAAAGAAGATTTACTGAAAATGAACTAAAGACTGTGATCAGAGGTTGCCGAGTATGGTTCTGACAGGCATGGTGGCACTTAAGTAGACTTTTTCTTTCTTTTTTATAGCTGCTGACATTTTTGAGTCCTTAAATTACTTTTAGCCCTAGCGTGTTGTCGTTTTTTTGCATTGTATTTTCTCATACACTAAAATATGAATGTCAGACATGCAGATGTCAACTAAAAAGGGGTTACAGAGAGTGAAATCAAACAACTGCAGAGTCATTAACTTAAATCAGAAAATAATAAGGGCAAGTTTGGACATTATGTTGTATTTGTGGCAATCATATTTTTTGCTTTTTACATTAGAGCTTATTTGAGTGTGTTATGTCAGGAGGGATTTCAATAAAATAACCCACTCTGTCTCTTGGAAAATGACTCACTAAAAGTTAAAGTTTTGAAATTTTTGACATGGGAAAATATTAGCTGAATTTTATTTGTACAACAACAAATCATGTGCATTGATACACTGAATAATGCAATCATAATAAAAGTGGGCAGTTTTACTGAACACCATTTATATGCCACCCTTGATCCAGTTGGCTCTGCCTAGCTGACCCACCCCTGCCATAGGTCTCATTCTTTGCCTTTCTTCCTGACTGGGGCATTCATGTTCTCAATGTTCCAGCTTCTCAAAGCTACAGGAACTACATGGGGGCCTCTACCTAACACACCCACCCCTTCAACCACCTGCTGTGTCCCCATCATGTCCACAGTAGCAGGAGCTGATCCTGCTGGGCTCACCAGGTGCTTCCAGACTAATTATAACACAACAGGAATGTGGGATGCTTCCAGACTAATGATAACAGGAATGTGGGGAGCAATCCCCATGGAACATACATTGTCTAAAGAGAAACGAGGATCAAAAAAAAGCTAGCTGGCAAATCACTTGCCCTTCCTCAGAAAATTAACTATTTGGAAATTCAGGGATTGCATAAGACTCTGCAGGGGTTTCACACTTGATGGAATGACCAGCAGTGTTTCATGGAGAGGCAGGGGCCAGCCCAGTGACTCACGCTCCTCACTTCCTTCTATTTGCCTTATGTTGTCCTGTCTTGCTGCCCTTTACCCCTTTCTCTAGCTTCTTTGGATCTGATCATCTTCCCTTAATAAAGGTTTAACATGTATGACTTCCTCAGGCTCTATTTCTAGGAAAGCAATACTAAGGAATTACCTTTCCCTCTAACTGTGGATTACAGGGTACAGAGCCTTCTCACTTAGTAGCAGGCTTTGTATGGGAGAGAAGGTGTATGTAAAGTGTGATAAGTAGATTGGTGAGGAACCATTAGGAAATTATGCAAGGAATCATTTTGGGTTTGCAGTTGCTCAATTGAATATATCTTAGAACATTCCTCATTCCAAAATGGAGCTTAAAAGCTAAGGACAGCTGAAGAGGGAGCTCCTTGATAATACCTTGGGTAATAATGAAGGTAATGAGGGCATAGAATCCATATCCTGTAAAAATGCATGGAAAACATGAGCTGAAATGTGGGCTTCTGAGGCAAAAATCATTTTCTTGATTCTTTCCTTTGCATGAGAAAGGCAGGTTTTATCAACAGCTGCAGAACGGATAGATTGCCTTGATGTGCCCACACACTTTTATCATCAGTCTTCAGGTGGATTTATATCTATAGAATGAAGATCTCTTGAGTCCTCACACATCTGTTAAATAATATTGGCCACAAATCTCTGAGGGAATAGGAGGGCAGTTTCTTGCTTCCAGAAGAATGATTTGCTTGAGTAAATCTTCGAAACTGATTTTCATGGGAAAATATACCTTTTTAGCAGGGTCCTGCCTCATCCATCCTGAGAGCACACTACTGCAGTTGTCAGAACTGACTCACATATGAGGTTTAAAAGCAAAAGGTTAGTAGGATTAATATTTTAAAATGTAATATCTTCACTAATCTGCAAACATTTAATTGGGAGATAATTATCCCTACAGACATTTAAAGTAGGAGGAAAGACCATTTTCAAAGGAATATTTGAATGTTGTACTGCATTTCTCTTTCTGTCTATGGAGATATCAAAGAGGTTATTACTGCTTTAGTTTATGGATATAATTGATGATACTAAAATTGAATATACAAAATAAAGGGATTTTTAAAAATGAGTGATATGACAAACAAATAGACATTCTTATTATCCTCAATTTTATCTCTAAATAAAAGAACTCCGAAAAAATCTTTATTAGAGCCAGTTGTATAATTATTTATATCCCAATTTAACAGATCTGTAGTAATTAAGCTTATTTTAAGTGGTTTCCATCATTAACATTCAATGAAATGTTTTCAAAGAAAAAGAGGACACTATTTATTATTTCCTAGCATGATAAATATTATTCTTAAAAGTGCAGTTCATAATATTTAGATAGATGTTCACTATTGATGTTGGGTAAATTGTAAAGTAGTAGATTTATAATTATTTTTTCAGTTCTTGTATATAAGAAATATCTGAGAAATATTCTCAGTGTAAGTATTTAATGACTTTATATTTGCCCCTTAAGCTTTTTAAGCAGCCTCAACTTAAAACTCAAAATGCTAATGAAAAGTCTTTGATAAGAACACTATTGAATTGAATTTAAACTTTTAATAATATAGGAATATATTATTGCATATAATATATTGGATAGATATTACATATAATAGCATTTAAAATATTTTGTTTATTAAATATGAAACTTAATCAATAGCAGTGATTCCTACAAGAAAAAGCAAATGACTAATATAATTGAATAAAGTAAGAAGTCAAGGTAAATGGTGAAGATGTTGGATAAAATAGGATGCATCTCTCTCCTAATACTGTTTAACATACATAGAAATAGGTAGATGATACACAAGTGTTTTCAGTAATTGTAAGATCTTGACAAAACTTTTTTTAAATTCCATTTCATCCAAAAATGTGAACAGTCTCCTCATGTTAGGTTTTTAATTGTTCTTTCTTTAAAAAGATTATTCAATATCTTTGGACATGTTGTTTTCTAGAAAATTAAACACAAAAACCATTTGGGATAATACAGTTGGTAAAAATATCTTTTAAAATATGTGCTTTCATAATATTTTTTATTTTAGGCATTTATTAATGTGCAGAAGAGTATAAAAATGAAAAGTTATTGCAATAATAATGGTCTATTTATTGTTAATGTTTTTATCAGTATGTGTATTACATATACATGAAAATGTACTTAATTTTCTTTATGTAAAACAAGATTACCATCCTCTTGTATTGATGATGTCAGCCTTTGATCAGTTAAAATATAATTATGAGCATTTTCCTATGATAGTAATAATATTCTGAAGTCACCCACTTTTAATGCACTAATCAGTGTTTTGCTTTTTGTATATATCATAATTAATGAATGCATTATTATTTGACATATACATAATTTAAAATACATCATTATGACCTTTGGTTTCAGACAGAACCTGGCTCTGCCACATTGGGGTGAATTAAAGCTATTTAATCTCTGTGCACCTCAGCTAAACATTCAAAAAATAATAAATTCTTGCCAAGTACAAAAGTGAGAGGAAGAGAGAGTGAGTGAAGAAGAGTGTTAGTGAGGGAAATAAGGAAGGAGGGAAGGCGAGAAAGGGAGAGAGAGATTGAGAGAGAGAGCGAGAGCCAGCCATCAGGTAGGGCCTGGGTTGGTGTGTGTGTGCAATGGCACTGTGATCCACACAACAAAGCAGACTTCTGGCAGTTCTGGACCAAGACCTGGTTTACAGGTGACCCGTGAGAGAGGCAAGGACCATGTCATGGAAGGATTTGAATGCTGTGAGATTCTGTTGTTTTGTTCCAGAAGTAATGGACAATGGTTAATTAATTTAATCAGCCATGGTAATTTAAGATTGGCATTTTAAAATACTTCTCTAGAAGTATGGCGTACATGTAATAGGACAAACCTGAAATATTATCTTTTATAGAGAACATATAAAATTACAGCAATATACACCTTTACTCATGATGTCCTTTTTTGTTGCTTTATGATAAATTGGATGACTAAATTCTAAAACCCCTTCTACAACTGGATGGGTGTAGGTTACTGCAAAAGTAAGAGAAAGCAGTTGAGAAATGCTACTGGGAAGGAATTCAGTCTTTTCGTGTAAAGGCTCACATTCTAGTTCTCCTCCTCTTCTCCTCCCCTTGTCCTGCAGAGATAATGTATCATGTCAGCACTGGTCCTGTGCACTCTCTGGTGGAGGGAGTCTCATCCCTGAGGTCTGAGTGGCACTTTCTTCCAGATGCACTTGCTGATGTGTGCAATCCCACGCAAAGCTTCTTGTTTTCCAGCTCTCTTAGTTATTTTCTCACCAGTCTTGCAGGCAGGGGAAATCTTAGATTCTCTCCTTCAGACTGAAGCACTTCCTGTAGCTGAGCTATTCTGTCCTTTGAAACTGCTTGACATGGGGTTTCCAGGAGCACCTGGGGAGAAGAGTCCAAAACGTCCCAACAGGGGTTTTCCACACTAATGTGTGCTTTCTATGCAATGTATGCAAACTAATGTCTCCCCCTTCAAGGCTCGCCCAAAGCCAATTTGTAGGAGCCCAAACTTCCCTCTCAGTCCTTCTCTCTTTCTCTCTCTCTCTGTCTCTTCCTCTCTCTTTCTGACTCTCTTTCTCCATATTTTGGTCTCAATCCAAATACTTTTCTTCCTAGGAGATGAGTACTTGCTTTTTTTAGATCACCAGGTGTTCCTTCCAGCTTACTGGGTATAAACTCTAGGTTTTGAAGCCATTAGACTTCCTATAGATACTCAAAGTTAATAATTTATCTTTTCTAATCTTTAGAAGTATGTTGCTTTCAAGACAAAGTTAGAACTCAAATACAAGAGTCTGATCCTTTGTTCTGAGATACCTGGTCTTTTCACTCATTCAACAAATATTGAATTGAGCACCTGCTAAGATCTACGCAATCTTCTAGGTGCAGGAAGTGATGTATTTAAATAAACAACAGAACTCTGACCTTATGAATTTATTTTTGGTGGGTGTGGGGGACAGTGGCAAACAGATCATAATACCAAAATTAAATAAAAATCAGACAAAAGAGTATTAGGTAATGCCAAGTGATATGGAGGAAAAAAATCAGAGAAGACCATTTGTGATGGGGCCTTATTTTACATATTTATTCTGTTACTTTCTAGACATTGTCTTTCAAAATATATATGTCACTAAACCAAGTCATATTTCATAATTAACTTTGGGGTCAAAATTTCTGGGAGATGCCAAGCCTCCTGCCTTGTGCGCACCAGTTTCAGTTTCAGCTAAGACTCCTTTTGCTGTAGTCATTCTCTCTAGAGGGAGAATAACAGCATATTTCACTACCTAGTGGGAGAGGGTTAAATCAGCTTGTTTCTTTTGCCATTTTCCTTATTTTCTGGAAGTATCTACAAAGTTCCAAAAAATGGAATTCCCAAAATTTCCCAAAGTTTGGGAATCCTCTGGAATGCAAGCAAATTATTGAACATTTTTCTTTCTCCAAAGAGGTCATAGAAGTTTCATTAAATTTGTGAAGAGGTCTATGAATAAAAATAGTTAAAAATATGTGCTGTCTTTGAAGTAAATGTCTTTAAGATAGCAAAATAAATTCTAATTCTATAGTCATGTTTGAGGGTGGACTATTTACATAAATTATTTGGAATTTTTTGGCCTCAGCTATTTATTTATTCTTCTTCACATCCTCCCTACCTCCCTCCCTCCTTTCCTTCCTTTCTTTATTCCATCATTTCATTTCATTATGAGTGTGGATTCAAGTATACTTCCTGTTTTTTATTAAGATGTTGTGAGGGGGTTCCTAAAAATTCTGAAGTGTAGATTGTGTCCTACTATACTTCCAAGTAGGTGTTAATTTAATTACACATTCTTAGTTTAAATCAACAATGTGTTAAAATATTTGGTATGTTTTGACAACAAATAATTCAAAGTTATATGTGAAAAATATGGAATGTTTCCATTACAAGGGACAGATTCATACTGAGAAAATAATTGCATTGGTGGGTAAAATATATGTAACATCCTTCAACATTTGAGCACTTACCATGTACATGTTAGGAAAGGCATTGTGGGCCCTGGGGAAGCAGGATACACTGAAGAGCACAAAGACAGGATCCCTCCTCAAAGAGCTGACATAAGAAGTCTGCAAACTCTAAAGGAATTTATTATTAAATTAAATAATAAATTAAAGATACTGCATAGGTACATAATCTCCAAGGTTAAGTCATTGTTTTTTTTAGCAACAATAACTATTTAACATGTTTGACTACTGGGAAAAAACTGGGGAGCATGAACATTGGTTGGTGAAACTGTAACAATTGCTGTCACAAACACACCCCAGCACAACACCTCCACAATGGTTGGAGCTTAAATGTAGCCTGGCAAGAAACGTAAGTGTCAAAGTTTACTTTGGTAATAGAACTATAATGGCATTATTATGCATATGGAAGAAGGAAAATCTATTTTTATCATGGTCTGGGAGCTACCTCAGCTGTATAAGGCTAACGTGGGATCTCCTCCTCAGACTGGTCTGCTCAGTGGTCTTGACAGATGTTGGCATTGGCCAAAGCTGGCCTCATGGACTCTCCATGTCTGTACCCCAGAGCACATGGGGTGCTTGAGCAGGAACTGCTCTCAGTCAGTCAGTCTGGAACCAATGTTTGCGAAACCCGGGTTTCAAATTAGCAGGCTTAGATGCAGGGTCAGAGGTATGGAATTATGAAGCTTTGTCTGCTGCCTGAGATAATATAACGGGGCACTTGGAAACAAGACAGTATCTGCTTTTGAGGCTTGTGAGAAGTGCTCTTCCAAGAAATCAAGTAGAGATGAATATATACTTTATGAGATTATCTTTCCCTTTTGGGATAAAAGCCTGGAAGTGGATTTCTTTCCCCTCTACTTTACTTGTAATAGTTTGTGTCACTTGCTGTTCTTGTAGTGATGTCAATCCCAGTCTAAATCATTCTGCTTCCTTTACATCCTTAAGATTGATGGTTTAAGTAATCATCTCCATAAGCCAGTGACGTGTTGTAGACTGCAATTATGTCCTTTCATCTCTACAGGCCTTCATGCTCAGACACTGACTCTATTTTGTTCAAGATTACATTAATTTTTCAGCTTCTCATAACACAAATCACTGGTTCTGAAAACATATAATTAACATTGGTGTCTAAGATGTTTAACATTAAAAATGTCTTTGGGACAAGTTTTAATTTTTCTTCTTTGAAGAGAAGTCTAAAAGTGATGTAGAAAATTTAGAATTTCCATTATTTACAATTAAGATTGTTGCCAAAAATAAATAATTTTTAAATTTTGCTCTATGAGTAAATTTCATTATTAAGAATACATTATATCTAATATATTATTTATAGCTTAATTTTTCCCCACATGATAAATTAAACCTAATCTTAATAATGGTATAAAACTTTATTTTTTAAAATAGACATTGTCATTGTTTCTAATATTTTTATGTTCTTAAGCTCTTTTATTGATATAGTTTGTTATGACTACAAAATAAGTAACTGTGAAAACAAATTATGCCTAGTATTTTCTACAAGTGTGTCCATTTATAATTCAGTTTCCCTAGCATATGCTTGGAAATATAAGAGTAGGCATTCTGTTTCCAAGCGATATTCTACCAAGAAGACATTCTACCATTTTCATATATAAGGAGGAATCCCTTGATTCCTTTCCCACCTAACTGTGGGCATGCCTGGAGTTGACTGAGGTTGTGGCCGCTAATAGTCTGTGATCTCTACCCTCATTGTCTGCACCCCGCCTGATTCACACATGGTTGTCACACACTTGATAGGAGTATGCAAATCTGCATCTGGAGTTGACAAGAAAACAAGAGAGGCATTTGCAAAGTATGGTGAAAGGAAGACATCTTTGCTCAGCATTCTTTAAAACACTCTCATTGTCTTCAAAGGAAACCCAAACTTCTTTTGTATAAATAATTGCCACATATTGAGCTCTAACTGCATGACACTTGTTTTTTCATTTCATTTTCCAACAAATATATGTGGCTAATATTATTGTTGACATTTTACAAAGGAAGGGAATTAGGCACAGGGTAATTAGTCACCTGTCCGAGGATATTTAGTAATAGTTACAGCTGGAATTCAAACCTAAGTCTCTCTGACGGCAGACGTTGACCATGTCATTACGCATCGCACTGCAGCTCCTTCCCTGAGCATCAGCTCATTCCACACTGCAGCCAAGTTGGACAGTTCAGACTCTGTAAGCTACTACTGGAGAAAGAATGTCAATTCCACAAAGAATGTCAATTCCACAAACATTACTTAGATTAGTAGAACAAGATTTCTGTGATCCATATGTAGTTCACAATCTCAACCTCTACTTTATATCATGCAATACTTATTTACACAGCTGATTTTTTTTTCTAAAATACATTATTTAGGCTTTTGCTTTTTCAGATTAAAAAATTATAGTTACAAACCTAGATAATATGTGCTTGAAGACAAGGATCCATATAAAGTGTTGGTACAATTTTCTAACTTTTCTAACAATCCCTAAGAACTAGCAAAAAACATAATTCCACGAAGTATTCAATATGGATGTTTTGATTGGTTAATAACATATATTTAGGGGTCTGCTTTTTTTTGTCTAAATATCCAAACTGTCTTGATGTTTAGCTGAAGGAACCAGTAGTTTTAGAAGTTTCATTGGCTGATTTCTTATCAGAGCAAAAACTATTTAGAAATGATTATAGCAATGTTAGAAAGACATGTTATTTGTACATGACCCTACTGAAATCACATAAATCTTATCAAATTTTCTTTTCTTTTATATTTCAAATAACACAAATGTTGACAGTAAGTCTAATCTTGCAGATGAGCCATTTGATAATTGTTCAACTTCACACATCATATCCATTAAATTTCCTGTTATTTCACATTTATCAGTAAAGCAAAAGGAAGTAAAACTATAAAAAGGAAAAATAAGTCAATAATATAAATTCTAAGTGAAAATAATCCATTTGTGGTTTGATATAAGATTATACTATACAGAGTTGGCAACATTGAAGTTTCTCTAGAAAACCAATGAAAAATAATAATTGGTTGTAATTAGTAAAAATTCTGTTGAACACTTTGTGTATTATAAGGTCATTTCTCTAAATCTGATATTCATTTTAATTTAACTTTTCAACTTTGTTCATATGACTGAATACAAAGGAATTTCTTTTTCTGAGGATTTATTTTAAGTTCTTATGAAATGTCACTCATTAGTCTTAAAGTAAATGTTACACTTTATTTGGTGTATAAAATATTATAAATATTTTAAATGAATTTTTAAATATTGTAAATGAAATAAAAAATATTTCAGCACATGTACTTTTTCCTTTAGTGTTTGAATATTCCATTTCCTCTGTTCTCCTCAGCCTTAAAACAAATGGAATATAATTTGATTTCATGCAGGAAAATAAGCTATAAAAAGTTACTCTCTATATTCTTGGTAGATTTTTACTTAACATTGTATGAAAACACAGGCTTTTCATTTCTCCTCAATGAGAAAATTATTAGATGAAAATTCTTTTTCAAAAATCTACATATGAAATTAGTGATAATTTTGATAGTCATAATTTTTAAAAAGAAACTTTAGTAATTGATATTTGATATGAAATGAGTTTTGGATATCAACCTAGTATATCATATATATGAATTCACTTTAAATGGATTCTCATAAAATGTCTTCTTGTGTTTAGTTTTCTCACTTTTATTATTTATTTATCATTGCAGATTAAAAAAATCAACAGAAACTTTCCTGTAAACCAGCAGGTAAGATGGAGAAATATTTAAAAAGTCAAATCATATATTTCTTTGCTTTTTTTATTATAAAAATTAATGTTGGTTGCATTTAATTTTTGTGGAAATAATTGGTACTATTATGTGCTATTTTCAGTAAGATACATAGTTTATTAGATTTCCTACATATCATGTGATATATCTCTCTCTCCAGTCATGTTAAAAGAAGTTAAGAGAAAACTTAACTAAGCAAACTAAGTCAAAACTATTCTGGACAAAATAAACATATTTATTTGAATACAGTATTAAAGAACATGGAGAGATACTCATACAAAAAATTTTCCTGTATCTTAACCTTTGGAAGACCAATATTTAATATCAAAGTTAAGGGGAATTTTCAGAATTGCTTGACAATGAGTCTAAATTAGTGCATGGAAAATAAAAATAATGTCTGATTAATCAAGCAAAGAATTTAATTGGCTTATTAGACTAATAATTGAGTACAGAATAAAGTAATTACCAGCATACCTCAATGTTACTATGGTTTTGGTTCCAGACCACTGCAATAAAGTAAATATTGCAATAAAACAAGTTAAATGAGCTTTTGGTTTCCTAGTGCATATAAAATTTGTGTTTACACCATACTGTAGTCTGTTAAGTGTGCAACAACATGTCTATAAAAAGAAAAAATACTGTATTGCTAAAAAATGCTAACCATCATTTGAGCTTTCAGAGAGTTGTGATCTCACAGATCACCATAACAAATATAACAAAAAAGCTTGAAATCCTGTGAAAATTACCAAAATGTGACACAGAAACATAAAGTGCGCAAATGCTATTGGGAAAATGGTGCCAGTAGACTGTCTTGTTTGGTGCAGAGTCGCCACAAACTTTCAGTTTGTAAGAAACACAGTATCTGTGAAGCCCAATTAAATGAAGCATGCCTGTATAGAAAGTAGTAACTAGTTCCACTTGTAGTTTCATCATGGTAAACTTAACTTTTGTATTGTTTACACAAACATAATAAAAATATTATTTTCAATGGGAAAATTAAGCATAGGCTCAGGTCTTGGGCTCATGCAAGTCATCACATAGCAGGAAGCAAAGATACAAATTTCTTACTGCTGAATCAACCTCAGCTTGCAACCGTAGATCAAAATCTATGGATCTAAAATATCTGTTATTAAATGGTACACCAATCACAAGTGAATTTCAATGGTAAAAATTTTTAATAGCCTTCAATTTATGAAAATGAAGTGACCTCATCTGGAGTATGTCTATAAGTGCACCTATGTTACATGTTTATTTTTGAGAATTCAGTGATAACAAATGTAAAGTCCTCAATAAATGCCATATTATTATTAATGTGTGAAGTTTAAACTTGCTTTTGGAAAACAGAGTTCATATTTTTGTATAAATTATGTCATTAATGATGCCAGTAGCCTAGACTAGCTTGCAAAACCATGCCTGACTGAGGTACTAATAACAGCTTTAGAGAGCTCAGTGTGTCTACAATATTCCAAATGAAGGCTTTCCTGCCCGAGATACACCCTGCCTCTGACATGCAGGTTCTCACTCCTGGGCCAGGTTGGTGTTTTGGAGGGTGCAGAGTTTGGAGGTGTATGTGTTTGCATCTGAGGACTACTGTACCCTGAGGAGACCAGGGCTCTAGCCCAGAGCTTCTGATTCGCTAGCTCTGTGATGTTGCCTGGGAAACTTGCTCTGTAGCTTCCATCCCATCCCAGGTGATTCTGGTGCCGAGAGTTCACAGGTAACATCTTGGGAAACACAGTTTAACAATTTCAAAGGGCTGAAGTAGAGGAAAAAGATCATTCATAAGAAATTCAAATAGAAAGAAGCATCAGCCATGGGAGAATGCTGTAATACTCACCTTCAGACACGGCCATTTCATAGTCAGATGTATAAAAATACAGATGTACTCATTTGTGGAAATCTTAACAAAAATACAAATGAATGTTTCTTTAAGAATAACTCTAGTATCTGTTATCACCCTTCCTTGCTCTTTCTAACCTCACATGTGAAGTATTAATAATTACTGTGATTTACATTCGTTTGAGTGTTTTATAACCCTGATACCCCAGAGCTATCCTTCATTTATGATGACAACTCCGTATAACACTTTCTATACATTCCCCCCGTGTCTAGTAGTACCCTTGACATTCCTGCATTTTCTAGGTTTCCAACAATATTGAGTGAAGCATATAAGAACCTGAAAAAGCTTACATCTAGAATAAATAACAATAAAAATTTCATATTCCAACACACACTTATATATAATACATATAGAGAAGTATTAGTATAGCAGTTTTTATTTACTAGTCTCTTAGTATTAATATACTGATATTTAATTTCAAATCTCTTAGCAGCTCATACACAAATAAAAAAAAAAACTATATTGAAGTCATAATGAGTTCTTCTTGGCACTTTAAAAACTGGAAGCAAGAGCTAAAAGATTTTTTTCCCTTACTACTTTCCCTAATACACCACCCCCACCATCACGTAAATGAAAACTTTTAGGAAATAGGATTAGTTTATGATTCAACATTCATATATGTGCACAATTGGAAAAAAAATCACTTGCATAGTGTGGTAACAATACAGCAGGAAACCCAGATATTTCCTCTACTTAATAAAATCTGAGCCACTTTAAGGAATAAAAGTTTAAGAGCATATATAATCTCATTTCTCCTCCATATTTAGCATTCGGACAGGACTTTTACCTTGGACTAAACCATGTTGTGTTGCTTTCATCTCAGATTTCTTCCTAACTTAATTTTCATGTAGAATTCTCTGAAGCTGAGATTAGGTATACATTTATATCATTATGCATTATGCTTTCAATTAAATAATTCAGGCATATCTTAAAATAGTCAAGTGTTACACAGTGAAAATCAAACCCCCTCATATTCCTGATGCTCTAGGTCTCAAAAAAAGAAGAAAAAAAAAGACATCACCCAAAATACATTGGAAAAGAAGTCTCCTTCTGGTGAGGCTTGGTTTTGAAAGAGCGGTACCCATATATGGATACCCCAGAGAAATTTAAATAAAAACAAAACATAAAGGGGTCTGAGACTGGAGAAAGTCACTACTTTCCAGTAAAAGCCAGTGGTACAGATCAGCTTCTTTCGGACACTCCTACAGTACAGAGTGCACGAGACTTTCAGTAAAACCACTCTCACTGACAAAGATATTTGAATCTGAATTATAAACCATTGAGAAAATAAACCATTCTAAGGGAAACCATAGTCCAGAGATTAAAGAAGAAACCACAATTATTTTTAATTGTCATTTTTAAAAAATCAATAATGGAAATTGTAAGTCAAAGACAGGACATGGTCTTAAAAACTGTGGATCTGCAAAAGAACCAAATAGAGGCTCAAAAATGAAAAAAAAATGAGTATATTTAAAAATAAAACAAATTGAATAACAGAATGAAGATGAAGATAATAAATGTAATTGGAAGTATTATATCTGAGAATATCATCATAATTAACACACAGAGAAAAGGATGAAAATATAAAAGATAATGTAAGACATGAAGTAATTTAGAATGAGAAGCTCAAAAAAGTATTCTTCAGAAAGCACAGAGGAAATGTCTGAGAGGCAGTTATGAAGAGAAGGAGAAGAGTTTCTATGAGTTTTCAGATTAAAGAACCGAATTACCCTCTGAGCAGGATGAATAGAAACAAATCCACACCATCAAAGGACCTGAAACAACCTAGATATCCAATCAGGATGACACTGTGCAGCCAGTCATTAAAAGGATGTGCTAGCTCTATTGATGCTGGCATAGAAGATAATCGAAGAAAGCTTATTAAGTGGCCATAGCAAAGTGAAGAACAGGAAATAAAGTAAGCTAGTATTTTGAAACAACAGGTTTGGAATGATTCATACACATATTCTTGTGCAGAAATGAAAACAAATCTCAAGAAGATGCCCAAGAATCTGGTAAAGGTGTTTGTGGGGGAAAGTATTGCAGCCCAGTCTCCTTTCCACTTGAGGATTTCAGGCCCACGTCTACATGCTCAAGTTCTGTGCCTTTCTCTGTAAACTCTTTCATTTCAGCTTCCACTCACTCTGTTAAGTTCCCTAACTGGTACATGTTTTCTTTTGAGCTCAGATTCGTGTTAACTCTGTTGTTGCTCCTATTACATCTTGTTTTGCATTTCTATAGATTGGAATCAGCTCCCTCTACCCTGTTTATTAGAGGTCCTCTGGCTTGTGGTCTTTTCTATTGGATAGCTGCAGGAATTTATATGCTCTCCATTTAAGATGAACTTTTAATATTATGTGTGATGTTGACTATCTTCAAATGACTTTGGCATGTACTTTTATATATACATCTCCATATTTTGAACATGTTCCTATATTCTTCCTATTGTTTCCTTATTTATTTCTAAGCCCTGCATACTCATCACTTGAAGGAATTTTACCCTTAGTGTTTCAAAGTAGCCTAAGTTAGCAATTTCTTATGGCTCATAGGATTTGTGTTACGCTTAGAAAGATTTTATCATCTCAAGATTAATAAAAAGAAAAAAAAACATTCCATTGTTTATTTCTAGTAATGCAACGTTTTTGATTTTGCATTAAGCAGTGGGCTGCCATAGGCCCTTAGGCATCTGTCTTACTCAGGCAGCACAACGTGTGTTATTCTCTATTAACCCATCCTCCCTCAGCCAGCCCAGACCTGACTATAAATTCCTGAAGGTAAAGATATTAGTCCTTCTAGTTTCCTTAGTTCCTTTTACAGTGCCTTACATATCATGATTTTTTAGAGCTCTCCATGTAAACGTGTTCGGAAATATATTTAAATAAGAAATATGGTTAAAAAAACTGAGACTTGATCAAATTTAAAACTTCCACTTTCCAGAAGAGACTCTTAAGGAAAGAAAAATACAGGGCACAGATTAAGATAAAATATTTGCTAATTATACGTCTAATAAAGGACTTGCATCTAGAATATGTTTTTTAAAAACTGAAAACTGAATATTTAGAAAACAAACAATGCGATAAAAAGAAAATGTGCCAAGATTTGGGCACTTCACCAAGGAAGTACATGAATGTCAAATAATCACAGGAAATAATATTCAGACTCATTAGCCATTAAGAGTATGCAAGCTAAAACATAATGAAATACCACTGCACATTCACTATAATGGCTAATTATTACTATTCATACTAAATATTGGCAAGGAAGAACTGGAGCTTATGTACACTGCTGGTGGGGATATAAAATGGCCCACCACTTTGGAAGACAGTCTGGCAGTTATTAAAAAGTTAAATCTATGCTTAACTACGTGATCCTGCCATTCCACTCCCAGGAAATAAAAGCATTATGTCCATACAAAGACTTGTTCATGAATGTCCTTAGCAACCAGTGCTAAAAAGGCAAAGCCCAAGTCCCCATGGACTGTCTGCCAGGAAAAGCAGCCCCTTCAACTGCACAGTGGCCGCACAAGGACATCTCATGACTTACTCTCAATCCCTTCTCCAGCCCTTGAATGATATTTAGATCCTTGCACATTTCAATTCAAGAAGGACAAAATCCAGCCTGAGAAGCAGCGGTCTGCACACCAGAAGCTGCCGAACCACATCCTCCCTCCATCCCACCCTGTCACCGCTGCTTTCCAGTCCTGCAGATGGGGTTGCATTTCTCAGAATTTCATTTAAATGGAATCATGCAGTACATATAATTTTTTTGTCTTCTTCTACGCAGCATAATTAGTTTTGTCCACATTACTGCATGCATCAGTTCTTCATTCTGTTTTATCAAGCATCTTTTCGGGCTCTTATCTGCCATCTGTAATCTTGTAATCTTCTTTTGTAAAGTGCCTGTTCAAGTGTTGCCCAAAAGCAGAAATTTTTAATTATGATTCAGTCCAATTTGTCATATGTTAACAGATGATGCTTTTGACATTATATATTTAAGAAATCTTTGCCTAATCCAGAGTAGAAAATTTCAACTATTTTTACACCTAGATTTTTTATAATATTGTTTCATATTATATATCTGCAATCCATTTGGAGCTAATGCTTGTTTTAAGAGTGAAGAATAGATGAAAGTTATTTTTAAACCAATATCCATAAATAAACCAATATCCAACCGTTTGTTGAAATCACTGTTCCTTATCTACCAAACTGTTTCATGCCTTTATTAAAAAATAAATTGATCATGTATGTGTGGATCAATTTCTGGATATTCAGTTGTGTTGAACTGGTTTATTTATGTATTTTGACATTAATAACCCACTGTCTTAATTATTGTGGCTTTAGAATGTCATGCAATCAATAGTGTAAATCCCCTAGCATGTAAGTCTTATCAAAATTGTTTTGGCTACTCTCTGTGCTATTTCTACATGAAAATAAAATCAACCTGCCAATGTTTATATATTTTTAAGGGTATTTGGACTTTTATTGGGATTGAATCTGTAACTAAATTTGGGAAAAGTTGACTTATTATCAATATTTAGTCTTGAGGCCTATGAACATTTATCCATATTTTTAGGTCTTTAATTTCTTTCAGAAATACTTCTTAGTGTTCAGTGTACAGATGTGTATTTTTTATCAGGTTTTTCCCTAAGTAGTACAAAATTTTCTGTTGGCATAAGAATGGTATTATTGCTTAAATTCAAATTTCCAATTTTTCTTTGCTACTGTAGAGAGATGCAAATGATTTATATTGATTTTGTGTTTTGTAGCCTTGCAACATCATTTCTAGTTTCTAGGATCTGTAGATAATCATGTTGTCTGATAATCAGAGTCTGTATATGAATTAATATAGTTTTAATTCTACTTTTCCATATAGATATATTTATTTTTGTAGGTTTATGGCACTTTAAGATCTTCCAGTACAATGCAGAATATATGTAGTGAGAGTGGACATTCATAATTTGTTTCTACTCTTAAGGAGAGAGCTTTAAATATTTGAATATTAAGTATGATATTAGCTAGATATTTTTCATAGAAGCCCTTTATCATGTTGAAGAAATCCCTTACTAGTACCACTTTGTTGAGAGGTTTTTATCAAGAATGAATGCTGGATTTTGTCAAATACCTCTCATCCTATTAATATGATGTATTTATTATACTAATTTATTTTCAGAAGTTAAACCAACTTTGCATTTTGGGGATATACCCCACTTGACCAAAATGGCCTAACATTTTTATGTATTATTAGATTCACTTTTCTAAAATATTAAAAGAATTTGCATCTATGTTTCTGAGATATATTGATTTGTAGTTTTTTTAAATGTCTTTATATGAAATCAAATTATTATTGAGTTCTTATTTTACCCATAGGTATTTGGAAAAGTTATTTACTTTCTAAATATTTAGGAATTTATATGGTCGTGTATCAGAGTAATAATAGCATTAAATATTGAATTGGGGAATATGCTCTCTTCTTAAATTTTTGGAATAGTGATGTGTAACATTGGTGTTATTTATTCTTTAAATATTTCTACAAAATTCTCTGAGTCAAGCTATCCAGACCTGTTGTTTTGTTTATGTGTGGGTTTCCAACTAAAATTTACATTCTATAGAAAGAATCAGGCTATTCATGTTATTTATTTATTTTTGAGTAAGATTTATAGTTTGTGTCTAGATTAGAAATACATTATTTCATTTTACTTACCTAAGTTGTTGGCATAAATTTATTCATAATACTCTCCCCTGTCTCTCTGATGTCCTTTTTTGCTTTTATCATTTTTGCTATCTTTGTTTTCTCTTTCCTTATGTGTTAGTCTAGGTAAAGGCTTATTAATTTTGTTGATTTTTCAAAGAAGTAGCTTTTGATTTCATATTATTTTCTATTGCCTTTCTGTTTTCTATTTTGATATTTATTATTTTCTTCCTTCTTTTGTCTGTAAGTTTGATTTACTCTTCTTTTTGTCTCTCCTTGATTGGCTGTTATGAACCTTAAATCCTTCTTCCTCTCTAGTTTTTGTTTTAAAAGCTGTAAATTCTTATCAAATGCTGCTTAAATGCTTCTCATCAAGTTTGATACTTTGTGATATTCCTCTACAATCCATTCACCATGTTCTTTCATTTTTTTATATTATTTATTCTGTTACTCATGGCTATTTAGAAAAGTGATATTGTTTAATTTTCAAATGTTTATGGATCTTCCCTATTTCTTTCTGTTTTTCATTTCTACTTTAATATTAATTTAGTCAAAGAATATTTGCACATGATTCCAGATCTTTAAATTTCATTGAGGTTTATGTTATGGTTTATCCTGGAACATATCACATGTGAGTTTATAAGGAATATGGATATACTCTATTTTGGGGTAGACAATGTTTTTCAAGTCTCAGGTATATCAAATTCATTGATAGTCCTGTTTAGAACTTCTTTATTTCTACAGACTTACAATTGTTATATTAATTATTATGATAATAATATCTAAATCTCTGTCATTAAAAAAATGTTTTCTTTTAGTTCTGTTATTTGCTTCATTATATTTTAGGCTTCTTTTGTTAGGTACATATACATTTATAACTGTTACATATTCATAAGATATGGACATTTTTATCAGCATGAAATGTCTGTTTTTTTCTTTGTAACATTTCTTCGCTTAAAGTCTACTTTCTCTAATGTTAATATTGCTACTCCACCTCTCTTATGGTTCCTACATCCAGTCTGAAAATATCTACATTTGATTAAAGTCTTCCACACAATCACATTTAAAATATGTATTGATGCGCTTGGATGTACATCTGACACTTTGCTGCTGCTTTTGTAGGTGGTTCATGTCTTTTTATTCTGTTTCTTTTTATTGCCTTACTTATGTTAATCAAGTATTTTTTTGTAGTATTTTAACTCCTATGTTGATTTTTTTTAACTGTATGCTTTTATTTTTATTTTTATTTTTTTAGAATTTGCTCTTGGGATTGAATTATGCATCTTTAACACAATTCTCTTCAATTTTAGACTGACTTAATTGTGGTATTATTTAGAAACTTTCTTTCATTTTAATATAGATCCATTTCAAACTCCTTTCTTTCTGCTATTTTTGTCAGATATACATTACATATATGTTATAAATTTAAAAATACAGCATTATATTTATTGTTTAAATAATCGCATATTATTTCATATGTTATTGAAAGAAGAAGGGTTTATAATTGCCAACATATTTACTATTTATGGTGCTCTATAGCATTTCCTATGGAACCAAGTTCCTGTCTGGCATCATTTTTGTCCATATTGTAGTATTTCCTTTAATACTTCATGGATGGAAGGTCTGTTGGTAGCAATGAATTCTCTCACTTCTTGTTTATCTGGGAAAGTTTTTATTTTGCCTTTACTTCGAAGGGTAGTTTTATAGAAATGTTGTTGGACCTTTTTTGTTTGTATCTTTTAACACTTTGAATTTGTCACTCCATAGTCATCTAGCATCATTTCTGATATAAAGTTAGCTCTTAAACATATTGATGATTTTCTGTGTGTAGTGAAAGTTTTATGGCTTTTAATATTTTTTCTTATATTTGTCTTTCAGAAGTTTGACCTATGATGTACCTGGGCATAAATCTCTTTGTGTTTATTCTATTTAAGACTGTTGAACTTCTTGAATAATAGGTTAATGTTTTCTTTGATTTTTAAAAAGTTTTCAGCCTTAATTTCCTAGAATAATATCATCCCTTTCTCTTCTGCCCTTCTTGTACTTTCACCACATATGTCACTATGCTTATCATTGTCTCACAGGCCTCCACATCCTTTTAATTTTCTTCAATAATATTATTTTTGTTAATTCGATTCATCTGTGAGTCTATTTCTTTCTTATTTTTTGTTCTGTTTTTGGTTCTTCTCAACTTTTCAAATTCCACCTGGCTCTTTCATTCTAATTTAAATTTCTCTATTGAGGTTACCTATTTGTTGAGATATTATCATATTTTCCTTAGTAAAATATTGAACTTATTATAATAACTTCTATTAATTCTTTGTTAACTAAATATATCACCACCTTTGTTCATTCAGAGTCAGTTTCAATGGACTGCTCCCAGAGTGGAATGGACCATATTTTCCTGTGTGTGTGTGTGTGTGTGTGTGTGTGTGTGTGTGTGTGTGCGTGCATGCGCACGCAAGTGCATGCATGGGTGTGCCTTATAATTTTTGGTTGATAATTAGACACTTTAGATAATTCCTTTTATCTGCTCTGGATTTATTTTTTTTCTGACAGGTTATTTGTTTTATTTTATTGCAATATGCCTGACTGCAGAAACTGTCTACCCTATGCTGAGCAGTCTCTGATATTTTTGTTCAGTTCTCTTCTTAATTCTTGTCTTTATTTTTTGCCCCACTTCTAAGGGATAACTTCTGTATCTTTATGACTTAACGGTTAGCCAATGATTTGGGAAGAGATTGTGTGAAGACATCTCAAACTCATAGGCTTCCACTATCCGCTGATTATTCTGTTTAGGTTGGAGAATATAGTCTAAGATCAGCTACCTCTCAAGTTCCCTAGGCTTTTGTTCCACTTCAGTATGGTGGGTCTTCCTTGTCCATGTGCACAGTTTCCCAGTCAGCCAGGGATGTGTGGATAGCTGATTTAACTATCTCCTTTCCAGGGTCAATCTGTTAAATTTGGCAATTGTCTGACAATTTCACCAACAGATATCACAATGTCATACTGGCAAATTATGACATCCACTCATTTGTGTTTTACCAAGTTTGCTAGTTTAGCTGTCAATGCCA
Source organism: Manis pentadactyla (assembly GCF_030020395.1). Classification (NCBI taxonomy): domain Eukaryota; kingdom Metazoa; phylum Chordata; class Mammalia; order Pholidota; family Manidae; genus Manis; species Manis pentadactyla. The sequence continues at coordinate 85,935,293 of NC_080021.1, read as the reverse complement.
GAAGTTATGCTACCAGCCCCAGTTGATTCTAAGCTTCTGGTATCAAAGATACTGGGTTTAATTTCTAGGCCTACCTGGCTAAGGTAATAATTTTCACTGATCACTGAGGATGGAGTTGGAGGATGGGAGCACTGAGGCAGCAATACCACAGATGCCCAAAATTCTAGCAGGCCTTGAAGGATACAATTTTTCAGTTTTTTTATCTGTTTTCAATCTCTAAAGACTTGAAATCGTTGTTTTTGACAAACCTTTTCTAGTTTTAGACTTGTTTGATATAATTATGATTTGTTAACCTTTTCAAAAATCAGTAGTATTAAATGTTTTTTTGTATCATGCAGAATTTTGGTAGATAAGGTATGGTAAAAAATAAAACTTGAAATTTGAGGTATTAAAGTTAAATAATAAACTATTCATAAAAGCATAAGGCTGATTTTGAGAACCTAAAAGGCGTGTAATATACATATGCTATACCTGGGCCTGAAGAGGCATGAGAAGGACACTTTATATGCATACGGATGCCTGACAAAGACGTGCTTTGGCAGCCGGTCCTAGTGAACCCTTAGCAGCCTCTGCCAGGACAGGGCTGGAAAATATATACAATCACCTGGTATCCTTTCGGCCCTCTTTTCTTTTATTAGATTCTCTCACAGAACAACTCCACTGGGAAGCAAGAGGGCAAGAGAGTATGTTCATGGAGTAAGTCAGCCTTCCAGTCACAGAACATAGTGCAGAAGGATGGAAATTAGGCCTTATCAGGGAAACTGTAGATATACAGCATACTTTTTAAGCAGCTTCCTGTCTGACTGGTTTCCATCTTGCATTATAATCAATTTTTTGGAAAATTTATTAGAAGAAAGGCATAAAATAAATGACTATGGTATTCCATTTTACACCATAGTAAATGTATTTTATATTAAATAGCAGAATAACATTTTTCTTTTACATTTGGGCTAGCTTTAAATTTCTGAAGCACAAATGAAAACATAATAGGCATTGTAGAAAGTTTACAATGGAAATAAATGCTTAATATTGTATTTTGAAATCATCACATAGAGCTTTGTGCCTTTTAGTAGTTTTAAGAACTTTTATCTCCATAGTAAGAGGTGAAAAATCTTTTTAACATAGTGAGGTGTGAAGAATATTTTATAGTTATTAAATAGATTTAGGTTAAATACATCTATTTAGATTTAGTAAGTCTTTGGAATAATAGTTTCATAATAAGAGAATGATTCTTTATAATGTACTCTATTTGTGGCTAAATATATGATTTGACTTAAACTTTTTCTCAATTTCTTTTTAGAATGCATTAGATCTCAATTAATTTACAGGGAGAGAGATTTAGCTATTCTCTTTTGTCATTTTCCATTAATCCTGTAGTGTTGGCATGAATGTTCGAAAAGAGTGATCAACCTTCAGTTTTGAACATGAAACCAATGTGATACTAACAAGTAGTCAGTAGACTAGAAGATATTGAAATCCGAATTGGAATCATGGTTATGCTGCCTACTCTACTGGCTATGATGTCTATGACATTGAATAAGTTCTGGTTTATTTGCTTCATTATTTCAATCTGACACCCTCTATATTAACTTGTGTACAAAGTCAAGACTTCTAATCTGTCTTTAGAAGGACATCCAAGTAGACAAATTTTTCAGGGCATCAGAACAAATAGTCATGGACAACAATTGTAGGTACGATTTGTGTCTGGATTCTATTATACAGTCTTAGCATTTATCTGATAAGGGGTTGCACACATAGATGCAGATAACTTGGCTCATATGTAGCTCATAAATGAGAGCAGTAATTTAGGTTGAGAACTCAATTCGTGAGGATATTAAATAGCAGGAAACATGGTGTCAGAAAGTGATGTTCAGGGGAAGAAAACACTAGGAAAAATTACTAAAGATATCATCAATGATGCTCCTTAGGTATATAAAAGAAAGTGACCTGCTTCAAGTTAGAGGAACAAGAAATGTTTTTGTTAAAATCCGAATGCAAGATCAGAGCCTATGCATAGGTATATGATGGTAATGATGGAAAAATCGCAAAGTTTCAGGGTGTCTCGAAGTGTTATTCTAGTGCAGTTCAAACCCATGCTTCCTGTATATAAATGCATATGAAAGACTCACAGAAGTTAAGCTTGTTGTGGTAATAGTAGAAAGTAGAATAGTATTCATGGCTCAGAATTTCCAGAGTTTAAAATTACCTTGATTTTGGGATTTGGGACAAGTGAAAGGAAACTCTTTTGCAACAAAATAAAAGATTATCTTTCTTGAGTTCATGAATTTATCACCAAGAATGCATCTCTTGAAGAGGGCAGTGATAAATTTCAGTTACGTAATTGAAAATTCAAATGAAATAGTATGAATTCAATGATTTGCGATGCCATTGTGGTCAAGTGAAATACATAAGTACGCAGAAAATCTAGGAAGACACATTTCAGCTATAACCTCCCATATCTTAATAAATTGGTGATATGAACATTTTGTGAAGCACACACATCATTCAATTAGATTTAGTTGATGTATTTGTTCTTAAATGCGTTTACTCTAATAAATTCAAGTATCCAGGCATTCTCATATTGGTGTGAATTGTTATAAAGTTCTTGGAGGGCAATGTTTTATTATGTATCAAAATGTAAATTGTACACATAATTTGACTCAAAATTCTTTTTTAAAGGATATTGTTAACAGAAAAATTTTACATGTAATAGAACAATGAAGGTAAGAGAATTGTCTCACTGATGAATGGTTACATAAGTTTGTTACAATCACTCCATGGATTATAAAACCGACATAAATAAGTCATATGTATAGAAATAAAATTTAAAAAATAAAACACACACAAAATGACTGTATCCTTTTAGAGGTTCTTATGTCCATGTACACAGGTTTCTTTTCTAGTTTTAGGATGGTATCTATGAGATTTAGCACTGAGTGACTATTTCTCTAGAACTAGAGCCAGAGGAGAGTAAAGATACAACTTCCATGTTTTATTTTATATATTTTGCATGTTTGACTTGTTTTTAATAAGCATGTATTACAATATTATTTATTAACTTAAAAAGCAATGCAAAATAAAATAATCATAGATTGCATACAATGTTTTACACAATAAAAAGAAACTCTAGATGGGTAGTGTGATTTTCTATGACCTACCAATTCTTAAAGTTTCAAGTAAATTTTAACTCAAATATATTTTGAAAAAAATACCAACATGCAGCTGAAATACCCAAGAAGAACAATTAATATTATTGAAACTGACAGAGATTCTTTCTAGATTAGAATGCTTATAATTCTCATAGTAGAAAGAGAGCCATGACATACATAATAGCAAACAAGAGATAATCTTCATTCACCAAATAGGGAAACCTTTCTGGTTTGTCCATTTTAATTTTCTCCTAAAAATGAAATTAGAAATCTAGTGTAAGAATTAATTTGTCAAGGCACAAAATATATTCCCACAAACTGACATACAGTAGAATGTCATAACATTTGTAGTTATTTTTAACAACTCAATGAGCAATGACCTATACTGAAATTTGCATCTTAATTACATCATCTCACCCACTGAGGTATGAATGAATGTTAATCCCACAGTTTGAACAACAGGTAGGTTTAGGAGAATGACTAAATTTAGTATGCTTAATTTGTATTTGTTTTAATGACTGAAGCTGAAAATTTGAAAAAAATGAAATGTATTTAGATTTTTTCACACTCCATAATAGTTTATTTTGTTCAATGAGCAAAACAATAAATGCAGTATGTGTATCAAAGCATATTAAAATATAACAAAGTATTAATGATTACATAGTAAGATAAGCCAGAAGATTTATGATAATGTAATATTTTAAGAGAAAGGTGTTCAGGAGCAATGAATGAATGTAGCTCTTCTATGGTAATACATTAGAAGGAAGGAGATCTAAAGGCAGATTAGAACTGTGACTAGAGGAATAAAAACAGAAATACATACTTCTCAGCTTACTTTGACATTAGTTTAATTAAAGCATCTTAAGATTTCCATGTGGAGAAGCTTTCCTGACATACCTTTTATAGGGGCCTTGGAAAGAGGATGGAGGGGAGGGCATTGCTCAGGGCATGAACAGCAAACACCACCCTTTTTGATAGATGTCAGGTTACTTGTTAGAGGCAGAGAAATGAGAGATTGTCATTTCATAAGAGAATCCTATAGCTTCTAATCACTGTGAACAATTCCGAAAATCTTGATAAGAAGGCATCATTCAAGTCCCATCAAGACATAGAAACCACCTGTTATTTGAACAGAGAGAATTTAATGGAGAGAATTTTAACTAGATATAAACTGTTAAATAAGTAACTGAAAAGAAGTAAAAAGACACTATTGCAAGGGTTATCACAGAAGTAGCAGGAAGCAGCCCCAGCTCTAAAGGAAAACAGGCTGACGGAGGCAGTACATGAGCCAGGGTGCTCTAGAGAGACAGAACTATTAAGATATATACATATGAGAGAGAAAAATTTATTTGAAGGAATTGGCTCCTTGGAGTGTTGGGACGGGCAAGTCTGAAATCTGTTAGTCTTTGCTTTTCCAGGAAATCTCAGTTTTGCTCTTAAGGCCTTCAACTGATTGTAGAGGCTCACCCACATGGAGAGTCACCCCTTTACCCAAAGTTAACTTATTGTATGTGTTAACCCCCTCTACAAAGTAGCTTCTCAGCAACTTCTAGACTAATGTTTGTTCAAATACTTGGCACCATAGCATAACCTAGGCCAGTTAACACATAAAATTAACCATTCCAGGTAAGAATAGTTAAAACATAGAAACTTGAAATTCGGACTTCTGCAGAGGGGAAGCCACTGCTTGGCTAGTGCTGGTGTCTCTGGGCTAGAGGAAGGACCTGTGGGATTGGGTGAAATGAATCTGGTCCTGAGAATGTTGGGGAAACAATAAACAGGATCTTGCTACCTCCAAGGTGAAGAAGACTTTCCAGGGTGATGCTCCCAGGAAGCACGGACAGCAGGAAGTCCACCGTCCCTTCTGCATCCTTGTGCTCCTCTTCCTGAGCCCACCTTCCCTGCCTCCCGGGGGACACACAGGTAGAATCAATTAGCAAATGTCATCTACTTAGTGGACCCATGACATACTGAGCAAACTGGATGCAAGCTTATGCTCCCTGTAGCACGTACTAGAGCAAAGAGCAGGAAAGCTGGCAAGCCCTCCTTCATGCCAGTCCAGCTATACTGGTTTCCTGCTACTCATCTACCAAACTCAAGGCCTTGACATTTCCTTTCGCCTCTCCACATGCCTTTCTACTAGATAAGCACTTATTAGTCACTGTCTTCCTTTAGGTCTGATCAAGTATGACTCCTGAGCTACATCTTCCTGAATGTTATAATTAAGAGCAACTCAGTCATCATATGATTCTCCATGCCACTCACCCCAGTTTATTTTTCTGCATATCCCTTTTCACTGCCAAAAGTGGTGCTCTGCAAACCCTGCCACACAATCAACACCACACTGTACATCTGTTTACTTATTTATTTCCTTTTCCTGCAAGAATACAAACTCGTAAGGGGAGGAGCCTTGTCTGTGCATCTTTTCCCCATGGATGTAACTGTACCTGGCATATTGTCAAGTCAAAATAAATTTGTTCACTAAACAAGTGAATCTTGGCATGCACAGCTCAAATGTCAATGTGACTATGCCAGTAAAATACAGTAAGAATTTCACAATATGCCATAAAAAATGAAACAAGAGTAAAATGAAAATATGATCCACTGAGAAATTCAGGATACATTAAGAATATAAGGCCTATGAACACAGGGTTTCTTTTAAAATCATTGTACCCAGAATATCTGGAACTAAGCCTGGCAGAGCATAACTTCTTAATAATTGATTAAATTAATCAAGACAAAAGTCAAAGCAAATGACAGTACTTACCCAAACTTATTTTGCTGCTTACTTCTTAGAGAACTTCAGTATTTCATAGGACTTTCCTCATGGGTATATATTACATTCCTAAAGCTGCTGTAACAAATTGCCTCAAATATGGTGACTTACAACAGACACATTCATTCTTGCACAGTTCTTGAAGCCAGAAGTCAAAAATGGGTTTCACTGGGCTGAACTCCAGGTGTCAGCACAGTGCACCATCTATGAAAGCTCTACAGAATTCTGGGAAAGAATCTTTCTTTGCTTTTTCCAGCTTTTATGGGCTGCCCTCCCTCCTTGGTCCATGGTCCTGCTCACATCACCTTTTCTTTCCCTGCCTCCATTTGCACAAGGTATTTCTCCTCTTCTGTCCTCAGGTCTCCCTCTGCCTCTCTCTTATGGGGACACTTGTGGTTACATGTGGTCCCACCGAAAATATGTAGGGCAGTTTTTCCATTTCATGATTCTCAACTTAATCACCTCTGCAAACTCCCTGTTACCACATACAGAGGAATTAACACCTGCATTACTCAGGGGTGACCATTCAGCCTACCACAGCAGGTGTTCAAGATTTATCTGCCCATTTGGAAGACGATCTAATTTTTAACTGCTTTCGGGTAACAAGGAGCACTATGAAATGAGCCACAAAAGTGTGCATGTCCTCACCCTCACTCACCCTTTCACTGGGCCTTTTATTTATGTTTCCTTTTTACTAATATCATCTAGATTTTCATCTGAGCTCCTCTTCCAGGACTTTTGTGCAAATAGGTATAGTTTTAAAATTTTTTCTCCTTTATTTGAAACACACTTCCATTTTTTTTTTTTGGCATGTCTGTTACAGAAAATTTCAAAATTACTGAATGTAGGAGCAAATAATTATTTCACTCCCCAAGGGCAGCCACCATAAACATATGGTTTATTTTGTTTGTTTTATGTTGTTAATCAATTATTTTTTGTTGTTATACAGTAGTCATATTGCATATGTAAAAATATTTTGTCCTGTATAATTTAAACTTTGTATTATACACATGTTTCAATTCTCTATTATGCAGATTCTTTATTACTGAGCTCTAATGAGAGCACTATGGTGCTCTCACTAATAACACTCTAATAAACATCATGGTCATACAAATTGTTCAGTGTTTCAGATATGAATTTAAACGTATCCTAGAAATGGATTTTTATTTTCAAGTATGAATATTGTCAGTTCTTTTGATACTAATAGCAAAACTGGATCCCAAAATGATGTTGCAGTCTGCAACACCCATACAATTCAGGAGGGTCTCTCTCTGCCTTCATCTCAGGACCAGTATAAGACACATGGCTCGAAGTGGGTAGTTCCTTGGGCTGTTGCCATTCATTAAACTCCCATTTATCTTTTTCTTTTCATGGGCCCTGGATTTAATCCTTTCCTACTTGAACTGTAGTGGCTCATACTCTTCAACCTCCCTTCTAGGTATGTCTGTAGAAAAGTAGTATGGTTGTATTAGTTTTTTATTGCTGCCATAGGAAATTGACACAAAGTTAGCTGCATAAATATATAGATAGATTATCTCACATTTCTGGAGGTGAGCAGTCTCGCATGGTCTCATAGACTAAAGCTCAGGAAGAGAATTTGTTTCCTTCTCCAACTTCTCCAAGGTGTAGGCGGAGGACAGTTCCTGCAGTCAAAGATCCGAGATCCCCTGCTCCTTGCTAGCTGTCCAGATTGCTGTATTACTTGGCTGTCTTCCTACATATTCAAAACTGGGAATGGTGGCTTGAGGCCCCTCTCATGCTTTGAATCTCTGTTCTTTCTTCTGCTACATCTTTCTGACGGGCTCTTTGGCCTCCATTTCCACTGTGAAGGATGTATGTGATTAGATTGAGGCCACCTAGATAATCCAGGATAATGTGTGCATCCCAAACTCCTTCACTTTAATCACATCTGCAAAGTCCCTTTCTGCATGGAAAGCACCTGTTCACATGCCCTGGGGGTTAGGCTGTGGACTTTAAGGGATATCAGCCTTCCCACCATGATGGAGATGGTGGAGAGGAGAGCATGCATAGGGTTGGAGCTGGACATAGTTCATATTTGCTGTGGGCCTTATATGAGCTTTTACCCTGTGTGTACCTCACTTTCCACATCTGTAGAATGGGAATAATAATTCTAATTAAGGGAAGCAAACAATGAACAAATATATATTTACAGGGAAAGTGCTAGGTTGTCCCTTATAGAGGAGACTGGGTGGTGAATTTAGCCTGTGTGGTGAATAAAGATCTCACCCAGGAGGTGTACATGCCTGGAAAAGATGTGGAAGAAATGGGAAGTAAAGATCTAGTATAAATCTGTTCAGGGGTAACTGGTCTTTGTTTTCTCTAGAAGTAAAGGAAGTGATTGTGGCTTCAGCATTTGGGATGATAAAGAAAGTAGTCCTGGGTGAGCTGGGAAAGGTACGCAACTTCAAGGTCATGTGGGGTTTTGCAATCCAAGGCAAGGAAATTGGAAGTTATTAATTCAAGTGGAAAAACAGAGTTAATTTGGACCATGAGCATAAAGAGATTCCATTGATTGAGATGTAGTTATTTTCTATGCAATTTTCTTTAGTTGTGATATAGTCATAATTTTTTACCTTTTCAATCGATTTTTCTCAAAATTTTCAACTAATTATAATATTCTTTGAGATAATGAATCATGTTATGTCACATACACATGCCTTTTGGTCGGAAGTAACTAAAACATCCTCACCACAGAGCTGCGGCTGTGTCCATCCTTAGCTACAACCTTACTAGTACAATGTGATAGATTCATGTGATAATATCAGAAGTCTGCCAAAAACTGAAGAGGTGTAAGGGCAGGGGAAGGAGGCTCTTGTGCATTATTTTCTTTTAAATATTTTGTCCTAACAAATTTAAACAGGTTTTACTAATATATTACAATCACTGTCAGAGATAAGCAGCAGAGATGTAGTATCATTTGCTTTCTCATTTTAGAGAATAAATGAAATAAAGAGCAAAATAAGAAAGCAATAACATAAACTTACAAGTTGATCAAAAGAAACTGTTGATTTGTAATTCTTCAACCTAAGAAAGCAAAAAGAGTAAATCCTAATTTAATCAATTATCCTGACAAGTATAAATTGATGATTTATTCGTAGGTAATGGAGTACATTTATACCACAATTTTTGATGTAGAAGCTAATTTGGAGACAAATTTTAACATTTTGATTATAAATATTTAATTTTTTTTCAGTTATGTAAAACTGAATATTTTACAGATGGTAAGAGCAAAAATGGGCTTTCACGACATGAAAAATTACATCTTTCCAATCTCACCTCCTGCTGCTTTCCATCTTGCTTCCTTCTGTTCCAGCCTTGCTGACACACTGGTCAACTTTCAAATGTACTGAGGGCTCTCCTTCTTGGGGCAGTTCTTCTACCTGAATGCACAGCACTCCCTAAATAATACCAATAATATTTTCATTACTTCCAAACACCCAAGCTTGTATAGTGTGAATCCTGTTATTATGACATATTTTGCTACTAATCTGTGTTACTGTTTCCCCAGATTTAATTGTTATGGTAATTTAGGAAAAAGTGAATATGCATATGTGAGATTTGAATTTGTTCTTCTAGTCCTTGGGAAGCTCACAGTCATTCTTTATGTTTTCAGTTAGTCACTTCATAAGGGTAAACTAAACAGTCTCAGTATTTGTGAAATAAATATTGTCAGTTCACATTTAAATATTACACTTTAGCAATGACATTTAATATCCCTTTTGAAATTGTGATTCTGGACATAAGAAATAAAGACTGTATCTGAAAATATCAAATTACCTATAACAAAAATAGTTAATGCATCATAAATGAAACCATATGGAGAAAATTTTTATGCCAAACTTACTGCTTTCCTGTTATTTCAAAGACATTAGCAGACTAAAAGTTCCTAAGGATGTTGTAAAGTAAGAAGAATATTTTAATAATTAAGAGTTCAGAGAATTTTAATAATGTATCCTCAAAAACTAAATAAAAGAATTAAATATTTCTAAACCAATTGGGAAATGTTTGCTATAAAAATACTTCTTGAAATCCACTTTTAAAGTGTCTTTCTCCTTTTGAATTTTGTATTGTTATTGTACAGAAATACAGCTGACTTTTATGTGCTAACTTTGTATCCTGCAATTTTGCTGAATATTTTTTATTAGTTAAAAGTTTTTTTGCAGAATCTTTAGGGTGTTCTACATGTAAGATCATATTGTCTGTGCAAAGACAATTTTACTTCCTCCTTTATATTTTCAGTGCATTTTCTTTCTTTTTAAAAAATTTTTTATTAAGGTATGATTGATATACACTCTTATGAAGGTTTCACATGAAAAAACAATGTGGTTACTATATTTGCCCGTATTATCAAATCCCCACCTATACCCCAATTCAGTCCCTGACCATCAGTGCAGCAAGTTGCCAGAGATCCACTATGTCCCTTCTCTGTGATACACTGTTCTCCCGTGTTCCCTCACACCATGTGTACTAAACATAATACCCCTAAATCACCTTCTCCCACCCTCCCCACCCACCCTCCCTCATCCCTCCCTCCCACATCCCTCCCCTTTGTTAACCACTAGTTCATTATTGGAGTCTTTGAGTCTGCTGCTATTTTGTACCTTCAGTTTTGCTTCATTGTTATACTCCACAAATGAGGGAAATTGGCATTTGTCTTTCTCCACCTGGCTTATTTTCACTGAGCATAATGTCCTCCAGTTCCATACATGTTGTTGCAAATGGCGGGATTTGTTTATTTTTTATGGCTGAATAGTATTCCATTGTGTATATGTACCACCTCTTCTTTATCCATTCATATACTGATGAACACTTAGGTTGCTTCCATATCTTGCCTATAGTAAAAAGAGCTGCAATAAACATAGGGGTGCCTATGTGTTTTTGAATCTGAGAGGTTGTATTCTTTGGGTAAATTCCAAGGAGTGGGATTCTCAGGTCAAATGGTATTTCTATTTATAGTTTTTTGAGGGACCTCCATATTACTTTCCACAATGGTAGAACTAGCTTACATTAACACAAGCAGTGTAGAAGGGTTCCCCTTTCTCCTCATCCTCACCAGCATTTGTTGTTCTCAGTCTTTTTGATGCTGGCCATCCTTACTGATGTGAGGTGATATCTCATTGTGGTTTTAATTTGCATTTCTCTGATGATTAGTGATGTGGAGCATCTTTTCATGTGTCTGTTGGCCATCTGAATTTCTTCTATGGAGAACAGTCTCTTCATATCCTCTGCCCATTAGTTAATTGGGTTATTTGCTTTCTGGGTGTTGAGGTGTGTTAGTTCTCTATATATTTTGCATGTTAGCCCCTTGCTAGATATGTCATTTACAAATATATTCCCTCATAGTGTAGAATGCCTTTTTGTTCTGTTGATGGTGTCGTTTGCTGTACAGAAACTTTTTAGTTTAATGTAGTCCCACGAGTTCATTTTTGTTTTGTTTCCCTTGCTTGAGGAGATCCGTTCAGGAAGAAGTTACTCATGCATATATTCAGGAGATGTTTGCCCATGTTGTCTTCTAAGAGGTTTATGGTTTCATGACTTACATTCAAGTCTTTAATCCATTTTGAGTTTACTTTTGTGTATGGGGTTAAACAATAATCCAGTTTCATTCTCTTGCATGTAGTTGTCCAGTTTTTCCAACACCAGCTGTTGAAGAGGCTGTCATTTCTCCATTGTACATCCATGGCTCCTTTATCATATATTAATTGACCATATATGGTTGGGTTGATATCAGGGCTCTCTAGTCAGTTCCACTGGTCTATGGGTCTGTTCTTGTGCCAGTACCAAATTGTCTTGATTACTGTGGCTTTGTAGTAGAGCTTGAAGTTGGGGATCATAATGCCCCACTTTATTCTTACTTCTCAGAATTGCTTTGGTTATTTGAGGTCTTTTGTGGTTCCATATGAATTTTAGAATGATTTTCTCTAGTTTGTTGAAGAATGCTTTTGGTATTTTAATAGGGATTGCATTGAGTCTATAGATTGCTTTAGGTAGGATGGCCATTTTGACAATATTAATTCTTCCTATCCATGAGCATGGGATGAGTTTCCATTTATTGGTATCTTACTTAATTTCTCTTAAAAGTGTCTTGTAGTTTTCAGGTTAGGTCTTTCACATCTTTGGTTAGGTTTATTCCTAGGTATTTTATTCTTTTTGATGCAACTGTGAATGGAATTGTTTTCCTGATTTCTCTCTCTGCTAGTTTATTTTTAGTATATAGGAATGCCATGGATTTCTTTGTATTAATTTTATATCCTGAAACTTTGCTGAATTCCAATATTAGATCTAGTAGTTTTTTAAATACAATATCATGTCTTCTGCAAACAGTGACAGTTTAACTTATTCCTTGCCAGTTTGGATGCCTTTCATTTATCTGTGTTGTATGATTGCCATAGCTAGGAGCTTCAGTACTACATTGAATAAAAGTGGGGAAAGTGGGCATCCTTGTCCTCTTGTTTCCAATCTTAAAGGAAAAGCTTACAGCTTCTCGCTGTTAAGTATGATGTTGGCTGTGGGTTTGTCATATATGGCCTTAATTATGTTGAGGTACTTGCCCTCTATACCCATTTTGTTGAGAGTTTTATCATGAATGGATGTTGAATTTTGTCAAATGCTTTTTCAGCATCTATGGAGATGATCATGTGGTTTTTGTCCTTCTTTTTGTTGATGTGGTGGATGATGTTGTTGGATTTTCGAATGTTGTACCATTCTTACATCCCTGGGATGAATCCCACTTGATCATGATGGATGATCTTTTCGATGTATCTTTGAATTCAGTTTGCTAATATTTTGTTGAGTATTTTTGCATCTATGTTCATCAGGGATATTGGTCTGTAATTTTCTTTTGTTGTGGTGACTTTGTCTGGTTTTGGCATTAGAGTGTTGCTGGCCTCATAGAATGAGTTTGGAAGTATTCCCTCTTCTTCTACTCTTTGGAAAACTTTAAGCAGGATGGGTATTAGGTCTTCACTAAATGTTTGATAAAATTCAGCAGTGAAGCCAACTGGGCCAGGAGTTTTGTTCTTAGGTCCTGTTTTGATTACCAGTTTGATTTTGTTGCTGGTAATTGGTTTGTTCAGATTTTCTGTTTCTTCTTGTGTCAGCCTTGGAAGGTTGTATTTTTCTAGAAAGTTGTCCATTTCTTCTAGGTTATCCAGTTTGTTAGCATATAATTTTTCATAGTATTCTCTAATAATTCTTTGTATTTCTGTGGTATCCCTAGTGATATTTCCTTTCTCATTTCTGATTCTGTTTATGTGTGCAGACTCTCTTTATTCCTTGATAAGTCTGGCTAGGGGTTTATCTATTTGTTTATTTTCTCAAAGAACAAGTTCTTGATTTCATTGATTCTTTCCATTGTTTTATTCTTCTCTATTTTATTTACTTCTGCTCTAATCTTTACTATGTCCCTCCTTCTGATGACTTGGGGCCTCATTGTTCTTCTTTTTCTAGTTTCATTAATTGTGAGTTTAAACTGCTTATATGGGATTGTTCTTCTTTCCTGAGGTAGGCCTGTATTGCAATATACTTTCCTCTTAGCATAGCCTTGGCTCTGTCCCACAGATTTTGCAGGTTGAATTATTGTTGTCATTTGTCTCCATGTATTGCTTGATCTCTGTTTTTATTTGGTCATTTATCTTTGGTTATTTAGGAGCTTGTTGTGAAGCCTCCATGTGTTTGTGGGATTTTTCATTTTCTTTGTGTAATTTATTTCTAGTTTCATACTTTGTGGTCAGAGAAACTGGTTGATACAATTTCAATCTTTTTGAATTTACTGAGGCTCTTTTTGTGGCGTAGTATATGATCTATTCTTGAAAGTGTTCCATATGCACTTGAGAAGAATGTGTATACTGCTGCTTTTGGGTGTAGAGTTCTATAGATGTCTGTTAGGTCCATCTGTTCTAGTGTGTTGTTCAGTGCCTCTGTGACCTTACTTATTTTCTGTCTGGTTGATCTGTCCTTCAGAGTGAGTGGAGTGTTGAAGTCTCCTAGAATGAATTCATTGCATTCTATTTCCCCTTTTAGTTATGTTAGTATTTGTTTCACATATGTAGGTGCTCCTGTATTGGGAGCATATATATTTATAATGGTTATATCTTGTTAGATTGACCCCTTTATCATTATGTAATGTCCTTCTTTTTGTCTTGTGACTTTCTTTGCTTTGAAGTCTATTTTGTCTGATACAAGTACTGCAACTCCTCTTTTTTCTCTCTACTAGTTGCACAAAATATCTTCTTCCATTCCTTCACTTTTAGTCTGTGTATGTCTTTGGGTTTAAAGTGAGCCTCTTGTAGGTAGCATATAGATGGGTATTGTTTTTTTAATCTATTCAGTGACTCTGTGTCTTTTGATTGGTGCATTCAGTCCATTTACATTTAGGGTGATTATCGATGGGTATGTACTTATTGCCATTGCAGGCTTTAGATTTGTGGTTACCAAAGGTTCGAGGTTAACTTCCTTACTATCTAAGAGTCTAACTTAACTCACTTACTATGCTATAACAAACACAATCTAAGGGTTCTTTTCTTTTTTTCCTCCTTTTTCTTCCTCCTCCATTCTTTATATATTAAGTATCATATTCTGTACTCTTTGTCTGTCCCTTGATTGACTTTGGGGATAGTTAATTTAATTTTGCATTTGCTTAATAATTAGCTGTTCTACTTTCTTTACTGTGGTTTTATTACCTCTGGTGACAGCTATTAAACTGTAGGAACACTTCCATCTATAGCAGTCCCCCCAAAATAGACTGTTGAGTTGGTTTGTGGGAGGTTAATTCTCTCAACTTTTGCTTATTTGGAAATTGTTTAGTCCCTCCTTCAAATTTAAATGATAATCTTGCCAGATAAAGTAATCTTGGTTCCAGGACCTTCTACTTCATTGCATTAAATACATCATGACACTCCCTTCTGACCTGTAAGGTTTCTGCTGAGAAGTCTGATGTTATTCTGATGGGCTTTCCTTTATATGTGATCTTATTTCTCTCTCTGGCTTCTTTTAACAGTCTGTCCTTATCCTTGATCTTTGCCATTTTAATTACTATATGTCTTGGTGTTGTCTTCCTTGTGTCCCTTGTGTTGGGAGATCTGTGGATCTCCATGGCCTGAGAGACTATCTCCTTCCCCAGATTGGAAAAGTTTTCACCAATTATATCCTCAAAGACACTTTCTATCCCTTTTTCTCTCTCCTTCTTCTGGTGTCCCTATAATGCGAATATTGTTCCACTTGGATTGGTCACACAGTTCTCTCAATATTGTTTCATTCTTAGAAATTCTTTTTTCTCACTGTGCCTCAGCTTCTTTGTATTCCTCTTTTCTAGTTTCTATTTCATTTATCATCCCCTCCACCAGATTGAGTCTGCTTTTATTTCCCTCCATTGTCCTCTTCAACGATCGGATCTCCAACCAGAATTCATTCTTGACTTCTTGAATATCTTTCTGTACCTCCATTAGCATGTTAATGACTTTCATTTTGGACTCCCTTTCAGGAAGTGTCATGAGGTCCATGTCCTCTTTGTCAGGGGTTATATTAATTTTACTCTAGACCAGGTTCCATAGGCATTTCATATTTGTGTATGGTGCCCTCTATTGTCCAGAAGCTCTACTCTGTGGAGCTGCTCAGCCCCTGAAGCAATGTTGTGTGTTGCAGGGGAGCGGTATTGGTGCCTGGGAGGAAGAAAGCTGTTCCCCCCATCCAAGCTGCTGTGCCTGTCTCCACTGCCTGAACCAGTGGGCCAATCACATAGGTATAAGCTTTTGTCCCAGAGCAGCCAGATATGGATCCCTGCTTTCCACAAGCAGCTGAAATCTCAGTTTCTCCAGGAATTCTGCCTGTCTTAGCTTTCCAACCCCTTAATCATGAGAGTATCATGAAAGCACCATGAAATGTAGATTTGTGCTCCCAGACCACATCTCCAGAGTTAGATATTTAGCAGTCCCAGGCTTCCACTCCCTCCATGCTCAGTTTTTTCTTCCTCCTGGTGGGGGAAGGGCTTGTGTCCCTCTGGGCTACAGCTTTAGTACGTTACCCTGTTCCATGAGGTCTGCTCTTTTCTCCAGGTGTATGCAGTCTTGCGCAGTCCTCTTTCCTGGTTCTCTCTCAGGATTAGTTGTATTAATTATATTTTCATATTATATGCAGTTGTAGGAGGAAACCTGTCTTACCTCTCATGCTGCCATCTTCTCACATTTTATTTCTTTTTCTTAACCAATTGCTCTGATTAGAATTTCTAGTACTGTGTTTAATAGAAATGATTAAGTCAGGTAACCTTGTCTTGTTCCTGATTTTAAAGGAAAAGTGTTCCATCTTTCACCATTGAGTATAAGATTAGCTGTGGCTTTTTGTATACAGCCTTTGTTTTGTTGAGAAAATCCTTTTTTTTCTAGCTTATTGAGAGATTCATCATGCAAATAAAAACATTCCTTCTGTCTGTGAATGTGGCTTATTAGACTGATTGGTTTTCATATGAAGAACCATTCTGTCATTCCAAGAACAAATACTATTCAGTCATGGTGTATAATCCTTTTAATGTGCTGTTGAATTCTGTTTGCTAGTATTTTATTGAGGATCATTGAATATTTGTGCATTAGAAAATCAGTCTTTTGTGTTTTTTTTTTTTCTTGTGAGGTCTTTATTTAGCTTTGGTATCAGAATAATGCTGCCCTCATAGAATGAGTTTGGAAATATTCCCTCCTCATCAATTTTCTGGAATTTATTTACATGTTTGATAGAACTCACCTGTGAAACCATCTTGTCCAGGACTTTTCTCTGTTGGGAGGTTTTGATTACTCCTTACTGGTTATAAGTCCCTTCAGATTTTCTGTTTTTTTCATTATTCAGTGTTGGTAAATTATATATTTTAGGAAGTTCCTATTTCATCTGGTTATCTAAGTTTTGACATACAGTTATTTATGGTACTCTTTTATAAACCTTTTTATTTCTGTAGAATTAGTAGTAATGCATGCTCACTTTGGCAGTACATATACTAAAATGGAAACAATGCAGAGAAGATTACCATAGCCTCTTCTCAAGGATGATATGCAAATTTGTGAAGTGTTCCATAAGAAAAAGGAGAAAAAAATTAGTAGTAATGCTTTTTCTTTCAATTCTAATTTTCATTACTTGAATCTTCTCTTTTTTCTTAGCCTAGCTAAAATTTGTCAGTTTTGTTGATCTTTTTGAAGAACTAATTCTTAGTTTTATTTTGTTTGTTTTTCTATTATCTATTTTGTCTTTGTTTTAATCATTTCACTCCTTCTGCTAACTTGTGGTTTAATTTGTTTTTTAAGGTGTAAACTAGTTGCTTTAATTGAAATTGGAGACAAGTATAAGTTTTAGTACTTATTAGATAATACAATTTTAGAAGGTAGAATTCCTTTACCTATGTTCATAATTTAAGGAGCAACTTTAATGTAATTTATTGTCTCGAATTCCATAAAATAAGATAGTAAAATTATAGTCAATGTGTTAATTTTAATAAGGCACTTAATAGATATTAGTAAATCTCATATACATCTTGAACTGAACAGTTTTCTACAATATACTTTTTAAATACCCACAAATATTATTTCCTATAGCAAACATTTGTAACCCAAGGTTTACAATTCAACAATCCTTAGGATTATTAAATCAAATATTTCAAGATTTTTGTTTTTATTAGTAAACAGAATGCCGAATAAGTAAAAATTTAAGTTAAAGTGTATGATGTTATATATGAGTAGTCACTAATTTTCATCTCTTGTATTTAAATAAGGTTGTTTAGTAATCCAGTGCTTTGTGTACACAAAATGCTCTTGCATTCTCAAACTTGTGGCATCTGAACTTATCATAACTGTAATAAAAATAAAATTACAGATATTTTAGGCTTACAATAATTTAGTTTCTCATTAGATATAATTTAGCTGTATGAAAACACCTTAGTTTCTTAGAAGCATGGAGTTCTTGAATAGAAGGAAAATTTTCATTTCAATGATTAGGAAATGCAGTTTCCAGAGTATATGTCCTGTATGTGTCCATCTCCATTCCATGTAAACAATTTCAGAATTTTCACAAACTGCCATTTTAACATGAAAATATAAGGTTTTCACAATTTTTCTTTCTTTATAAAAGCAAATACATTCAAATATTTTATTTTTATGTTCTGATTTTAAAATAGATGTTTTCTCTATGAAAAGTGGACAAATACTACAAAAAAGAAAAGAAATATGAGTCTCATAATTTCAACATACAGACCTAATTATTGTTTTTAATCATTAATATAAATTTTTATGTATATACCAGACATGTAATTTTTACTTGAGATCCTATTTTCTTATATAACTTTGAAAGTTATGCTCAGTTGTTTAATTGTGAACTGTTTCCCCTATTCTTTTGAAATCTGATTTTTGATGGTTGTATCAAGATATGTAGATGCAATCTTCTATTAAAATAAATTTACTTTTTTTTATTCTTCATACTTGCTAATCTTTATTCAGTTAGCCTGTGTGAATTTCTGGGCATATCCTTAGAAAATTTCTAACAGGAGAATTATTGAGTCAGAGATGATTTTCATGGCTGTAGTTATATATGTAGTTATATATAACTTCCCTCAACAAATGTTATAAAAACTGTTTTTCTATAGCCGCATTAGAGTAACCACTAGTCCCATTTTAATTTTAGTATTTCACACTACAATTCATGTGTTTACTTTCCTTTTATGTGATGATTTCTTTGTTCACCTTTGACAGAAAACTACCTTTGGTCAATAATAGTGAGTAGCTTTGATTACTTTATTTGGCAGCTCCAAAGGAATGTTTTATCTTCTCACATATTAGAAATTTCTGTTTGTTGTTTGGGTCACTCTGGTCACATATCAATTGTGGTCAGCTTTGCTAGGATGAACAAAATGGCCCTAGAGGTCATTTTAAGTCAGAGGAAGCACAAAGGGAATATAATACTCTAAATTCTCTGGGAGAGTGAGGGTAAGATCTGCTGAAAGAGTTCTGGGAGTACTGCTCTTAGGAAACAATAGTTTTGAACTAGAACATTCTGAAACACTATTGATATCCATTTATTGAGCTGTTGAATTCTCATCTTGAAGGAGACCCTACATGTTCTTTAACCTGATGCCCCCTTTCTTAACATCACCATCTTTCTAGCTAACAGTATTTAGTGTATGCATCACACTTTCCCAACAACTAATCCCTTTATTTGTAAGATAGTCCTTTATATTCATGAAAAGTTCATGTTTGAAAGTTTCCTTGAAATGATTGGAAGTCACATTCCTAGAAATATACATTCAATGACACCAAAGATTACTCTCTCTACCATGTGAGACATTCGCATAATCAAAGACATGTTTCTTCCTCTGGGTCTGCTTTTGTATGACCTAAACATATTCAATTTTTTCACTTGTCTCTGGCAGTTGCTTTTTAGAATCTTCAACATTTTTGTTGAACTTCTCTGGATACTTTGATTGGTCAATTTCCCCATTAAAATATGATTTCAGAATAATGACAATAATGATGGGTCTTTCCTAAGGTCTTTACTTACATTATACTGTTGAATCCCACAGCTCATGTATGTGCTAAATTCTATGATCCCATTTTACAGTCAGGGACTTTATGATTTGTGGAAGTAAAGGAGCTTGAGAAGAATTATACATTTAGGTGTTGGGCCCAAAAATTGTGATGCCACCCAAATTACTATATATGCATTGCTCCAGATATGGCAACCACATAGATCACACAGGTTTATTACTTCCCTGTTGTAAGCTCTATAGATAATAAATACTGTGGAGGATACAGTCTGACAGTTTTATCAAATCATCTACTATACTGATCTTTCAGGCAACTACATATATATTTGTCAAATTGTTGTCATCATAGATTACCTCACTCATATTCATAGAGTTAATATTCCATAATTAAATGAATACTTTCCCATTGAACATTCTTAAAATCCATTGGTTTGTTTCAGCCTGACAAAAAAATATTTGGACCTGCTTTTCTACTCCAGTGTATTAGCTATTATTTCCAATTTTATGCCATTGCAGTTTTCACAAGAATATTTTTTTATTTTCATCCAGATTAGTCATAAATTGTTTAGAATGACCAAGGTTTTCTGATATGTCTAGATATGATTCATACAGCTAGGAAAGGGATAAAAAATATTTATTGAATTTTTTTTTAAGGGTTTTTTAGAGGATGGACATCTGGTATCTGCTTTTCTTCCCAGAGTTACTGTGGTGGGGGGGGATTGCATAAGGACACTTCCTTCAGCTACATATGCAGTTCCAGACTGGATATAAAAGTTGTTCAAAGTCCCTGATGATATCAGAATCCAAATGCATATTGGCCTACATGAGAACACCAGGTTTTTCAGATTCAGGAGCTTCTCAGATATATTTTGGCACATTACCACCTTTATGAAAATATGTGTGTTAAATTTCCTTTGTACAATGACCTCCTCTTACTTTAAATTTCTTGTTAGAAATACTTGTTAAATATTTAAAAAATATGCTGAGAATATTAGTTATAGGCCTTACTAACTATACATTGAAGCAAATATAGGCAGCAGTACACTTGAAAATAGTATAATTCAGTTCAAGAAATTAAATATTAGAAAAAATACAATCTTCTATGCCATTATTTAGGTTTTATCCACTTGATCTATCATGGAAAAAGAAATGTAAATTAATCTCAGTTTATTTCTTATTATAACTCTCATTTATTTTTCCATTATTTATGTGTTTTGTTATTCATGCATCAATATTGTAGATTTCACATTTATTATTTAAAGTGACTTCCTTAGCCTCACTTGATGCTTTTTCCCTGAATTCTACTTTTTCTAACATAAACACTGTCACCTCTATTTTATTTTATTTGCCTGGCATGTCTGCCTTTATTCATCTTTTCCCCATCTTTTATCCAACTTCCCTGAGTCACTTTTTTTTTACATGATTTCTGTTTATATCACATAGTTGTGTTTTGCTTAGTGAGCTAATAACACAGACATCTTCTTTTAATAGATAAATTAAACTTCATTTCTATTAATGAAAATAACAGCTATGCACAGTTTCATTCTATAATCAACTTTTAGCAGTTTTAATAAAGAAATTATATTATTTAATACTTCCTCTTTGTGCTTACTTTTAGTTGAGAAGGTTTACCTTTTATAATCCTCTAATTTACGGTCATTCTCCATTTCATTAGGCATGCCCTATGGAATCCCTAATTTGAAATCTAAAAGAATGTATACATTTGTTGTACCCTTTTCTTTCCCTAATATTCCATTGCTTCAATAAATTACTTTTATATCCTTAATATATTTACTTCCTATTACTTGATTTTTTACTTGAATGATGTATGTTAATAATGGCCTAAATGGGTGATAAAGTCATAATTATGCTACTTGTGGTTTCCTTTCTCCAACCACTTCTAATTATTTTTATTTATTTTAACTTCTCCAGTGCAATAGTTGGCAATATTGAAACCTTCTTTTGTAACAATGATTGCCAATTCACTTTTAATCTTGCTTTTTACAGACAGCATAGTTTCTACTACCCAGCACCATCAAGGTCTTTTTTCCTATTCATCTCATCTCTGATTGGCAGAAATGTATCCTCTTGTATTTTAAGAAGTGGTCAGGAGAATAATTTTTCCATTTGCTTCTACATGTTCAGAATTGTTTAAATTGTGTCCTTATTCTTGAATATCATACTGGTATTGAAAGAAAGTTCACATTTTCTTTTTTCAGAATATTACTATATCTTGTGTTAAATTTTGCAGTCGAAGTGAATGAAGCTAAATTGCTATTTTCCTTTAGAAGATTTCTTAACTGATCTGACTTCATAGACTAAAAGATTATTTTCTCTGAAGTGTAATAATTTGATTAATTCAGGCCTTAATGTTGACTCTTCTGGTTCAGTTGCTCCTGGAACACACAGTATATTTAATTGGTAGATTCAATAATCTTATGTTTGCAAAATTTTTATTCATATATATTTTTATGTTTTTTCTTCTTAGTTCTTCTTTCTTATTCAGTCACTAATTATGTCCAAATTTAGTGTAATTACTTCTCTTCCACAGGTATTTTCTAGTGATTCCGTTTACATTCTTTATCAACTGCTATTTTTTTTCTCTCATTTTTTTCAGTCCTGTTGGAATTGAATTTTCAGCAGTGTCTATTCTGAAAGTGCTTTTCAATTTCACCTTCATTTCTGTGAATTTTAAAATTTTTGTTCCACTTATTTTCTGAGATGAGTCAGCAAGTTTCTTCTCCTTTTTTCTTTAGTATCTTTTTCGTGGTCTTTAGGTATGCTTTGTTTTCTGTTGTACAAGAGATTATTCTGCAAATTTTTTAAAGTTATGAAATTTTATTGACTATTGAACAGTCTTTATTTCAAAATGATGTTTTCTGTTCATCAACTCCTTTGCATTGTAGTAAATTTAAAGGAATATTATGGATATTCCTTCAAATGCACTGAATTTTTCCTGGGTAAGGCCATAGAGGAGGAACCAACTCTGTTCAGACAGGCAGACACTTTCCTGAAATAATTATAATCTAAAAAATTCTTACTGACCATATTCAGATAATTAACACAAAATTCTTGTTATGGAAAGAAAAACAATTGAAAATAAATTTATTTTTCTTGAGGTATACGTTTGCTCATTCTGTATGCTTCTCATGGCTGGAAGTTACTTAAATATGTCATCAGTGATATGAACCATTTTTATAAGCTCAGAAAATAACTGAATCTTTGAAATTAGACATGAAGTTCCTGCTCATAGGAGATTTGTTTCAGCACCTTTCCACTATATACACTTCCATAAGATTCACACAGAACACTTTATCTTATGACTTCAGAGCTATGTTTATAGGGTCATCCTCTGTGCTCATATAAATTCCATATTTTTTCTGCTTTTTAACATGCTATACTTTAACTGGAACATCTCATAATCCAAAAATTTTGAGAAGAGGCATTGTGTGATGGACTTACCTACTGTGTCAAAGGAAATTCCCAGCTGTGCACTTTTGATACTTTTGTGTATGACCTCATCACCTAGACCAGGGCCTGTGCATGGGAAGTATTTGATTATTTTTCAGTTGGTAAAACTGATTTTCTCTAATACCTGAATAACTTATAATTGCTTTCGAGATTCAATTTCTACTGCAAATCTTGTTGGTGGGAACTCAGGGACATAAGCTAACTTGGGATTTATGAAAAGTTTAAATTATTTGTATAGTTTCACACATATGTGTGTGTGTTTGTAAGATCATGAAATATAAGGCTTGGAATCATAATTTTTTCTATAACTGGATGATAAAGCTAAATCTCCTTAAGAGGAAAAAAGATGAATTTAGCTTAGTTCAAGTTTTAAGAGAACAACAGAATATAGGAATTATCTGCTTTAAGCTTCTGCTCTGGTCAATACCTTGTATAATAAAGGCAATATAGTAATTAACCAAAGGTTTTTGCCTCATGCAAACCAAACTTTTTATCTCCACACTTCTTACTGGCTGAATGTCCTTGGAAGTTGTCCTGACCTTTAAATAGGTTGTTTTAACATATGATGGGACTTAATAGATGTAAATGGAACAGCATTACATCTGGCACATAATAAATAAAAGAACTACAAAAAAAAATCCTAGATGTTACCCCACTTACAAGGTTATGTACTTTATATATATTAATATTGCACAAGCATGAAGCACCTAGGTCATGGAAAAAAGCTCCACATTGACACTTACAACCAAATCAGCAGCCAAAAGAACACCAGTGTCAGCCACCCCACCTAGACTTTCAGGTACCACAGTGAGAACTGATGGGATTTTTCTACCTGAGTTTCATATTATAGTCCTAGAAGAGACATGAGGGGGAATAATGTTTTTTTCTTTAAGGACAAGCAGAAGAAAACTGTCTTCTCCTTAGAAGAGAGATAGACAACTTGTCCTCTCAAGACAGGATGAAAATATCCTGAGCTGTCTGACCTTTTAGAATATAAGTGTCTCTCAGAGGGTCAGATAAACCCCAGATGTCCCTCCATTTTATGACGTAGCAATGCATTTGAGCTTTGAAATGTACATTTCTAGAGAAAGAAAAACTGGGTCTTGCTGGCGTCCTAGGGCTTTACCCTGGGGACCTTTTCTGGGGTGTAACCATTTGGCCCTCTCAGGCAGACTAAGGAAGGTTGTATTATACTTTCAGTTCAGATCAGAGCTGTTAACTAGAAAAATAGCTACAGATCTAATTCTCATGGTATATGAAAGGAGAATGTGTTTAGTAGAAGTAAAGGCAAACATTCTTGCTTTTTTTAGTATGCATTTCCTCATCTTTTTATTGGAGCACTGAGAAATCCCAAGAAGTTTTATTTCCTCACAGTAA
The DNA here is from genome assembly GCF_030020395.1 of Manis pentadactyla. Classification (NCBI taxonomy): domain Eukaryota; kingdom Metazoa; phylum Chordata; class Mammalia; order Pholidota; family Manidae; genus Manis; species Manis pentadactyla. Next base: position 85,910,989 of record NC_080021.1, on the reverse strand, counting down.
ATGGGCACAAATATTTTAAAAGTTAATACAACATTTTCATTAATATTTTTTCTTCATAATCATCAGTTGTGATCCTGATTATATTATAATAAGGCATATGAATCTAGTTTAACCAGAACACATTTGTAGGCTTACCTGCATATTTTTGGAATAGCTTTTAACATTTCCTTGGCTTCATCAAACTAACAGTGAGTGACTGAATCCCATAACCAAAAAGTTTACTCAAGGGGGTGATTCATGTTACTTAGGAAAATTAGTAAAAGATAAGTAAAGGCGTCCCATAGGTGAAAGGTTTATGTTTTAAATAATTCATGGATAGAACAACCACTGTATTTTGCTTCCTTTATCTCTTCCATAAATGTGATTTAATTGGCCGAACTGTGTAGTACATTTCCCTTGCCACATGAAGGAAGATGTGATTAGTGCCACAGAAGAGCATAGAAAGAATATTTGGCTTAAGAGTCCCACTAATCCCATATGGGGTTTAATGAATTGATCCTGCTCCACAGTGCATTTGCTGCAGAACTTTATTGCCAGAATTCCCTTTTGCCAATCTTGATGATGTAAACCCTAAACCAATGCTCAGGCCTGCTACATTCTACTAGACTAGTTTTTACTTATTTGATGCATTGAAGTATAACTCAGCATGACTAATCTGTTAAGTGATTTGCCATTAAGAAATACTTTAAAATAGATGAAAGTACAGCATAGAGAATATAGTCAGTAGTTCCGTAACATCTTTCTATGTTGACAGGTAATAACTGCATTTGTTGGGGATTTAATGCTGTTATATAACTGTTGAATCACTATGTTGCATACTTGAAACCAATATAATATTGCATATCAACTATACTTCAATAAAAAAATCAAAAACATTCATTATACAAGTAAAAAAATTAAAAAAACAAAGCTGGAATAAATAAAACAAGCTCACTTGAAATATAAATACTACACTGTCTAGAAAACACCTTTTCAACAGTGATTAATTTTCACCAGCATGGTATATGCCTTTAACTGAAGGGCAAAACAGTTCAAAATACAAGATTGTCTATTAATTTATATTTATATTTATAGTTACATTCTAGCAGTACAATGTAGGTGTAGATTTAGGAATCAGAGGAATATATTCTAAAATGATAAATATCATGTCATATACTTTATTATCTTTTATTAGACTAAGAAAAAAAACATTTTTGTGTGCTATTACTCTGGTGAAATAATAAATAAGAGTAAGTCATGTATTACTGTGGGACAGATATTATAAAGCCAGTAAAATATATGCAAACATAAAACCAAAAATAAGAAGGAGACTTTCATACTCAAAAAGAAATTGTCGTTATATGACAAAGGCTGAGAATATTCAAAATCATCAAGACCTGTTTCAGTTGTATTTAATTGAATACACCAAGTTCTTCCCTCCCTTCTCTTCTCTCACATTTTATTATTTGCAGCAAAAAAAAGTCAGAGAGTGCCCTCAACATTTTGTTGGAAATCTCCATAGGTATATAACCAGGTTTATTCTTCACAATTTTTGCTTCCATATAACTGCAGGAGATGATTTCATCAAGATTGCTGCACTTTGTAGAAAACATCTTCTGCTTTCCAGTGTCCAATAACCCTTTCCTTAGTTTTTTCTGAGTCCTTAAGTTCCAGGTGGCATTCCTGAAGTCCATAGGTCTGCTACCTGTCAGTTCAGATTGTTAAGTCTTGTGTAATGTGATTTAGGATAGCTCTGTGTTGCTTCCCCAAAACTTCTCCAGCCTCCAGCCACTCACTGCCCAATTCCAAATAGGCTTCCAGCTTTAGGTATTTATTAAACTAGCACTGTACTTCTGGTACTAACATCTGTATTAGTTTTCTATTAAAAATCACCTTAAATACAGTGACTTTAAACAACACACATTTACTGTCTCAGTTTCCTTGGTCAAGAGTCCAAGCCTGGCTTTGACTAAGTCCTCCCCACCCAGGGTCTTGCAAGACTGCAGTCAAGGTTTTGGGCCCAGATATTGTCATGTGAAACTTGGAGTCCTCTTCAAGGATTCAATTCAGATTGTGAGACTAAGACCCTCAGCTGCTAGAGACTGCCTGCTGTTTTCTGCCAGAGCAATGGTGGTTTGCTTTGACATGACCAAGAGGCATGTTCCCCTGCCATTTACAATCTCCTTTAAATGGCTTACTTAACTAAGCTTCACCAGGATGAATTTCTTTTGATTAAATTAAAGTCAACTGTTAGACTGTGATTCCATATGAAATACCTCTTCACCTTTATCATATAACATATAATCAAGGAAGGGACATCTACCATATTCATAGGCTCCTACCCCCATTCAAGAGAAGCAGACTAGGGACCATCAGGCATCATAATAGCATGCACACTTTCTTTTTTACTGCTTATTTCCTGAACAGATTTATTAGACCTCCAGAATTCCAAATAATTCTTAGGGATTCTCTTAAAAATTCTGCATGATTACCTAGAATAGTATCTCAATCTAGAGTCTCAGTATTTGTTGTATGAATTAATTTCTTCATTTCTCACATGATGTATCATGCCTGGAAACTCATAATGACTTGATGACAATTAAGAAAGGAAGAATTAAGGTAAACTCATCATCTTCTATTTGTATTAGTAAAACATTAAGCTTTAAAGAGAAATCTCTTCTTGGTTATGAGTAAGAACAGTGTATCATTATATCAGAAAGACAATTTTAAAGAATTATAATAATGCTTCTATCACTTGAGAATAAATTTAATTATAACAATACAAATTTCTCTAATTATTGCATTAGTAGGGTAAGTTAGCTGTCATAACAAAGTCCCAGAAGTATAATGTCTCAAACATGATATAAGATTAATTTTTTTCTCACTTAATAGTGCAAGACAAGTATTCCTAGTGGGGAGGCAACTTCCCTCCACATTATAATTCAGAAACTCATAACTCTACCATTTTTTTTTTGTTAGGGTCTTGGTATCAAAATGCATCCAGTTGCATTTATCTATCCTAGTCTCTTCTGAGTGGTATAGTGAAGCCTAGACTGGAAGTGACACACACATTTCATACATTCTATTGGTGAGTTCTAGTCACATGGTCATACTTATCTGAAAAGAAGTCAAGGAAATAGAGCCTTTCTAGATACCTCACTGTGCTTTTCAATTTCATTTACTAAAATCTCTCAATGTTAGCAATTCATACTTGCTTGCTTGGGGCTCAGGTGTTTTATTATGAATAAATTTTCTTTCTATATAACCATGTTCATTAAATTATGAAGTCTTTAATTTAGAGTTAGGTTTAGGAAATCTTGGGTTTATTTTCCTCACTTTATGGAAAGACCCCCAAAGTTTAATTCAATTCAGTATGTTCTGTTATCTCTAGAAGATAACATTTTTTTTTAGGTTGTGATGGCCCAATATGAACAAATCATCCTTATTGTCAAGAAACTTAAAATCTAGTCTTGATTAAATGACCTACCCAAGGTCATAGAGCAAGTGAATTTTAGAAGCAGATTTAGGACATAGATTTCATAAATCTTATTTTCACTAGAGTATTTAGTATGGCCTTTAGTGGATGATTGTCTCCTATCATATCTTTGATCCAGGCAAGATACAGAATTGGATGTTTGATTGTACTGACATTGGGAAGATAAGTAACAAAAAAATGTCAGATTAATTTGGATTTCCTGCTAATGTATTGAAATGAGTTATATCGAAGTTGGATTTATTGGGATTTTCAAATAATTTATTCAAAGTTATCTATCTAGATATTATTTGGTTGTCTAATCAAAGTATTTTAAGATGCACAAATTATTTAAAAACCAAATAAGGTGTTTTTCTTTGAATTATTTCCTTTAACCCAGACTGTTATGTTAAGGATAAGTTTCTTGATCACATTTTCTCAACACATTGATTCTTCTATTACTTTCAAAAGTACATCACCAATAACATGACAAGCAGAATAATGGCCACCAAAGGGACCACCATGTCCTAATCCCAGGAACCTATGAATACCTTACTTTACATGGAAATAGTGATTTTTCAGGTGCAATTTTCATTGAGAACATTGATACAGGGCCAGTCTCCTGTATTATCTAGATGTGTGCAAACAAATCAAAGCAGAGAACCTTTTCAGGCTGAGGTGAGTGAATGAGTGATATTAAGGTGACAATCTGAAATGTGGCCAGCACAGAGATACTATACTACTGGTTTTGAAGACAGAGAAAAGGGGTCTTGAGATAAGGAGTATAAGCAGCCCCTATCTACTGAAAAAAACAAAGAAGTAAACTACTCTCTCAGGCCCCAGAAAAGAATACAGTCCTATTGACATCTTAATTTTAGCTCAGAGAGACCTGTTTCAGACTTCTGACCAACAGCACTGTAAAATAATAAATCTGTGCTGTTTTAAGCTGCCAAGTTTGTGGTGATTTTTATAGCTGCAACAGGAAACTAGTGCAGATTTTGGTATCTGGAGAAGAGGTGCCACTATAAAATACCAAATCTGGAGGCACTTATAAATTAGTGTAGATTAAAATGTACCATTTGACAATATTGATTTTCCTGTTCTGCCTTCTGCTATTCTTTCTGAGTGAAAAAGCAAGGAGCAGTGGCCTAAGAATTTTCTTACAGAATATTGGGTACCAAGTGCAAGTGTGGGGGACAGGATACTTACAACCTTTCTGGGGTCTCAGCAGAAAATGACTCACAAAGTACTGATGAAGAAGAAAAGCAGTTATTCCTGAAATCCTGAGTTCTTGAGATTCTGTAATACTTACCTCCACTCCAGAAGAGGAAGTAACTACAATGTGTTTCAGTAGACATTCCGTCTCATAGAAAGAAAACCCTATCAAATTTTCACTGTAGATACTATTTCACCTCATCAAGAATTTGTCTGATGATTGAAATTGGAGTTTAGAATAGAGTTTGCTGGAGCTTCAGGCACTTCATCCCCTTGACTGGCTACTCAGCTCCAAGGCCCCACACCATAATACCCAGCCTGCTGCACCTTCATCCAAGCCAGCCAGCACCAGCTCATAAAACAGCAGCCCTTGCTCTAGACTCAGACCAGCAAGAGGGAAGCCTCACCCATGGCAGCTACAAATGTAAAGCATAGAGGCTTACACCTGTGCACTCAGCCCACTGGTTCTGGAAGTGGAGAAAGGTACAGCAGCTAGGAAGCAGAAAACAGCTCTTTCCTCCCCTGAGGCACCAGGGTCACTCCACTGTGAACACCTGCCACCCCCTGAAATTGTTCCAGGGGCTGACTAACTCCAGAGAGTAGAGCTTATGGGCAATAGAGGACACCACATACAATATGAAATGTCAAAGGAACCTGGTTCAAACCAAAATCCCACAAACGCTAGGAAAAGGAACTAGTGAAACTGAAATAATCAACCTTCCTGAAAGAGCTTTCAAAATAAAAAGGATAAACATGCTCATGGAGGTCAGAAAAATATTCAAGAACTCAAGGAAGAATTCAGGATGGAGATTCAATCATTAAGGGATACAATATCTGAAATGCAACATACAATGGAAGGATTTAAAATCAGATTCGATGTAGTAGAAGAGATGGGAAATGGAATAGAAATTAGAGAAGAGGAATACAAAGAAGCTGAGGCACAGAGAGGAAAAACAGATCTCTAGGAATGAAAGAATATTAAGAGAACTATGTGATCAATCCAAATGGAAAAATATTTGCATTGTAGGGGTGCCAGAAGAATAAGAGAGAGGAAAAGGGATAAAAAGTTTCTTTGAGGAGGTAATTGCTGAAAACTTCCCCAATCTGGGGAAGGAGAAAGTCTCTCAGGCCATGGATGTGCACAGATCTCCCAAAACAAGAAACCCAAGGAAGACAGCACCAAGACATAATAACTAAAATGGCAAAGATCAAGGATAAGGACAGAATATTAAAAGCAGCCACAGACTTTAAAAAGATCACATACAAAGTAAAGCCCATCAGGCTGTGATCAGACATCTCAACAGAAACCTTACTGGCCAGAAGGGAGTGGCATGATGTATTTAATGCCATGGAACAGAAGACCCTCAAACCAAGAATACACTACTCAGGAAGATTTTCATTTAAATTTGAAGGAGGGATTAAACAATTCCAGATAAGCAAAAGTGGATAGACTTTACCTCCCACAAACCATCTTAACAGTGTATTTTGGGGTGACAGCTACAGATAGAAGTGTGCCTAAGGCTAAATAACTGTCACCATAGAAAATAAAACCACAAGAAAGGAAGTAGACCAACTAAATACTAACCAGATGCAAAGTTAAATCAGCTACCCCCAAAGTCTGTCAACACAAAGAAAAAGAGTACAGAAAATGATACCTAATATATAAAGAATGGAGGAGGAAGAAAAAAGAGGGAAAAAATAGAACCTTTAGATTGTGTTTATAATAGCATAGTAAGTGAGTTAAATTAGATTGTTAGATAGTAAGGAAATTGCCCTTGAATTTTGGGTAACCAATAATCTAAAACCTGCAATGGGAGTAAGTACATACCTATGATAATCACCCTAAATGCAAATGGTCTAAATGCACCAATCTAAAGACATAGCACCATATAATGGATTAAAAAAAACAAGACCCATCTTTTTGCAGCCTACGAGAGACTTACTTCAAACCCAAAAACATACACAGACTAAAAGTGAAGGGATAGAAAAAGATATTTCATGCAACTAATAGAAAAAAGCAGGAGTTGCAGTACTTGTATCAGACAAAATAGACTTCAAAACAAAGAAAGTAACAAGAGACAATGAAAGACATTACATAATGATAAAGCAGTCAGTCCAGCAAGAGGATATAACCAATATAAATATCTATGCACACAACACAAGAGCACGTACATATGTGAAACAAATACTAACAGAACTGAAGGGGGAAATAGAATGCAATGCATTCATTTTAGGAAACATCAACACTCTACTCACTCAAAAGGACAGATCAACCAGACAGAAAATAAGTAAGGAGACAGAGACACTGCACAACACATTAAAACAGATGAACCTAACAGCCATCTACAGAACACTCCACCCAAAAGAAGCAGGATACACATTCTTCTCAAGTGTACATGGAACATTTTCAAGAATAGATCATATATTAGACCACTAAAAGAGCTCAGCAAATTTAAAAAGATTGAAATTGTACCAACCAGCTTGCTTATGAACTTGGTTATCAACCACAAAGGGATGAAACTATAAATAAATTGTACCAAGCAAATGAAAAAGCCCACAAACACATGGAGGGCTAAAAAAAGCAATGAATCAATGACAAAATAAAAACAGAGATCAAGTAATATATGGAGACAAATGACAACAATACTTCAACACCACAAAATATGTGGGATGCAGAAAAGGCTGTGCTAAGAGGCAAGTGTATTGCAGTACAGTTCTACATCAGGAAAGAAGAACAATCCCAAATGAACAGCCTAAACTCACAAATAATGAAAGTAGAAAAAGAAAAAATGAGACCCAAAGTCAAAAGAAGGAGGGACATAATCAAGATTAGAGCAAAAATAAATAAAATCAAGAAGAATAAAACAATAGAAAGAATCAGTGAAAGCAGGAGCTGGTTCTTTGAGGAAATAAATAAAATAGATAAACCCTTAGCCAGACTTAACAACAACAAAAAAAAAGGAGAGTCTGCACACATAAACAGAATCAGAAATGAGAGGAAAAATCACTATGGACACACAGAAATACAAAGAATTATGAGAGAATACTATGAAAAATTATGTTTGCAAACTGGATAACCTAGAAGAAATGGACAACTTTCTAGAAAAATACAACCTTCCAAGACTGACCCGAGAAGAAACAGAAAATCTGAACAGACAAATTTCATTTATCAGCAATGAAATTGAATTGGTAATAAAAAAGCTGTGCAAGAACAAAACTCCTGTACCAAATGACTTCACCGCTGAATTTTAGTGAAGATCTAATACCCATCCTCCTTAAAGTTCTCCAAAAAGTAGAAGAGGAGGGAATACTCCCAATTTCATTCTAAGAGACCAGTATTACTCCAATACAAAAACCAGGCAAAGACAAAAAAAAAGAAAATTACAGACTAATATCCCTGATGAACATAGATGGAAAAATCCTCAACTGAACATTAGCAAACTGAATTCAAAAACACATCAGAAAGGTCATCCATCATGATCAAGTATAATTTATTCCAATGATGGTACAATATTTGTAAATCCATCAACATCATCCACTGCATCAACAAAAAGGACAAAAACCACATGATCATCTTCATGGATGCTGAAAAAGCATTTGACAAAATTCAACATCCATTCATGGTAAAAACTCTCAACAAAATGGGTATAGAGGGCAAGTACCACAACATAATAAAGGTCATATGTGAATGACTAATCCACAGCCAAAATTATACTTAACAGTGAGAAGCTGAAAGCCTTTCCTTTAAGATCAGGCATAAGACAAGGATGCCCACTCTACCCACTTGTATTCAGAATACTTCTGGAGGTCCTCTCCATGGCAATCAGACAACACAAAGAATTAAAAGGCATCCAGATAGGTAAGGAAGAATTTAAACTCTCACTCTTTGCAGATGACATGATATTGTACATAAAAAACCCTAAAGAATCCACTCCAAAACTACTAGATCTAATATCTGAATTCAGAAAAATTCCTGGATACAAAATTAATACACAAACATCTGTTTCATTCCTATACATTAATGATGAACTAGCAGAAATAGAAATAAGGAAAGCAATTCCATTCACAATTGCATCAAAAGGAATAAAATACCAGGAATAAACCTAACAAAGAAAGTAAAAGACCTATACCCTAAAAACTACAAGATGCTTGTGAGAGAAATAAAAGATAACAGTAAATGAAAATACATTCTGTGCTCATGGATAGGAAGAATTCATATTATCTAAATGACCATCCTGCCTAAAACAATCTACAGATTCAATGCAATTCTTACCAAAATACCTACAGCATTCTTCAGCAAACTAGATAAAATCATTCTAAAACTCATATGGAGCCACAAAAGACCCCCAATAGGTAAAGCAATCCTGATAAAGAAGAATAAAGCTGGGGAGATTATGCTCACCAATTTCAAGCTCTACTACACAGCCACAGTAAACAAGCCATTTGGTACTGGCACAAGAACAGAACCATAGACCAATGGAATAAACTAGAAAGCCCTGATATAAATCCAACCATATATGGTCAATTAATATACCACAAAGGAGCCATGGATATACAATGTGGAAATGACACCCTCTTCACCAACTGGTGTTGGCAAAACTGGACAGCTACATGCAAGAGAATGAAACTGGATTATTGTCTTACCCCATACATAAAAGTAAACTCAAAATGGATCAAAGACCTGAATGTACGTCATGAAACCATGAAACTCTTAGAAGAAAAAATAGGCAAAAATCTCTTAAATATAAACATGAGCAGCTTTTTCCTAACACATCTCCTCAGGCAAGGAAAACAAAAGCAAAAATGGACAAATGGGACTATATCAAGCTAAAAGGCATTTGTACAGTGAAAAGCATCATCAGCAGAACAAAAAGCACCCTACAGTATGGGAGAATATATTTGTAAGCAAGATATATGACAAGGAGTTAGTATCCAAAATATATAAAGAACTCACATGCCTCAACACCCAAAAAGCATATAACCCAATTAAAAAATGGGCAGAGTATATAAACAGACCATTTTCCAAAGAAGAAATTCAGATGGCCAACAGACACATGAAAAGATGCCCCACATCACTAATTATCAGTGAAATGAAAATTAAAACCACACTGAGATATCACTTCACACCAGTTAGGATGGCCAACATCAAAAAGACTAGGAACAACAAATGCTGGTGAGGATGCATAGAAAGGGGAACCCTCCTACACTGCTGGTGGAAATGGAAAGTAGTTCGTTGTGTAAAGCAATGTGGAGGTTCCTCAAAAACTAAAAATAAAAATACCATATGACCCAGGAATTCCACACCTAGGAAATTACCCAAAGAAAAAAGTTCTCAGATTCAAAAGGACATATGCACCCCTATGTTTATTACAGCACTATTTACAATAGCCAAGATATGGAAACAACCTAATTTTCCATCAGTAGATGAATGGATAAAGAAGAGGTGGTGCATATACACAATGGAATACTATTTAGCTGTAAGAAAGAAAGAAATCCTACCATTTGCAACAACATGGATGGAGCTAGAGGGTGTTATGCTCAGTGAAATAAGTCAGGCAGAGAAAGACAAACACCAAATGATTTCACTCATTTGTGGAGTATAACAACGAAGTCAATCTGAAGGAACAAAATAGCAGTGGACTCACAGACTCCAAGAAGGGACTAGTGGTTACCGAAGGGGAGGGTTGTGGAAGGGCAGGTGTGGAGGGAGGGAGAAGGGGATTGAGGGGTATTATGAGTAGTTCACATGGTATGGGGGAGGTCATGGGGAAGAAAAGTAGTGACTCTGGCATCTTGCTACACTAATGGACAATGACTGCAATGGGGTATGGGGGGGTCTCAATAATATAGGTGAATATAGTAACCACACTGTTTTTCTCGTGAAACCTTCCTAAGAGTGTATATCAATGATACCTTAATAAAAAAAGGAAGAAATAGCGTTTGCTGTAATAGCAACTGTTTCCCTGCAGCAACAGAATAATATCAGATGTCTACAGAGGCATATATATGACCATATGTTTAGATTCCCTCTGTCCAGAGCTACACTAATGATTGATTTAATTAACTGAAGTTCATGGAAAAGATCACTGCTATGCTCAAAAAATTGAGAAATGCTTGTTGCTATTGTTTATTTTTTAGCTCTGCAATTATTAGGGTTTATATAATATCATCTCAATTGTGTAAAAACTAACTGCAGCCTAATATTAAAGAAAATGTAATATTTATGCAAAAGTAGAAACTAGAAATGTACTACATGGAAATGCAAATTTGAAATTCTATGAAAGGTCAACTAATTATTCTGTTGTAATCTGTTAGTGACAAACATTTTTTAAAGAATATTGCTACATTTCAGTGTACGTATATGGTACTTTAGTCACTAATTTTATTAGAATAGGAAGTTATGGCCAATGCCTCACTAAGTTCTCTAAATTTTTTGGTAATATGATTCTTTCTATATGCTTGTTTTATATGTGCAAGTTATCACCTTTTTCTTCTTCTCTGAGATTATGGAGAAAAACTAATAATGTCAGCATAGCAATGAAATTACAAATAATTATAATAAATGTGATTTGTTTTATTGCTTCCATATTAACTTCAAATATATATTTTTTAAGATCTAAAATCACGTATTGCTGACCCCAACAGAATCCTTTATAATCACGTCCACATGTATTGCAGAGTAATGCATATTACTGATAGCAAAAATTCAATTACACATACACCATAATAATATATATTTAAAGATATATTCAGGTAATGTATCAATTAAATCTCCAGCCCAGGCCTGACTATTTATAATTGAAGCCTGTAAGTACTAACAAATCTTATATTTTATCACGTAATGATGTAAGACTTTGATCTTTTCAACAATCCCTTCTAGTGAGAGTTTCCTTTCTCCATAGATATTTATCAACAGAGGCTTTCACATCTGAAATCACTGATTATTAAGTTAATGTACTTGGTTTTGCTTTTTGATGGCAATCATGTTGTGTCCTCATGTTTCAGTGGTTGCAAGTTCTTCTGTGGTCATGAAATTTCTTGGATACTGTCATTTGAGGACATTTTAATGTCATCATTAAAAACAAATTTGGCAAATTGCTTGAGAAGTTGATTTAGCCATACAAAAGCAAATATTGAAAACAAATAATATGGATTAATTTGCCTCATGAAAACCCTAGCTGTAAGAAGAATATGTTTAGACATCAAGGAAGAAAAGAGTTTGACGTCCTTTACTGTGCGTGCATGTTCACCTCTGAAGGATGGCATTTCTTGCTTTGTACCATGTACTCTAACCTTCCTCTTCCCTCCCCTTTCTCGCACTCTCAACACAGAGGTGAAAAGATTTATACAGATAATTTAAGGTCATTCATCTGCAAATTGTTTTTTCCCTTTAGCTCTTAAGTCTGTATTTTCTCACCTTATTGTCAAAATTGAAACCTAGGTGTTCTGTGAAAAATTGTTTGATCCTGTCATTCTTTCAAGTGGAATCTAAGTTCTTTCCCTAATTCCTCATCTTACTAAACTTAGAGAGGCATGGGCATTCTGTGTGCTCCCACTGCACTGTTCCTCTAGACTTTTCTCCATCTATGTCACATACACAAACAGACACACACAAACACACACACACACTGTCAACTCTGCGCTATTGCCATCCACTATCCAGACATCTCTGATAGATACAGATGGGCACATCACTGTTCAGCCATATGCTTTTAGTCCCTGGATCATTATAAATATCTCCAGAAATCATCTTTCAATGCTTCTTATTATATGAAAAAAAGATACAGGACAGTTCTGGCATTTCATTTTACTGACCTGCTGTTATCCAGTCCCCCTAGTTACGGTTTCCCTACTTGGCCATTCCCTGCACCCAGCCATTATGAGTAAGTACAATGTGACTGTAACTTAAATTTCAAACCTTTTGCTCTACAGTAATATCCTTAACCTCCCAAACTCCACAATACCCCATCTCCAATCAAGATGAAACTTATTACTTTTTGACCCCATCACCTTCATTTTACCCCATATATTTTATGCCCTTTATACAAATGATCCCCTTAAATTACATATTCAGTTATTATTATCAATCCCTCATAACACATATCGTCAGCTCACTTGCTTCCTTATTCACCCTTTGGGAAAAATGAATCGGATTAAATTCAGCTTTCCTTGTATTATATGGCTGTTCTTATTTAGCTAGATATAACTAAAGGAACACGAACAGCCATGTGACATTAAATTCATAGTCACTGACCACAAGTGGACTCCTAAAGCAGCTTGGCAATTATACTATTTTCTGCATCCCATTCCAGCTCTTTAAACCTCCAAATCAATACCCTTATCCTCAGACTAAAAAAACTATTTTGCTTCTTGCCTCACTGAGAAAATTGGGGCAATCAAAGTAGGCTTGAACACATCTGCCCACCTGCCTCCATGTGCGCTTGCTCAGCCGTGGATCTGTGTGAACTGCTCACTCCTGGCCATCGCGGTCACTTCTCGGGCACTCAGCTCCTGTGGCTCTCCCTTCTCTCTCCTGGCCTCATCATTGTTTTCCTCTCCATTGAATTTTTCTTAGGACCACACTGTCCTTTGTGGTCTTTTAGAGCAAACCTCCTTAAAAGAGAAATTCTATTCATTGACCTGAGTTAGTCTGCCAGTTCTCCTGGAGTCCAGCCCAGGATCACAGATGCACATTCTTTTGCCAGATTAATGATCAGCTTGCAACCTTCATGGTATTTGGGACATTGGTGGTGTTAGTTACCAGTGATCATCCTTCTTTCACCTTCTTTCATGACACCAAAATTGCTTGAGTGTTCCCTATACCTTTATTGTTTTCTCCTGTTCTCTACCTCCCCAACACATTGGCTGCTCCAGGACCCAATCCTTAGGCTTCTCACATCTGTACACATTATCCAGTTTCAAGGGCTTTTAATACCATACTTAAACTGATGAATCAAGGTTCTACATAACAAGACTTGACCAATCCCTTGAACTCCACAATGGTTTACCCAGTTTATCTCTTGATATGTCCACTTTATGTCTAAAATGATAACAGTCTTAAAATGTCTAAAATGAGTTCCTGGGGGAATTCTGGGAAGATGTAGAGAGAGCCTGAAGCAAACTTCTCCCACCTATAAACCGAATCTGCACCTATACAGCTAGCATCCTTGTTTGTACCCTTTCCACACATCTTAGTGCAGTCAAGAGCAGGATCTGGGTACACACACCAATCTTGGACTTAGTCTAGGCAGTCCCCGACCCATGCCCATGCCCCTGTGCCCTGCAGGAGACCCAGCAGTCCTGCCTAGTTGTCTTCTTTCATCCACCATCCCAGTTCCTGTCTGCAGGATGGAAAAAGTGCCTGGCCTACAGGGATGGCCCATGAATCTGCAGACCAGTGCCTCCAAACAACATCCCAGAGCATTGCAAGGGAATGTGTGTGGTGCTTGACCCCCCTGGCCACCAGCTGGACCCATCAGGTACCAATGTGGGAATTCCCCAAAGCCACCCAGAATGTAAAGGGAAGCAGGGGGAATGTGTGCACAGAGTGTCTGATCCCAGCTGCCAGTGGGACAGCAGGCACTAGGGGAAATTCCCTGCAGGAGCCCAGAGTGTGCATGGTGTCTGATTCCAGTCATCACTAGGACCATGGGTGCCAACATGGGAATTCCTGGGTGTAGCTCAGAGGGCACAGGAGCCAAGGTGAAATGTGTCAGGGCCTGATTTCATGCCAACAGCAGGACCCACTGGGTGCCGTACTCAGGAATTCCACAGAGAAGTCTTGAGCAGCCCAGAGCATGCACAGGAATATTGCTGAGGAGGAACAGGGTGACTCAGCTGGTGCCAATCCAGGAGTTGCACATATGAAGTGCATCCCCAGCCCACCACTGGTCCACCACCTTCCCCCTGCTAGTGCAGACCTCACCGGTGACCACTCAGAAGCAGAGCCCTTCCAGTGGGCTCCTAAAGCTGTGCCCCTGGGACCAGGCCCAGGGAGCCTCATAACCAGGAAAAACCCATCACACACTTATGAGGCATCTAGCTTACCAAAACAATGAGGCACACACAGTCATACAGGGGACCTTCCTACACAAGACCAACCCTTCAAGACTGGGAGAGTGAGCCCTTTCAACTAATTAATAGAATGAAGCACAGAAAGCCAGGATAAATGAGGAAAAAGAGGAATATACTCCAAATGACAGAACAAGAAAAAGAAGACAGAAAAGAAAAACTAACTGAAATAGTTAACCAATTTTCCTGATAAAGAGTTTAAAGCAATGCTTATGAAGATATTTAGTGGATGTGAGAAAACAAGGTGGAGCTCAATTAAGAGGCAGCCTAAAAAAGAACCAGTCAGAGATGAGTAGTTTAACAGATGAAATAAAAAATAAATGAGAGAATCATTGACAGACTAGAGGATGCAGAAGAACGGATCAGTGACTTGGGAGATAAGAGTGATGGAAAGCACTCAAGCTGAACAGTAGAAGAAAGAAAGAAATGAGGATACATTTAAAGAAATGAGGATAGGGTACGAGAGACTTGGGGCAACATCAAACTTCCTAACACCCACATTGTAGGAGCCCCAGAAGGAGGAGAGAAAGAAAGGACTAGAAAATTTATCTGAAGAATAATAGCTGAAAACTTCCCTAACCATGGCAAGGAAAGAAAGAGTCAACCAAGTCCAGGAAGCAAAGAGCTCCAAGGAGGTCCACACCAAGACACGTCATTATCAAAATGTCAAAGATCAGAGACAGAGAAAATCTTAAAAGCAGCATGAAAAAAGCAATGAATTACATGTAATGGAGGCTCCATAAAGCTATGAGTTTATTTTTCTGCAGAAACTCAACAGGCTAGAAGGGAACAGCATGCTGTATTAAAAGTGATGAATGGAAAAATACTTCCAACCAAGAATACTCCTCGCAGCAAGGTAATCATTCAGAATTGAAGGAGAGATAAAGAGTTTCACAGATAAACATAAGTAAAAAGAGTTCACTACTACTAAACCAGACTTATAAAAAATGTTAAAGGGACTTATTTAAGATGAAAAGATCCTAAATAGAAGCAATAAACTTAAGAAAGGGAAAAATTTCTGTTGGTAAAGCAAATATATAGCAAAGGTAGTAGATCAATAACTTCAAACCTAGCATGAAGGTCAAAAGGACAGAAGTAGCAAAAGCAATTACATCTAAAAATTTTGTTAAGGGAGTGACTCAATAAAAAGGTGTAAAAGAAGATATATACATAAAATGGAGAAGCAGAAAAAGAAATGTTAGAATGCATTCAAACTTAAGTGACCATCAGCTTATTATAGATTGTTATATTCATAAAATGTCATATAAAAACCCCATGGTATCCACAATCCAAAAGCTTATAATAGGTACACAAAAAAGAAAGAGAAGGGAACCTAACCATAACACTGAAGAAAGTCATAAAACAAAAGGGAAGACAGCAATAGAAGAAGAACGGTTCGAAGAAGAACAAAAAACAAGGGGGAAACATTTAACAAAATGGCAATAAGTACATGCATATGGATAATTACTTTAAATGTAAATGCTCCAGTCAAAAGACATAAGGTGACTTAATGGAGAAAGAAACAAGACCCATCTATTTGTTGCCTACAAGAGACTCACTTCAAACCTAAAGAAGCACACAGACTGAAATGGAAAGGATGGAAAAGATGTATCATTCATATATAAAGATGAAAATGAAGCTGCAGTTACAACACTTATATCAGACAAAATAGAGTTCAAAACAAAGAAAGTAACAAGGACAAAGAAGGATATTACAAAATGATAAAGGGATCAGTCCAACAAGAGGATATAACAATCTTAAACATCTATGCAGCCATCATAGGATCACCTAAATATATACATCAAATACTAACAGACCTAAAGGGGAAAATTGACAACACAAGGAGAGTAGGAGTCTTTAATACCATACTTACATCAGTGGATAGATCACTGACAGAAAATAAATAAATAAACAGAGGTATTAAATGGCACATTAGACCAGATAGACTTAACAGATATATACAGAACATTCTACCCAAGCGCAACAGAACACACATTTTTCTCAAGTGTGCATGCTATGTTCTTACATATTAGGATACAAAATAAGTCTCAACAAATTTAAGAAGATTGAAATTATTTCAAGCATGTTGTCAGACCACACTGATATGAAACTAGAAATCAATTAAAAGAAAAAATGAAAAAAGAAACAAGTGAAGGCTTAACAACAAGTTATTAAACAATCAATGGATCAAGGAACAGAACACAGAAGAAATCAAACAATCCGCGGAAACAAATGAAAACAGAAACAAAATGATTCAAAATACGTGGGATGCAGCTAAAGTGGTTCTAAGAGGGAAATTTATAACAATACAGACCTACTTCAAGAAAGAAGAAGAATGTCTATAAATAAACAATCTAGCCCTACAACTAAAGAAACTAGGAAAAGAAAAAAAAGCTCCAGATTAGTAGAATAAGAGACATAACAAAGATCAGAGTGGAAATAATAAAATAAAGACAGAAAACAATAGGAAAATTATCAGTGAAACCAAAAGCTATCCTTTGAGAAGATAAACAAAATAGAAAAACCCTTAGCCAAACTTATCAAGAAAAAAAGAGAAAGTACACAAATAGACAAAATCAGAAATGAAAAAGAGGACACTAACACCACCACAAAAATACAAAGAATTGTAAAAGAGTCTATGAAAGATTATATACCAGTAAGTTAGATAACCTAGAAGAAATGGATAAATTCATAGAAACATCCTATCTTCCAAGACTGACACAGGAAGAAACAGAGAACCTGTACAGACCAATTATTAGTAATAAAATTGAATTGGTAATAAAAAAACACCCAACAAACAAAAATCCAGAGACCAGATGGCTTCAGGTGAATTCTACCAAACATTAAAGATGAAATAACACCTCTCCTTCTTAAAGTGTTCCAAAAAATAGAAGAGGAGGAAATACTTTCAAATTTATTCTATCAGCATTACTCTAATACCAAAACCTGGCAAAAGCACTGCAATAAAAGAAAACTATAGACCGATATCCCTGATGAACATATATTCAGCAAACTGAATTAAAAGATTACACCAAAAGGATTATTCATCATAGCCTTAATGGTTTATTCCAGGGATGCAAGGATAGTACAATGACTGCAAATCAGTGTGATATATCACAATTACAAAAGGAAGAATAGAAACCACATGGTCATTTCAATAGATGCTGAAAAAGTATTTGACAAAACTCACCATCCATTCATGATAAATACTCTCACCAAAAGGGTGTAGAAAGAACATACCTCAACCTAATAAAGGCCATATATCACAAACCCACAACCAACATTGTACTGGATGTTGGATCCAGTAACAGGATATGAATGCCCACTCTCACAACTTTTATTCAACATAGTACTAGGAATCCAACTCATGCAATCAGACAAGAAAAAGAAATAACAGGCAACCAAATTGGTAAGAAATAAAACCATCACTATTTACAGATGACATGATACTATATATAGAAAACCCAAAAGAAATAATCAAAAAACTGTTAGAAATAACAAATGAATTCAGCAAAGTTGCAGGATACAAAGTCAATACACAAAAATCTGTTGCATTCCTGTATACTAACAATGAATTAGCAGAAAGAGAAATCAGGAAAATAATTCCATTTGCAATTGCATCAAAAAGAATAAAATACCTAGGAATAAACCTATTCAAGGAGGTGAAAGACCTGTACTCCAGAAACTGAAAATACTGATGAAAAAATTGAAGACACAAATCAATGAAAATCTATCTTAAGCTGAAGGATAGGAAGACTTAATATTGTCAAAATGGCTAACCTCCCCAAAGCAATTTACAGATTCAATGAAATCCCTATCAAAACACCAATAGAATTTTTCAGTTAAATAGAACAAATATTCCTAAAATTCATATGGAACCACAAAAGACCCCAAATAGCCAAAGCCTTCTTGAGAAATAAGAACAGAGTTGGGGGGATCTGATTTTGAGCTATACTACAATGCTACAGTAATTAAAACAGTATATACTGCCAGAAGACCAGAACCATAGATAAACAGAACAGAAGAGAGAGCCCAGAAATAAACCCATGCATTTATTGTTTTATTAATATATGACAAAGGAGCCATGAACATACAATCAAGAAAAGACAGTCTGTTGAATAAATGGTGTCGGTAAAACTGGACAGCTACATGTAGAAGAATGAAACTAGATCGCTGTCTTACACCATACACAAAAGTGAACTCTAAATGGATCAAAAACTTAACTGCAAGACATGAAACTATAGAAACTCTTAGAAGAAAACATAGGCAGAATCTCATGAACTTCAACATGAGAAATTTCTTTATGGATATGTCTCCATGGGCAAAAGAAACAAAAGCAAAATAAGCAAGTGGCACTACATCCAGCAAAAAAGTTTCTGCACAGCAAAGGAAAACTTCAACAAAACAAAAAAGGCAACCTACATTATGGGAGAATATATTTGCAAATGATATAGCTGATAAGGAGCTAATACCCAAAATAAAAGAACTCATACAACTCAATGCCAAAAAACAAATAATCCAATTAAAAAATGGGTGGAGGACCTGAAAAGACATTTTTCCAGAGAAGATACACAAATCACCAATAGACACATGAAAAGATACTCAACATCACTAATCATCAGAGAAATGCAAATCAAAACCACACTGAGGTATCACCTCACACCAGTCAGAATGGCCACTACCCAAAAGACAAGAAATAAAAGTGTTGGTGAGAATGTGGAGTAAAGGGAACCCTCCTTCACTGTTGGTGGAATGGAATTTCATGCAGCCGAAGTGGAAAACAGTATGAATGCTTCTCCAAAAACTAAAATTAAAAATACCATATACCATATGACCCTGCAGTACCACTTCTGTGAATTTACCTGAATAAAGCAAAATCACCAATTCATAAAGATACATGCACACCTATGTTCATTGCAGCATAATTTAAAATAGCAAAGACATGGAAGCAACCCAAATGCCATCAAAAGATGATTGTAGGCAGAAGTGGTATATATACACAATGGAATATTGCTAAGCCATGAAAAAGGAAATATTGCTATTTGCAAGAACATGAACAGACCTAGAAGGTATCATGTTAAATGAAATAGCCAGGAAGAGAAAGTCAAATACTATATGACTTAATTTATACCTGGAATCTAAGAAACAAACCAACCAAGTAAAAAGGAAATAGACCTGTAAATATAGACAACGTACTGTTGGGTACCATAGGAAGGGGCAGAGAGTTAGCTGAACTAGGTGAAGGGGATAAAGGGGTACAAACTGCAAATTATAAAATAACTTAGTCATGGGAATGAAAGGACAACATACAGAACATAACCAATAATACTGTAATATCTTGGTATGGAATGGGGGAACTACACTTTCTGTGGCAAACATCTAGTAATGTATATTTTTATGAAGTCAGAGTGTTGTACATCTGAAGCCAATATACTATTGCATACTAGCTTTATTCCAGTAAGAAAAGACAAGAAAAAACAAAGAAAATTAAAAAATATAAAGCTAACTCCTGATTTTCCCTCCAAGGTTGATTTTTCTCAAAGGCTTTCCAAACTCATCTCCATTCTTCTGGTTGTAAAGGTCTAAAGCATTGTATTGTCCTTAACTTCATCTTTTTTTTTTCACAGCAGATGTTTAAATTCTACTTTCAAAATATATCCAAGGTTCAACAACTTCTTAAAACCTTCTCTGCTGTTCATATTGTTGAAGCCTGTACCATCTCTTGTCCAAATTACTACCGCAGGAACCTTACAGGCTTCCTGACTTCTTTGCCAGCCTCCTTTTCAGTTGAGTGCTGCTATTCAGACACAAATCAGATTCTGTCTCTCCTGTCCTCTAGCCCTCAAGTGACTTACCATCTCACTCAGAACAAAACCCAGAGTTCTTATAGTTTCCTCCAAGGTTATGTGCATCAGAAATCATGTTCTGTTTTATCTCATCCACTGTTTACTCCAGTCTTTTTACCCAGCCAACACAGCCTCGCAGTCCTCCAAAGCAAGTCCTTGCATTCCAGCTGTGCCCCTGGTGGCCCCTCTGTTTTAATGCTCTTCCCCCAGATATCCAAATGGGGAATGTCTCTGTGCCTCTAAATCTGCATGCAGATGTCCCCGCTGTGAGACCTTATGCAATCTCCTCTAAAATCTCAGATCCTTCCCTGAACTTCCTGTCTTCCCTTCCCTAATTTATTTACTTTGTTTCCCTCAGGGCTTTTTATTCTTTAACATATGTTTTACTTTCTTGTCTCTTCATTCTTCAGTCTTCCTAAGTGGAATCTGAGTTGTATTATTGCAGTGTGTATTTACCTCACTGCTGTCTCTCCAATGTTTGTGACAGAGGTCTTGAATGAATTACTCCAATTGTGTGTGCGGGTGGGTGGGAGGGCTTCAGGTTACCAATGATCTGAAAAATGTTCCCTATATACCGAAACCTTGGATGCCTGTTACTTCTGATATAGCTCTTAGCCAAAAACAAAAAACAAAAGTCTTGAGTTTTACTCTTTAAATGTAAATTAAGATGGCCTTAAATTATATTAATTGGCAGAGAAAGGTCAGCCTAAGATGAACAATGTATTTCAGATGCCACTGGCACATGTTGTCAGAAGATACCCATCCTGTTTCCTATTAACACACTGGGCCTCTGCTGCCAAGTTTACCTGTCTTCTTGGGCTGACACTGGTGTCTCTCTTTTAAAAATTTCCTGATTGCTAGTTTCCAAAATACCCTGGCATAGTTCCAAGCTGCTTAATTTCAATGTACTGAAAGAAGCCTTTCTAGCCAACTCTTTGTGGTGACAAATGAGGGTAATTGCCATGGTCCCCGTTAGAGGGACTTTTTGTGGCTGCCGTAATTGCTGGCTCAACAGTGGTTTTCAGGGAAGCAGCTGGCAAGAGGTAGAGGAAGTAGTTTTCTACAGCTGATATAAAAATGACAATAGGTTCATTTATAAACTCACAATCCTCCATGTGCCCTTCTACCAGCAGTGAAGACTACTTCTCTCTGGTTCTAGAGAACACTCAAGGTACAGGGAGCCCACTTTGCAACTGTGTTTTCATTTAAACCTCTCCTTGGGATTCAATTCATTAAGATTTCTCTTAGAGAAACATTAATATAGCAAAAGTCTTGTCACAAAATCTTCTGATGAAGCACCAATCAAAGAGCAGATTAACTGACATTGCAGTGGGGTTGGACTGAAGGGCAATTTCCTGAAAGGGGCTGAGGCACTGGCTTGGACGGCTGTGCTGAGGAAATGGAAGCAGGCTGGCCTCCCGGGCTGAGAGGTGTGGCGGCTTTGATGCCAAAAGACAATGCAGGCTGCGAGGAGACATGGTCTGGCCTGTGGTTTGAGCTGACTTGTTTCCTCACTTGCGCTGACTGTGGGGAGCAGTGTACACTGAATGCGGAGAACAACGGGAGGAGAATAAAGTATGCTTTCATATTAGCAAGTGGGTGAGCCAATAGACGTCTCACCCCCAGGGCTCATGGAAAGCCTCCTCCCAGGAGGCGGCGGGAGTGGATACTGATGGAAAATGCCAGGGAGGTGTAGTAGATACTGATACTTGCAGATATCCATATTATTATTTCATATTTCCCAGTTATCTTCCACAATTTTTGAACTAGTCATCTAAATTTTGAACACATTGAGCATAGTAGTCTTAAATTCTGAATCTAACACCTGCAAAATCTGAACCTGTCCTGTGAGTGGTTTTTCTCCTATTTTCTATTTTCTACTTTAGCTCCTGGCTTTCCGGCTTGTGCTTCTTTTTGTCTCCTTGTAGGCGTCTAAATACGGTTAAAGAGTAGGCATTGCATATACAAGTTATAGACATGACTTGAAACTCCGAATGATGTTATCTTCCCCCAGAGAAGATTTACTTTATTTCTGGCAAAATAAAATAAGAAGTACAATTTATCTTATCTCAATCAGCATTGGGTGCTTGTGTGATCAAGAGAGAGAGGCGCAGTGGGAAAGGGCTCAAAAGCCAAATGAAAAGGACTGGACATGTTATATGAGACATGCAGGATAATTTGGTCTTGTGTACGGGGAGTCTAGGAGCAGCCGCCTGGATCAGATTGCGCACCTGTGTCATGGACAGGGAGGAGGTGCTTATATGGGGTGAGGAGATAGAGACTATATGGGTGCCAAAGAGGGTTATGCAATTCACGACTATGCTATGTGTTTTGTGAGAAGGAACCATTCTTGAGTGACTAGCGCCCCAAAGGACTGGAACCTTCAAGAGGGTTCTGCATGCCAATAAGGTGTGTCCATCCATAAAGCCGGTCTGGATTTGGCCAGCCCCAGGCCAACAGATACCTCGCATACTGTCCAAAGGAGGGGGCCATTTGCATACGTGGTTATTCTGGGACAAAGGGTTGCAAGCAGGCAGTGCTTGTCCCCACAGTGCTTATGAACTAGGTTCCAGTCATTTTGACCTGAGCCTATTGCTCATTTATTTTTACTCTTACCTATTCTGCTGACTTTCTTCTGGGAGGACTCCCAAATCCCACATGTGTTACTTAAACTTTGTTTCCATCAATACTCCCCATTTCAGCCCCCCAGCAGCCAGTTTGTAATGGACAATGGCCGAGGGGCAGTGACCCTGGATTGACTCCCGTCTCTGAGTCACTTTCAGAGTTTCCTTTTCCCTGGAAGGTGGGCTGCTTAGATATTTGTGTTGTAGTAACACTGTCACACCTAATATGTTTTTATCGTCCCTTCCGAACTTGTTGCCTGTTTCATTCCAGTTGCTCCAAGGAGTAGATGCATCTTCAACATGCTCACCCACCACAGCTCTACTGGAAAGACTCTGTTTATCAAGAACCTGTCATTTCCTCTTTCAACTACTAGGATATTTTCATTAAGTTTTCTTCTGTCATATGTCATCAAACACTGTTCTCAATAATATACAGCCTTACCAGCTGTGGGATTATAACATAATTAGATGGCATACTTCCTGGGTTAGGGATGGATATGTCCAAAATTGAGACTGATCTGCATCATCTGAGGGTTTGTTAAAACCCAGAGTGAAGAGCGCTGACCCCAGGGCTTCTGATTTAGGACAAGGCACAGGGCATGAGGAACTGTGCTTTGTACAAATTCCCAGATGCTACTAATCTGATAAACCAAGAGCCACACTGTCACAGGGAGATCAGAAATGCATACTTTCTGTCTTCACTTTGAGAAAAAGAGACAAATTTGTGAACCAATGTTAGTAAATGTAAAGGACTTAATGTGCTGTATTTTGCTGCAAGAATTTGTGGTTTGCTTTGATTTTATTATTTATTATGAGTATGTTGTTACAGGCTATATTGTATATTCTTAAATACTCTCCCTTTTGCTGCTACCCAAAAACCAGGGATACATATTTTCAACTTTAAATAAAACAAATGGTAATTTAATTGAACAAAGATGAGTTTATGTGGGAATATCAGGGGCATGGCAATTCGAGACAAGCAACTGGCAAACCACAGACAAGTTTGAAGACACAAAGGGAAGATCAGCTTCTGTTAGATTCTGGGAACAAACTGGGGAGGATTGTTTTGAGCATAAGTTCAGTGTTGGAGAATGAGAGTTTGAGGTTGTGGAGGTTTCTCACTGGCTTAAAGTGGTGGGCAGCCTGCTCTTACTGAGGCATGTGGAAATCATCCTTCAGCAGCTGGTTCTGGAGGGTGAGATGAGTGGTACATGCATGAGAGCTCTCCCTGTAGCTTCTTGACTTCATCTTAAGACAGGTTTCCTTCATTCGTTTTTACATTACCTCCTTTTGATGGAGATCTTTCTCCCCTGATCAAGCATCAGGTCACTCATTTTGGTTGAAATGCTTTTGTCCACTTGTATCCCTCAGTACAGGAAGTACCATTCCAGGAGTTGTGTTCCATGTCTGGGGTTGGGTGGGGTGGGATGGGAAGGATGATAAGTAGAGACCAAAAACCTAGAAGACACATTTGAGTAACAAGGAAGATAGGAGGGGCTCTCAAGCATTCCCTGTTCTTAGAGTCATATCTTTGACGGTGCCTGCTGTCGAAGACGAACAGTCCGAAGGGGAGGCGTGGAGCTGAATATATGTACAACTCACTCTGAGAGGATGCCCCACTTTGGGCACCAGATGTAGTGTGCCGCATGTTTTCTTTGGGTGAAATGAGAGAACAAAAAACACAGACAACACAGACAGACAGACAATGGCTGCGGCCCCGATGTGGCGCAGAACCTTTATTTTTATACTGCCTTCCTTGGACCTCAACCAAGTGCTATACTCATCTTTCTCATCTCAGAGGGGGACAGGCCAGAGCACCTTGTTCATTTTCTAAGAAGCTGCTTGGTAAGCAGGGGTGGTGTTTTCACACATCCTCAAGGTCTCCCTATTTTCAGAGTGAGAAGTCTTGGCTCGTCTTCAAGGAAAAGATATGTTTTTTTTTTTTTTGAGAGGGCATCTCTCATATTTATAGATCAAATGGTTTTTAACAACAATAAAATTCTGTATAGGAGACTCAATGCACAATCATTAATCAACCCCAAGCCTAATTCTCAACAGTCTCCAATCTTCTGAAGCATAACGAACAAGTTCTTACATGGTGAAGAGTGCAAGGGCAGTCATCACAGAAACTTTCGGTTTTGATCACGCATCATGCACTATAAACCATCAGTTCAGATATTATTCGTTTGATTTTTATACTTGATTTATATGTGAATCCGACATTTCTCCCTTATTATTATTATTATTATTTTTTAATAAAATGCTAAAATGGTAGGTAGATGCAAGATAAAGGTAGAAAACATAATTTAGTGCTGTAAGAGGGCAAAGGTAGATGATCAGGTGTGTGCCTATAGACTTTAAGTATTAATCCAAGATAGACAAGGGCAATAAAACATCCACGGATGCAGAAGATTTCTCTCAAAACGGGGGGGGGGGTGAGGTTCTAAGCCTCCCCTCTGTTGATCCCCAATTTCTCACCTGATGGCCCCCCTGCGACTGTGCCTGTCTTAGGTTGTTCCTCCCTTGAGGAATCTTACCCGTCTCTGGCTAACCAGTCATCTTCTGGGGCCATACAGGGAAATGTAAAGTTGGTAAGTGAGAGAGAAGCAATATTGCTTGAAAAGGTTAGCTTTTTACTTCTTTGCAGATTTATGCCCTGTGGCTTCTATGCCCAGCATTTGTCTTGAGGTATCTTTACCACTAGGAAGAATTATGATACTTGGTAATTTTCTATATGAGGCACGAATTCAACTAAAGGGCTGTAATTAGGAAGGAAGAAGAAAAGCTATAGAAGTAGCAGATGGAAAAAACATGGGAAGATTGGTTATTTCTTTGACATATCTCTTGTAGAGTAACATAGGCATGTATAGGTTTTAAACTACTAATTAAATTGCACACACACATTAACATAACAGGAATACAGCTACATAACAAAAGCAGAACTACAATTACCACCCATATCCAGTGAAACCAAGAAAACCAGTTAGGCACCCTAGGCATTTGTGAAAACTTATCAATGATATGATGGATATTGTCTAACTGAATTTGAATAGTTTGAGAAAAATCAGACAAATTAAAACAACACTTTCCTGGGAACTGTTCACATCCCATATGTTCTTTTAACAGTAGATAGTCTATAGTCGCACAATTTTGTAGCACTGCAACTTGCACTTCTCCTAATTCTTGGTTGAGTTCCGACAGTATAGATCCAGTCAAATTTGTTGTTTTACTGTATGCACAGGCAGGCTTAGATATCTCCTTCTTCATTCCAATGGCAACTCCAGGAACCGGTGGGATGAATGCAGATACAACTGCAGCAGCACAATCTGCAGCAGATACAATAAAGTATCTTTATTGAAGTTTTTTGATGATCATCTTCTGGAATGACTCTTCCAGAGGATGTTGATGTTGGAAGTTCTTCTTCATATTGTATCTTAATTCGTTTCCTGTGTATCCAAATTAGGCTTTGATCCTCTGTATAAATACAAACAAACCCTTCACCCACACTTTGGTATGACTTTTATACCATTGTGAAGAACCTATTGGAGATCACCACACAGGAACTGCTTTTTTTTTTTAAGAGAAAGGAATATTATCAGAAAAATGTACTTCCATAGCTGCTCATCAAACACCTTTTAAAAGATCAAAATTAAGGATATGTAAAGCATGCATTACTCGTTGATTTGCAGTTAGTTTTATCCTATCAGGGAGTAATCCCCCTTTTCTTTCTCTTTTTTTTGAAATCATTAATCTATAATTACATGAAGAATATTATATTTACTAGGCTCTCCCCTATACCAATTCCCCCCTACAAACCCCATTACAGTCAGGATCCATCAGCATAGCAAAATGTTGTAGAATCACTACTTGTCTTCTCTGTGTTGCACAGCCCTCCCCTTTCTCCCACCCCAACATTATGCATGCTAATCATAATACCACCTTTCTTCTTCCCCACCCTTATCCCTCCCTACTGACCCATCCTCCCCAGTCCCTTTCCCTTTGGTAACTGTTAGTCCATTCTTGGATTCTGTGATTCTGCTGCTGTTTTGTTCCTTCAGTTTTTCCTTTGTTCTTATACTCCACAGATGAGTGAAATCATTTGGTATTTCTCTTTCTCTGCTTGTCTTATTTCACTGAGCATAATACCCTCTCGCTCCATCCATGTTGTTGCAAATGGTAGGATTTGTTTTCTACTTATGGCTGAATAATATTCCATTGTGTATATGTACCACATCTTTATCCATTCATCTACTGATGGACACTTAGGTTGCTTCCAATTCTTGGCTATTGTAAACAGTGCTGCGATAAACATAGGGGTGCATCTGTCTTCTTCAAACTGGAGTGCTGCATTCTTAGGGAAAATTCCTAGAAGTGGAATTCCTGGGTCAAATGGTAAGTCTATTTTGAGCATTTTGAGGAACCTCCATACTGCTTTCCACAATGGTTGAACTAACTTACATTCCCACCAGCAGTGTAGGAGGGTTCCCCTTTCTCCACAGCCTCGCCAACATTTGTTGTTGTTTGTCTATTGGATGGTAGCCATCCTTATAGGTGTGAGGTGATATCTCATTGGGGTTTTAATTTGCATTTCTCTGACAATTAGCACTGTGGAGCATCTTTTCATGTGTCTGTTGGCCATCTGAATTTCTTTTTTGGAGAACTGTCTGTTCAGTTCCTCTGCCCATTTTTTAATTTGATTTCTTGTGTTTTGTTTGTTGAGGTGTGTGAGCTCTTTATATATTTTGGTTGTCAAGCCTTTATTGGATCTGTCATTTACAAATATATTCTCCCATACTGTAGGGATCCTTTTTGTTCTATTGATGGTGTCTTTTGCTGTACAGAAGCTTTTCAGCTTAATATATCCCACTTGTTCATTTTTGCTTTTGTTTTCCTTGCCTGGGGAGATATGTTCAAGAAGAGATCACTCATGTTTATGCCTAAGAGATTTTTGCCTATATTTTTTTCTAAGAGTTTTATGGTTTCATGACTTATATTCAGGTCTTTCATCCATTTCAAATTTACTTTTGTGCATGGGGTTAGACAATTATCCAGTTTCATTCTCTTACATGTAGCTGTCCAATTTTGCCAGCACCATCTGTTGAAGAGACTGTCATTTCCCCATTGTATGTCCATGGCACCTTTATCAAATATTAATTGACCATATATGTTTGGGTTAATGTCTGGAGTCTCTAATCTGTTCCACTGGTCTGTGGCTCTGTTCTTGTGCCAGTACCAAATTGTCTTGATTACTATGGCTTTGTAGTAGAGCTTGAAGTTTGGGAGTGAGATCCCCCCCTCTTTATTCTTCTTTCTCAGGATTGCTTTGGCTATTCAGGGTCTTTGGTGTTTCTACATGAATTTTGGAATTATTTGTTCCAGTTCTTTGAAGAATGTTGCTGGTAATTTGACAGGGATTTCATCAAATCGGTATATTAATTCTTCTTAGCCAAGAGCATGGGATGAGTTTCCATTTGTTAGTGTCCGCTTTAATTTCTCTTAAGAGTGACTTGTAGTTTTCAGGGTATAGGTCTTTCACTTCTTTGGTTAGGTTTATTCCTAGGTATTTTATTCTTTTTGATGCAATTGTGAATGGAGTTGTTTTCCTGATTTCTCTTTCCATTGGTTCATTGTTAGTTTATAGGAAAGCCACAGATTTCTGTGTGTTAATTTTGTATCCTGCAACTTTGCTGTATTCCAATATCAATTCTAGTAGTTTTGGAGTGGAGTCTTTAGGGATTTTTATGTACAATATCATGTCATCTGCAAATAGTGACAGTTTAACTTCTTTTTTACCAATCTGGATTCCTTTTATTTCTTTGTTTTGTTTGATTGCCGTGGCTAGGACCTCCAGTACTATGTTAAATAACAGTGGGGAGAGTGGGTATCCCTTTCTTGTTCCCGATCTCAGGGGAAAAGCTTTCAGCTTCTCGCTGTTCAGTATGATGTTGGCTGTGGGTTTATCATATATGGCTTTTATTATGTTGAGATACTTGCCCTCGATACCCATTTTGTTGAGAGTTTTTATCATGAATGGATGTTGAATTTTATCGAATGCTTTTTTAGCATCTATGGAGATGATCATGTTGTTTTTGTCTTTCTTTTTGTTGATGTGGTGGATGATGTTGACGGAGTTTTGAATGTTGTACCATCCTTGCATTCCTGGGATGAATCCCACTTGGTCATGGTGTATGATCCTTTTGATATATTTTTGAATTCAGTTTGCTTATATTTTATTGAGTATTTTTGCATCTACATTCATCAGGGATATTGGTCTGTAATTTTCTTTTTTGGTGGGGTCTTTGCCTGGTTTTGGTATTAGGGTGATGTTGGCTTCATAGAATGAGTTTGGGAGTATTCCCTCCTCTTCTATCTTTTGGAAAACTTTAAGGAGAATAGGTATTATGTCTTCTCTGTATGTCTGATAAAATTCCGAGGTAAATCCGTCCAGCCTGGGGGTTTTGTTCTTGGGTAGTTTTTTTATTACGGTTTCAATTTCTTTGCTCGTAATTGGTTTGTTTTAACTTTTGTGTTTCTTCCTTGATCAGTCTTGGAAGGTTGTATTTTTCTAGTCAAAGAAGCAGCTCTTGCTTTCATTGATTTTTGTTATTGTTTTATTCTTCTCAGTTTTGTTTATTTCTTCTGTGATCTTTATTATGTCCCTCCTTCTCCTGTCTTTAGGCCTCATTTGTTCTTCTTTTTCCAGTTTCGGTAATTGTGATGTTAGACTATTCATTTGGGATTGTTCTTCCTTCTTTAAGTATGCCTGGACTGCTATACACTTTCCTCTTAAGACTGCTTTTGCTGCGTCCCTCAGAAGTTGGGGCTTTGTGTTGTTGTTGTCATTTGTTTCCATATATTCCTTGATCTCTAATTTAATTTGTTCATTGATCCATTGATTATTTAAGAGCACGTTGTTAAGCCTCCATGTGTTTGTGAGCCTTTTTGTTTTCTTTGTAGAATTTATTTCTAGTTTTATACCTGTGTGGTCTGAAAAATTGGCTGGTAGAATTTCAATCTTTTGGAATTTACTGAGGCTCTTTTTGTGGACTAGTATGTGGTCTATTCTGGAGAATGTTCCATGTGCACTTGAGAAGAATGTATACCCTGTTTCTTTTGGATGTAGAGTTCTATGGATGTCTATTAGGTCCATCTGTTCTAGTGTGTTGTTCAGTGCCTCCGTGTCCTTACTTATTTTCTTCCCAGTGTATCTATCCTTTGGGGTGAGTGGCATTTTGAAGTCTCCTAAAATGAATGCATTGCATTCTATTTCCCCCTTTAGTTCTGTTAGTATTTGTTTCACATATGCTGGTGCTCTTGTGTTGGGTGCATATATGTTTAGAATGGTTATATCCTCTTTTTGGACTTAGCCCTTTATCATTATGTAATGTCCTTCTTTATCTCTTGTTACTTTCTTTGTTTTGAAGTCTGTTTTGTCTGATACTAGTACTCTAACACCTGCTTTCTTCTCTCTGTTGTTTGCCTGAAATATGTTTTTCCATCCCTTGACTTTTAGTCTGTGCATGTCTTTCGGTTTGAGGTGAGTTTCTTGTAAGCAGCATATATATGGGTCTTGCTTTTTTAGCCATTCTATTACTCTGTGTCTTTTGATTGGTGCATTCAGTCCATTTACATTTAGAGTGACTATTGAAAGATATGTACTTATTGCCATTGGAGGCTTTACATTTGTGGTTACCAAAGGTTCAAGGTTAGCTTCTTTAGTGTCTTACTGTCTAACTTAACTCATTTATTGAGCTATTATAAACACTGTCTGGTGATTCTTTATTTCTCTTCCTTCTTATTCCTCCTCCTCCATTCTTCATATGTTGGATGTTTTGTTCTGTGCTCTTTTGTGTTTCCTTTGAGTGCTTTTGTGGGTAGTTGATTTTATTTTTGTCTTTAGTTAGTATTTGGTTGGTCTGCTTTCTTTGCTGTGATTTTATTTTCTCTGGTGACATCTTTTTAGCCTTAGGAGTGCTCCCATCTAGAGCAGTCCCTCTAAAATACCCTGTAGAGGTGGTTTGTGAGAGGCAAATTCCCTCAACTTTTGCTTGTCTGGGAATTGTTTAATCCCTCCTTCATATTTAAATGATAATCGTGCTGGATACAGTACTCTTGGTTCAAAGCCCTTCTTTTTCATTGCATTAAATATATCATGCCATTCTCTTCTGGCCTGTAAGGTTTCTGTTGAGAAGTCTGATGATAGCCTGATGTGTTATCCTTTATAAGTGACCTTTTTCTCCCTAGCTGCCTTTAAAACTCTTTCCTTGTCCTTGATCTTTGCCATTTTAATTATTATGTGTCTTGGTGTTGTCCTCCTTGTGTCATTTCTGTTGGGAGTTCTGTGTATTTCTGTGGTCTGTTTGATTATTTCCTCCCCCAGTTTGGGGAAGTTTTCAGCATTTATTTCTTCAAAGACACTTTCTATCCCTTTTTCTCTGTCTTCTTCTTCTGGTACCCCTATAATATGGATATTGTTCCTTTTGGATTAGTCACACAGTTCTCTTAATATTGTTTCA
This sequence comes from Manis pentadactyla, assembly GCF_030020395.1. Lineage (NCBI taxonomy): Eukaryota > Metazoa > Chordata > Mammalia > Pholidota > Manidae > Manis > Manis pentadactyla. The sequence continues at coordinate 85,879,266 of NC_080021.1, read as the reverse complement.
TTCCTGGAGATCCTTTTTTCTCTCTCTGTGTCAGCTTCTATGTGTTACTGTTCTCTTGTTTCTAGTCCATCAATGGCCTCTTGCATCTTATCCATTCTGCTTATAAATCCTTCCAGAGTTTGTTTCACTTCTGTAATCTTCTTCCTGGCATCTGTAATCTCCCTCCGGACCTCATTCCTTGGCTCTTGTATATTTCTCTGTATCTCTGTCAGCATGTTTATGATTTTTATTTTATTTTGAATTCTTTTTCAGGAAGACTGTTTAGGTCTGTGTCCTTCTCTGGTGTTGTCCCTGTTATCTTGGTCTGTCTGTAATTTTTCCTTTTCATGATGATAGAGATGATGATAGAGATAGTTTGCAGAGCTGGCATGAGTGACGGCTGGAAGAACTTCCCTTCTTGTTGGTTTGTGGCCCTCCTCTCCTGGGAGAACAGCGACCTCTAGTGGCTTGTGCTGGGCAGCTGTGTGCAGGAAGGGCTTCTGGTTCTTTCCTGGCTGCTATGGAGCTTATCTCTGCTGTTGCTGTGGGTGTGGCCTGCCTCTGACTGCTCCTCTGATATGGTGGAGCTGCGTTGGAGGGGGAACAGCCGGGAGGCTATTTATCTCTGTGAGGGGCCTCCATGCTCCCTGCTGCCTAGGGGTTTAGAGTGCCCAGAGTTCCCCAGATTCCCTGCCGCTGGACTAAGTGTCCCAAGACGCTTCCGTCTGGCGGTGTAGTCCCTGTCCCTTTAAGACTTCCAAAAAGCACTCGCTTTTCTTTGTCCCAGGTGCGCCAGCCTCAGGGACTTGCTCACAGGTCTTACTGTCCTGTTTCCCTAGTTTCTAGCACCCCATGCATGCACTGTGTCTGTGCTCTGGTGCGGATGGCTGGGGCTGGGTATTTAGCAGTCCTGGGCTCCCTCTCCCTCCCTGCTCTGATTCCTCTCCTCCCGCCCAGAGCTGGGGTGTGGGGCACTCAGCTCCTGCTGGGCCAGGGCTTGTATCTTACCCCCTTCACCAGGCACTGGGTTCTCGCAGGTGTGGATGTGGTCTGGCCGTTGTCCTGTGTCTTCTGGTCTCTCTTTTAGAAAGAGTTGTCTTTGTTGTATTTTCAAAAATGTATGTCGTTTTGGGAGGAGATTTCCACTTCTCTACTAATGCTGCCATCTTGGCTCCCAACCAAGATATGTTTTTGTGGACAGATAACTTCCAAGGATTTCACCGGTTGTTCTCAAGCTTGTGCGTTCCCATGCTGCATTCAGACATGGGGAAAGGTGCTTTCCCATTCTGCCTACAAACATGTGAGAAGACAAAGGCTATCCCCTACATATCTTGTTAAGGTTAAAGCACTGGGGACCATATCCAAGCATTGAGATAACACCATTCCCTCTGGTACATTATTTCCCTGGCCTTCAGAAACATTGAGAATGGCAGTGAACTCAAAAAAGGATTTGCGGAAACCATTCCTGTTTCTCACTGTCCCTGAAACCCTTTGACGTCTCCTTCAGCCCTGCCACTGTCACCAAATCCCCTAATGCTGACCAGGAAAATTCAGGGTGGTGGGTTAAAGGTCACGTTCCTTTTTAAGCCAAGTGGCTTGCTCAGTGATCCTATGTAATAAGTGATTTTCAATTCTCCCAGATATGTTAATCTGGATGCAACAGGTTGTGTTGGCCACAGCATAGACAACTTCTTGCTCATTTAAAAGATAACCAAGGGCTATTATACTATCAAAACCAGTTTGGCCAAAGAGTCTAAGGATCTTTGTGGGGCAGCAGTTATCTTAGCAGTAGTGTCTTCAAGAGTTAAGAGGAGGTTCTTGGTCATATTCCCACTAAAATTTGCTCCTACCAGGGAAGTATGGTCTGGCCAGAGAAAGTGAGGTGTCTCAGATAATTTGTGAGAAGTTAAGGGCATATTTGGATAACCTAGGAGTCAATGAACAGCTATGTGCCCAGTATCTAGGCTTTTATAGGCTTAAGGTAATGATAGTAATACAAAGATAAATCCTGTTAGGTCACAAATCACTGCCACAGATGTGGCACTGGCTAATGGACAGACAGGAGTTTTCAATGTCAAATGCAGCAGTCTGAAAGGCAAAGATTACCCACTTCAGCAATAACCTGAGAGAAACATATTGATGGAATTATCTTTCCAGGCCAAAGCCAGAGTAAAGGAAAGAACAAGAAAAAAAAACTTTCTATTTTATTAATGTATGAACTCTTGATTCTGTGTCTTGGAGGAAGCAGTCTAACTCTATGTCAGCTGCTTCTCTTCCTCCTCAGTTTGATTCGAAGTCTCCAGCATCTGCTCTGCACAGCACCAGATATCAGATGGACCCTTCTTGAGCTGTGAGGTGTGTACTCAAGGCTCATGTCCCTGAAGTTTGGCTGTCACCTGGGTAATAAGGAGGACCTGATATAGTCCCTCTTAAGGAAATTCAAGGGCAGTCTTTGTTCTTCATAACTCTAAATCAGAAGAGCAGGAGAAATTGGAAACATTTGTTTGGAAAGTCATAGAGTGATTTTTGATGAAACTGGAAGAATTCTGGATCCAGTCCAATTTGCAGGTTTCTAACAAAACGTCAAAGAGAATTAAGAGGATTAAATTCTAATATAGACAAAAGTACAAGCATATTAACTTCTCTCTACAATTACATTAATTTTTTGAAAAATAAAACTAATTTGTTTGCATTGAACTTGGCCTGATTATTTATGTAAGTGCAGCAAGAAGAGTAATTGGCCACATGGCCCTTTTTGGCTGCTTTGCTAGGACCATGTAAGCAAGGTGCAAGGGTAGTTTCTCCAAGTGGTTCATTGACTCTGTAAAGTCAACCTGAGTTCTTTAAAAGTGTCTGGTCATATCTGAGTCTATAATATTCCCTCAAATATGACATTCTAGGAAAAGCCTTGTTTATATAACCAAAATTTCCTATGTAACAGATTCTTATTGAGCAAGTGGAAACAACTATATTATCATGAAAATAATAATACTCACCAAAGTTTCTGAATTGTGGAGGCATCAAATTGGGAGAAAAAAAGAAATGTTTTAATTTTTGTTCACAAAGATGTACCTTACCAAACTGTTGATAGCTTAAGAGGAAATAGAACAAAGGTTTCCAAAAATTAGAAAGAAAAATATTAGAGAACCAACAATGTTTTAAACAGAAAGTCATAAAGGTTATAATAATCTTCCTAAGTTTATCCAGTCCCAAGTTATTGAATCCAGTTTTTACACTATTCCTGGAAATTGTTACCCAGTTCAGTTTTACAATCTTAGATTCATCAAAAAACTGTACTTATCAAAAGTCCTTTCCTTGAATCTCCTTAAAAATGAAGCACTTTTGCAGGAACACTTTTGTAAAAGCATCAGAGTCAAATCATAACTGTCTGTAAATGACAAAAGACTTAAAAATGGTCATGGCTAAAGATCTGAGGAAAGAGATTTATAATGCAACTGACTAAGAAATTTGGCTATTTTTGTAATATGCACTTTAAGATAGTAACTAGGATTACAAGTGTTAACATTATTTTAGGGCATCCATATTTTAGAAATTTCATACAATTACTGGGACACTTACACTAATGACACAAATATCCACATAAATATAATCTAAGAAGGTTTAGCGTCACCTATTTGACAATATTTCCTATGTAATTCAACATACCAAATAAACTTAGTTAGCTGAACTTTTCTCTTTTTAAAAGGAGGGAAAACAAATCTTAGGAGAAGTTTCAGGGGCCCCTGGGAAAACTCAATTAGCTCAAGTTTGTAAAAGACTTCATTTACACTTTGATTTGGGGGAAGTTTGTCAAAAATATCCAGAGGTTTAGACAATTGTTCAAATAGGATCATTGGTCACTGTGAAATAATAGTTATCTATTTAACCAAAGTGACAGTTAAATAGGTAAAAATAGGAATGTTAAATTATAAAAGGCCTTAGCTCCTTTAATATTAAAAAAGACTCAGTTTTGTTTTGTTTTTCCTAATCAAAGAAGTAATGAAAACAAAACACAGAATGTTTGTTGTTGTAAGCAGATTAAATTAAAGGTAAAGAAAAATCTTTGTTTATAATTTCTTATTCAAAGTAGACTAGTAATCTATGAAAACATTGCCCTTTTAATACAGAGAAAAAGCAAATCTTTGTATCTTCCACTCAGTTACATTGCAAACCTAAAGCTGCCATAAAAAATAGTCTGTTTAAAAAGGGAAAAATAATCATATAAAATAAAATAAATTTTAAAATAATAAAAGAAATGAAATGTTGTTATGCAATAGAGGCTCCCAATATCAGGAATATTTTCAGATAATTACACATACTTTAAAACAGGCAAGTTTACACAAATCAAAACCACAATGAGGTATTTCCTTATACTTGTTAGAATGGTTGTCATCAAAAGGATGAGATATTAAACCTTGGAGAGGATGTTGGAAAAAGGAACTCACATGCACTGTTGGTGGGAATGTAAATCGATGCAACCACTACAAAAAACAGTATGCAGGTTCCTCAGAATTAAAAATAAGATTACCATATAATCAAGTAATCCCACTTATGGCTGTATATATATATATCCAAAGGAAATGAAGGCACATTCTCAAAAAGATATATACACTCCTATGTTCATAAATGTACAGCTCAATTATTCAAAAGTCAAACCCTTTTATCACCACAATCCAGGTCAAGAAAAATAGATTGCCAACAACTCAGACCCTTTTTCTACTTTGCCTTCTTCTCCAGTCACAACCAGCTTGATCTCTTCTGAGACATCACCCTGACAGTTGAGTAATAATTGTCTTGCTTTACTATAGTACATTTTTTCAACCAAAAATAGACTCCAAAACACTATAGTTTATCTCAATCAAACCATATATATGTGTATATGTAAATGTATATATCTTATTCTATATGTGATTCTTTCAATTACATTATGTTCTGTGAGATTCTTTTATCATTTCATGGAACTATAATTTACTAATTTTCCTTGCTCTATGCTATTATTTTTTATTTCATAGTTTATTCCATAGTCATGTATAGAATATATTAGAGGGTGTATAGTTTATCAATATTTTAAACTAACAGTACAGAAAACAGTAAGAATAATGCTATGATAAACATTCTTGTACATGTGCCTCTATGCACTCATATACACATTTGTGTTGAGTTTATATTGGAAGTAAAGAATCAAACTCTCACCATTTATATATAAGCTTTAATATTACATATCTTCTCACCAAAATTTGACACTTTCATTTTAATTTTAGCCACTTTGAGAGATATACACAGGAAATGCATACTGTTTTAAGATTACATTTCTTACAGTTGTATAGATTTAGGTCTTACATTTAAGTCTTTAATTCATTTTGAGTTGACTTTTGTATATGGTGTGAGATAAGGATCCAGGTTTATTCTTTTGCATGTGGGTAACAAGTTTTATCAATACCTTTTACTAAAGAGACTGTCCATCTCCCATTGTGTGTTCCTGGCATCTTGTCAAAGATCAGATGATCATAAATGCACGTATTTACTTCTGGGCTCTCTGTGGGTTCCGTTGATCTATGTGTCTGCTTTAATTTGATTTAATTTGATTACTGTTGCTTTGTGATATATTTTGAAATCAGGAATTGCAATGAGTCTAGCTTTGTTCTTCTCACTCAATATTGTTCTGACCATTTACAGTCTTTTGCAGTACCATATGAAGTTTAGGATGATTTTTCTATTTCTATAAAGAATGCCATTAAGATTTTGATAGGGATTGCATTGCAACTGTAGGTCACTTTGGATATTATGGGTATTAAAAATGTAAATCCATCTAATCCATGAACACAAATGTCTTTCTATTTATGACTTCTTTAATTCCCTGACTTTATGTTTTATAATTTTCAGTGTATATCATTCACTGTTTTCGTTAACTTTATTCATAAATATTTTATACTTTTTGTTGCTATTGTGAATAGGCTTATTTTCTTAATTTCCTTTTTGGGCTAGAATAAAACATAAACAAAAATCTCCTTGACATTGGATTGGGCAAAACATTTTTTGGATAAGTTACCAAACGTATAGTCAACAAAAGCAAAAATTGGCAAGTATGACTGCATAAACATAAAGAAGCTATACAGTGAAGCAAATAATTAAGATCGAAAAGGCAAACTATGGAATGGGAGAAAATATTTACAAATCATATTTATGATAAGGGGTTAATACCTAAAATATATTAGGGACTCAAACAACTCAATAGTAAAAAGACAACCCAATTAAAATAAATAGACAAAGGACCCAAATAGACATTTTTCTCAAAAGAAGATGTACAAATAGCCAACAGGTACAAGAAAAATGTGTTCAACATCACTAATTTGGAGAAATGTGATAAAAACCACAGTGAAATATTATCTCACACCTATTAGAATGGCTATCATCAAAAAAGACAAAAGATAAATATTGTGAGGATGTGGAAAAAAGGGGACCCACTTACACTGCTGGTGATAATGTAAATTGGTGCAGCCTCTGTGGAAAACAGTATGGAGATTCCTCAGAAAATTAAAAACAGAACCACAATATGATCCAGCAATCCTACTTCTGGATACTAATCTAAAGGAAATGAATCAGTATCTCAAAGTGATATCTGCACTCCATATTCATTGCAGCATTATTCACAATAGCCAATAAAAGAAGTGAGCCAAGTGTCCATTGATGGCTTAATGGATAAAAAAATGTGATATATATATATACGTATATATAATGGCATATTTTTCAGCCTTAAAAAAAGAAGGAAGTCCTAAGACATATGCACCCCTATATACAATAGCCAAGAAATGGAAGCAACCTAAGTGTTCATCAGTAGATGAATGGATAAAGAAAATGTGGTAAGTATACACAATGGAATATTATTCAGCCATAAGAAGAAAACAGATCCTACCATTTACAACAACATGGATGGAGCTAGAGGGTATTATGCTCAGTAAAATAAGCCAGGTGGAGAAAGACAAGTACCAAATGTTTTCACTCATCTGTGGAGTATAAGAACGAAGAAAAAAACTGAAGGAACAAAACAGCAGCAGACTCACAGAACCCAAGAATGAACTAACAGTTACCAAAGGGAAAGGGACTGGGGCAGATGGGTGGGAAGGGAGGGAAGGTGAATAAGGGGCATTATGATTAGCAGACATAATGTAGTGGGGGGGGGGGCACAGGGAGGGCTGTATGATACAGAGAAGACAAGTAGTGATTCTATAGCATCTTATTACGCTGATGGACAGTGACTGTAATGCAGTATGTGGGGGGGACTTGGTGATGGGGGTGTCTAGTAAACATAATGTTCCTCATGTAATTGTAGATTAATGATACCAAAATAAAAATAAAAACAAACAAACAAATAAAGAAGGAAGTCCTGCCATTTCTGACTTCATGAATGAACCTGGAGGACATTATGCTAAGAGAAATAAGCCTGATAGAGAGACAGAGATTGTATGACTTTATTTATATGTTGAATCTAAAATGTCAAACTTCATAAAAGCAAAGAGTAGAATGATAGTTGCCAGGGGCCAGAGGCTAAATAGGAGGATGTTGATTCAAACTGTATGAAGGTTCAGTTATGTAGAATGAATAAATTATAAAAATCTAATCTACAGCATGGTGAGTATGGTTAGTAATACTGTATTTTACCAAGAGAGTTGCTTTTGTGTTCTCACCACAAAGAAAATAAAATTGCATTTGTGTGAGGTGATTGTTATGTTGACTAGCTTGATTGTGGTAATCATTTCACAATGTGTACCTTTATCAAAATACCATGTTTTATACCTTAAATACATATAACTTTTATTTCTCAAATATATTTCAAGAATTTGGGAAAAAATAAGTTGCATTTCTTTGATGGAAATTTTTACAAATTGAGTATTTTTGTAATTTGAATATTTTTTACAACTTGAATAGCCAAAATCTCTTATGAAATGTGTCACTAATATTTTTGCCAATTATTTTTTTACTGGCTTGTCTTTTTTTTCTTATTTCATACTACTGTTATTATTGCTTTTAAAATATTTGTTGCTGTTTGAGATATTTAGTAATGTAATTTATTCTTGAATTATAACTCCATATCAGCATATTGATAAACTTACATATTAATTAAAATATTTGAAGTTTATTTTGTATTTTTTATATACAAATTCACATTATGAACAAAAAATAATGACTTTTTTCTCTTTCCTAAGCCAACATTATTTTTCTTTTCACACCACATTGGGTAAAATCTCAGATTCATGGTTGACTTTTAATAACAGTGGAATTCCTATATTGTTACTGATAAGCGGATACTCTTCAGCAATTCACCATTAAGAACATTATTTTTCTATGTAAAATATTTATTTAAATTAAGAAGTTTCTTTCTATTTTGATTTTTTTAAGACTGTCATGAAAAGATGTTGGTTTTCATAAATGTATTTCCTGCAATTTAAAAAATTATCCTATGATTGTAATCATTCATTCTATTTGTTATGAATATGAATATGATGCTTTTAAATATCACTGCATTTATTTAATTAATAAACTTACACTTTTTAAATTAAAGTGATAAAAATATAAATTTCTTTTCCATAATGAATATCATTGTCAGGTTTATTGCTAAGGTATTAAGGTCATGTTGACCTCATGAGTTGAGAACTAATCACTCTTTCATTGTATTCTTTGAGAGACTTTACAAATACTTGGATTATTTTTCTTAAACATTTAGAAGAAATTGTAGGTGGATTCCCCAGGACCTTAAGACTTTTTTGGGGGGAATGTTTTAAATTACAGATCAAATTATTTAAATAACTATTAGATTGTTAACTTTTAAGATTTTTCTGTATGTCCATCCTGATATTCTTCTAAAAATTTATATATTTCATTGAAATTTTTAATTAATTTATAAAACATTGTATATAATATCTTCTTAAAATGATTATAATATCTGTAGAATCTGATATTATGGATATTAGTAATTTGTGCATTTTCCTTCAGTAGCATTCATATTATTATCTCTATTACTTTTGTTTCTGTTGAGTACCTCTTATATATTTTTTCTTCTATTTCATTAATGACTACATACAAAACTTTCTTTTCTGTATTTTACCATGTTTCTGGATCTTTCTCTTTCCCTCCCTCTCTCTCTTTCTAAACTTTTTCTAATACCTTGATTATTGATGTTCAGACTTTTCAAATGCATGAATGATTAAAATTCTAAGAATAGTTTTTGTGAATCTTTCAAGTTTGATACATCATATTTTCATTATCTTTTAGTTCAAAATATTTTCCAGTGTCTTGTCTGATTTTTCCTTTGGCATGTGGGAGTACACTGGTTAACATCTAAATATTTGGTTAGGGAGGTATTCTAGTTATCTTTGACTATTGCTGTCTAATTTAATACTATTTAGAGCACAGCACATCGCTTGAATGATAAAACTTATTTGAGATTTCTAGCATCACAAATATAATATTTTCTTGTAGTTTCCAGAGCACCTGAAAAGAATGTGCATTCAACTTTCGTTGAGTCCTGTATCCTAAAATGTCAATTAGACAAATTTTTACTAACTGTATTGTTCAAAACCTCTACATTTTGGGTTTTTTACTATTGATTAGGTCAGTGAATAATGTTAAACCCTCCTGCTACGATTATCAATTTGTCCATTTAGTTTGTTGTAGTTATGTCAGTTTCTGACGTCGGCTTAAGCAATTATGTTATCAAACATGAAATCTCAGCATTTCCATGTCTTTTTTTGTAGATTTAACACCGTATCATTATGAAATGTCCCTCTTTATTTCTAGTAACAATTCTTGTGTGTCTACATTTTCTGGTAGTAGTATTGCTAGGTCAGTTTATTTTAGTTTCTGTTTGTTGGTTACAATTTTTCCATTCTTTAGCAGCTTTCTGTACTCTTTGTGTTTCAGATGTACCTTATAGAGATAGAATATAGGGGGTTTTTTTGTGTGTGTGGTTGTTTTTTTCCTTAGTGCATGTGAAAATCTTTGTGAGAGCACATTTATTCTATTCACCTGTAGTGTGATTACTACCATAGGGTCACATTCTACTGTCTTACAATGTACTTTCTAGTTTTTATCAGTTCTGTTTAATTTCATCTCCTTTTCATTGTCTTTTAAATTAGTCATTTTTAATTTTTTTTCCTTCAGTTTATTAAAGTTTCATATATTTCACTAAAGTGGATTTTTTCATACTTTTAATATTTTTAAATTCATAATTTTATTTTCTAACATAGCAAATATTAAAGACACTCATACCTTAAAAATTTCTTCAAGGTTTTGTTTGAATTTTAAGAATATTGAGGAGTACTATTATTCCCAAAAGCTTCAGAACTGCTCTTTTACTCTCTTCTACCTTTTTGCAAAGAAGTTACTTTAGAGATCATCGCTATTACTGAAATAGTTACTTTAGATATTAAAAATGTATCCTTGACATGTTAACTAGTACTTATATCATTTTCACACACAGCACAAATAACTTAGATCATTTTAACCAAAACCATTCTTGTCATGTTGTAATTATTAACAAATATATACTAACATGTTGTAATATAAAAACCCGTTAAAAATTTTCAACCTTTTAACTCCTCCTTTGTCCCCTGTATTTCTAGCATTCTATTTCTCTGAATAATTCATCTTGCTTTTCCTTCAGTGATGGTTTTAGCATTCCATGTCTACATGTAACAAACGTCTAAATTTCACCTTCTTAAAAGATACTTTTTCTGTGTATGAAATTCTAGACTGGCTGTTATTTTCTTTTATGCATATAAGTTTATTTTGATTAGTATTTGGGCTTTCATTGTTTCTCTTGAGAAATCAGTTATCAATCTAATTGTTCTTCTGTGAAGGTAAACAAGTTTTGTTTTGTTTTCTCTGCCTTCTAGCCACTTTTAATCTGTTCTTTACTTTCTGATTCTGTAGATTGACTCCTTTTTACCCATTTGAGAAAATTCTTCACCACCGTGTCTTCAAATATACCCTTTGCCCATCTCCTCTCTTCTTTCTGCTTGGGACTTAAATCAAAGGATTGTATGTCTTTCACTGTAATGCTTTGTCTCTTATTCTCATCCCTGTTCTCCCAAAATGTTTTCTTCCTAATTATAATTCTAGATATCTCCTACTAATTCATTTTACAATTCATTAATTCCCTCTTCAGATGCTTTTAATCTGTTTTTAACTTTAACTCTATGTTTTTTAAAATACATATTTCTCTAGTTTCTAATTTGTACATTTCATAATCTGGAATGTCAAATGTTCTCTGAGTTTCAAGACATTTTCAAGCTTATATTTTATCTCTCTGTAAATAGTAAGTATAGGGAAGTTGATGTCTATGACTGAAAATTATGATACCTAGAGTACTTAAAGGCTGAGTTCCATCGTCTGTTGTTTTTGTTACTCATGCTTTTATCCTCATGTGTGTCATGGTTTTTACCCTTATAGTCTTAGTTATTTTATCATGCCCAGGGCACAGTTTTTAGAAAAATAAATTGAGATTCAACATGATATTACCATCATCCAAAGAGGATTTCCATTTTCTTTAGCCAGGAGCCTGGGACAAGTGTAATCTAGGATTATCACAAATCATGTCAAGGATGATATTCTCTGAGCCCTCTGGATGGCTTAAATCTGAGCTGTAGTTCCTGAAAAGATTTAATGACTTCTACTTCACCATTGCTGTTAGCATGCAGACACTTGTGATCTGAAATATAAGTGAACATGTTTACTAAAGCCATTCCTTGTGGAGGATCCTGGACAGGAACATTACGCCCTAAACTTGTAAGGCTTAAAAAAGCAGTTCAGTCTAATGGAACACTTCTGTTTTAGAAAGTACCCCTAGGCAAAAGTTGTCCCATATTTGTATTTACCTCTACCATTCTCCATATTACTATGGGGTTTTCCTGGTAATTTATTAATGCCATCTAAAATATCTATAGCTTTAAATACATTTGAACATAATTGTTCCCCCGTATTCCAAGGTGACTTCAGTTAGTAGATTGTATGAATTTCATAACATATCACAACTATAAATGGAAACCAAACATCTCCTATATTTTAACTCCATTATTCTGAAAAATTACATATACTTCCATAGTTAACAAGTCATTTTTTCCTTTATGGTATGTATGGTCAGGTAGTAATCTTCATATTCTTTTAAAGCTGTGGCATTACCTGATTGTATCTAACTGGCTATATAAGCAATACAAAATAATTCAATATTATACCTGGTTCTTATTATATTCTTGTTAAGTAATGAAGTCTGTATGAACAGCTCCAAGGTGATGTAAATTTCGAAGCATATATTGGTAATCTATGAGAGAGAGAATACCCAGTAGAGTTAAGGAAGCCAGGGAACCTCAGTTCAAATTCCAGTTCTAACTTTACCAAATCTGAGGAACTTATTAAGCTAATTTACTTAAATCAAAATTTCTTAATTTTTTAAAGCAGGGTCTTTGTATCTCTGAGGATTACTGTAAGATAAACTGAGATAATGAGATAACAGGCTATGCAGTCATTTTGGAGAATAAATATAATACAGTGGAAAGAACATAAGATCTGAAATCAGATATCTCATTTCAAATTCTATACTCCAAATTCTTTCATTGTTGTAAGTCAGCTATCAGCATAGAAATGCTGCATAACCAAACAATCCCAAAAGTAGGTATACTTTAAGTGTCTATTTCGCTCTGCTAGTGAGTTAGGTGTTTGGCATTAGGCACTAGGCTGGAGTTAGCTAGACTTGGATACAGGAGGTAGTTTGGGCTCTGGTCTGCTCCACATGTTTCTACCTTGGGCATGTTTTTTTTCATGGTAATTTCAGAAGCATGAGTACTAATTCCAACTCTGCTTGTGTCATGTACATTAGTATTTCATTAGTCATAACAAATCTCATTGCAAAAGGAAAATCTAGGAGCAGGAAAGAACATTCTGCCAGCCATAAAAACAAAGTAAGTTACATGAAGTGGAAAATCTCCTCCCTGATACTTCTACAGAGAGTTGCAGTAACAGTTAAATGAAATGACATCGAAATACATGGTCAGGAATGTAATGCTCATTTAGTATATGATTATGTACATGCTTTAGCTTCACAACAATCAAATGATAGAAACAGGAATGGCTTATCTCATATGATTTCTGTTTAGAAATGGATCCACCCATATTTCAGAGCTAGAGGCAAAAGAAGATTGTCATTGCCAGTTGATACATGACTAACGGTTGATGATCTATGTTCATCTTAGATGGTGACTAAAACCAGAAAGGTTAACATTCCACCCTGTCAGGCACAGCAGAGATATTGTTACCACACTAGTAATAATCACATAAGGTATCTTTCTTTGACTTGTCTCCTTTACCCACTTAAATATTTTATCCTGGGCTCATGTTCCCAGAAAGTAAAATGTCACCAATTAGGAAACTGAAGGGGTAAGTTGATGAAGTCTATTACAAAGAAATATATTCACAATAAGAATTCACAATAGAGAGTGGGAGATAGGATTCATGCCAAGTTGGGATTGCATAAGCAAGCACACACTTAAGTGCTGATGGAAACCATCTTAAACCATAATGAGGGGCTGACATTTACTTACCGAAGGTAAATCTAGTTAATGCACTTTTTTGCAGCAATTAACTTGAAAATTTTATGAGAAATATAATATGGCAAAATATGAAAGAACACACATAAGACATTTGAAATGAGATTTGTTTTAATGGCTAATTATATCTGATTTCCTTGCAGATCGTCTACATGGGATGGTGTGAAGCACGGGAGCAGGACCCCCTGCAAGATCGCATGTACTCTCCAACATTTCTGGCCCTGAGAGGCTCATGTCTTTACAAGTTTCTGGCACCTCCAGTAAGTGCTTTTGTCCAATGTTTTACATTTTTTTCATACTATCACAACAGGAATGATACCAACTTAGCAATAATGAATAGCATACTATTAATATATTTTGAAAATAAGATACAAAAGATAGTCCAAATATGTCTGAAAATACCTTGCTAAACATGTATATTGGTATTAAGCACTTCCTTTATAGCCTTTGAAAAGTCTAGAAGTCATTTCTGTTAGATATTTATGACAACCAAACTACGTTATCCAGGTAGCAGAAGTCTGTCTAAATCAAATCAGTAATTTTTTGATATTCTGTATTCTAGTCATTGGGCTTTGTATTAAATATGTATGAGTACTGATTGTACCTAAGATCTTGTTTTTGGAAGCATGTACCCTACACAAGAGTAGATTCTTAATAAATATTTATTGAATATCAATACCAAATGCCCATCACTCTCTTACATATCTAATAATACATAGCATCTTGGAATTATTGAAGTCCAACTTGCTGCTATTTTGAATGTCTAGGTCTACACAAAGTTACAGCACCAGAAAGACAGGAAAAGAACCATTTATATTTACACATTTTACTATATCCCTACTCTGAAAAATTTCTTATGATCGGACAGACAAATGTATGTTTCAAATAAAAATAAGTGAAACAACTTCATTGTAGTGTCCAGAGTCTTTACAATGTTACAGTTATATCTTGGAATGATTTCTTGATATAAACCATGTCTTTAAAAAATTAAAACCAGTGTTGATATATAATAGCATTTTTTGTATGTGACTGGTGGTAAACTGAGTAAACAATATTGCATGTAGAGAATACAAACGTTATTTAAACTATGTAAAGACTTGGCCAAATGGAGGCTGTTGCATGTAACATAAAACCTTTTCTGAAAGAGGAAGAGAAATAATGATAAAGTTTAGAATAGAGGAAACCAAAACTTTACATATGGACTACTATAAGAATAATTCCACAATAAAAGACTGTATAGTATGTATGTGAATGTTACACTTATTCATTGTCTGAATGGAATAAAGAGTGAAAGGGGGCTTTTTCTAAAACAAATGACATGCTAGTTTCTCATTTCTTAAAGGTGACAACATGGGACTGGACCCGAGCAGAGAAAACATTTTCAGTTTATGAAATTATGTGCAAGATTCTAAAGGTATGATCAATAAGTAGCAAACTTCTAATGGGTTTTCTTCAGCATAAGAGTCTCATAAAAATGAGTGATATGTATATATGTGTATATATGTATCTATAAAGATAGAATGCGCAGAAATACATAGGCACCCTCACACTGGCTTAAAGAGTTACTAAGCAGCTTCTGCCATCCTTCAATCTGGGAAGAACAGGAGGAAGCTGGCTGGAGTTCATTAGGAAGGATGAGAAAGTTCAACTGGAAATACTTCTGAATTTAAACCTCAGTTATTACCATAGTTTTTTGGATTTGTATAATACAGAAGTAAAAGATTTAGGTAAGACTTGGAAATAGAGAATCAATAAAATATAAAGGTATATGCAAAGAAAGTTCTGTTTTGTTTTGATCTAAGGTTCAGGTTCTCTCTCTGAGTATACAAAAGAGTCTACAGCTGTTCTAAATCAATTACATTTCTGTGGCACCCCACTTGTTGCAATAGGAAGTTACTGAGAGTTCTGTAAAATTCCAAATGGTTTCTATTGCCATTTTTAAGAATCAAAATGGGAATCATTTATAAAACGTAAATACTAATTTATATTCAGTTTCTACTCTAGGGTATGTAGGCTTGAAAGTACTACAGATTGATAATTACATCGTTGTTAAAGTTAACCTTGTTTGTGTAACCAAGGAGAACTAAGTTCCCTGCATTTTATGTCAGTTATTTCTCTTTCAGTTAAAGACTCAGTAGAGTGGAAAATGCTGGAACATTTACACATAATGCAATGTATCAAAAGTGTCTGAAGGCAAAGAGATACAAATATATGATTAGCTCAAAAGTGTTCATAATTTTTCTTCCATACAGAATAATCCTAGATTAAATCTGACATTCACAAAAGAATCATTGCTGGCTCATCGCTGTGTATGGTTTCAGGCCTGTTGTGGGCCTAATGGTGGAAGAACATTCTACTCTGCTTGAGCTCATTGTTAGGAGAAAAGGCTCTGGCAGCTCCTACAGGATATACCAGCATTTGAGGAAAAGATCACCCAACTCCAGTTTTTTGAAATAATTACCAAAATGGCTAATGAGATAGCTTTATAACTAAATTTTTTAGGAAAATCTAGTGGAATTCAAAAGAAAGAACAAAAGAGAAAGAGGAAGGAAGGAGGAAGCAAGGAAGGAGGGAGGGAGAGAGGCAGAAAGAGAGAAAGAAGAGATAAAGAAATCCAGAAACTCACTACTTTAACAAATCAGTCCATTCTTTATCCATACATGAATATAACTTTTTCATACTAGTTATCCAACAGGTATGTCTTTCTCCTTGTTTAGACTTAATTGTAAACCATTTTCAAAGCAGCTGCATGGTCTTTATAAACCCCTTTTAAAAAAGAAAAAAAACTGTTTTAAACATTTAAACATATTCAGTTTATTTTAATATTTGAAATAAGGACTATTTTAAGCAAGAGAATCAGAATTATGTCTGATTCCATGTAAATACTCAATATTTTATTTCTTTTGTAAATTACTTTGCAAAGTTAGGATTATGTGCTTTGTAATCTATTTTTTTTATGTAAAAATGTGTCTTCAGATTTTTTTATGCCAATATTATTTTTAAAAATGATTACTTTTTGGTAGATTTTATGTATTCCACCATTTGGCCATATTTTTTTAGCCAATCTCTTAATTTTGCCATTTGGATACTTCCCCATTTGTTTTATAAAACCTACATTGTTTGTATTTGCTATATGTCAGGTAATCTACTAATCACTTGTATGGCTGGCAGAAAGGCACAAAAAGTCCCTGTTTCCATTGAACTTATTCTTTACCAGGGTGACACAGACATTAAGTAAGTATAGAGGGACAAAAATAAATGGATAGACAAAATAGAACTTTGACTGTAGACATTTATGTAATTTCCAAGTTATTTCCTTTAATCTGAATTCTGCATTTTGGAAATCCTGAGTAGAACATACTCTGATATAATATTCAACACGTTAAGTTTAGATATCTAAATTGCCTCCTGGAAAAGCCATACCAATTTATACTGCTATCAGAAGTATCCAGAAGTGCCCCTGCATTTTCGCTCTGTCCAGATTAAAATCAAGGAGCACTTCACATTAAGTTTTTTGTATAAGATTTGCTATAAGTCACTATAGTTTGGGAAAATTTTTATGTAGGTGAGTGAGTACTGGAGATAATAAATATTTTCATACATTGAATAAAATATAAATTTACTTTCACTTGTTACATGTAAATGAGAAAGCTCTCCTGCTACTAATGGGTACCACACTAATGTTCTATGCTTCATGGATTTACATTTGACATACAAAATTATCCTTTGAGAATTCTCTTTCCCAAAGGAAAATTTCATATAGCACAAGACAGAGGAGTGGACATGAGCCCCAGAGCTGAAGGGATTATGTTCCTGCATACAGAGCAGTGCCTGGAAGATGACTGGCTTGGCAAAGTGCCCAGTGTCAGATTGTTGGGTCTGGGATTGCCATCAAATAAGGCAAATTTAAAGGCACAGTTCATTGAACTGGACCACAGAGCATCTGGCCTGAGACCACTACTGGGGAAAACCCTCTGTCTTCTGATATGAAGCTATCCTCGTAATAACAAAAATGAAGCAATAATAGCCAGTATATTTAGTTTACATGTGTGTGCCCAGTATTATCCTAGTGCTTTACGTAAAATTTATTTAATCTTTACAACACCACTAGGAGGCAGTATTAGTATTTTACAGCTATGGACACTGAGGCAGAGAAAGCTTATGTAAACCGCTCAAGGTCACATAGCTAGTAAACATCAGAGCTAAGGGTTGGAATGTTGTAGTCTGTCTCCAGTATCTGTGCTCTTGAATGTTATACTATATTTTGCCTCTTTCTCTCTTAGTATAAGCATTGATAAATTGGAAAGATATGAGAATGAGGAAGCTGTTAGGTACTGATGAGAGCAAAGTTTTCAGAATAAGAGAGACCTTTCAACAAATGGCAACTCTGTTACTAAATGCATTATTCTTTGCAAATGTGTCAGGCACAGATACACTTCATTTCTTCATCTGTTTAATGGGGGTTTTAAAGTATAGGTTGTGGTGAAGACTAGCAATTCATTAACTGATTTGTGCATGCATTTTCACTGATTTAGTCATTAAGTGCTACATGCCAAGCACTCCTCTGGGTAACAGATTCAATATAATTCTACCAGAGGGTTGAGCTCACAAAAGCCTAGCTAACCAGGGAAGTCAGGAAAGGCATTTTGAAGGAAGCTTTACATAAACTTGAAGTCTAAATGATTATTAAAGGAGTTAACTGGGGAAGATGTGTTTCAGTGGGGCTGGCATTTGGTGAGTTAAGAGGGGAAAGGAGTGTTCTGGGCATAGGAAGTAAGGCATATACTTGCCCAGATGTCCAAAAGGTTATATGTCATTCAAACAACTATGAAACACTCAGGTGGCTGTAATTTGCTTGGCTGTGAGGTCTGTGCAATCACTGTGAAAGGACAGTAATAACGGATTTGGAGAACACTGGAGCCACTGAAGGATTTGAAGCCTGAGGAGTGACAGAATTTGCCTTTTAAAAAATGCTCTTCTAACTGCAGTGTGAGGGGGCCTGGGGGGTGGGCGGGGGTGCTCCAGGGCTTCTGCGAAGATCTTGGTCAGAGAGGATGCATGTCCCAAACAAGGGCACGGGCTGGGGGCTGGGGGCTGGGGGTGGGCGGAGGGCAGGGTCTTGAGCAGACAGTTTAAGGAAGGCCAGCGGCAGTCAGCACAGGCACGATGGCTGAGTGCCTGCAGAGGCCAGGCCCCCTCGTGCTGCCCTTGTCTACCTGGTTTCTTCAGAGGAATGACTGGCTGGGAGCACAGCAGTACAGCGAATGGAGCTGCCAAAGGACACACGGTGCTTTGAATTGCAGACTAGAACTTTAAGAAAGCCTTTAATTCTGCCTCACAATCATGCGGCATTTTCTTCATCCATCCTCTTGCTTAATCTGCTAGAACCTCTGATAAGCCTTCATCCTTTCCTTCAAAGTCAACACATACTTCTTGTTCTTACTCTGAGGTGATGATCCTGCCTCCTGCTTACAAAGTCCCTCAGCCCTGTGAACGCCCACCGGCAGCCCTGCCCTTGCTCCTCCCCAGATGGCTCCTCCCCCAGTGGGGGATCCCACCCCCACGGGCCACCAGGGACACCAGCATTCCCACCTGAAGGAGATTGGTACACTAACTAGACTGCTATGGGGCGGCACATGTGCCCTGAAGCCGCAGGGCACATGCGCTGCCCACACATCGCCCCTCAATTCTAGGTAGTCAGCAGCACACAGGCCTGTCTGCCAATGCGTCTGATAGCATCTCGGGCTCCGGTTACATGTCTCCAATTTAGGATCGGACAGTTGGAGAGGAACCCAAAACAGCATAGAGATTAGAAAAAAAAAAGGAAAAACAAAAACTAGAATTCTGTTTTTTGCTTTGTTTTGTTTTTTCTAGAAAGTAGAAGGAGGAGGCAGGATGGTCAATGGATATTTTATGCAAAGTGGCAAAGCCAATACTGTAGGTAATTAACTGATAACATACTGTCTCAGCACTGGTTGCACTTTACCATTAGAGGCCTTCAGGTACCAAGCAACAGGGGTGTGTCCAGATGTTGTGGAACCTGTCACTTCTTCAATTTTGGAGGCTCATTAATAAAAAAAAATGTGAAAGAAATATGAAATTAGGCATGGAAGTGAATATTTACAATGAGAAAATTTACTATATAGAATCATTTGATAGTTAACAAATACTACAACATTGGAAAATGTACAAAAAGTACATTATATTTTTATTAACTAATGCAGTGTTTCAGTACCTTTCCCTCTTATGTTTTTGGGAAACTGTGTGTTCTTTGATCTTCAAATGAAAACAACAACTTTGCAATATCAATGTCTATCCCCGTGTAGCCTGGATCTCACCCTATAGCTGGATTTATGAGGTCAGTACCAATGGTCAGATTCTCCCTAGTGAGAGAAGGACAGGGCTATGTGCATGATGTGAAAGCCCAGGTGCAGTAATTTTGCTGTCAACCCATCACACGGGGGAGACACAGAGGAGCAGTACATGGAATATCTGAATTCATTCAAAATAATTACATTTATGTTGTTGTTCATAGAAATGCACCTCCTAATAGCACTTGGCTAGCAAACTGACAGGTGGTGGTGTGTGGGTTTGTAGATACGTAGAATATGCCTCTTTCAGAGCTAGCATTAGATGGGGCAAGGACAAGCCTTTCTCAAAGATGATCTTTCTTTTCTAATTCTTAATATGTATCAAGTTTAAATTCTTGATAAAATATTCATAGTGATCTATGTAGTCCCAATGATATTCTTCTAAAATCATTTTCAGAAAAAATACCAAAATGCCACAACCCAGCTGGGCTGAGAGAGAAGGGCTTTTGTTTGTGGTGGGGAGATGTGGAGTGAGGGAGGGAGATTGGTCCACTAACTAGACTGTTATGGGGCATGCAAAACGGGAGCCTCGCTGCTCACTCTCCAGAGGGGTTTACAAATAAGGAGAGAAAGAAGACTGTATTTAACCTTGTACTGCTGATTAGAAGTAGCAGTATTAGAATGCAGTTTTCAATATACATGCAGTTAGCTATAGAAATAAATATACATGTGCTTATGCACATGTACACGAATGTGTGTGTATGTATGTATGTATGTGTATGTGTGTGTGTGTGTATACTTCCAGAACTTACTTGTCCGAGAGTACCTGGGGTCACCCACAGCAAAGAGCACATCCATTGCCCAGTGCCATTTCCTATCACCATTCTCCACTGCAAGGAGACAGAATTCTGTAGAAAAAGATAGGGTTAAATCATTGCATTGTCCCAGAAAATAAAGAATTGATCCAAGAATGTCAGAGACATGTCAAAAGACACTAAAGCCAGCTTCAAGGACACAAGAGCAAATCTGGAACAAATTGTTCTTCAAAATAAATAATGATAGTAATGGATTATAATCCAGTGAATAAAATAGGAAATCATGACTCCATCTTCATAAGAATAAGTAAATAATTAGACAATTTAATGAGCAGAGCACTTACATAGCTTCAAAGTACCTCACTACAAAGTACTGGTTGTAATTATAAAAGACAAAAGAATAGCTTAACAGGGCAGAGGGCTGGCAGAACAGCCTTAACAAGTTAATGGGACAAATCAAAAACATTATGTCTGATAGGATGATAGTAGATGATCACAGTTAAAAGAATATCAGGTCTGCAACATTCCTGCTAAAACTGTAATCAACAGAATATAACTGTGTGAAAACAGCCAATCTAATCTATTGTAATAATGTGGAATTCCAACGTAATCTTCTCCAATCTAATGTGATGTGATCTAATCTAGTCACAAATCTCAGTGAGGCACAGTCTAATAATTGCCCTGCATCTTCAATAGTGTCAAGGTCTTGAGAGCTAGGGAAAGACCCACGAGTTGTTCCCATTGAAGGCAACTAAAGAGATAAGACAAGTCCATGCAATAGGAGATTCTGATTTGGTGAATTGTGGATGGAGTCTTAAGGACCAGAGAAGAACAATATACAGTGTCAAATTTCTTGTTTTGATGGTTGTATTGTAGATAAATGCGTGACTAGCCTAATGTTCTTGTTTGCTAAAACTGCACACACAATCATGAGGGGTGGAGGGTGATGAGAGATCATATTAGCAATTATCAAATGGTTCATGAAATAAATCTTTGTAATTCACATGCAAATTTTCTTTGTCTGATTGTAATAAAAATGATTGCATTTCAGGGCTTGCTAAACAATGAGACCTGTAAAACAAACAAAGCGGAAAACACGCACATGCCTCATGTAGTGTAAATGCAGGAACTCATACCCAAAAGGCAGCCTGGCTAGTAATGAACATTCTGAAACAGGGCTGATTAGGTTTTTGCTCAAATACACAGTAACTAAAATGTGTTATTAAAATGAGTAGAATAGTAAAAGAGGTAAATGGAAAAAAAATTCTGTCAAATTGAAATAATGGAATAATCCTATCATAAATAAATATTTGTGGATTTATTCATGGCCTTCATATTTTGTTATCAAATATGACTTCCTGTACCTCATATTTATTGTATTAGGATTAAAAAGTTAAATCCAATATTATTATTTCTTTTACCATCACTACTAGCATTTTGAATAGGAATAATAGAAAAGAGGTGCTCCAAAATTAGAATGTATTTGTTACACCACGGACCATTGAACAATGGGTTTGAACTGTGTGGGACCACTTATACATGGATTTTTTTAAATATTGGAAAAATTTTGGAGATTTGTAACAATTTGAAAGAAAATTTTCTTTAGCTTACTTTACTTTAAAAATACAATATGAATTACATGTAACATATAAAATACATGTAATTGGCTTTGTATCATTGGTAAGGCTTCTGGTCAAAAGTAGGCTACTAGTAAGTTTTTGGAGTCAACAGTTAGATGTGGATTGTTGACTGCACAGGGGCTTTGGATCCCCTAAGCCCCACATTTCTCGAGGATCAACAGTAATCTTATTCAAATAAAAGCAAAAATAAACAAATATACAATATATATAAATGAAGATACAACAGAAATAAAACAAAATGTATAAAAATGCACTGATTATTAGTCAAGTGCTAATGGTTTGTCAGAGACAAAAATATTCTAAAGAATTTAGTTGAAGAATTATAGTAGAATACTATGTCGACAAGTATTAATAGATTCTAGCTGACTTTGAAGTTACCACTTTTGAAAAATTCTGTTTCTTAGGGTGACTATCTTAGTAAAAAGATGTGTTTGTATTCTTTGAATATATGTGTTATCAGTTTTCATTTTTTTAAATTATACTTTGAAAGTTTATTGATTTACATTTTATTGTCACTTAAAAATGATTGCAGGTCTTAGGTTTTTAATGTCCCACTAGAGAATTAAATTGCCATAAAATAGGTAATCACTTCCTAAAATCTAAGCTTCTTAAAATATGCTTTAATTTTTTTCCTCTGGTAATACAACTACATTTCCCTGGTGATTTTTAAGAAGCTTTATGGGCTGTATTCCTAAGTAGAGCTGCTGACTGGTGAGAACTGTTACATCTAACTCTGAGCTCCATCTGTAGAAATGATAGAGACCTACCACAGAGAATGTGACTGCTGTCCATAGTGCCAATGCCAGCTACTTCAAATCCAGCTTCCTTTCTTAATAAAACACAATGGCCAGCATTGATAAAATCATGATTTTATTCTTTAGTTTTGTTATTTTAATAACATTTTCTTGGATTTATTGTTTTAGGGTGTACCCATTCTGATGTTGGTGTTCTACAAATGTATAATTGTTAAAGTATTTATTTCTACTCTTCCAAGGCATCTTTAAAGCCCCAGGGTATTAATTAATTAAATATTATTTTTAAAATGTATTTTATTGACCTATTTTTGCTCTTGCAAATGCAAAGGCATCATCGTTTAATACTTTTCTCCTCTTCTGGTTTTTTTCAGACTGGAAGATTTTGGTCATTTTCATTTGTAGTGGCACACATTTTAGTATCATTCTTACATTATTATTTTTTCTTTAAATCATACCATTTGCATTGCATTTTGTATGTCAGGGATGAGCAAAGCCTACATTTGCCACATATTTTAAATAATTTTACATCTGATGATTTCTAAAATTTTTATTTGTCCTTTGTTATAAAATTTGCAGACTTAAAATGTTTTCATGAAGCTTTTAAAGCAACTCAAGATCCTTATTAAGTCAAGCAAAGATCTCTTAGCAATGGGATATGGTAATAGGATTCAGTCATATCTGGTCATTAAGAACCTAATACACAAAAGAAAGATATCTACTCTTGTTTTCTAAATATCTACTCTTTATTTTTATTTTTGTCTTTTCTATTTATTTTATCTATTTATGGAGCATTCCTTCCCCATCTAAATGGATCTAAGAGCAGTGTCTATGAATTATTATAACTTCATGTTGCAGAAATTCTTTTTCTGTACAATCTGAGCAAGAAGCATAGCTTAACTATCATTCTGAAAATATTTAAATCCTAATATTTTAATTTACTCCAATAATTTTAGTAAAATATGAAAATATAATTATGTTAGGAAAATCCTTCTAACACATTCCAAATGAAATGTATATATTATTCATAAAATATGAATAAGTTGAATATTTTTAAAATATTTAAAATGAATATTTCTATAATAATTCTCTGGTTAAGAAAATTTTGGATGAGTAGTTAGTCACAACATAACTTTTGTGTAAGGAGAAATCTCGAAAATTGATTTGTAGCCCTAATCAATATGGTGCCAATCTCAAGGATTCATCCCTTAAGAGAATTATTTGTAATTCTCTATTCAGTGTAAATTCCTTCAGGTCTATTTTTGGGTTTTCCCTAATCTTTCTAGGCTTAATACCTTTGGATTCCTATTTACAGAAATGTTCTACTTTGCAAATTTAGTATTGTATGAAATCTAAAAACTGACTTTCCAAACACATCATTGTTTTTAAAAGTGAAAATATAGTTTTAATGCCATTGAAGAATGGGTGTCAGCCCCATTCTGAAGCCTTCGTTCATTAAGGAATATTGCAGAAAAGTGTTGAAATCTCCTTCACATTGGTTTAGAATAAATATTTATACATACATATATATGTGTGTGTGTGTGTATGTATATCTTTATGATACAGTGGCAGATAGTACAGTCCCCAATCACACTATATCGTTTTTATTAACCAGAAGTTTGCTGTTACACATTATTGGGTTAACAAAACTGTTGTTATTTTGCTGTTTTTTTTTGATGGTATCAATTTCTGTGATAAATATCACTTCTTATAGAAGCTAAGCAACGTACACTGAGCACTGCCTCTTATTTATCTTTTGAGTAGTTGAATAGGTCAGGCCTGTTGCTCACCATCTGCTTTGTAAAGCAGAGAAACTGTGCTAAAGGTTGTCTAGATGGCAGCTGCTCTGCTGCTGTGGAAGCAACCTGAGGGCCCTGCTTTCTAATCTGTGCCTGCTCTCTCTCATCACTGACCTCTACCTAAAGTATGAACTCATAGGTCTTGAAGTTGACTTTAAATACATCAAGACTTTCATACTGTTGGAAATGTGCTTTGGAGTGACACAAATGCTTTGTTTGTTTAAGCCAACATGAACCTAATTTACTGGATATAACTTATGTGATTAGATTTCATTGTTGTTGTTGTTGTTTTCCCTTTCAACTTCGCAGCTTTATGATTATGTCACATTTGTAAGAAAAAGAGTTTTCTGTCAAGTTCCTAAATATCTACAATATTTTCAGCTAACACATATTTTTCTAAGCAGTTAATTAGGAGCATTTACATTTTACCTTGGGAGTTATATCCATCAACATTTGGAACCTGTCAAAATTGACCTTATCCCTAATTTCTTTTAAAATACTGAGAAAATTACAGGGTTCCAGTTTGTTGTGGCCAACAAGGAGTAATTGAGAGAGAAATGCTGCACTCCTGTGAGATGGTTTCCTTTCCAAGGACATACAGAGATACAGATATATAGACACACATTTTACTTGCTATGCTTTGGAGATATTGGTTATGATGTTTTGGAAATAGTTGCTAACTTTTTGTTAAATTTTTATCAAAACATGGAATACAGTTCAATTTCCAAAAATGGAAATTGTTCATTCTCCTACTGTATCATTTATTCTGAACAACATCCAATGGGCTTAATAGGAACTAAGACAATTCTTAGGAGTATATTTATGGTGATGTTTATTTCAATAGATCATTTTAGAACTTTTATTTTTGTTTCTCTAAAGCGTGTTCATACTTCAGCCATTCATTATGTAGTATTTTTACTTAGTTTCTAAATGTCGTATTAACAGGATTATTAGTTTAGTTGGTTGAGAGAAAGAACAGTGACATGTTAGTGTGAATCAGCATCAGGTTGCCTGAGTGTGACTTCTGGCCCCTATAATTCCCAGCAATATATCATGGATAAATTACTTAGTCATCTTTGAGAATCCTCACCCTTAAATCAGGAATTATAATTATAGTTAACCTCTAGGGTGATTGGTAAGCATAAGAATGCTAAAGAGAGGGCTCTTAGGAAGCATGTGATAATGTTAGTTTCTGTGTCTAAATTGCTTTTAAAGGCATGTCAGCCTAAATTGGTGTCAGTCATGCCCACAAGGGTGGCCCCTTTACTTTTATCCAATGTAGCCCCCATGCCCATATTCTGAATGACTTTCCAGCAAATGTAAAGACCAAGATGAATTTTACTTTAGTCCAAGTAAGTATTTGAGTGGCATGTCCTGACTGTCCTTGGCATCAGAGGACAGTCTTTACAGCAAGTGCTTGAAATCAAGATAACAGACTCATTTCTTTGGTGGTGAGCTGGAAATTGACTCTTTTTGTAACTCCTGAAGATTACTTTTCTCTAGATGTGGTATCTGCTCCATCACAACCACATACTTGATAGAATGAGAAATTGGGAGTGTCCCAGAGACCACAGATGAGGCTGGTATTCAATGGCAGATGTTTCTCAGCAGCCACATCCTATGTGAAAGTCACACACCGACGCCTCTGTCTGGGCAGTGGGGAGCCTGGGTGCCATCCACTGCCTGGGCCAGAAGTGTACAGTCCATGGCAGAGATGGAAATATACTTCTGTACGGTTGACCCTCAGGGTGCTGTTCTTTCTCCCTGCCCTTAATTACAGGAATTCTCTTGATAGTAATTGATTCTATCATTTGCAATGCCTACACCTCATTGATCCATCTGTTTAACTTGTATACCAGTGGGAGGAGGACATGCAGAGCAGACAGCTTCCTCACAAAGGGTATTGTATGTAACAGGCAGTTTCACTTTAAAGACTTGCTTAATGTAACCATTCAAACAGAATGAATCCAACAGTATTTCTCTGCTCAATGTTCTCTATAGAATTTGGAAATCATACCAGAAATAACACACCCTTTATGGGCTTTGGCTTCTTGACTTAGGGACAAAATGCTGATGAAACTTCAGCTGGCCAATACACAGAGTGTAAAATTAAGTGAATGTCATCAAAGCACTTAAAATAATATAGTCAGTTTTTCTCATTGGACCATGAAGCATTGTCCCTAATATGTATCATGTTCAGATTCTCCTGCTTAGAGAGGATCTAAATTTGCTCACCCTGAAATGTAAGAAATGTACCGCAAGCTGGGCCCAGGAAGCCGACGGCCGTTGCTGTGTCCTTCACTTCCCCCAAGGCCCTTCCCAACCACTTCTCTTTTTTGACTTCTTTTGTTCACCAGTCTCCAGTTTGACCTATGGTCTCCTCAAGACAACATCCTAGGGTCCTGGTGACTTGGAAGCATGGGGCTGCAGCATAGACATGAGATCGCGGGTGAGATTAGAGCCAAGCATGTGCTCAGGGCTCCAGCCCAGCCTACTCTCACCGACAGAAAGGGGCCTGGTGGGCAGACTTCCTGTCAGCACTGACATCCCTTCAGAACAACCCTAAGGGATCTGCAAACACAAAATAATAAAATTAAACACATATTTAAACTTCATTATGTTAGGTTTGTCTTCTCTCTTATACTTCTGTTCTCTGGGCAAATGCTTTCCAATAAGCAAAAGTCATAACCATTAGTTTAAACAAAAGATAAATTAACACTGAATGTATTTATTAATCTGATAATTTGAGATCTAATACAATAAACACTATATATAGATCAGTCATAGGCATTAACTAAGAGTCGATCAAAGTTGAATGCAGAAACAGAAACTTATTTTGGATAGAAGAATACCTGCATGCTTTCTATTTGTATAAAATCAGAGTTTTAAAGGTTATATGGTTGTCTTTTATTGATGTGGAAACATTAACTGATACTATGAACATTATAGGGCACATGTATTTTTAATGCCAGGAATAGTAGTGAATTACACTCAAAAGGAGAAAGGGATATCTTTTATTCCATGTATAGGTGATGACTCTGAGTTTTACCATGCTCAATTATTTTCATAATGTCTATTTTCCAACAATATGTATCTTAACATATTTCATTCTGTATATTCTGCCTTTATATAGTTTTAAATTATTGTTATATGTACTTATTTATAACAACCTGTTTCCTGTTCAACAGAAATGTGTAAAAATGACAATAATGCTCTTTTTGTATGTGTGAAAGGAAATTTTTATTCTTGAAATATGTTTTGATGTTTGCAGTATTATACAGAAAAATGAAAGAGGACCAGAAGTTACTCATAATGATCAAGTAATGCTAATAGTCCTTCCTGGAGTCTCACTCTTTAGATATTCCTTCCTACTTTCCAGTTGCATTGCTTTAAATGCCATTTACGTTCCAGTAATTCTGACTTTACTCAGAGCTCTCCCCTGCATTCCAAGCATATGTGTCCATTGCCTCCTAGATGCGTCCACGTAGATATCTAACAGATATTCCAAACTTAACATAACCCCCTACTCCTGCACACCTGAGCTCATGGCCATGTGAAGTTTCCAGTTGTTCATGTCCAGAAATGCGGTGTCCACCTGAAATCTCATGCACCATTAGCTGGTGCGTGAGCAAAATTACCCCAAACTGCTGCCATGACTCCGGTCACCCTTGTATCTCCCTTGTAGTAGGCTTATCTTTCTTGTGTGTTTTCCTGATTTAATCCTTGCCCCTTATTGACTTTCAGTTTGACTCAAAGTAAACTCCAAAGTTTCCACGACTCTGCAGGGCACTGTAGGATCCCCACCACCTGCCTTGGCTGTTCCAGTCTCCTGCCACCTGCCCAGTCCCACCATCCTGCTTTGGCACATGACAGCCTCAGGTCTTTGAATTTGCTACCATTCTCCCCAACCATTCTCCCCAAATATCTTAACAGCTGACTTTTTAACATCATGCCTCTCCTCAAATGTTAACCCCCTACAGAGTCCTTTTCTTGTCATTTTATATAAATGTCAGAGGCTAGCACTAGCAAAGTTTTTAACAGGCTTTATCAGCATCTGGCATGTTACATTAAACATTTTCTTGTTTGCTCAATGATTTCACTCATCCTCACTCAAAACAAATCTCCATGAGGCAGAGATGTCCTGTGCTTTGCTCAGTGATAGTTTCCACACCAGAACAGTGCCAGGCATACAGCAGGCACACAATACTTCAGCTGGGCATCAACCAGATACCTACTGTGGGCATCAGAATAGGCCAAGGGTCCAAAAGGCTCTGAGGGAGCACTGGCTCCCAGTGTTACCACTATTGAAAGTTATTTATATCTGTTTCAAAGATGTAACAACAGAAGCAAAAATACAGCATCTAATGGGACAGGGGTGTAAATAGCACTCTGTTTTATCCTGAGTTGTTCTTTTGAAGAGCACTCAGAGCCAGGCCAAAGAAAGATTACACCTGCTTCCATGAGCATTAGTTGAGCAGTTTGCCCCAACATCTTCCCTTTTATCTGACAAAATGTGCACGATTAGTTGAACACACTGCATGAAAAGTTTGCTAACCAGATACCACTTCCCACAATGCCCTGCCCTTGTTACATCTCCCAGACAGAGCACTGATATAGCACACTAGGTGTATAGGTAGAAGGATATGTTCTAGGTCACACAGCAATTTCCTTTATGCTCCAGTTGGTGAGATCCATTAGATCCATTCTCGCTATTTGATGGCTTTTACTACTTGAGGGATCAGACAAAAGCTGGGTAGGTTGCAATGGAGCGATATTAAGATAATTAAGTAGCTAAAACATAGCACCTATGAGGAAAGGTAAAATAATTGGCTTCATTTGGTTTTTAAAGAGAAAGGTGAGAGGCAACTTGATAATTGTTCTCAAGGATATAAAAGGTTACTTTTTAAAAAAAACAGAGACCACCTGTTTTTAATCACATCTGAAGAAAGATTTAAAAAATTTGTATGAACTGTGGAGTAAGTGATTTGGTTTCCAAAAAAGGAATACCAGAAGATTGATAAACAGTCTGCACATACTAAGTATTAAGGGCTAAGTATTGGAATTGCATTCTTCCAAGATATTTATAGGTGGGGTTGTTTGGATTATTTTTTGAAGGCAGGACCAGTGACCAGCCATGATTCCTGCTGTTTATAACCTTATGATATCCACATTCATAATAAAAAGTAGTAAATATACAGACTTTTAATTGGAAAGTCTTTTCTCTGGAAAACCATATACTCTTCTGATGGATTTCTGAGCATGGATTTGAAGGATTTTTTTTTTTTGCTATGATGTAATTATCTTCAGAGGTAGAATATTATAATTGAAATCTGGAAGATGACTCTTATAACTATTAATTAAAACCATTTATCTCCATAGGCAATTTTGAAAGTCATCTCTTTTAATAATATAATAAATTAATCTTATTGTTTTGTGCATTTCTTGTTTTCTGGTCCTAGTAATGCTAATTTATAGTAGTAAAGCTTCTATTTATTTCAATAATAATATCAGGGAAAATGATGATATCAATCAAAATAATAATGAAAACTGATCCACGTATGTTAGACAAGAAATCGAGAATGCAGATTAAATACAAGGACAAAAGGATTCTTTTGATAATTATATTCTGTTTATACACTATTCACCTTTTAAAAACATGGCTATATAAAAAATCACTGTCCCTTTGAAAGTGTACATCATTTTTCCACATGGACTAGTTGTCTTGTCTGAAATGTTCCTTTTTGGTATTTTTTGTTTGTTTGTTTGTTTTTAAGTAGGGCTTTGCTTCCCTAAATATCCTGTGAAAAAATGAACCTACCGCATATTTATACAGAGAGGAGTCATTGCCGCCTGTCAGGGAGGGATAGATTTAAACAAACGGTCATTAACAACACTGCACATAGGGCCCGCTGGAAGGACAGGAGGTTGGTTGGGGTCACTATGTCCCCAGTCTAACAGTCACAGGAAAACAACCGTGGTGTTGCTCCAATATACCAGCTGTTACGGAATGTGCATCTGAATTAGGTAAATTCCAGTGCCAAGAGCAGTGCTGCTAGGGAGAATTTTGTCCTTTTAAAAAAACCACGACTTTGCTAGGGCCATATCCACCTTGTTTAAACCACTCCCTACCCATAGTTTCTAAAGCTAAGAATTCTAGTCTTTTTTTTTTTTTATTTTATTTTGGTATCATTAATCTACAATTACAAGAAGGACATTATGTTCACTAGGCTTCCCCCCTCACCAAGACCCCCCCACATACCTATTCACAGTCACTGTCCATCAACATAGTAAGATGCTGTAAAATCACTACTTGTCTTCTCTGTGTTGCACAGCCCTCCCTGTGCCCCCCGACATTATACATGTTAATCGTAATGCCCCCTTTCTTTTTTCCTGCCCTTATCCCTCCCTTCGCACCCATCCTCCCTAGTCCCTTTCCCTTTGGTAACTGTTAGTTCATTCTTGGGTTCTGTGCTCCTGCTGCTGTTTTGTTCCTTCAGTTTTCTTTTGTTCCTATACTCCAAATATGAGTGAAATCATTTGGTACTTGTCTTTCTCCGCCTGGCTTATTTCACTGAGCATAATACCCTCTAGCACCATCCATGTTGTTGCAAATGGTAGGATCTGTTTTTTTTCTTATAGCTGAGTAATATTCCATTGTGTATATGTACCACATCTTCTTTATCCATTCATCTACTGATGGACATTTAGGTTGCTTCCATATCTTGGCTATTGTAAATAGTGCAGTGATAAACATAGGGGTGCATCTGTCTTCTTCAAACTGGAGTGCTGCATTCTTAGGGTAAATTCCAGGAAGTGGAATTCCTGGGTCATATGGTATTTCTATTTTGAGCATTTTGAGGAACCTCCATACTGCTTTCCACAAAGATTGAACTAATTTACATTCCCACCAGTAGTGTAGGAGGGTTCCCCTTTCTCCACAACCTCGCCAAAATTTGTTGTTGTTTGTCTTTTGGATGGTAGCCATTCTTACTGGTGTGAGATGATATCTCATTGTGGTTTTAATTTGCATTTCTCTGATGACAAGCAATGTGGAGCATCTTTTCATGTGTCTGTTGGCCATCTGAATTTCTTCTTTAGAGAACTGTCTATTCAGTTCCTCTGCCCATTTTTTAATTGGATTGTTTGCTTTTTGTTTGTTGAGCTCTGTGAGCTCTTTATATATTTTGGATGTCAACCCTTTGTCAGATCTGACATTTATGAATATATTCTCCCATACTGTAGGATACCTTTTTGTTCTATTGATGGTGTCCTTTGCTGTGCATAAGTTTTTCAGCTTGATATAGTCCTATTTGTTCATTTTTGCATTTGTTTCCCTTGCCTGGGGAGATATGTTCAAGAAGAGGTCACTCATGTTTATGTCTAAGAGAGTTTTCCCTATGTTTTTTCTAAGAGTTTTATGGTTTCATGACTTACATTCAAGTCTTTGATCCATTTCAAATTTACTTTTGTGTATGGGGTTAGACAGTGATCCAGTTTCATTCTCTTACATGTAGCTGTCCAGTTTTGCCAGCACCATCTGTTAAAGAGACTGTCATTTCCCCATTGTATGTCCATGGCCACTTTATCAAATATTAGTTGACTATATATGTTTGGGTTAATGTTTGGAGTCTCTATTCTGTTCCATTGGTCTGTGGCTCTGTTCCTGTGCCAGTACCAAATTGTCTTGATTACTGTGGCTTTATAGTAGAGCTTGAAGTTGGGGAGTGAGATCCCCCCCCACTTTATTCTTCTTTCTCAGGATTGCTTTAGCTCTTTGGGGTCTTTGGTGTTTCCATATGAATTTTTGAACTATTTGTTCCAGTTTGTTGAAGAATACTGTTGGTAATTTGATAGGGAT
Source organism: Manis pentadactyla (assembly GCF_030020395.1). Lineage (NCBI taxonomy): Eukaryota > Metazoa > Chordata > Mammalia > Pholidota > Manidae > Manis > Manis pentadactyla. The sequence goes on along the minus strand of NC_080021.1, from coordinate 85,846,514 downwards.
TGCATCGAATCTGTATATTGCTTTGGGCTGGATGGCAATTTTGATGATATTAATTCTTCCTAACCTGGAGCATGGAATGAGTTTCCATTTGTTAGTAACCTCTTTAATGTCTCTTAAGAGTGTCTTACAGTTTTCAGAGTATAGGTCTTTCACTTCCTTGGTAAGGTTTATTCCTAGGTATTTTATTCTTTTTGATGCTATTGTGAATGGAATTGCCTTCCTGATTTCTCTTCTATTAGTTTATTGTTACTGCATAGGAAAGTCACAGATTTCTGTGTGTTAATTTTGTATCCTGCAACTTTGCTGAATTCCGATATCAATTCTAGTAGTTTTGGAGTGGAGTCTTTAGCGTTTTTTAAGTACAATATCATATCATCTGCAAATAATGACAGTTTAACTTCTTCTTTACCAATCTGGATTCCTTGTATTTCTTTATTTGTCTAATTGCCGTGGCGAGGGCCTCCAGTACTATGTTGAATAACAGTGGGGAGAGTGGGTATCCCTGTCTTGCTCCCGATCGCAGAGGAAAAGCTTTCAGCTTCTCACTGTTCAGTATGATGTTGGCTGTGGGTTTATCATATATGGCCTTTATTATGTTGAGATACTTGCCCTCTATACCCATTTTGTTGAGAGTTTTCTCATGAATGGATGTTGAATTTTGTCGAATGCTTTTCCAGCATCTACGGAGATGATCATGTGGTTTTTGTCTCTTTTTGTTGATGTGGTGGATGATGTTGATGGATTTTCTAATCTTGTACCATCCTTGCATCCCTGGGATGAATCTCACTTTGTCATGGTGTATGATCCTTTCGGTGTAGTTTTGAATTCTGTTTGCTAATATTTTGTTGAATATTTTTTCATCTATGTTCATCAGGGATATTGGTCTGTAGTTTTCTTTCTTTGGTGGGGTCTTTGCCTGGTTTTGGTATTAGGGTGATGTTAGCTTCATAGAATGAGTTTGGGAGTGTTCCCTCCTCTTCTATTTTTTGGAAAACTTTAAGGAGAATAGGTATTATGTCTTCTCTGTATGTCTGATAAAATTCCGAAGTAAATCCATCTGTCCCGGGGGTTTTGTTCTTTGGTAGGTTTTTGATTACCGCTTCAATTTCATTGCTGGTAATTGGTCTGTTTAGATTTTCTGTTTCCTTCTGGGTCAGTCTTGGAAGGTTGTATTTTTCTAGGAAGTTGTCCATTTCTCCTAGGTTTCCCAGCTTGTTAGCATATAGGTTTTCATAGTACTGTCTAATAATTCTTTGTATTTCTGTGGTGTCCGTCGTGATTTTTCCTTTCTCTTTTCTGATTCTGATGTGTGTTGACCCTCTTTTCCTCTTAATAAGTCTGGCTAGAGGCTTATCTATTTTGTTTATTTTCTCGAAGAACCAGATCTTGGTTTCATTGATTTTTGGCATTGTTTTATTCTTCTCAATTTTATTTATTTCTTCTCTGATCTTTATTATGTCACCCTTCTGCTGACCTTAGGCCTCATTTGTTCTTCTTTTTCCAATTTCGATAATTGTGACATTAGACCATTCATTTGGGATTGTTCTTCCTTCTTTAAAGATGCCTGGATTGCTATATACTTTCCTCTTAAGACTGCTTTTGCTACGTCCCACAGTAGTTGGGGCTTTGTGTTGTTGTTGTCATTTGTTTCAATATATTGCTGGATCTCCATTTTAATTTGGTCATTGATCCATTGATTATTTAGGAGCATGTTGTTAAGCCTCCATGTGTTTGTGAGCCTTTTTGCTTTCTTTGTAAAATTTATTTCTAGTTTTATGCCTTTGTGGTCTGAAAAGTTGGTTGGTAGGATTTCAATCTTTTTGAATTTACTGAGGCTCTTTTTGTGGCCCAGTATGTGGTCTATTCTGGAGAATGTTCCATGTGCACTTGAGAAGGATGTGTATCCTGTTGCTTTTGGATGTAGAGTTCTGTAGATGTCTATTAGGTCCATCTGTTCTAATGTGTTGTTCAGTACCTCTGTGTCCTTACTTACTTTTGTCTGGTGGATCTGTCCTTTGGAGTGAGTGGTGTGTTGAAGTCTCCCAAAATGAATGCATTGCATTATATTTCATCCTTTAATTCTGTTAGTATTTGTTTCACATATGTTGGTGCTCCTGTATTGGGTGCATATATACTTATAATGGTTATATCCTCTTGTTGGACTGAGCCCTTTATCATTATGTAATGTCCTTCTTTATCTTTTGTTACTGTCTTTATTTTGAAGTCTATTTTGTCTGATACTAATATTGCAACACCTGCTTTTTTCTCTCTGTTGTTTGCATGAAATATCTTTTTCCATCCCTTGACTTTAAGTCTATGCATGTCTGGGTTTGAGGTGAGTCTCTTGTAAACAGCATATGGATCGGTCTTGCTTTTTTATCCATTCTATTACTCTGTGTCTTTTGATTGGTGTATTCAGTCCATTTACATTTAGGGTGATTATTGAAAGGTATGTACTTATTGCCATTGCAGGCTTTAAATTTGTGGTTACTAAAGGTTCAGGTTTAGCTTCTTTTCTATCTTACTGTCTAACTTAAGTCACTTATTGAGCTATTATAAACATGGTCTGATGATTCTTTATTTCTCTCCCTTCTTATTCCTCCTCCTCCCTTCTTCATATGTTGGATGTTTTGTTCTATGCTCTTTTTAGGAGTGCTCCCATCTAGAGGAGTCCCTGTAAGATGCCCTGTAGAGGTGGTTTGTGGGAGGCAAATTCCCTCAACTTTTGCTTCTCTGGGAATTGTTTAATCCCTCCTTCATATTTAAATGATAATCGTGCTGGATACAGTATTCTTGGTTCGAGGCCCTTCTGTTTCATTGCATTAAGTATATCATGCCATTCTCTTCTGGCCTGTAGGGTTTCTGTTGAGAAGTCTGATGATAGCCTGATGGGTTTTCCTTTGTAGGCGACCTTTTTTTTCTCTCTGGCTGTCTTTAATACTCTGTCCTTGTCTTTGATCTTTGCCATTTTAATTATTATGTGTCTTGGTGTTGCCCTCCTTGGATCCCTTGTCATGGGAGTTCTGTGTGCCTCTGTGGTCTGAGAGGCCATTTCCTCCCCTAGTTTGGGGAAGTTTTTGGCAATTATTTCTTCAAAGACACTTTCTATCCCTTTTTCTCTCTCTTCTTCTTCTGGTACCCCTATAATGCGGATATTGTTCCATTTTGATTGGTCACACAGTTCTCTTAATATTCTTTTTTTTTTGGAGATCCTTTTATCCCTCTCTGCATCAGCTTCTCTGCGTTCCTGTTCTCTGTTTTCTAGTCCATTAATGGTCTCTGGCATCTCATCCATTCTGCTTTGAAGTCCTTCCAGAGATTGTTTTATTTCTGTATTCTCCCTCCTTAGTTCTTGCATATTTCTCTGCAAGTCCATCAGCATGGTTATGACTTTCGTTTTGAATTCTTTTCAGGAAGATTGGTTAAATCTATCTCCCCAGGTTCCTTCTCAAGGGAAGATGTAGAAGATGTCGAAGATTCTTGGTTAGTCTTGTCTGGATCAATTTTTTTTGCCTTTTCATGTTGTTAGGTGCAGTGGTATGCTATTGACTCTTCTGTCAGCTGGGAGAGCCAAGACTCTTTCCACTTGCTCCTGGCCTTTCTTTACTGGGACAACTGCGACCCCTAGTGGCTTGTGTTGGGCAATTGTGTGTAGACTGGGTCTCTGTGTCTTGCCTGGCCGGTATGGAGGAAGCTCCCTTGCAGTGGGCGTGGCCAGCCTAAGGCTGCTGCTCTGCCCTGGCAGGCCCCGGAGGAGTAATGGATGGGGGGCTGTTTGGCTGTTTACCTCTGTTCGGGGTCTCATAGCTGTTGCCCATGGGGTTAGTGCACCCGGAGTTCCCTGGAATTTCCAGCTGCTCGACTGTGACCCTGGATGCTTCCGTCTAATTGTGGGGTCCCTGTCCCTTTAAGACTTTCAAAAAGCACTTGCTTTTCTTTGTCCCAGAGGTGCTGGCTGCAGGACCCGCTCACAGGTCTTACTGTCCTGCTTCCCTAGTTTCCAGCACCCCACGCATGCACTGTGTGTCTGCGCTCTGGTGCGGATGGCTGGGGCTGGGTGTTTAGCAGTCCTGGGCTCCCTCTCCCTCCCCACTCCGACTCCTCTCCTCCCACCAGGAGCTGCGGTGAGGGGCCTTGGGTCCCGCCGGGCTGCAGCTTTTATCTTACCCCTTTCACCAGGCGCTAGGTTCTCGCAGGTGTGGATGTAGTCTGACTGTTGTCCTGTGTCTTCTGGTCTCTCTTTTAGGGATATTTGTATTTGTTGTATTTTCAAAAATATATATGTTCTTGGGAGGAGATTCCCACTGTCCTACTCACCCCACCATCTTAGCTCTGCCTCCAGAATTCTAGTCTTATAATATGAATTGTAACACCAAAATCAGAAAAATTGGTGAATGGTAGGTATGTCCTTTAAAACATGTTTTACCTGTAAATTCCAGAATCATTGAATTTTCAGTATCTGTACCTGTTGAAGGTATTTGATCTTTACAAGCCTTAATTTTCTCAAACATTGACTAGATAATGGAATAATGTCTGTAAAAGAATTATAATATATATGATGTTCTTCAGATGGAAAATAATATTATTAATAGGAACAAAAACCAAATTATCTACAGGAATCAGGGTTAACATTTATGAAGCTTTATCAAGCTGGGACCGAATTCACACACCTGTATGGGCAAATACATACAGCACACACAAAATATCTAGAGAATGGCAAGAGTCAAATTTGCCTGTATAATAAACAGTTCTGGCAAGAATGTTTGCCTTTCATTGTGAATGCTATTAGTTAATTTGATTAGAAGATGGAGCCTTCATGAATCTCCGTATACAATGTTGTACCATAGCTGTCACACTGCATTACAGAGAAAAGAGGGTGTGTGTGTGCATGAGTGTGCTTATGTGTGGACTGGAACATACGCCTGATTTAGGGTCGGGTCTAATCCAATTTTTTAGTAATAGTCAGTATTAATGATGGTGAATATTGGGATTACTAATGCTGTTATGTGAGGTTATCAATATGATGGAGTGCTTAATGTGTACCAGACACTTTGCTAAGTGACCTACATGTACCAACTCATTTAATCTTAAGAAACTTTGAGGCAGTTACAAACTTACAAAAAGCTTTGAGGCTTTTTAAAAATTTCTTTGCTGATTCTAGACGAGGTAGAAATAAGTGGTAAAACTGCATCTGTACTTAAACTTGGTCGCCCCCAAACTGATGTCCTCTTAATCGCTAGACCAAACAGACCAAACAGCTTCTAAGGTGAAGGAGTGAGAAGAAAATGCCCAAGACCTATTTCCCTCCTCAGGAAAGTGAACTTTATAGCCTGTTATGAAGATTAACTGTTTAGAAGCTGTATTTGAAGCATCTGCTTTATGTTTTTTCCTGAAATTTACTACTCTGTCCAATTATATCAGGGATTCTAGTTTCCTAAAATGAAGAAAATTTGAAGTTTTATTCCTTCTATTTTCAGATAAGCCAACTAAAATCCAGAAAAATCAGTTGATTTACATATACAGTGTGTTCACTTAGTTTCATTTTGATTTTTAATATCTAAAACATCTGGAGTTTTATTCTAAATAATTTAAAATAATACATTCATTTACACTTTTTTCAGAAGTTGAAATTTTTTACTTTTCAAGTCATGAAAATTTACCTGTGAATTACAAGTAATAACTTAAAGACTGAATGATATAAAAATAATTGCTCTGGCAGGCAGTAGGTGACATTTTAATAGAAAAGTAATTTCTATATCTTAGTATCTGCCATAGCCATAAAAAATGAAAGTATTCAAATTTATATATATTACTTTCACTTACTTTTGATATATTTCTAACCTAACACAAAAAAACTGGAAGTTAGAGTTACTGAGTTAATATAACTTAAAACAAAGTTTTTTTTCCACATAGATCATATTGGCTGAATAATATACAAATATCCTTTTCATTCTGTGATGTATAGAATCAGATTTATAATATTTTGAGTTAGTTTCCCAGCTTTCCTTTTTCTAAAATCTGATGGAAATTATGCCTAAAAATATTTGATTTATATTTAGTACACAACAATGTTAAGGATAATACTTTCATAAAAATGAAAAATAGTATTGCAATATGCTATTAAAACTATCATTTTTGTTCAGGACTTGATGTAGATTTCACAAGTCCCTTGTACAGACTTGATTAATCCTGAAAGTTGAATTCAAAATTTGATGACAAGACTGAATTTTGATATGTTTTTTTCCTTCTCAGTTTTAATTATTAGAATAGTTGCAAAACAATAAAAATAATTATATGTGGCTGAAGAATTCCTCCTGGGCCTGCTATTTCTTTTTCATTAAAAGTCACTATTTGTGTTAAGTAACTCCATGCCTAATGATTGAGTGATTTCCTGACTAACTGTAAATTCAAGTAAAAGAGACAGTAGCAAATATAACAGTCAAAACATATTAGTTAAGTCACGTAGCTTAAGTAATTTATGTTTAATATAGTGATGTAAAAATATTTATTCATCAGTCTACTTTTTCATTTTCATTTTCAATTCCACAAATTCTATGAAATTGAAAAACAAATAGCTCTTACTGCTATTACTAGAACAATGATAAGTATATCTAAAAAGTGTGAAACAAGTAACCTGTCATAATAGCAAATATTGGACACAATAGTATAGTATGAAGGAAAAAGACACCATATTGATGAATGCAAAAACTTTGCCAGTAGGATAACTCCCTGATTTTCAGCAACTTTTGCCTTTAGTCGTACATGGTTTAAGTACAACACAAAACTTATGTCTACAAGCTAGTAATTATTCTAAACATACAGTTTATTTTTTAAATAAAAATGTATTTTGATTATACCCATTAAACTCAATACTTTAGAAAAAATATGAACATGATTAGTATGCATATTTGTAATATGTTAATTCTGTGTAATAGTGTTTTCTAAATCTGAGGCAGACCCCAGCAAGGACAGTATTTGGTTATTAGTATGCAGAGTGTCCAGGAGACCTGACATAAATCTAAAAATCTAGAGGATAGTTCTGAAGGAGAAATCATGAAAGAGAAAAATGTACAAAGACAGTGCTCATGATATGTGTAGCTATTATTTTATTATCATTATTAAATGATAGTTTTCAAAGAGCACAAATAATTCTGGAAGCTATTGTTTCTACTGAGGCCAAACTCACCCTCTGCCAAAAGGAAAACAAAGTGTAAACAGAGCAAGTTAAAGAAGTAGAGATTAAGGAATGACATATATATTCATTTTATTAAATATCAACATTAATAATATAAACTTATAACATTAATTAAGAACTGTATATCAGCAACTAAGCTAAAATGTATATACATCATATTGCCAGCACATCCTAATAAGCGGAAGAGCTGAGAACTGAATCCAGACAGCATTTGAGGTGACAGCCTATGTTCTTATCACGTCACTGTGTTCTTATCACATGCACATGAGCAATACAGAAAGAGGGAGGGAGAGGAATATGTGCATTTTGGATGATTATTTCCAGGCAGGTCTTTAAAACTGGCTACAGTCACTTTTCATTAAACTTCTGAAAAAGAATCCTGACACATTGCTCTTCCATCTTCCACCTCACTTGATCTCCTCTCCAAAGCAGAGAAGAGCCTTTCTTACCACAAATCCTCCAGTGGCTTTTCATAAATCCCCCAGTGGCACAAGCTGTCCTGTGGATTTCTCAGCAGGAGCTCATGGGCTCCTTCTGGCTCCTGGCTGATTGCTCTTGCCTGTGTGTTTTAATTCCTTGCTGATGCTCCAATCTCTTCCTAAAACTTTCTCCTTCCCACTTAGTCTCAGGGATGATTTATCGCTCCTGATTCTGTTTCCTTAGTGCTTTAACTCCAGAATGCTGCTATTGCTTTTCAGTATTTTTACGTATCTGTCTCCCTCATTAACCACGAGGCCTGAATGCCCAGGGACCCACAGAGGCTGTAGTGTGAGTTGGTGCAGGAGAATAGTCTATAAATAACAATAAAAAATGACTACGGGTATTCAGAGATGATGAAATTACATCTACAGAGTTCATTAGAGAATTCTGTCTCTAAGAGCTTCAGTGCTTAGGTAATGTAATAGAAAATGCTAAAATGCACTTTAAAAGAGTAAAGGAGTTAAATTGCCAAGAAAACAAAATCTTCACTGAAGGTCAATTTAAGATACTATGGCAACATGAAATTTATAAGAAGGAAAAATATCAACAATTTTCTGGCTATTCGTGACATTGATTATTTTATCACAATTTTATGTTACAAGGAAAGTTAAAGCCAATTTAATAAGCCATAAAATAGGTAAAGCTTTGGGAGAGTCTGAAGTGTTTAGCTATAATTTTTGTGCCAATATTACAATTTAAATACTTAATATAGGAGTCAAACTATCTAGAATATAAACAGAAGATTTACTAACACTTTTTAATATAGTACATTGTCATTACCTTCATGGTAAAGTCCAAAATTCATGACCTGTCCAGGCCCCATCTCCTCTCCCAGCCTGGCTCTCATCGTCTCCCTCATCTTTTCTCTGGATTTCTGGCTGTACCCCCTGCTCTTGCTTCAGGCCTCTTTCCAGTGCCAGCCCCTCTGCCTGCAGACACACTCCCCTTTCCACTTTTTACTTTCATCTTCTACTCCTCTTTCTGCCATTGTTTACAACTTACATACCACATGACATTTCCCTGATTTTCCAATTGATCTTGGTGTTGAACACTTTCTCACTTCTTATAATGGCATTATAGTACACTTACAATAATCTGTACTAACATATTTACTTGTGTAGTTTTTTTTAACATGTCATTGTCACTCTCCCTAGATATTATAACCTACAAATTATTATAAAGTAAAAAGTACTTCACAATCTGCCTGTCATTGGACTATATTTTCCAAGATACTGTGTTTTCATTTTTCCCCTAAGATAGCATAAGAAATCAATATATACAAAGAGAATGTATCTTCCTTTAAACTTTCTGAGGGTCTGCTGGCAGCAAGCATCAAAGCTGAATTTTACAGCATGGGAAGTAATTGCCCTTCATTAGTTCTCCTCTAGAAATTTAAAGCATCCAAAGAAAAAAAAAAAGAAATTTTAATTTACTTATAAAATAGTGATTATTTTGAAAAAAACTTTCCGAATTGGAGCTTTTCTTCTAACATTGGGCATTAAAGACACTAGTAATTAACCTTTGACAATTTTCAGTATAGTGCACAAATAATTCAGAGGCTCTCTATGACATATTGCACGGGATTACCCTGTTTCATCAACACTTTCTGATTTTTTTTCACCTTTTAACATCTCTGAAATGGAATACAAATAGATATGCAAACTTCTAACAAGATCAAGAAATTGCCATGTCAATCTTTGTCTCAGTGAAATACAATTACATAAGTAAAGTAAATGTGTATTTTTAAAGACCAATATGATTGCTGTGGGCAACCTAGACTCATTTTTCCTTTCTCAGGTAGAAGAATATTTTCATTATGCCTTACGGGTTATAAAAATCAACTCCAAAAATACCAAACTTATAAACTTATTTAAAATTTGCAAACATATAAAAAGTATTATTAATTTCATCATCTTGACAACTTTCTATGGTGAAAGGGAAGATGGTGTGTTATCTTTTTGTACAGTAAGAAACTGAATCTCACGTGCAAAAAGCTTTGGTAGTTAAATGTAGCTATACAAGTTGAAGTCAGAAATCCTAACATCTATTTCATGGACATACTTTGGTGTCCATACAGAGAAGAAATGCATTAATTATGGACTTTGAGGCTGGGAATTTTGGCACTGTGACCATCTCTAATGAAGACTTAGTGATGTCACAGGGTATAATCATGTGTCAGGGTGCCTTCGGCATGCATTGGCCGGCACTGACTTGAGGTGTGGCCCTTTTGGCGGTATGAATTGATGCGCGCCAGCCTGTGTAACTCGAGGTTTTCATCAGGACAGTGACCTTCTGGACCGGCGGAAACACTGCTTCGCGGTGCAGTCCGAGTCTGGGGAGGACCTCTGCTTCTCTGTGGAGTTAGACTCGGACCTCGCCCAGTGGGAAAGAGCTTTCCAAACAGCAACCTTTCTGGAAGTGGAACGGATACAGGTGAGAGCCTGGAATTTTAGAGACTCACAAAGGTGCATGACCATTACCTTAGAGTTCTACTATAAATTGGCATAGAAATAGTTCTGTGAGTCTTGATCTACTTCTCAAATACATTGGTTAATTAGCCATTGTTATTAAATGAATAGTAACAACTCCGAAAAATGTTACTTTTTACAATTTGAGCTTTCTAGGCTATTTCCTACCACTCGTCAAAAATATTTTTTCTAATTTTAATTAGAATCTGCTCCAGTTTAAATCTAAAATAGAAAATACTGATTTTAATTGTTTATAAGGCCATTTCCTGTTTCTCCAATCACCACCTGATTTTAAGCCTGAAGGACTTCATTCACTTAGAATGCTCTTTCTTGCTAGAAAGCCCTCCCTTCATCTCTATCTACCCTTCAAAACCACAGCATTTGAAATTTTTTTCAGAGCTTATTATCACCCATGAAAGTTTTTCTGACTTCCAGTCTGCCCTGCCCATGGATTAGTAATCTACTCCTTCCCTAACACCCTGTTCAAGTTACCCCACTTCTGAACACCACTGTCCCCTTCTTTGGTCTGTTTTCTTAGGTCTCCTCACACTGCGTCTGATATTGCAGTGATGCAGGCTGGTTCATTCTCCACATTAAGTTATAGGTTGCTGGGTAGATAATTTATCTACCAACTGAAGTGCAGTGCATTTTGTGCATTGATAGTGTGCAACAGATATTTATTGAACTTTACTTCTCAAGTGTGAAGTTACAGCTACATCAAATTTCATAAAACCATCAACCTCTGCAGTTCATAGGACCGTGGGGTGGAATGGGCCCCCAAATATTGGCTGTGTAGCTGACCTCTGACAGAGACCTAGGACAAAATGGAGCATTTATTATGTACTTGCCATGTGCAGGCAGATTCACAGAGCCTGGTTCTAAATGTACACACGGACACTTAATTTTGAAAACCAATATATAATGATGACTGCATAGTAATGACTATATTCTGGAATGCTTGCCTATAATAGAAGACATGGGTACATATTTCAATTTGAATTAATACAGCTCTTTCAAAATAGGACTTTTAATGAAAAAATACATCATTTCCAAAAACTGATTTCCTTCACTTATTATTTTAACCTCTTTCATGTCTGTTTTATCTAGCTATAGACATTTAACTGTCATCCAAAAGGGCATTAAGAAGTACCTTATGGTGATGTATTTTCAAATGTGTAAAAATATGTAATTGTGCAAAAATCTTTCAAAGTGCTTCTAGTATGAACTTCTCTTAAAAAGGTAATTTTTTGCTTTCCTAGCTGTAATTCAATTTTTTAATAAAATAAACACACAAATTAAGTAATTATTCAAACATAGTCATTTAAGTATTTATTAACATTATAAATTACAGACTTAAATTTCAGTGGGTCTCAATTTGTACAGTATATCTATATTTCAATCATATCAATATTTCAATATAATGATTTTTAAGATGATGTAATTTAATTTGTAATTCTGAACCTAATGAGGTAAATTTAAATGTTCTGTACTGACATATTCCTTTTAGATAATAATACAGTTGACCCTTGAATGATATGGATTTGAACTGCATGGGTCCACCAATGTACAGATTCTTCTTCAATAAATATATACAAACATATTTTGCAGATTTGTCACAATTTGAAAAAGTCATTTTCTTTCCTCCAGCTCACTTTATTGTGAGAATACAATATGTAATACATATGACCCACAAAGTGTGTTCATCAACCATTTATGTTGTCAGTAAGGTTTCTGGTCAGTAGTAGGCTATTGGTGGTTAAATTTTTAGGGAATCAAAAGTTATATATGGATTTTTGACTGCATTGGAGGTGGGGAATGAGGGTCAGCAGGCCTAACCTCATTGTTCAAGGGTCAACTTTACTTGGAAATAGTGAGCAATTATGTCAAAAATGCAGGAAATGAAATAGCCATGAACATCCCTTACTGTTGATGTAATTTTAAGCAGTAACGGCTGGATGTGCATATGGAAGATGCTCATGTAATAAAATGACACCCAAAATGAACTTATAAGGCTGATTAATTTGTTTTCTGCTTTTTTGAAAAACTAACTCTAAATGAATCATTCAACATGGGTGCATATTTCCTATGCAAATTGGAAATGAATATGAAAAAATATATATAGCTTTTTGATGAAGGTGTCTTAAAGCATTTACCCATCATTATAATCAGAATGTCATTTGTTTAATGTACTTTTATATACAGTATTATAAAACAAATATGTGATTGGTACCGAATATTTGCTTCAGGTAGGTTTCTTTCTCTATCTCTCTCCCTGTCTCTGTCCTTGTGTGTGAATTGCAAGTATTTTTCTTTATTTGAACATTCCACTACAGTTTGCAATTAAATACAAATAAAACTGACCTGCGGTCACAAAAATGCATCATATTGCATATAGGCTTCAAGCTGTTATTTCATATCTGTTATTCTTGTATTTTAGTGTCTATATTTTACTAATCTTCCCAAAATATTTATATAAGTAAAATTAGAATTTAATCTGATCTTACTGTGAAAGACATTGATTGTCAATTCCTGAAAAATAAATAGATTTGCACAAATAGGCAAGCATCGCTAAATAGCTTATGCTAAGTGAGAAGAGCTTGTGCAACCCTTAAGTCTGTATTTTTTTTTTGGCATTGGTTACTGTGTGTGTGCCTCAGATTTCTTTTTAAATAATATCCATGAAATTGACATGCCAAGAATTTTGGTGATATCATAATCTTTAATAATTCACTTTTAGTTTACAGAAAATGCAGTGATATTTAGCTACAGAAAAAACACTTAACATAATCTTTCCTGTACCTAAAAACATTTATACCAGTTTTATAGCCAATATACCAGAGAGAATCAGTGTGGCACAAGGTAGGACAGGAAACTTGGCCTTGCATACCCCTTGGCAGGTCCAAATCCACTTAGTTTCTATTTTATTAACATGAGGATGTGATATCTAATACAATTATTGCTGATATTGTTAGATATTGTATACAGAACATTACAGGAGCTGCCACACAGCTTTGATTAATGTTGGCTATTAATACTGATATTGGGTCAATCACATGGGAAGTTAACAGTGTTTTCTTTTCTGTTTAGTGCAAGACCTATGCATGTGTGCTAGAAAGTCACCTAATGGGACTCACAATTGACTTCAGCACAGGATTTATCTGCTTTGATGCCACAACAAAGGTAAGGTAATGTGTTCAGGTCAGCTCTGATGTTCCAATTTAAGAGTGATTGAAACAACTTCTAACTTCTGTTAGCTTCTAGTAGGTTATCACGTGTGTCAAACTTACGATCCTCATTTTTGTTAAAAGAAGACAAATTATGCTTTAATCTGTTTAGAGTAAAACAAAACTTTGAATTTTTAATAAAATAAATGTGGCAAAACATTGTAACTATAAAAACTGAATATATATTCTTATATATATGGTACGGCATCATCTTGAGGGGAAAGTTTCATGTTCCAAAACAATTTTCCTAAAATGTTCCTTCATTATTTTTCTGTATCAACACCTCCAATATTGAAATTGAAATCAGTTCATTGAGTACACAGCTCAGTTCAGTTTTTCCAGTCCTCATCCTTATTAAAATGGGTGAGAGTTTCTTTCAGTCTTAGAAATAGGGTTTATTTCTAATGTGTCAAAGTGCATTTTCCATAGTTAAGTAAATTTTCCTAAAATGTTCCTTCATTATTTTTCTGTATCAACACCTCCAATATGGAAATGGGGAAAACATTTTTTAGTCTTACAGGTAATAGGTCAAAATTGCAGAATGGAAGCATTTGGGGTTTTGAGTTTCTAGCCAGGGAGTATAACGCTTGTGAACACTTGCTCTATTAAAGTCTCATACTGACTAATTGGGTATTCTTTCCAGAAAGGATATGTCTCTGGCTATGGTGAGTACTGAATAATGAGGACATCTTCTCTGCCAGTCTCAGCCACCAGGATCTCCCTCCAGTCCTGGAGCCACTGCTGCAGTTTGTAACCTGGGGCTCTGGTCCCCACGGGAGACATTCCTTGCCCTTCATGAGGACATTGATTCCACAGACCCACCCTATCTTCTCCTTCATCATAGAGTGGCCTAAGACACAAACCTCTTAATTAGGGATTAATACATAATCCCTTAATGGGAAACATATTTTACCTGGAAATTAAGGCTTGTACAGGATTTTCAAAAATAAATACAAATAAAACAAGACAGCAATATCAGTGAGTGAGGAAGGCAGGGTGCACAGGTAGTGGGGGGTGTCTCGATCTCAGGAAAGCTGGGCGTCTGATGGGCCAGGTCAGCTGGTCACAGCCGAGTAGGATGTGGGTTGGTATTTGGAGGTCTTGTGGCTTTTCATGACCCAGCAATTGAGACCGTCACACTAATGCTCACATTATTTTAAGGATGGCCAGTGTTTTCTTTTATTGTGACATTGTCAACTTACATAAAACACAAAGGCTGGTTGGGTTTGACCTTCCTGAGAGCATTGCCTTTGCTTAAAGCCAAAATAATACTTCTCAAAATATGGAATTTCAAGTGCCAGCGGCCCTATCCACGACTCTCAGATGAGACTGTCATAAACCTTTCATATGATTTAAGACCTTCTTTTGAGTAAAATATTCATTGAAATCAGGATAGGCTCATGAGTACTAAATTAATAATTTACTAATTTAATTATTAATTCATCAGTTTCATAGGTATTAATTTAATTAAAAACTTAAAAAAATAAATTAAGCTGATTAGAAAAAACTCTGATTTTAAAAATGAAATAGTATTACCAGAATTGTCATCAAATTTTATCACAGGAAGGTGAGAGAGTCCCACACTGGTAAATGAGAGGGAAACACATAATTCATTGGAACAAATCCTGAATGCCTGAATCTATTTTGAGTTTTTCCTTTAAGGCTGATATGATCCACATCTCTTTCAAGGTCCTGTTTGGGCTTTGTGTGGGAACGGAGAAAATCCTGATATGGACATTCTGCACAACATACTGTGGTGCTCCCACCTGCGTGTGTGGGGAAGGAGTGAGCAGCCAGGAGAACCTAGGCAGATCAGCAGGATGCCATCTAGGGAAAACCATTTGGTAGGAAATGGGATTTTAGGCAGTATGAGTATGACACACAGGTAAAACCCTGGAGCCCTTTGAGAGTAGTCACCACTATCCTTCCATTTCTGACTATTGTTGAAAGTATTAAACTACAAGGCAACCTAAGAATTGGGAGGGAGGGAAAATAATCTATAGACATTATAATAAAGGTAATATTCATGATGGAAACTATGACACCTAGAGAATGAAGAGAAGAGCTCTTAATATTTATGTCAAGACAACAGGTAGGAACTGAGGGTCCTGGGCAAACCACTGGGCTGACCTTCCTACAGGAAGGTTGCCTCACTCTGTGAAATGAGCCCAGTTACCTATAAATCAAAACTTGTTCCAATGTCTATTAAAATAATTAAATGATATTCAATTATTTTCTTTACTTGATATGCATGTGGGAAGAAACCTCAAGGATGTATGTCCAGCGGATTTTTGAAAATGTTTGTTTGAAAGGGTCATGACAGCCATACGATGCACACCCTTAGCTGAACACACTCTGCCTGCCTACACAGCACCTTCATCAGGCCCTGCTGCCTCCAGGTGACCCTGGGAGCAAACCAAGGTCTTATGATAAAGCACAGATTCCAGGAGAGGGGCGCATGGTGCTCTGAGTGGGTCGTTGTGCCTCACATAAAACACATACAGCACTGCTGGTACATCCGTGAAGGAGAACTGCTACATTAATGTATAAAATAAGCAGCCATAGGTTTTATTTCTTACAAGAAATTTTAAAAATAAAATAACAGTAACAAAAAGTAAACTAAAAGATGAGAGACTAATGATAGGGAATGAGAGTCGGTGTGGTTTTAGATTATACAAGAATGCTACAGGTTTGGAAGCAGTGAGCTGTCCGGTAATGTCAAGCTAGTTCTCGTTACTTACACTCATGCATGAACATCCCCAGGGAAAACCATTCTCTGAATATTCCAGAGTACAAGACACCCTACATAGCAGTTTCCCACACACTTCAATTTACTTTAGCAAGACAGCAAGAGGTCGTACATTCTTCTGCTTTCCTTAATGAGGGGTGATTCCCTTTCAGTTCATTGAGTACACAGCTCAGCTCAGTTTTTCCAATCCTCATCCTCATTAAAATGGGTGAGAGTTTCTTTCAGTCTTAGTAAAAGGGTTTCTTTCTAATGTATCAAAGTGTATTTTCCATAGGTAAGTATAGTTAGTTACATATATTAATAGATCTCCCATGTAAAAAGAGAACTCAACAGTAACCATTGTAAGTAAATATTTACTGAATGCTTGCTGTCTACAGAAAGACACAGGACTGGGTATTATGTCAGTCCTGGGTGATCAAGGAAGGCTTCCCAGAACTTGAGACACCAGGGATAAAATAATCCAGACAAGGATCTATAAGTGAGAAAGAACATTGCATTTGAGGTCAGAGTTAATGAGAAATAGATTTGTAGATAACTAACAGCTAGATCATAAAAGGGTCCTATTAAAAGTTTGATCCTAAAACAGAAGAATACCTTTGAAGGTTTGGAACATATGAAGGATCGCATGGGTGTTTGGCAGCACAAAACTAAGTAGAACAGAGTATGTTGAGATTTGGGGAACTGGGAAAACCCTAAATTCTAAGTTCTCTAAAACTGTCCTCCAGTGGGCATATATCCCACATTCCTCAGAAACCATCTGCAAGTTTCACAAGGTCAACTAAACAGTGTTACAAACAGGGTGAAAATAATCACAGTGTATGCACAGAAGTGAGAGGTGTTTAGCATGATTGGAAGATAAGGTACCAGGAGGACGATGGAGAGAGAACGCTGGAGAAAATAACTGTGCCACACGATTAAGGTCCAGGGCACGTCTAACCTAATCTGATTTATACTGAGGAAAGAGTGCCCTAGCTGAGTTTCACATATTGCTGTGACTGGGAGGAGGCAAGGTTGAATTAATGGACATTTATATTTCCCCTTGATAATGTAGAAGAATAATTTTCAGACTCTTCTTTTTAAACCATGAAATTTTGTAAAAAAAGAAAAACAAAAATGAGGGAGGGTGCTTTTTAATTTGTATCAAGCAGGTAGCACCTGAGCTCTGGTGATTAAAATGGGGATGAAGGCATGTGATCTCATGCCTAGACCTCCCCTCATTCCTAATCTTATTGCTGCCCAGGGGTGAAGCTGCCTTCCAGGCACCATTGGCCATAGCTGGGGCACAAGGACCATTCATCCTGTGTCAATAAACGTTGCACTGTGTGAAACACCACAAATGTTCACTCTTCAATCTGGGTAAAAGGAAAGGACATTATTATTCATATTATTATTGTTTCCCTAGTAGACTCTCTGGAATCCTTAGTTCCCCCAAATTTTTATGGTTTGATAGTCTTTTAAAATTTTTAATAGTTGAATTTGAGAAATGCTAGGATAGCATGCCTAAAAGGCTTCTTTGCTTTAGGATATCTGAAATCCTGTACTAACACATAGCACATTAAAATATTTTTGAAATCCTGATTGGCTAGCA
The DNA here is from genome assembly GCF_030020395.1 of Manis pentadactyla. NCBI lineage: Eukaryota > Metazoa > Chordata > Mammalia > Pholidota > Manidae > Manis > Manis pentadactyla. The sequence goes on along the minus strand of NC_080021.1, from coordinate 85,828,810 downwards.
GATCTGTGAAGATAATAAATTATGATATAAAAATAAGTTTTTAAGAATTAGCTCTCTCCTATGTTAGAAACTATTATAACAATTTTATGTTTTCTTCTTGTCCCCATTACTAACCTTCACTGAATACAAATTAAAAATGAATGTGGGAATTTGTAAAACCCATGCATGTGCCTGGTGACCTGCATTTTAGGAATTCTGTGGAGTAAAACACAAAGTCATCCTAACTGAAATCACTTCCTCCTTGTTTTCTAGATTTTCTCTATTAAATCAGAGGGTTTCTTGTTCCCAAATAATTGTGCTATATAATTCATTAACATATTGATTCATGAAATATTTTAATCCACATAATCCATTCATATCTTTAAGTAGAAACTGCTTCCTACAGTGTATCAAGGTAAAATTGGAAAGGAAGTTAACACATGACCTATATTTACACATTTCATTTTCAAGAGTCTTGGGTACAGATTGGATAAGTTGAAAGTTACTAATTATGAGCTTCAAGCTATTTTTTTCCCAAAAACATATGACCTTTGTGTACATAAACACATTTCATATGTTTACTGGATTTTTTCCAAAAAGTAGTTATATCATTAACATAATTATAACATGGACTCCATAGGTTAAACCTCTCAAAATGAAATTAAATCTTTATTTTTTAATTTTCTGATATTTATTATATTTCAACTATTTCATATCAAAGGTAGTTATTAAAAACCTAAAAGGAATATTTAAAATTATCAAAATGCGTATATTCTTGAAACATCCTATATAAGTAGACATCATAAATATGCACATGCTGTGATATAGTTATGACCATATTCTTATAAATCTTAGCATTTTCCTTTTTGAAGTATCTCTCAGTCTTCTTCTCTGTTGTATAAACTGCAGCTCCTAAACACAGTTATTTGGTGGAAATTTATGTTCTTAGATAAATTATTTCTTCTTTGCATTTGTTGCACAACAAACTCAAGCATTTAGGGAAATGATCCATCAGTTAATTTGTTTTAACCCTGAAGCATTTCAAAGATAGCTAAGAAAGTGTTCAAAGGAGGAGTAATAACCCAAGTTTTCATTCCAATATATTAGCTGGATGTAATATAATAACAAAATCATGGATTTTTTTCATTTGCTGCAATGCAAAGACATTGTAAAGTAATGTGGAAATTAATATATACCTTACTGTCTATATTTATAATTCAGAGTATACAAAGACCAAAATCAAGCAAAAGTCAAAAATTCTTTGGCTAAAATACATTGTTCATACTTCCATTTTCATCTTTTTTAGAATTTTATATTGTTTTTATATCCCTCTTCCATCACTCTTTAAATTCTTTAAATTCTACTTCCTTTCTGTGGCTTTGATAGATTTTCTTTTCTTTTGGATAAATTTCTTTTGTTACTAGGAATATCTGCCTTAAAAATTTTCTCATTGTGTTTTAGATGATCTTTCCTTCGACCACCAATTTTGGTTTCCATGATTTTTTTTTTTGTTGCTAATACAATGTTATTAAACTCTGAAGCTCTTAGCATAGTAAATGTGAATAGTAATAGCTGCATATTTGTTTTGCAGTGTTATTCTAAAATTAAATGAGATAACTTGTTGAAAAAAAACTAAGCTATGAAATAAATGGTGTGGATTCTGAAGTCCTTAAGCAGTAGTGCATCTTTCAGTGGATCCTGTCTCAAGCATACATCATGTTTCCCCTTCTATTTCAAACACCCAGAACTCACCAAACAGCTCTTCTGACTGCCTCCCTCAACATCTGCAGGACCTTTGCTAATCCCATAGCTGCAGCAGCCTCACTTTCTGCACCTCTAAAATGGATATGTGGACAACTTATAAACTGGGAAGCATATACCTTAGTTTAAGGGGCCTTAGGCAGTACTTGGAGAAAATTGCCTTTCACCTGAGAATTTGTGGGTCCTGAGCAGCTAACTAGGCGCAGAGGGAGCTGCAGGAGATTGAGCACGTGTGAAAGCCCTAAGATGTGAGCAAGCAGCACAGGCCCAGCGCGGCAGTGGGGCAGGAAAGCAAAGAGCCAGGGGCCAAATAACGGGGAGCCTTGGTCTTCATAGTGAGGATCTGCACTTGCGTCAGTGAGCGTGACCATAAAGTGCTGTGTGACACACAATGACAACACTGGCATGATTTCTAACACTTGTGTGGAATTCAGACTATTGATCTGGGCAGGCCCATCGGTGAGTTTGGATGGTTTCCTCCAGGGTCCCAGGTTTGGCTCTGCTCTTTTTGTTCTTCTCAGAACAGCTCAGCCTTCCCTGTAGAGGGCAAAGTGTTGCTGGAACAGCTGCAGAACCCTCTTGGCCAAAGCATGCATGTGGCTGTGCCACGACCAAGTAGGAAGGTGGATGACCCAGTGGGTGGGAGTAGCATGCCTCAGAGTGACATTGCAGTAGGCATGGATGGGCACGTTGTGCCAAGGGCCATAGAAAGCCACTAACAGATCTATGCCAGCAATCTATGACCACTGTGGCACCATGGAGAATGCGTTGGAGAGGGAGAAGCATTAATATTGGGAAGACAGAAGGTTAGTAGGAGATTGTAGTGTAGTGATGGGTGTACTGGGGATGCAGAGCAGCAGGGAATTGAGTAATAATAAGGATATACTGTTAGTGGGACTTGTATATATATATAGAGAGAGAGAGAGAGAGAGAGGATGGAACTAAATATTTCACTGAAGTTTCTGACCTGAACAACTGTGTGGGAAAAAGAGATGCACTGGACAAGGAGTGGGTTCACAGGACATCTGTTAGATCACTGTCATGAAGGTAGCTATGGAAAGGTCCCTGAATAGTTGCTATGTTTAATGGATAATGAGAGTGTTCCTTCTCAGTTTTCTAGTGCTATGTATTCAATACTAGTTTAATGACTTCTCTAAGTTTCCTGGAAAAATTTAGTGTAGTGTGATATGCCATAGGATTTAGATATTATAAACAGACAAAGTATATGGTGTACTTAAAATGCCAAGGTGTAGTTCTGATAGCTTTTCCCTTTATTATGTAATGCTATATAACTTTTCACTCGTCTCAGAATGACCTACATCCCAAGAGACTTCTGGGTCTCTAGTACAGATAGATTTCTAGGAGTCAGTCTCATCAAACAACTGAGATGTGATATTATTCCAAATTCATTGGATAAACAAAATTTAGACACCAGTTGGTGCCTTCCCTATTGGATCTATCCTATATAGATTCATCCAAGCATTAGAATTATATGCACACACTAACCATGAGTGATTCAGACTCTCATCTTCAACTACTGGCAACATTGTATGGCCTTTTAAAATAAATAAAAAGTTATTCAACTAGAAACACAGATTATGCATCCCAAGGTACTTCATTATATGTTGCAAATTAAAGGACATAGGTTTCCAAGTGATGCCTTTTACATTTGAGCCAAATATAAACTATCAATTTCTAGAAATATAAATTTCTTTTCAATTTTAAGATTTTTTTAATTATGATTGGGGAAAAAAGAACAAATTATTGACTCAGACCAATATAGTTCATAATTAAATTTTAGATATCAATTAGTAAATGTGAGGAATGATGCTGCCTCAGAAATAAAGACATGCAGAGTATATATTAATTTAATGGTTATTTAATAAAGTGCTTATTGTCCATCAGTGTTGCCGCTTGCAGACAACCTGGAGGAGAATGAAACAGTGCCTGCTTATTACATTGTACAGAGCTATTGACTTAGATGTAGCTATTTCAGGAAACACATTTCTTTTTCTCCCATTGAGAAAAAACCTCCCATTGAGGTTTTACTACCCATTGAGCTGGCAACCATGGGTGCATGTGTTAAAAAGAAATAACTAGGAAATAGTTGATTTGTATAGAGAATTGATAATATGAAATATAAGCACAGCTGAATTTTATCACATTGCCAGAAAAAAAGCAATGACAATAAACAAAACTTTAAGGATCCTAGAGATTTATACCAACAAAATCAAATTTCCATGACAGTTTTTATTTTCCAGACAGTATATATATTTTCTTAAAATAAATTAATATGTTAGAACAGATAGCTTACCTCACCCAGCAGTGTGTGGAAACATGTTAGTATGTATTTTCCAGGGATTTTGGTCATTCTTCTGAAAACTTTTACATAGATATGATTAAAATAAGTACTTTGTATACACCAACTTATCAGATTGATGACTTTAAGTTATTATGAAATAGCTCACAAGGCCAGAGATTTAGAAACACTTTTTTGTTTTTTTTCTTAATAAATTCCAAATAAATTATTAAAGTGAAAATCTATATATTCCTCCTCTTTGAATGTTCCATGTATTTGATGGGAATATATATCATATATATCCATAAGTCTCTCTATATAGAGTCCATTTGGGGGGATTAAATTTAAATGAAGTGTATTTGATGGCGAAACTCTGGGCTTGACTGAGTAGTTTCATCCAGTCCTTATTTTAGGCAACTGGCCTGATGATAATGAATTTCTGTTCTGTTAACTCCAGCTCAGACTTGCATCTTCATCTTTAAGACTGCATATTAAACATGTCTCAACCATGTGTCCATTTACAACTAACTCCTTGGTATGTCTCTCTCAGTTATCAAAAAGAAATCTGAATTGTGTTCTTTTGTGCCTATTCTTCAACAACTCCCCCTAAGTAAATCTAGAAGGTGTCCCCTAACTAATTTGATAATCTCTTCTCATTTGGATTACTAAAATATCATCAAAGAGGCTTTCTCAGTTTATTTATTGAACACACTTTTTTTATGCATCAGCTACGTTCCATGACCATTGATAGACAATGAAACAAATAGAAAAGAAACACAAAAATGGATACAATCCCTCCCAAGAGTCTAAGGAAGGAGACAGATCTGGGCCAGGTGCTTCCAGAGAGAAGCCAAAGCACTATAAGGACCCAGAGTCACATCCCTCTCTGTTCCATCTTCATCTTCATGCCAGTGCCAGATTCATGATACTTCTAAAATGTAAATTGGCCATGTCATCAGTCTGTCTTTAAAATTACTTTAGTGGCTTCATGCTGCCTTTAAGACAATCCCTGTTACTGTGATATAGAAGCCTCTTAATGTTCTGGTCTCTGCCTGCAATTTAGCATCATTTTCTGCATTCCACCAGCATTTGGTGGTTCAACCATACTCTGGCTTTTACACATAACACTCTCACATCCTATATCATCCCTGCATGCAAATCTTTATCCAGAAAACCTTTCACTAATGTGCTTTAGATGTCCTTTCTTTGAAAGCAGAGAATCAAAGCCATAACCTAGCATAACACTCATAGTATTACAACTGAGTCTGGCAGAGACACTAACTCCAAACTCTTTGTTGAGACTCAAGCACAGTTTAAGAACACAGAATTAATAATTAATTCAATAGCTAGTCACAAATATATTGATGAATATGATACCACCTAAGGAAATAAGTGAAAGCCATAAGCTTTCATCTGATTGTGTGACCTTTTGATGTTTCTGTTTTTATCCCTTTATCCATCATCACCATTCAATTTTACAAAATAAACAATTAAAATAGAGTTGAAGTATTAGTTTTAGTAAAAATGTAATTATTTAAGCCCAAAGATGTATGTAATTAGGGCAAATTTCACATGAAAGGAGGACAAATGAAAAGTATAAAATATGTAAAGAAAAATCATTTTAAAGAAAATATTTCTCATGGTTTCAACTAAATATTACCCCTAGCCCACCCACAAAAAAGGGAAGGAAAAGGGGCCACTTTGGGAACATTAAAATTTGTTGTAAATTAATTTTGTTGGGGGATAGAAGGCAAGAGATATGTGTGCCAAAGTTTAAGGATGATGCAAAAAGAGCTGTGTGGGAAGGTTTTATTCCCTGTTCAACTAGAAGAACCACCAAGATGATTTTCAAGGAAAAAATAGTATTTTGTAGTTATTGCTGGATAAACATTAGTTAAATGTCAAATCCCAGGTGACCTGGTGTTATGGAAAGAGTAAAATTATATCTGCCTTCAAAGAATTTTTTATAATTTTAATGTGTTCAATGTAATAAGTTATAACCTATAGAGATTGTTCTTTCTAGTGTTTTTGCCTCCTGTGTAGTAAAATACCCTATATCTATTTCCCATAAAGTAATGACATAGTGCTTAAATTACCTTCATATGTAGAAGTTGTTTCAATTTTTTTAAAGAGGAATTTTTCTGTGGAGCATGAGAAATTGGGGCCTGCAAACAGTGAAACAAAAAGTAAACTGATAAAGGATGTGTTTGAGATTGTTTTGCCTATTTTTGTTGAACATATAAGGTTTTCATTATCATTTGCAAAACTTCATTTTCCATTCACATGTAATTAATGAATTGCATTTTTGAATAGCTGGCAATCTAAGGAGCACTTGATGCTGTACAAACATGAACCAATCTCTAACCTGGGTCCTTCAGCTGTAAGCAGCTTTACCTCCCTGTTCCCTGACAGATGACACAAGTCCGCAGCAGGGACGTTCTCTAGGTCACTGGCATATCCAAGCTCTAAGCCAAGCTTAACAATGGATTTCAAATGAATAGCTTATGGGAATTTTTTCACTTGTTAAGAGAGAAAAGCTTAAAATAGCAGCAGCATTATAAGGAAGAAGAAACAGTGACTCAGGGCACACTGTTGGGAAAATCAATAAATTACTTTCCTGGGTTAGATGTCTTGTACTAAATGAGATTCTTGGTCTCCTCTATTTTAAGAAAGGAATCAAGCATTTGCAATGAAAGTTCATTTATAATCATGCTCAATAAATGTTTAGGTATGTATAGGAAAGCAAATTATAGAAAATCAAAGAAAGAGGTTGGGATAAAAGAAGAAATGTGAACCATGGGGAATTACATACGTGGGTTTGAGTCCCACCTATTAGCTGTGAATTACTGACTGTGTGTGATGTTTCCTTAGTTGTATCCTCTGGAAAAATGGCACTCTGGCTCCTGCATAGCTTATGCAGGAATTAGAGAAAACGTATGAAAGATCTTAGCACAGTGTTGTGTTCATTATAGCAACACAGATGCTCCATTGGGCAATGACAGGTACAAAGCATGCTTCACAGACACTAAATGAGATATTTCTAAATTTTATGATCTGTGCATGTGTTCACCTATCAAGTGATTCAACATCAGCCATGAATACTAGATTGCATATTGTGTACATCATTATCTTCACATGAAATTATCTGCTTTATAATATTTCAGTGTTTCATATTCAATCACACATGGAATGATCAGAATTTGTAAGCACATTTTATAAGGATTACTCCCTGGTTTAAGAATGATGACCTTAAATTATAAACCCCAAACAACACTGAAGCCAAGGCTTTTAGCATTTATCTGTTTGCCTGTATTTTTTTAAATGAAATGTGTCTATTATAAAGAGGAGCTCAGATGCGAATGAGTCTTTTGGGAAATATTTTTTAGTAACCTTTAATTGTGAAAACACTTTGTTCAATAGGAATTTATACTACATTTTTCTATTTCTTTTCTTTCTTGGTCATCTTCAATGACTTTATTATAGTTATAATATTGAAAATGCTGTGTTTCACTGTGCTGTTGTTTCTTCATACATATAAATTACTTGCAGGTTTTAGGCACTTAAAAATATTTGAACTATCTTCAAAATGTAAGATGTATTTTATATTTATATTTTCATATAATTATTCAAAGAATATGTGGAATTAAACACTGTCTCTGTTGAAACAAATAAGTTTTAACAAATCAACAAGGTTTACAAATCCATTATTACTATACTTAAATTCATTAAGTATTTTACTGTACAGTGCAAATCTTTATTATTTTTTGAAATGTATTCCATGGGAATAGCTTCCTGGTTAAACAGAGTTAAATAGTTTCTTTCTGAAAATGTCCTCAGACTTGATTATGTTAATGATCCACCAAATGTATTTGACCACATTTGACTTCCTTTTTCTCCAGGATCAAGCAGAAGTGGTCATCCATGGAAAGACGGGGAAGCAAAAATCTAGTCTGTTATTATTATGAAGGCTTTGGGTCAAATTCCAGATTTCAAAAATATTCAGAAATTTCTTTGTATATTGCCATTCACTTTCTTTTTGTTTTTTCTTTTTCTTTTTCTCCCTCCTTTTGGACTTAATCTCCATCAAAAGCAAAAATTAAGATTACTACTAGTGGCAGGAATTTTCCAATACAAAACTAGGATCCTTTTGATCAAAGTTATTTAGAGAAGATATGAGACTATGGAGCTTGCAACAGCCAGGAATATTAGTTTTTGTCCTTAAAGTATTATTCACTCTAAAGTTGAAAATTTCACAATATTTTATAAATGCCCATTTTAGTATATGTTTTCCCTGTTTCTCCCAATTTCATGCCTCCAGTGACATGACATAATAAAAGGGAAGACAAGGAACATTTCCCTTTATTGTCTGTGCATTTCTGTCAAAAACCTAGGTTCATTGTGTGTCTCCTGCACACCACCTACTCTGTTGGGCTCCAGGGATGCAGTGATGAGCCAGTCACACTTGAAGCTTTCTTTACAGTGGAGAGGGACAGAGCTGGATGCTCTCAGATTAGGGTTTTCCTGTGAAGGAAATGAGCAAGGTGTTGAGAAAGAGAAGACCTTCAGAAGGGCCTTTTAGTAGTTTTATGGGGAAAGGCCCTCTGAGGCAATGTTATTTCCAGTGGGAACTAAATAGTGACGATGGAACAGTATGAAAGGAGCTGGGGAAAGGATTTTCAAGCAGAGGTAATAGGAAATGTGAAACCAGGAGCAGAAGGGCTTTCTTTTTGTGGAAACATAAAACAGAGAGAAAGAGAGGGAGAGTGAGAGAGGGAAGAGGAGACAGAGACAGAGAAGGAGAGAACATAGAAAGATCATTCTAATGGCTTCATATTTAACTTGTTCAGGCCTTTATTTCATGTTTAATTTGTTCAGGCCTTTATTCTATGGCATTGTTTGTATTTACCATCTGTCTTGTACTTCAAACAGTCTAAGTTGACTATATTTTTCAAAATTTTCATTGTAGGATTTTTCAAAGCCTGCATTTCATCAGGAGTAGGATGGGTCACTGGTAACCAAGGACATCACAGACATAGCAGGGATCATCACAAACAAACAAGTGAGCAAAGGCACCAAATGTAAAATGCTGTGTGTCTGTGGCCACTGCTCACGAGTAGCAAGTGTCAGAGCTGTTTGTAAAGGGAATTAGAGGAGGACACATAGTCAAACATTTTCCTCGAATCTGAGTTCCCTGTCATTCTAGTTAAATATCAAGTCCCTTGGTGTAATAAGTGGAGTAACCATGAAATTTACTGTCCAAAATGTGAAAAAAATATTATTAGACAATAATTAAGTTTAATGATATTGGTGAGCCAGTAAAATCGCTCTCTTCAAAAATTATTGTTAAAAAATTAAAGATATGAATGATATCAAAATAAAACTAATAAAAAAATAAAATAAAATAAAGTAAAAAATAAAAAATAAATTAAAAAAATTAAAGATAAACATATCTAGGTACATTAAAGAAAAATTGAAAGACATATTAATTATCTAAGCTTTAATAAGTGGGGTAATTATTTTTGTCACATAATTTTCGGTAGACTAACAGCTCGTTGAGGTGCAGTTATGAATGATGTATTCACCAAACTCAAGAGCACTTTAGCTGCATTCACATTTTAATTTAGGAAAATATTGATTTTCCAACCGTGTGCTCTAGCAACAATACATATATTCTCATATTATCATTGCAATAACAAATAACATCCAAGGCTGAAGTTTTTAATTGAATTTATGATAGCATTCAGTTATAGAGATATTTCCATTTTTGACACATAATGAAATTTCTAAAATTTTACTTTGATTTCACAAATTGAATGAAAAAATTCATAAGTTAACTGATTTTCTAATTGAAACATTGATAGACAAATGATGTCATTTAATTGTGAAGTTCTGCTGATGAAAATAAATGAATATCAGTAGTTTTACTTTGGTACATGAACAAAAACTTGAAGTCCAAAATGGACAGATTTGATTTAAAAGGGGAGTAATTTGATCTAAATAAAAATTTATGCTTAAATAATGACTTTTAAATATATTTATTCACCTAAGTATATTATAAAAACTTCTTTGGACACTTTTTAAAAAGTAAGTGCTAGTATTTCAAGTATCTGCTAATTTCTGCCTTTCTGTGTTTATGGGATTGGTGATGCTGTAGCTCCCATGGTGATGGGCAAACATCAAGAATCATTTTGCTCCATTACATATTCATTATCAACTTCTTGAGTTATTAGAATTCACTAACTTCTCACTATATTCTCACCTTCATTTTTTAACTTATTGTGTTTGACAGAATGTAATACAAAATTTAAAAGACACCAAACTATAAAGTTTTTTTTTAGTTGCCCAATGTACAAGATTTCCATCATGTGAGAATTCAGATTGATGTCTATAAACCCATCAGAACTCCCCCTTATCCTCTATTTCCTGTGCATCTGTCATGCACATACTGTCTGTGATTTCCTCTGTTTCCTTGTTGACCCCTCTGACAGATTTGGCAACAGCTTAGTTCTGCTCAGATCAAATGCCAGGAGACAGGTTACAGCAGGCATGTGTGGCTCACAGACACAGAAATACTGAATACTGTCCTCACTGTGGGGGACCTAAGAAAACAAGCCATCTTTAGCCCCTTTGTCCAAGCATACTTAATATAATCAGCAATGACCCTGCATGTTCCATTTGTACCAACCAGGAGCATGTTATGACCTGGTGTAAATGCTGGCCACCAAAGCCAAAGCCTGGTGCATGGAGATGCTTCCTTGTAAAGGCCCAGTCTTATTCCCTCACATGCCAACATCTCTGAACAAATATTAGCCATTTTTTGTCCTATCTTAGGAAGCCATAAAGGATTGCCCTGATGTGGCTGTGTTGGCAAGATGATGAAGTGATTCAGGTCCAAGAATGGTGATTATCTGAGGATCTGGACTGAAGCTTGGGCAGCTTACTTGATCCCTCTGGCTCTGCCCATGTCTGATTCCAGGTGGACCAGTTACATCTTGCAAGAGTTTTAATGGGCCTGTCATACCTCATGACTTAGTGGGTAAACAAAATCCAAATAGATGTGCAGCTCTGACTACATGTGAATGTCCATCTCTACCAGGCCCAATGGATGCCTGTAAAATGGTGCATAGCTTTGCTATAGATGACAAAGCTTTACTGTGGAACTCAAGGAGGTCCAGATTGTGATCTCCTACTAAGGCTTAACATAAATACCACACAGCCTCTTTATCCAGAACAGACACCTCTGGTGCACAGGGTCTGACAAACTGTAACTGTTACAATTAAACGTTCTTATCTACTACCAGCTTGTAATCTCTGTTGCCACCTAGTTATCAAACTATCCATCTCCAAGATCTCATCATTGGGTGTGTAGGGAGGACAAATCCTGGCCCAAACAGGCTTAGAATTGCTTAGAGCAGCATCTGAGGCAGAGAAACAGGTCTGTTGGTTGGTGCTATAAGGAGACACACCTGCAAAGAAAGAGAAAGTTAGGTTGAGGGAGAGGGAGATGCTACCCCACATGGCAATTGTACCTTGTCACAACTAAGGGAAACGTAGGTTCTCTGCAGAGTTAAACCATCAGGGGAACAAGGTCAGGACTTACACTCCAGTATCAGTCAGCATTTCAATACAGCAGGACTGCGGAAGGAGGACAGTGTAAAGACAGACAGTTTTCTCTGTTGAGTGTGAATCTGTGGAGAAAGCTGCATCAGGCATCACATGTAGGGTGCAGAGTTGGAGGGAGGTAGTAAGCAGCATGATAGAGAATATAATCATTTAAAAGGTTTGAAATAAATGAACAAAATAATGGATAAGTATGTCTCTTTAAAGGGTCTAAGTACTCAGTCAAAAAGTCTAGCTGTTCCCACTAATTCTATTCTTTCACTACTCGCTGCGCTGTTTGTTCTGACTTTGGAGCATTATATACCAAAAGCTTTATGCAGGAAACAGGAGAACCAAAAGGAAGTCATAGGAGCAGATGCAGAGGAAGAATGTCTTCCAGACATGACATGGCCTAGAACTAGGAGTGTACACAATATACCATGAATGGCTATGAAAAATCATTACAGGCGTTTATTGGGACATGTTTTCTCAAAATGTGTAAGACTTAATGCTTAAGATCAAATAAATTTTTAATTTTAAAACTAAATATAAAGATTTATTTTTTCATAGAAGCCTGCAGACAGGTCCATACTTAAATGTGAAAGAGGCAATATTTGTCTTTTGAAAGTTCTCACCTCTACTTCCATATTCTCCCAATCATCACCATTACTACTTATGTTCAGGAGCCTCCTGGCATCAAAATTTGCCATATTATACTGGAAAAATCCTACTAAACTAATTTGAACTAAAATGACCCTGCAATTTATAAAGCAATTGCATGAGCGTTATCATTTCATTCGTTTTCACAGTAATTCTTTCAAGTAGGTAGTCAAGTCTTACTACTTGTAATTGACTGTAGAATGTACTCAGGCTCCAATAAATAAGGAATCTTGCCCAAAGTCATGTGGCTTTTAAGTAGGATGTAAAGGTTGGGTTATAGTTCTATACTTAGAGCTCTGAGATCAGCATTTGTTTTTATTTCAATGCATTGCCAAAAAATGCATTATTTTTCCTGGGATATATGTACTACAATAAGGAAAATACCTAATTTTTGGTAATGGAAATTAGGCAGGTCTGTGGAGAAGAGGGCACCAAAGGTAGATAATCAAGAATGTCCTTCTCATCTCATTCCATGTAGGCAACTAGTGCTGGTACCACTGTATAGTAACTCTTACCAGAATTAAAAAATTGAGACAAAAATTACATATCTTTTCTAAGTTTTTGTGTATCTACATGCAGTCTCACTTTTCCAATAAAATTCTACATGTATTTTACAAAGAACTTATTGCTACAGTTTGGGTTTGCTTTCTATTCCTGATTAGAAAACTCTTGAGGCAAAAAATACTTGATCCTGCCATTCTTCACAAGCACCTTGCTCCTAAGAACATCACAGTCTGTTAAATAAACACAGTCCACTCCCTGTACACATCTCAACACTGTCCTATCCGGCCACGTCAGAACCAGCTACAAGGACCCCATAGTTGCATTATTTAGCAATATAAATAGCATGTTATGAAAAGCAGTGGAGTGCACTCACCTTTATATCATTAATATTGTTAACATAGTTTCTATGTTTATCAGAATCTTGTAAACAAAATATTGGCCTAAGAAATGATATCACCAATGAGTTCTTAAATTATGCCATTTTTTAGATTTGTGTAACTTTTACTAATATTTTCAGATTCAGATTCCTCCAAATTGAACATAATGAATTCCTTGAACATTACCAATTCACATGATTTATCTAGACTGTTCTAACTACTCCTCTTAACTGACAAATCTTCTGTCAATCATTAGATTAACTACTTTACACATAGCCAAGGATTCATGCTTCATATTCCAAAAGGTCTCCAAACCTTTGTATGTCTCTAATATGCATTCTTATAGCCAAAGTGACTTTGTTACTCTATCTAAAATAATGAGCTTTTAGATCTTGTTTAATCTCTTGAAAGATCATCTAGTTGAAATAGCAAATTCTTGTTTTACACTATTATGGCTTACAATATTATGAAATAAATTTATACTTCTAATTTGAGAATTGGGAAGCCATTCATTTTACAGCTAAGTCAAGCTAGAAATAAAGCTTCTTGTCCAAAACCACACAGCTGGTTAATGTCAGGACCGGAACTACTTATGATGATGTATTTTGGCAGGCAACTTCCCTCCAGCCTTTATAAGCTTCTTTGTTCTAACATAGTTTTCTAATTTCATGTCCTTTCCCCCTTACCATTACATTATTTGCATTATTCTACATAATATGTGATTTTCATGAGCATTAACTTAATGTAAAATATTCAAAATTTCCATTTTGTGATATTTATTAACAATAAGGGATTTAACTCTTTATTTTTCATATAATTTATTTTGTAACAGTTAACATTTAGGACTAGGATTTCTGGATCAAATAATATTAACATTTATGAAGCTTAAAATATATGTTAAAATTATTGCCCTAAAAAATTCATACTGTCGCTGGCAACTTTATGCAAATATTTGTTTCAATACAACCTTGCTAGCTTTAGCTGTATTTTTGGTGCTTTTACTAATTTAATATCTGGAAAAAGTTATTTTAGTACCATGGCTCTTCTTTATTACTAGTGAGATTAAATATGTTCTCATGTTAATTAACAATAATAATGGTTTTTCCACTTTTTTGAATAACTTCTCTCTATAATATTATTTTCCTTTTTATTTTTTAGGTGTTGAAGGTTGTCCTTAAAACTTACCATACTGCCTGCTATATACTGCTAAGTTTGTTGCTTTTTTTGTTTTGGTTAATAAATATTGTACATAATGAATATATAATTTTTTATTACTCCTAAATTTAGAACTCTTCTCAAAAGTTACTAAATATTCACTTATGTAATATCTTATAGTATTACTATAATTTGGAGAGGTTAAATTATTTCACTTTTTAAAACATAAGAGTTTTTATTTAGAGGACATTGTTGGATATAGGGTTAACTGCTGTAGTTTTTTTTTCCAGAAAGTTAATTGTCCTAGATAATTTTATTGTAAAGGATGATGTGTAATAATAGATTTTAAAAAACATTTAAGACAATTTGTAACAATTAACAGCCATTTCATATGTATTTAGTGAATAAATAAAAAATGAGCAACATTCTGTAATAATTTATTAGGCATTATTTTTCTATTATTGATAATTTTTTATCCCTGTTTTATCTATTATTTTTAAATAATCTATTATTTTTGCTATTTTATTATACTTTTAAAAGTGTGAGCTTTTTAATTAGCATTTACACTGATTGGATTCTGAAGACATACTGTTTTCAGAATGATTCAAAAATTTTTTTTATTGCAGTAGAACATATGTAATATAAAATTTCCCATCTTAGCTATTTTTGAATGTGCAATTCAGGGCATTCATTAATTCACACTGTGTCCAAAACTTTTCATTACCCCAATAGAAGAAACTCTGTAATCATTAATCAGTAACTCTTATTTTCCCCTCTCCACAGAAGAGATTTAAAAAAAAATGATCCAAATATATGAAGTCTAAAAGATGCTAACTTTAGATCATAGACAAAATCATGTAAAAGATTGGTCTACACAAGTAAGAACCCGAAGAGAGCTGGGTGGCTAAACTAATATGAGAAAAAACAGATATTAAGTCACTGTTACAAGAGGCAAAGAAAAGCATCTGTTGCTAAGAGGATTAACTCAAGATTTAGCAGTAATAAACTTGCATGTAGTAAACATCAGGGCCCCAAAATATATTAAGCAAATATTATCAGAATTGTAGCATTTGAGTTTGGTTATTAACACTTGTTAGGTAGAGCACATGGTGCCAGATGGTGATCTGAGTTTCAACAACAGACTGCAAGAGAAACAGAAATACAGAAGTTCATTACTCACAGGTCCTGGAGGAAGGGCATGGTAAGCCTCAAGGGGCCACATGGGGAGATTAAGGGAGAGTAGGTAGAGAGAGACAGGAGCTGAGGCACACGCCTGTATCAGGGTCTGTGGTGGACTGCTTTGGGGCTTCCAGGCTAGGGTTGGATTGGTCTACTCAAACAAGAAAAGCGGGTCTTGTTAAACCTCCCAGGGGTTCTCATCAAATGGATACACAAGGCCCACAGGTGTAGGGAGGCAGGGGAGACTGCCAATCCCAAGGGCTGTTAGGGAAGTCCTATCAGGACCTTGCAGATGCTTGCAATTGCTGTCTAGAGCTTGCACCTATCTGAGAGGGCGGGTGTCAGTTTAAGGTCCCTTCCTGCCATTTGGCCAAACTAAATGGATGCCATCACAACAATAATACGGAATAGCTTAGCTAAACTCTTGATGTGGAGGGACAAACAGACAGTTCTTCAACAACAGTCAAAGGGCTTGATATTGCACTTTCAGCAACAGAATCAACAACCAGACCAAACACCAATAAGGAAATAAAGAACCTGAACAAAATTATAACCAACTATGTCTAACAGACATACAGAAACCACTCCACCCAACAAGAACAGAATGTACATTTTTCTTAAGAGTGCATGGAACATTCTCCAGAATAGACCATATGTTAAAACAAGAGAAGTAGTAATACATTTCAAAAGATGGAAAGATGCAAAGTATTATTAAATACTTTATAAGTAGAGTATTAAGAAACAAAATTCACATATAAAAATCATGTTTTTCTTCACATAGCTTTTATGTTTAAATGCATTATTGAATCATGTTAATACCATGTAAAAAAGTTTAATAAACACACTATAATAACATGTCTTAAATGAAAACCTCTCAAAATATACTCTGGGATTATAGACAAAAACTACAGGCTCTTATTTCGTTTCTGTAAATCTTTGGCCCATTCAATTATGAGAAAAACATTAGATAAATTCCAAAAGGGGCCATTCTACAAAATACCTGGCCAGTGCTCCTCAAATTGCCAAGGATAGTCTGACAGAGAACTGAGACACTGTCACAGCCAAACGGGGCCTAAGCGAGGCACGATGCATAAGTGTAATGTGGTATCCCGGATGGGCTCCTGTACCAGAAAAAGACATTAAGTTAGAACTAAGAGAAGCTGAATAAATGGTGGACTTTAGTTAACAATAATGAGCCCATATTGGCTCATTGACTGACAATGTACCACATTAATGTAGAATATTAATAAACCGTGGGTAGGGTATTGTAGGGACACTGTACTATCTTCTCAATTTTTCTCTAAATTAAAAAAAAATACATACTTCTCACCAGCAGAGAATCTTCGGCCTTGTCAATGGGGTTCCTTGTCACTGTGTATGAAACAATAAGTGAAAGATTACATTTTTAACTACTGCCTTTGTTGTTGTGTAGATTTCATACTGTCTAAACTGGCTGCTGCAATATTGGAAGATGGCTTTTAATCTTGGACTAAAAGATATGGACTGAGATATTATAAATAGTATGAGTGATGGGCCTAGTTCTATGAAGTGCTTATGCTGCTTCCATCTGATGAGGATACCACATAAATTTTTGTCCTAATTACTCAAGCTGATCTTTCATCTTGACAAAGCTACAGGATATTTGAGCTTCAAGGAAAATCACTTAATCACTTCTATTGATTAAAAAACAAAGAATAATAGATGTTTTTGCTTATTCAGTGCTGCAGACATGTTTTAAGTGAGCTTGTTTTTAAACAAGATACTCAAATTGATTCATGTGTATATATTTTTTGAAATAATTATATCATTAGTACAATATGAAAGTTATTTCTGGAAATCAAATGATATATTGAATACTAATTTATAGCCTGTAATGTGCATTTTAATTTCCTTTTTAATACTAGGGTATAGTGCTTACTTAATGTGATTAACTTCCACCACTTAAAACAGAACTATTTAGTAGTTTGAATGCAGGCATTAATTGTATTGACTTGCGTACATTTCTCTTTTTCCCTTAGGCTGTACTGTGGAGGTATAAATTTTCTCAGCTTAAAGGTTCTTCAGATGATGGCAAGAGTAAAATCAAATTTTTGTTTCAGAATCCAGATACTAAACAAATTGAAGCAAAGGTAAGCCCAAATTCATCACATAAAATGCATCTAACTATATTAATGCCACTAAGAAGCAAAGGGGAGAAAATTAGGGGAACCAAAAATGGCAAAAACACACATTCTTATTTACCTTGGAATATCCCTCATGGCCAAAAGAATAAATTCACTTTAAGATTTTAATGACAAATTTTCGCTAAAAGGCACAACTTAAATTGCACAGAGCTAATTGCATTTCTTAGTCTTAATTCCATAAGAACTGGATTTATGTCACACTCAGATAACATTCTTGGAACTGTAACAGTCATTTTTGTGGTGGTTTCACATTCAAAATAATAATTTAAAATACTTTTAAAATTTGGATTTTATTTTATAATTATTTATACCCTCTTTGGATACAAGTACAAATCTCTAAAAAATAATGTTTAAATCAATTCATTATTTATGAATTACATCATTATGTTTTAAATTAAATGAACAATAGAATTTTTTTTTGCTTTGCACATGCAAATTTTCAGTATTTTGAATTATATTAACTATGTTGTTTTAAGCTCATCAGAAAGGCCCACTACCTTTATTTTTATGAATACATATAGTTGTAAATATTCAAAACCTGAATTATTTCTATTCTTCCAGTATGAAATTCACTATAACAATGTTTGGCTTAGAGTGAATTATAAATATATTACTCCAGTGTGGAGGAAAGGATAAATAACAAACACCAAGGTGAAAAATTAATTCCATGGAAATGCAAACCCCAATATAATGTTTCAACTATGGATTAAAATTACCATAATTCTGTTACATTCTTGTACCTATCAGGGGTAAACATCTTAGCCTGATACTGAAATCCTTCCCAGGAATGACCCTCTCCACTAGTCTAGTGAGCGTCTCTGTAACACTGCCTATATTCAGAGCAGATGCTCTCACTCTCCTTTTACCCAGATGACTCCTTTCTTGTCTTACGTTGCTCGTGCTTTTCTCTGCACTTTCCTCCTTAGTGTTTTGTCCGAGCCTCTCTGAGAATACCCCATTCTTGTCTTACGTCTGTCCTTGGACCCATCTCGCTAGGTCCTCCCACCCTGCAGTTTCTTTAAAGAAGGACTGTGACTCAGCTCTTTTTTACTCATTTCTCTAACACACTGGTGTTCACATGGTCTTGCCTTGTATTTGTGCCCCATCAGCTTAGACAAATGCCTTGGTGACTTCATTCACTCCCTTTCTTCAGCTTGCCTCAGACTTCTCAATTCTACATTTCCATCATCGCCTCTTCCCTAAATATAGACCAGTTTGTGGATCTGCCTTCTCTCCATCTCTTGCTACAGCTCCTCTTTTGCTCTTTGACTACACCACTGAGTGAGAATGTCCTTTCAACCAGCCAATTACAGTGCTCTTTAAATTGGTTTTGAGTGTTAAACAAAATGCATTACTATTGTCCAAAATTAATCTTTCCTTTTTGGTAGATTTCTCAACTTTGAAAACACTGGACATATTCTGACACTGGTGAATGATGTTACTGTTATCTCTGTATTCTTCTGGCTAATGTGGAACCTCCATCACTAGTTGCTGACAGCAGTACATTTGATAAGTTACTTCTCTTCTAATACTCTTTAATGTGCTAACAAATCCTAAGTTGACAACATAAAGCAAAAAAGATAAATGCAATGAAATAGCAACAAACTATAATATTTAGTTTAATGCAACATATATGCAGCTAATTATACTTACTTTACTAGTTACTAGTTACCTGTCAGGTTCTAAATATTATGTACTCTTGTTACAGTGTTGTAAGGCAGTATTTCATAAGTTCATTCATTTAAAGCTAGTTTCACAAGATATTAATTGAATGTGTTTCTTAAACTTAAAGACAGCAGTTTTTGAATAGTAGGAAAAGCAGTTTCATAATGAGAGAGAATGATCATTGGTGAGTTACTGAACTTTTTTAAAGTCACCATCTCCGTCTATAAAATGAGAATAATAGTACTCCCATGGTAATGTTGAAAATGCCAAAGTAAATATGGAAACTATTTGATAACAAATGGCACTAACCAGTCAAAATTCAGCTCTATAATTGTCTGGCCATAGTGGTATGTATCACCTCTGCTGACATCATAGAAACTGTACAAAAATTAAAACTAGCACAATTGATAACTATTTTACAACCTTCATAATTGCATCTAATGAGCAACAGTCAAAAGTACCATCAGGTACCAACAGGAGAACAGCAAGGAGAACATCAGCATGTACTTTGGGACTCATGTATCAGAAGGTTGGTTGATTGCTAAAGGTGATGTCTTTTGAGGATTCAATGTTTCTTCTGTTAGAACATCACCTTAGTGAAAAGTTAGAATCAGATAGCCCTGAGGTAAAATTTCATCTTTATCAATTCTTAGCTATGTTCCTGGGGCAATTTATCACCAAATTATAACCGCTTCCTTGCAGGAAAAATATAGGATTAAATATCCCCACTGCCTGGCACATAGAAGGCATTCAATAAATCACTGATGAATGATTTCATCTTTAAAGAACCTAGCATAATAACAAAGAAAGTATTAAAAAAATATCAGCTATTATTATTAGGATAAAAGTCAGTAAAGATGATTATTTAACATATATAAACTTGATATCTTTCTTAAAATTAGGAAGTTCAAGTTTACAACCATAACCCATAACTGTCATTTATCAAATGCGTTGGACTTTTTCTGTGTCTGGTTAATTTCTATTCATTTTTAAAATTTCAATGTGGGAAGTTTGTCCTCAGTCTCTGTCTCCAAGTGAGGACCAGGAACTTCCCATACACATCATGTAACTCCTCTGTCTCTCTGTCTCTGTCTCTGTCTCTGTCTGTCTGTCTCTCTCTCTCTCTCTCTGTGCTGCTCTCTCCACATATATGTACAACATAACATTGATGTACATCCTGAATGGTCATTGTTCACTAGTACACCTTCTCCACTAGCTCAAGGACTTTTGAACACAAAGAATATATCTTACTACATTGTATTCCTAAGGCCTAGCCTCATGCTGTCTAAGAGCAGGCAAGTAGTAACAGTCTCTGTTTTGGTTTATTTAATATTTCCTGGTACCATTATTTAGTACTCCCCCCAATTTCTTTTTAATCTAGGCAAATGAAATTCACCAAGTAGCCATAATCTGAATGGGCTAAGAAAGTCCATGTCTAGGTGCATGTTGTACAAGCTGAAGAAGCATTTGACATTTAATATGTGTATAACTGTGGGTGGAATTGTTTATTCTGATTAACTATTGTTTTATTTTCTTTTTTTTTGTTGTTATCTTGGTTTCATTTATACTTTCCTTCAACAGAAATAAAATGCTATAGAAATATTTGTTTTAAGACATGTCAGAAAAATGACTTCTGGTGAAAGCAAAAACAGTTACCAAGCCATCAGAGACAAAACTAAAGCTATGTGAATTTAAAAGTACTTGTGAATTTATCCGTAGGGAGTAAAATAATAATTTGTTAAAACATACTAGATCATTATTTTACAATTGAGTATTGTAAGCACTTTTCTCAACATTTTATTATGGAAAATTTTCAAATGCATAGCATACTTAAAATAATTTACAGTGAACACCCATATTCACACTAAATTCTACAATTCACATTTCACTATACTTCTTTATCACCTGTCTATCCACCCATCCCTCTGTCCATCCACCAATCCATCTCATGTTGACACATTTTGAAGTAAATTGCAAACATTAGCATTTTTCAAAATGTTGTAGTTGTGAAATGTTGTCTTTGTCCCTCCCACTGTTTCCAAATTCCTCACCCATTGTGCTTTAAATTTATAGCTGTGTATGATATTTGACAATTGCAGACTCTTAATTGCACAATCTAAATAACAGGCTAATTAAATTTTACCTTTAGTGGAAAATAATCTCAATAACAAAAAATACCTAGTAAATGAGAGCTTTATATTTTGGTCATAGATCTTGAAAATTTTGCATTATAAAAAAGTGAGTTGTATATATACAATTTTTGATGCCATTATTAAGCACATACAGCATGAAATCACTTGATATGACTAATAGTTTATAAATAAATATTTAACAAAACCAATATTTATCATATTCCTGAAATTATTTCCTTAGTCTTATAAAAGAGAAGAAACACTAAATATTTTTTCATAAAAAAGTCAATGACATGAAACCCCATAAATGTTTAATGAAAATTTAATTAATTTAGAAGCATATGCTTTCTTATGACTTAGATTAACATGAAAAGATCAAAATGACAATGATTTCTACTTGCAATATGTTGAGAAATGTTTTGAAAACTACATGGTAAGAAATCTCAATGTACTTTTAGAAGTACATTGTAAAACTTGCATGACCTTGGAAACTTTATATGAATATTTTCTTATAATCAGTAATATTGTATGAGAAGATTATTTTTAGATTAAACATAAAAGACACTTTTGACTAAAGATATGAAGACAATAAATATTATCTCACTTGTCCTAACCTTAAGTAAATAAGACAAACTAAATGAATTTTAGTCACTAAAATTTAAATTCATATAATTCAGTTTATGTTTAAGTACCATTTATTATCTAATTTTTATAATAATCTGTTGCCCTGTAGTAGTAAGAATATGAACTTAATAGTTACTGAGCTCTGGTTTTAGCATATAACTATGATGTCTGCTGGCTGGGATAAATTATCCAAATTTAGCTTCAGCATCCTCCTATGTATGATGAAGATTATTAAATCCCATGGTTGTAAGACTAAGAGTACATGTGCTCTTAGAAGACTTGAGAATACCAACATAGTTCTGTTACATGTTCAAAAATATCTAAATTGGAAGAAAGTGATAGGAAGAGAAAAGTAAAAAAAAGAATTTGTGCCAACAGCATAAAAGCCAGGAGAACATGGGATTAATTCACAGAAGAACCCATAACCTAAAACAGAGGCAAGGAAGTACCATGGAAGAGATTCTAGTGAACTCTAGTGAGAGTGAACTCTAGCTCCACTGTCAGGGTAATCATTTGGAAATTCTCTGTGTCTGTGGGCTAGTCAATCCCTACTTTCTCATGTGCTAGTGCTGAGGTGGAGGTTCTAAAGGGTTTATTCTCAAGATCACACTGTGAGTGTGGGTCAAGCTCTGAGTGCCCCAAGGATGTCTAGACACAGTGGGAGCCTCTCTTTATAAGACATTTTCGGTCATCAGTCACAGTATTTGTCAGCTTCAGCAGTCATAAGATTAGCTCCCTTTAGCAGAATATGTAACCTCCTCTGAGTGCTTAGAAAGACTTGCAGATAATTTTTTAAAACTTATGAAACAGAATAAGTAGTGATTTTATGAAGTATGAATATCATAATTAGAATAAGTTTTTCATAAAGTTTTATAAAATAAAAACGGTATTGCAGAATAGAAACAGCCAAAGCCAGGCACTTTTGCTGTGGTGATTCCCCTAAGATTCAGTAGAATAAAATATGGAAAATGCAAGATGAAAGACTGGTCTATGAGTCTACTGATGGAATAACTAGCATTTAAGATGAGTAGAGGTAAATAAAGAAGAGAAAAACAAACAAAAGAGCTATGTAATAGTCCCCCTAAATTGAATATATAAATGAGTTTTCAGATTGAAAGAAAAAACTGAGTTCTGATTAGTAGAGAAAACCAAACCATATCTAAAAATTTTCAAAATCCAAGGATAAAATGAAAATTTAAATCACCAGAAGGGTATCATTACTAGATATGTGTCCTTGGTCTCACTGAAAGAAATAATTTAAAAACAAACACAAAAAGAGGCTGAGCATTAAGAGTCTATTTGGAAAACAAGATGATAGAAAATAGCAAAACTACACCCTGGGGTGCTGGAATGTGGGCAGATCCAGAGGAAGTCACCCTGAGGGAACAATAGGAAGCGCTTTTATCTAAAGGGAGATTAATATTCACCAAGTGAGGTTAGATTTCAAAGGGAACAAGTTTAGTTCATTTGGAATTCCACCTTGCTCCAGCCTCACAAGGGGCAAACTGAGCTTTGAATATATTTGCTCCCCACTGGAACTGTCTTGGCATGGGGAAGTGTAATTTTTATTATGCTAATGATGTAGAGGTGTGGTTTTACTATGTTAATTGATTTTGGGATGAAGTTGGGTGGATTTCTCCTCCATGTTGGAACGAGCTGGTTTTGGCCAGTCTATTATCCATATACCCCTCTTCTCATCATTGGAGAACAACTTACACAAGAATGTGTAGAGTGTAAGTAAGCATCTTGCCAAATGTAAGTGCCCTTCCCCTCCCTGCTCAGGTCTGGCTGTCTAACCACTCTAACTTGTGGAATATTGGCTTTGAGGACCGCAGTGATCTCTCCGTTCCTCTAAAACAATTGAAATACAGGCAAAGAAACTGAAATCAAGTACCTATTTTCAAACATTCTAATAATTAGCCACATTAAAAAAAAATTGTAAAATAACCAAAATCACAGAATTGAATATTGTCTCTCCACGAGAAACTAGTGGACTTCACTCAGCAAGATAATGGGATTCATCTTGAAGTTTTAACCTGAAGATACTCAAACCTGTCTCCCTTCCCAGATCAGTGGCTTTGTAGCCATAAGCCAACAGCTTTGAAGAAAATGAAATCTGAACCAATCCAGAGTAGAGTCAGTCATTCAGTGGAATGTACAGATCCCTGGCAATTCTCTATGCTAAGCATGGTATTGTGTGTCTCAGATCTTAGCTCAGCAGGGGTAGGGCAGAAAAGCATAGAGGGGCTATACCCCCAGGGCATAACTAAATCAGATGCCAACTGCTGCAGTACCTCAACTACCTAAGGCTGAGATTTCAGTTGTAGGAAAGGAAATGTTAGCCTTGGATTTAAAAGAAAATCTTGTAAAATGGGGCAATGATCAAGAAGTTAGGAAATGCTCTGACATATTCTTGGGAATCTGAAGTGGTACCTGCATACACAAGGCTGTTTGCATGCCCAGGAAAGACCTGGGAGGAGAAAAACACCAGGTTCTTACTGTGAACTTGATACAACAACTCTGGCAGGAGAGCAAAGCTGTTTGTCTTGCAAGTGGCCTGCTATCGGAAGGTGCACCTTCCTGTGCAGGTATCTTTGGCAAAGGGTACAAGGCACAGGTGGAAGGCTATTAATGAAACAGTCTGAACAATAGTTGGCTGACCCAAATGTGATCAGTGGGAAGCTAGGCTTAAAAATGGTAAACAAACAAAAATGTGTAACAGAGAACTTCAACACAGGAAAGTGCTAAATAAAGAAGCAGCAATAAGGAAAATATTTTATAGTGATGAAAAAGTGAACCTGTCAGGAAAACATAGGAAATTATACAGATAATCATGAACCTAATAATATTACTTCAAACACATGAAGCAAAAGCACACAGAACTGAAGGGAGCTATAGATAATTCAACAATAACAGGTGGGAAGTCCAATAATCCATTTACAGTTATGGACAGAACAATGGGGGAGCAGATGAATACATAAAAAGAAGACTTGAAATACTGAAGAAAACAGATATTCTGAACATGAATGTGTAGGGCACTCCACACAGCAACAGCAGAACACACATTTTTCTCAAGCACTCATAGAACATTCTCAGAATAGACCATAAGCTGTCACACAAAAGCCTAAAAAATTCAAAAGGATTGAAATCCTGCAAAATGGATTCTTCATCAAATATTAAAATAGGTTAGAATAAAGAAGATAATTTGGGAAATTCATAGATACATTGATTCTTGTTATTCAACAAAGTCTATAAAGCCATTATGAACACTAAATCAGCCAATGCTCCTTAGAGGAAATACAGGGTTAAGTACCTGTAAGTCTCTGGTCACAGCATTTTCATCAACTAATTAACACATAACTTTGTTTCATGTGTGCTTTTATTTAAAGACAATTTATTTAATATTATTGTTTATTCATGAATACTGAACTCAGAACCAACAGCGCTATAACTCACGCCCAAACAAAGCTTCTCTAACACATGTGTTTTCTCAGTAAACAAGTCACAATGTTCTTGCACTGAGGCACAATAAACAGCACTTCAGCATGGTACTTGAGGAACATTTTAAACAGAAAAATCACCAATGCAAGAATGTGAAAAACTTAACATTAAATAGACTGCAGAAAAAGTGCACTTTTTTTGTACACATATTACAGTGTGAGAGCTGAACAAAAAGCAAAGTATCACCTCATTTGACCTCTGCTGGAAAAGTGCATGTTGGGTGACAAAAATTTTTTCACAGTTTTGCATATATCCAAACTGATCATAAACACACCCTAAGTATTGATTTTAGAATTACAAATAAATTTTAGCAAGTGTATAAATTTGCAAATACGGAATCTGTAGATAATGAGGATTGGTTGTACATAGGGTAAAAATCCCTCCTAAATATTCAGTGGATTGAAGGTAAAAATCCACAGAGAAATTAGTGAATATTTTCGGTTAAATATAAACAAAACCAACATATTAAAATTTATAGAATGCAAACAGAGCAGTGATTGAGGAAAGTTTGCACCTATAAATGTGTGTATTAGAAAAGAAATCAATATCCTTAATTTCCATTAAAGAAACTAAATAAAGAATAATAAACTAAAATCAAAGCAAGCCAGGTAAAAGGAAATGACGAAGAATAGAGCAGAAAAATATGAAATAGAAGAGACAGATAATACAGAGGGGTAGGGGAGAAAAGCAAAGAAGGGATATACCCCCAGGGCATAACTAAATCATAAACATAAAGTGATAAGTTGATCCTTTGAAAGATCAACAAAATTCAAACCCCTTCAACAAATCTGATCAAGTAAAAGAAAAGACTCAGATTATAAAAATAATTAATGAAAGAGAGGACATCACTACTGATGTAAAAGAAAATGAGATAAAATGGAATACAATGGACAACTTTATGCCATCAATTTACATAGATGCAAGTATGAAATTTAAGGAAAAACACAATCTACCAAAAATAACTTAAAGACAAATAGTAAATTGATTGGACCTATTAAAAGTAGAGATTGAGTTAATAATTTAAGAACTTCCTATTAAAAAATGGCTTGACTAATAAAGTACTAGCAAAGAGAATCCAGCAACATTTAGAAAGAATTATAAAGCATGACCACAATATAGCACAGAGAAGACAAATAGTGATTCTATAGCATCTTACTATGCTGATGGACAGTGACTGCAATGGGGTATGTGGTGGGTACTTGATAATGGGGGGAATCTAGTAACCACAATATTGCTCATGTAATTGTATATTAATGATACCAAAATAAAAAATAAAAATAAAAAAAAACATGACCTAGTGAGATTTATTATAGCATGACTGGTTTAGCAACACTAAATCAATCAATGCAATATACCATATTAATAAAGTTTTTAAAATTACTCATATATGTATAGATAGACTGTATATGTATTTATTGATTGATGTATTTCCATATCTGTTGAGATGATGTGTGTGTGTGAGATAGATACAGAAAGATCATTTGACAAACCAATACTCTTTCATGATAAAAACACTCAGTCTAGTATTAGAAAGGAAATTCTTCATAGAATAAAGCATCTACAAACAGCCCACAGTTAGCGTCATACCTAATGGGAAGAACACTGAATATTTTTGTGATAAGATCAAGAGCAAGACAAGGATGTCTGCTCTCCCTGCTCTTACTCATCATTGTACTAAATGTGCTAGCCAGGACAATTGGGCACTAAAAAGAAATAAAACTATCCAAATTCACTCATACTATGATATCATACATTGAAAATAAGGAACCCTCTAAATACTATTTTAACTAGTAAGTTCATCAGTGTTGCAATACATAAGATCAACAAATGTCAATTACACTTATATACTAGCAATAAGTAATTTCCAAATGAAATTTTTAAAATCTATTCACATTAGCATCTAAATGAATAAAACAGGAAAATACGTAACAAAAGAAGTACAAAATTTGTGTACTGAAAGGAATATAACATTATTACAAGAAATTAGGACTTGCATAAAGGGAAAGTCATCCTATAGTCATCAATCAGAAAACAATATTGTGGAAAAGCCTGTTTCTCTCTAAATTGAATGACAGATTCAATAAAATCTCTTTCAAAATACCAGCTGCTTTCATCAGGGAAATTGACAAACTAATCCTAAATTTCTGTGAACATTCAGGGAATCCAGAATAGTCAAAGTAGTTAAGAAAGAATGAAGTTGGAGAATTCATACTTCTTGATTTCAAAACTTGCTACAAAGCTATGGTAATCAGTATTGATAACTCTGGTATAAGTATAGACACAAGTCATTGAAACAGAAGTGACAGTCCACAAACAGTCCTCACATTGATAGTCAATTTAAACGAGGCCGGCAAGGCAATTCAAAGAAGAAAAAATAATCTTTTCAATAAATGGTGCTACAACTGGATATTTTCATGCAAAAGAATGATTTTGAAATCTTATATCAAACTATACAAAAAAATTAAAACAAAAAATATCTTAGACCTACAAGTAAGAGCCAAAACTAAAAATTCAAGAAAACATCGTATTACATCATTGTTATTTTGAATTAGACAGTGTTTTCACAGATATGATACAGCAATACAAGTGAATATAAGTGTGTGTGTGTGTGTGTGTGTGTTTGACATCATCAGAATTAAAAACTTTTGTGTCAAAAGACACTGAAAAAACATAAACATAACCTGCAAAATGGGAAGAAATATTGTCTCTTGATTCTGTGCCTATTGCAAGCTTCTGTTCTGTATCTACTAAAATGATAACACAAGCTGGAAAAGTATTGGCATTTTTCCTTCAAAGTAATATGCTCATGGAAAATAGCATTTAAAATTATAATTAGTATATTGATTTTAACAAAATCAAACTCTTGATTTTCACAAGATCACAGTGATGGGTGTTGTCTAATCATCTTTATTTACCTGAGTTTTGGCATTTTCCCTGCAACAAGTGACAGGGTGTATAGGAAGACATTGCTAGGGATTTTGGATAGAAAAGATCTTTATTCTTAGACTGGAGTTATAAAACATTGTACTTTCTCAGCCACATTTAGTATTTATGATTATAAAACTTCAACTTCAAATTTAATATGGTTTTTTACTTAAACTCTTTTATTGTGGACTATAAATTCATAGGACATGTAAAGATACTACAGGGATGTTCCATATACCCTTCCATCAGTTTCTCCCAATGGTTATATCTTATGTAAATAACAGAAATTTGATATCGATGCTATATATGGTTCCACATCAGTTATAGCATGTGTACATTTGTGTGACCATCTCCACAATCAAAATACAGAACCTCCTGCCTCATGCTGCCCCTTTATAGCCATCCATACACCCCCCACCCCCACCATTCCTAATCCCTAGCAACCAGTCTGACTTTTCATTTCTATAACTTTGACATTTTGAGAACATTATGTAAGTTAAATTATACAGTATGTGAGATTTTGAGATCAGCTTTTTTCACTCAATATAATGCATTGAGAGCTATCCAGTTTGCTGTCATACATCAACAAGTGGTTTCTTTTCATTGCTGAGTAGTATTTCATGAGATGGATGTATGCCATGGTTTGTTTAACCATTTATGTATTGAGGGACATTTGATTGTTTACAGTGTTTGGTTGTTGCAAATAAAGCTGCTGTGAATGCATGTGGACATGAGATTTCACTTCTCTCAGATAAATACCCAGGAGTGCAGATGTTCAGTGGTATGGAAAATGTTTGCTTAAAGAAAATACCAAATTATTTTTCAGAGTAGCTGTATCATATTTAATTCCCACTAACAATATATGAAAAATCAATTTTCTTTGTTATTAGCATTTTTAATTGTCATTACAGCTGAACCTTGAACAATGTGGGGATTAGGGACACCAACTGCCCCTCTCCATGAAGATGAAAATTCTCATGTAACTTTG
The DNA here is from genome assembly GCF_030020395.1 of Manis pentadactyla. NCBI lineage: Eukaryota > Metazoa > Chordata > Mammalia > Pholidota > Manidae > Manis > Manis pentadactyla. The sequence continues at coordinate 85,799,279 of NC_080021.1, read as the reverse complement.
ACTCACAAAATTTAGCTACTACTAGCCTGTTGTTGACTAGAAGCCTTACCAGTAGCCTAAACACTGTTAATCAGTATTTTAATACATTAATATTTAATATTTTTGTGTTATATGTATTATATACTATAGTCTTATAATGAAGTAAGCTGCAGAAAAAAAATGTTTTTTCAGATTGACACAAAACTCCAAAAATTTTTCAAATAATTTATTGAAAGAATGCTTCATATAAGTGAACCCACAGAGTTCAAACCCATGTTTTTCAAAGAGCCAACTGTAATTTTTATTTTAGTAGTTCTCATCGTAGTCTTAATTTGCATTTCCCTAATGAGTCCCAATGATGAACAAGTTTTGATGTGCCTATTTTCTATCTGTATGTTTTTCTGTTTTTGCCTATTTTCTATTTTTTTTTTGTTTTACTCTTAAGCTGTATGATTCTTTATATGATCTGTATATGAGGCTCTATTAGATACATTGTTTGCAAATATTTTCTTCCAGTTTTTAGATTATTTTTTATCTTCTTAATAGGGTATTTTGCAGAGATCATTTAAAAATTTTCATGAAACACCTTGTCAGTTATTTCCTTCAGAGACCATGCTTTTGGTGTCATGTCTGAAAATTCTTCAACAAGGCCTATGTGCCATAGATTTTTCCCCTATGCTCTTTTAAAATAGTTCCATAGGCTTGCCACTTACAATATTTCCTTTTTTCCTGTAAGCCATGAGATTTAGTGGACCTTCACTCCGGCTCATGGGTATCCAATCACTCCCAGCACCATCAGTCTTAGAGACCGCTGCTCTACTGCACTATGTTCGCAGCTTTGTCAAAAACCAGTCGGTCGTACTTCTGTGGTGCTATTTCATGGCTTATCTGTGTGTCTATTTCTTTGCCAATACCATATATTCTAGAATATACTAGCTATATAATACTTAAAACGAAGAGGAATGGTTCTTCTGCTTTCTTCTTATTTTTCCGAATTGCTTCAGCTATTCTAGTCCCTTTGTTTTTCCATAGACTTTTTAGAATTACCTTGTCTATATGTCTATGAAAAATCTCACTGGCACTTGATAGGAATGGCATAAAATATACATCAATTTAAGGGAAATGACATATTTACTATGTTGATTTCTTGAAGCAATGAAGACAGAGTATTTTTTCTATTTCCTTACATCTATTTGATTTATTTCTTTTACATTGTGTAGTTTCATCATGTAAACCCTATGCATGTTTTGTTAGATTTACATTTAGGTAAATAATTTCCTCTTTTCTTTTCTGAGGGAATATAAATAGTATTTTTTTTTTTAATTTTGTTCTCCACTTATTAATGTTACTATGTAGAAACATAATTAATGTTTATATATTTATATTCTATCCTGAAGCCTGCAGACATATACTTACTAGTTCTAGGTTTTTGGCTTTCTTTTTAAGACTCATTGGTTTTATCTGCATAGATCATCAAGTGGTAACTGTGACATTCTTCATTTGTTCCTTATTTTAGGGGAAAGTAGAGCAATTAATGAATGTAAGATTTGTGCCTGGCAAGACTGCCCTTTTTCTGGTCATATTCTGGAGAAAGTAGATGTCTGTCTGTCTGTCTGTCTCTCTCTCTCTCTCATCTGCATTCATTGCTGTTTCTGGGTCCCCAGTCTCTCTACTATCTCATCTGGGATGTACCATGCAAAAAGAAAACCCCAGAGATCTCACCATGATATTGTTCCTAGGTCTGGAGTCTGAAGATTCCCGGCCTATCTGCCTTCTTTGTTCCTTCCTTTAGAGTGTCCTTTTGTTTGCTCTGTATATCATGTCCAGTGCTTATTCTATACTTAGAATGAGGAATAAGAAAACATACATCTAGTCCATCATCCCAAAAGTAGAACTATCTTTATTGTTAAAGTACTTATTAATGCTAATTCTAAAATAAAAATAATTGTTGTAATGAGTCCAATAGTTCCTCACCTTCTAAAACCCCAGTGAACAAATGACAGAAATAGAGCAAAAATTGGACAATGAAAGTTTAATTATGGACATGGCCTTTATTAGTACAGCTGAACAGTCAAATACAAAGAATTCTTCATATGTAGGAATCAAATTTTATAGATCTATTTTGTGAAATAATAAGCCTTCTGCAATATAATTCCTGGGTTCCACTTTATTTTTACTGCAAATCTGAGTCAGTAAAATAATAGATTTCACATCATTAAAAAGTACTTGAGCAATTTATATGGTTTGAAAGAATTTAATATGATTTAACATTTATTTTTTTACTTTTCAGCCTCAATTTTAAATATAAAATAAATTTAAATGGCACTTGAATTACAAATTGCATCATTTTCTATTTAGAGAGAGATTGTGAACCCAGAGCAGTTTGTCCAGATTGCAGTCATAGCCTGCACTACAAGGTGTTTGTCTCCACCTCTCTTACTCCATCAGCTATCCTCCAACTGAATGTTTTCTGTCCCAAAAATATTAAATAGTTTATATTTATTAGGGCCAAATTTTATAGCTCTTGCTTTGCTCCCTCTCTACCAGGCTTTATATATATAGATAAGCAAATCGGTAGCCTATGAATGATGTCTAAAAATGCTGATAGTAAATCAATTTCTCCTGTTACGTCAAAGTTTTACTAAGTAGTTTATGATGTAAATTATGTTGTATGTTGGTTATTGCTGATTTGGAGGTGATGATTGATATTGCTTTATATCTCTTAGGGATATCAACTGCCATGTAAATGTAAAGATTTCAGCAAAGATTTCATCAGACATATCAGTGAAAATTGAGTATTTAAGATCTAATTATCACATCTGGGCTTGTTTTACAGGGATTTAATATTATATTTTTTGTTTGTAGAAAACAAAGATTATATGTTTGTAGAAAACAAAACATTCTATTTGAGTAGAAACAAACAATATGTACCACTTTGCCTTCATGTGTACTACATTCCAGATCTATTGATGGCAAGAGAACATGTCAGTTTATTAACAATGTGAACAGCTGTTGAAATTGTTTATGGAAGCTAATTGAGAGATTTCTTTTATCTGCCACCATTATGTTCATCTAGACATCAGAGAATTCCAGCAACATAGGAAATGATTTGCACTTCTTTTGAAAATTCCAGGACAGAATATATTTAATAAAATGCTGAAATATAAAATCCCCTTTACATGATATATTTCTAAAGTTATAATTGCTATTAAAGAAATCTGCAACCCAGCAGAAATAAATTAGTAGTAAGTGGAGAAATGTTTTTCTCATCAATATTAAAAGAAAAGGTGAGCCAACCACTGAGCATGTGCCTGGGGAAATACTTGTATCTGGCTTCCTGCAGCCAGCCCTGCCTCACCCTCTACTGCATGCTGCAAACCCTACCCAGGCACGTTGCCTTTGGACATAGGGGTACCACTGAGGATGCCAACAGCCTTTGAAGCCACCGCAAACTTCAACAGGTTTTACCACTGAAGACCACACAGTTGTTGACATGGACCCCAGATGTCTGAACCACCATGCACAGCACCCCCCGCATACATGTGAAACTGCCACATGCTCTTGTACATGACCCCCATGCACCACTAGACCTTGTACAACAGCATGCTCCCACATGTGCCCAGGTGCCCACTCCTGCAATGTCCCTCTGTATCACGAAAAAGCCTTTCCTATTGAGGCTGATCCATAAACTCTGGAATAGGTGACCACTTGTTCAATTGCACAGACTCCAAAGCAAGGAAACAACACCAAAAATCAGCAAACATGACATCACCAAAGGAACATGAAGAACTTCCATCACTGACAGCAAAGAAATGGAGACCCACCAATTTCTGAGAAGGAATTCAACATAATTATCCTAACCAAGCTCTGTGAACCACAAGAGAACATGATAAACAATTTAATGAAATCAGATAAACAATATTTATTGTACTTAGACAAGATAGACTTTAAGACAAAAACTGTCCTTAGAAACAAAGAAGGCATTATATAATTAAAAAGGGTCAATTTAACAGGAAGTTATAGTAATTATGTTGCCAGGTAGCTGCATCTGGAGAGGTCTCTCCCTGCATACTAGGTGAAGCACGAGGAGAAACCTCAACCTGGACAGGGAAGGTGTATGTCTGGGGAGAGGATATCCCTGAGAAAAAATACCTCTAAAAACTGAAATCAGTCCAAGGGAGAAACAAAGTTTAAAACCCATTTATTGCTTATAAACTGCAGTCCAGGGCCATCTTTCTCCTCTACTCAGGAAGAAGCAAAACTGGCCCTCCCCTTCACCTCTCAGGTACAGATAAGCCCTCCTTGCCCAGGTAATTACCTATTGATATGGAGATGAACTTCTCTCTGACCCTGAGGAATGATGCAAATGCACTAAAGCCATACTTCTTTCCACCTCTGAATGCTTATTGATATGCAGATATACTAAAGCCAGGGGAGATATTCTGGAAATACTACAATTTTACCCACAGGCCACCCCTCCAGAAATCTCGTCTTACAATTTACTTGTTCCCCCTCTTCTGACCAAACTAATGACACACAACAGCAACGGCAATAAAATCATGACAATCCTCAAGGCAGATGATTCACTCTATGCAGATTAAGTAAATGTACTTTACAGAACAATCTCTTACTAAGCACAAAATATATTTCTACACTTGTGTACTCATTCCTAACAGCCATGCCAGATTGCTCACAAAACTTTTAACAAGTATTAGACAGAGTAAAGCATCTCTTTAAGCATTTTTTTTTTTGACAACAGCAATACAATCATGATTCTCAAGCCAGAGGATTCAGCTAGGTTCAAAGTCCCAAGAAGATTAAGTCCAAAGCTTGTCCATTCCAGCCATCACGCAGCAGCTGCAGCCAGGGAGCGCATCCAGGACACAAGGACTGTAAAAGCAAATAATCATGATTCTGGGGGGGTCACTTTGGTGTTATTCCAGGAATACATAGGAGGACAGCTTCCAGGCCTTTTCCCCAAGGTGTCAGAAGAGCCAGCCATTGCCAGTCCATGTGTCAAAATGTCCAGGGCCACGTCCATTTTATTCCTATGTGCTGCACCCATCCTTGCAACATATGTCCAGTAAAGTGTGCACCTTGATCAGTCTCAATCACCAGCAACCATCCATAGGCTGCAAAGAGATGCTCTAGGCCCCTCTCAGTAGTTTGCTAATCTGTACAATGTGCAGGTAACTCCTGGGCTCATCTGATTTCTTCAAAGGTCAATGGCTACAGCCCACATTGTCTGTTGCCCCGCGTGCAACAAACGCTGATGTAGTCATTGGGCCACATCAGAGGCAGGCTTTCCTTCTAGCCAGCACACCTTGGCCAATGCATCTGCTTCATCATTCCCTGGGGATGCCAAAGGCAAATGGTCAGTCACATGACATGCTGTAAGTGTCTGTGCCACACCATTCCATGGCCTTTGGGTCCAGTCTCTCACCCACCCTGTGATACAGTTGGTGGTTATTACCTTGGTCAGAGTTTTTCTGGCAATGGGCTCCGTAGCCAGCAAGGCATGGTACACAGCAGCCAGTTGCTTCTCTGTCAAGATGAACCAGATCTCTGCTCCTTTCCATAGTTGTGACCAGGCTCCAGTCAGCAGCAGAAGCAGCAGCAGTGGCAGAAGCGGTAGCCTTAGGCTCGGGCTACGGGACAGGGTCAGCATGGCCAGCAGCAGTGGTGGTGCCTCCATGACCACACAAGTGTAGACACATGTCCCTTAGCACAAGAGCCAGTTATCCCCATCATTTCTTGGAGTGACCCTCCCAAAGGTCGCACTCATTATAACAGATTTTGGGTTCAGAGGAATCCTGCCAACTGTGCCAGATGTATGTCTGGGGAGAGGAAATCCCAGGGAAAAAATACCTCTAAAACCCAAAATCAGTCAAAGGGAGAAACAAGGTTTAAAACCTGTTTATTTACAAATTGCAGTCCAGGGTCGTCTTTCTTCTCTGCTCAGGAAGAAGTAAAACCAGCCCTCGCCCTCATCTCTCAGGTACAGATAAGCCTTCCTTGCCCAAGTAATTACCCATTGATATAGAGACGAACTTCTCTCCATCCCTGAGTTATGACGCAAATGCACTAAAGCCATACTTCTTTCCACCTCTGAACACCTACTGATATGCAGATGTACTAAAGCCAGGAGAGATATTCTGGAAATATTACAACTTTACCCACAGGAGGGTTCTTGACTCTGGACGAGAAAGAATTTTCAAACAGGTCACATGAGTGTAGGAAGGGAAAGAATTAATTAAAGCCAGAGCCACAGGGAATGGCAGCTGCCTTGGAGGCAGCAGGGAACAGGAAAGTGCAGAGGGAAAGAGGAGAAGTTCTCAGCCTAGGGCAGATTCCCTTTCCAACTCTTACAGCCAGAGTCACTTGGCATCCTGTGTCTATTTTGATATGCACTGCATGGGAACTAGCCCCTCTTACCCCATAATTTGGGGGAGCCATGGAACACAGGATGGAGTGATTTTATGTTCTGAGAACTTCTCAACGAAAGGAGATTTTTCAGGTAGGCTACTAAGAGCAGATTGCACAGCTGCAGTCTGTCCAGGTCACCCAGGCAATGGGAACTTGCAGGCCAAAATCTGAGCTCTTAGCAGCCACTTCCTACTTATTAAGAGTAAAGAGGAGACAGAGTGAAGACTTGGAAGTAAAATGAAATAGCAAAGGGACAAAATGCAGTAATTTGAGCAGTGAGAAAGCTTTATTTGAAAGTATGCACTTAAAGAAAGGAAAGTGTGGGTGTCCTGAGAAAAGGTGTGCTGAAAGGTTGGGGATTCTGTCTTTTAAAGCTTTCAAGAATGGGGAAAAGGGTTGGGGGTGGTTGGGCATAGGCCTGACTTGTAGTCTCAAGATGCTTATTTCCTGTGAGAGACACCATGTCTCCTGTCCTGTATTATTAATCTTCCAGCTAATTCTGCTAAAGAAACTCAACACAAGGGATTTATTTATCCTGTTCTTCTCCAAGATGGTGGTTACCCTCAAGCAGTGGGGACATATCAGTTAAGACTGTTTTCCCTGCCTTAAAGTAGGCTGTTGGGTTATTGTCTGATTACCAGAGAGTATCTGAGGAATCTTACTTCTCACCTCTCTGCTTTTTAAGATACAATCTTAGCCTTAAGATGTGGTCCCTCCCCTTCTTACTATACTGTTTATATCTCAGCATTTTTCATCATAGGCAGGAAAAGTTCATCATGTTGCTTGTCCCATGCCCCTGCCCTGCCTCAATTATAAATATATGTACCTAACATCATAACACCTCACTTATATATTGTCAGATACTGAAAGATTTGAAAGGAGAAACTGACAGCAAAGAATAATTCTAGGAGATTTCAATATCCCACTGTAAGTACAGGATAGAACATTCAGGCAGAAAATCAATTAAAGGAACAGCTGACTTGAATAACACTATAGACTAAAAGGACTTACTAGACATACAGAATATTCCATCCAAAGGGAACAAAGTACAGATTTTCTCAAGTAAATGGGACATTCTCCAGGATGGATGACATGTTATATCACAAAACAAGTCTTAAGAAATTTAAGAAGATTGAATCATACCAAATATCTTTTCAGACAATACTTAAATGAAACTAGAAGTCAATGACAGAGAGAAATAGAAAAAAAAAATCACAAATATGTGGGAACTAAACAACATACTTGAAAAACCATTGGGTAAAAGATGAAATCAAATAGAAATTTTTTAAAAATACCTTGAGACAAGCAAAAATAAAAACTCAACTTAACAAAATTTATGGGATGCAGAAATATAAGATTAAGGGTTCCCACATAAAAAAGAAGGCATCTCAATTAAACAACTTAATTTACAACTAAAATAACTAGCAGTTAGCAGAAGGAAAGGCATAGTAAAGGTTAGATCACAAATAAATAAAGTAGATAATAAATAAATAATAGAAAAAGTCAGTGAAAATGATTTTTTTTTAAGATAAAAACAAATTTGAAAAACATGAATAGATTTAGAAAGAAAGGAAGACAAAATTAAAAACAAAAGAGGAGGCTTTATATCGCATCATAAGGAACTGCATTTAAAAAAGGTAAGAGACTACTATGAGCAATTATCTCCAACAAATTGAATAAGCTAAAGAAATGGGTATATTTCTAGAGACATAAAACTATGAAGACTGAATCACAAATAAATACAAAGTCTGAACAGACCAAAAACAAACAAAGGGATTGAATCAGTAATCAGAAGATTTCCAACCAAGTCCAGGATCTAAATGCTACAGACATTAAAAGAATTAACAAGAACTCTTGTTAAATATTTCTGAAGAATAAAAGAGGAAATACTCCCAAAATGATTTTATGAGGTCAATATTGTCCTGATTCTAAAGCCAGGCAGATAACAACATAAGAAAAGAAAACTGCAGCCTAACAGCCTTGATAAATATTGATGCAAAAATCCTATGAAATACTAACAAATTAAATTCAGCAGTGAATTAAAGTGATCATCCTCCACCTTAAAAGGGTAATAAGTGGGATTTATGACTAGGATACAAGGATGCTTCAACATATAAAAATCAATCGGTATAATATACCATAATAACAGAATAAAAGCTAAAAACCACATGAGCATCTCAATAGCTGCTGAAAAGCATTTGAAAAAATTCAGCATCCTTTCATAATAAAAACTGTGAATAAATAGGTATAGGAAGGAACATACCTCAACACAATAATTCTATGTTTGAAAAACCCACAATTAACATCATAATTAACATCCAAAAAGAAAGTATTTCCTCTAAGATATGGAACAAGGCAATGATGCCCTCTCATGCCATTGTCATTCAACATGAAAATGTTAGCCAGAGCAATTAGGCAAGATAAGGAAATAAAAGGCACCCAAAGTGGAAGAAAAGAAGTAAAATTAATTCTGTGTGCAAATGACATGTTTATATACGTAGAAAACCCTGAAGATTCCACACAAAAGAAATGTTAGAATAAATAAATTCAGTAAATTTTTTGGATAAAAAATTAACACATAAAAATCAGTGGTGTCACTATACCTTAACAGTGACCTATCTGAAAAAGACAGTAAGAAAAAACTCCCATTCATAACAGCAACAAAAAGAATAAATTACTTAGGAATTAACTTAAACAAAAAATAAAAGGTCGAAGACTGCATTTTATAAAATATTGACAAAGAATATGTTAAAAGAACAAATAAATGGGAAGTCATCCTATGTTCGTGAAATGGAGGAATTAAATGGCTAAAATATCTTTATTAGCCAAAGCTATCTGTAGATTCAATGCAATACCTATCAAAATCACAATGATTTTTTTTATAGAAATAGAAAAAAAAATCCTAAATTCATATAGAAGCAAAAAAGACCCCAAATTGCTAAAGCAATCTTGAGTAAGAAAAAAACAAAGCTCGGGGTATCATGTTCCCCAATTTCAAACTATACTAAAAAACTACACTAATCAAAATAGTATGTTACCAGCATAAATTGACATATAGACTAATGAAACAGAAGAAAGATTCCAGAAATAAATCACATATGTATGGTCATCTGATCAAGGGTTCCAAGAACTCACAATGAAAGGATAGTCTCTTCAACAAATAACACAGAGGAAATCAGATATCCATTGCAAAAAAAATGAAATTGGATGGCTATATCATATTATACATAAAACTCAACTCAAAATTGATTAAAGACATAAGTATAAGACCTGAAGCCATAAAACTAGAAGAAAACAGTGAAAAACCTTCTTGACACTGGTCTTGGCAATGAATTTTTTGATATGACACCAAAAGCACAGGCAACTAAAGCCAAAATAAAAATATGAGACTAATCAAACTAAAAAGTTTCTGCACAGCAAAGGAAAATAATGAAGAAATGAAAAGGCAGTCTACAGAGTGGGAAAATTATTTGCATCCATACATCCAATAATGGGTTGATACTTAAAATACATTAGGAACTATACTAAAATATAAATAACTCAGTTAAAAATGGGCACAGATCTTAATAGACACTTTTCAAAAGAAGAAATGTAAATAGCTGACAAATATATGAAAAGTTGCTCAATGTTACTAACTATTAGAGAAATGCAAATCAAATCCACAGTATCACCTCACATGTATTAGGGTGGCTGTTACCAAAACGATAAAAGATAACAATGTTGGCAAAGACATGGAGAAAAGGGTACCATTGTAGACTGCTATTGGGAATGGCAATTGATACAGCCATTTTGGAAAATAATATTAACATTCCTAACAAAATTAAATAGAATCACCATATTATCCAGCCACTCCACTTCTGGATATATATCCAAATGAAATGATATCAGTATTTTGAAGAGGTATCTGCATTTCCATTGTTCACTGCAACATATTCACAATAGCCATGATATGCAAACAACCTAAATGTCCTTTGACAGATGAATGGATAAATAAAATGTCACACACACACACAAACACACACGCGTGCACACACACACACACACAATGGTATATTATTCAACCTTTAAAAAGAGGACATCCTGCTATTTGTGACATGGATGGAGCTGGAGGACACAATATAGAGCAAAATAAGACACATAAAGAGAAATACTACATGATCTAACTTACATGTGACATCTAAAATAATCAAACTCAGAAGCAGGGAATAGAATGGTAGTTGCCAGAGTTGGAGGCAAGAAGAAATAAGGTGACACTAAAATTTCAGTTATGTAAGATATATATATAAGATGAATAGAGATCCAGAGAATAATGTGATAATAGTTAACAACACAATGCAGTATACTTGAAATTTGCAGAGGCTAGATCTTAAATAAATCCCCCCTAACACACAAACACAATTGTAGCTGTGCAGAGGTGATGACTTGTTAATAAGCTTGATTGTGGTGCTCTTTTCACAGTATATGCATATATCAAACATCAAGTCACACACCTAAAATACATACAATTTTATGTGTCAAAAATATCACAATAAAGCTGTACTAAAAAATAAAATAAAAGGTGAGCCAGCACTTGAAATACAGCTCAGGAAAAAGTAGTTACATATTGAGGCCATTACAATGTTTTCTCTTTGAAAATAATTTAAACAGTGATTGGGCAGTTTATAGAGTGGGCACAGGTCTTGTCGTATGACAGTAAGTAGATAAATTCTAAGAAAACATGCTTTAATTTAATGATATACATGTATATTCCAAGTTACAAGGCAAATACATTATAACCAGAGCTTAACAAGAATTTGGGGGCTGTGATTGCTTGAGTTGCCAAATGTATTACAATATTAAAAGTTCAAATTGTATAACTTTGTGGTTGTGAAAAGGCCTAAGAAATACTCAAAAGGGTCATATAGATTTACATGGGAGGTAGGGAACCTTTTGTTTTGGTGGTTGTTTTATAGCTATAAAAGAACAATGTCGTAGTACAAAAGCCTGTTATACTTTTTTCTCTGAAAGCAGAAACTCAAAAATTCACACTTCATTACTCAGAAAGCTTAATATATTTCCCATTTGTTTTACAAAGCCTGATTAAACTCCTCAGAAAGTTCTAGTAGAACAGAGGAGGGTTTACCAAATGAAGTTATGAGCAAATTGCAGTTATTTGACAATTTACAAAAAAACTTATTTTTGATACTTTTGGAAACTTAAAAAAGTGGTTTTTATATAATGTTACTATTGACAGTGGTAAATCAAGATTACTAACAAGTCTCATAGTTATCCATAACTGAATTTTCTAGGTTATACACACATACACACACACACACACACACACACAAAAAAAATATATATATATATATTTCTTTACTAGTGCCAATATTTTATTTTTATCTTTATATGTATGAATTTTTTAAATTATAATTTGAGATAATATGGTCAGTCACCTGAATTCAAAACAGTGTTATAAAAGCAGTGCTGTAATTTTATTTATTGAAATTCATGACAATCCTCCCCACCCTCATGTAAACACAGTGAAAATACCTCCTAAGTTAGTATATACAATATATTAAATCTAAATCACTGAATTTGAGATCTGGAAACTAAGGTAGTGCTTTTTACAGTAAAATAAAAGAAGAAAAAAGAAAACTACTTTTCTATTTAGTGGAGCAAGACATAGTTTGGAAATATTTGTAAATACATTAGATTAATGGAGGCTTGTTCCCAAAAATCTTCTCCAGCCCCCAGTCCTCATGGTCTCAGACTCCATGCTCCCATAAGAGACTTTTTCACACATACTGTGGTTTAATAAAACTCAAATCAGAAATTGAGGATTGACTTCCAGCAATGGCACTTTCTAGCTAATCTCTATAAATCTTAATTTTCTCATTATAAGTTGTGGATAAAAGTGCCTGCCTTAAAGGATTGCTCTAGGGACAAAATGTTCTGTAGTTTGAAGGTAGGGACTGAATATATAACACAATGGATGGAACTTTTGTGTGCTTAGTGTCTGTGAAAGATCCCCACTAAAGAATTCATGATGTTTTGAAGTTCGTCTTTGGAAGAGAATGAATGGATATTTAAAGGAAATTTTATTTTGCACTTGAGGTCTCATAAATGAGGAATTTTAATATTCACAAAACTGGGTGGGCATTTAGGATGAAAGGTCTCTCTCTGCATCAGAAATGAAGAATCAGCTTCCTATCTATCCTACTTTTCACAGTATATGACTCTTTTCAGTTTCTGGAACCAAAGTTTTTCTGAAATTCCAAGATCATTTTCCTTTTAGTACAGACTTTCCAGAGCACCAGCTGTTTAGATTTTGGAGAAGAAAATGAGGACCTAAATCAAGGGTGCCTACTGATTAGTGAAGGTCCTGTATAAGTCTGTTTTGTAGTGTTTCATACTGTAAAAGAAACAGAAGAAGCTGGAAATAAATGAGAGGAAAAATTGGAGGCAGTTTAGTGTTTGAGTATGTATGTGTGTAATTTACGTATCATATATTTTATCTGAAATTTTATGTCAAATTATTTGTTGGATTAGGAAAAGGAATATATAGTAAAGGAGATAGCTGGAGAACATACACGTCTATTTTTAAAAGAGCTTCTAAACTCCTGGGAATCACTGAGGATTCTAAACCATTTTCATTTCTCACTGAGTTTTTTCTCCCGGTACGTGATTTTTTTTTCAAGTTCCCTATTTTCTTCAAAGGGATACTGAATTTTATTTACCCAAGTGTGTTGAGGTCAAAATACATTTTTAATTTGGCAAGCTATAAAACTTATGTTGGTATCTTTTAGGTAAAATAAATATATTAACTGCCTCCAAATTTAGTTGTCAAGGGAAACATGCTCATGGTGTGATGCATTTTGCTTTTCCTTTGGACAAAAGTCACAATTTACCTACAGAAGGAATGTGATAACCTTTATTTAATTTATATAAGTAAAAAACATTTTGAAAATTAGAATTTTAGGAATAGAGTACACATATTTAAAGCATTTTCCGAGGGGAGGTAACGTAACTTAAAATACAAGAGTACATTAACCAGGTACTGTGTTATCTTATAATAAAAAAAGTAGCAAAAATTATAACAATCGTGAAAACACTTGAAAATGGAAAAAATAAACTGAATTTCAACTTGAAAAATTAAGTATTTATAAAAAGAAATACCACATAATTGACATAATTGTTCTGAAGCTGTATGTATTTTGAGTTCTCTGCTTTAACATTAGAATTAACTTTAAATCAGGTTTGATCATACCCCAGATGAATTTCTTAAGTGCAACAATCATGTCTCCTTCAAATTTATGGACCCAGATATTAGGATATTGGCTGGCACATTGCCATTTGCTCAATAACTTAATATTATACAGGTATTAATATTATAAAGTTATTAAAGAGCACAATATTAACATATGTCAGTATCTTTTACTTTAAATTAACTTGAAAGAATCACACATTATTAAACAATATATTATATTAGATTCTAGAATTAAAACTTTGAAAGTAAACAGTTTAGTACAAATTGGCAATTAAATGAGTTTTTAGTCACTAAACCCTATAAAGGAAGTCAGCACAGAGATAAATAATGAGCCAATAACTCAACCCACAAAACAATACAGGCTGTTATTCTTAGGAACCCACAATGTGAATGAACAGAGTAAAAAGATCAAAAAGCAATAGGTTGGAATCTGATCTATGTCTATAAAAAGTGCAATGCAAATGCACTGATATTTATTGATACATAAATTTTTCACATCATTATGCCTTAAGGCATTTTAATAAATCAAATGTGAATGTTGGTTGAACTTGCATAATGGCACAGTAAGATCTTCTGAAATATCACTTCTCTGGAAAAGCAGTGATAAAACAGTTAACATTACCAGATTAACTTTTTCAGAACTCTGAAAATTAACCAAATGTTGCATTAACTGTAGAACATTTATTAAAAACAAAACAAACAGGTGAAAGTTGGTAAGAACATGAAGTTTTGTGCCATTTTTCACTTGCCTTATTCCTATCATCTTCTCCACAGCTCCATTATCACCTTGGAAATGAACAGTCTAGAAAACATAGTAACTGTGAAAATCAACAGCCCAAGAGCCACTGAAAAGAGTAGACTGGGCTTGCACCTCCTGAGAAAGCCTTATCCCTAGAAAATTGTATTTGAATTATCTAGCAGATCCAAGGAAAACCTATTTGCAGTGCTTGTCATTACTTGACATATCCCAGGCTATGTTCATTAAGGAAACCCTACCCTAAGGTGTTTATTGAAAATAATCAGCAACAGTTGTTTAAGATTACAAGTACCTGAACTGGTCATACTGGCTGCGGCAAAAAATAAAGTAGGGAAACCTTAAAAAGGTGATCCTAGGAATAAGATATCCACTAAGGATTTTCAAAAACTCCAGTATATTCCTGAGAACCTAGAAGGACATATGGACATGAAAGAGCTGTGTGCATGACCAGAAAGACTCCCTAATGCTTCAGCTCTGGCTGATCTGGAGGCCCTGTGAAACAAGTTAAGTAAAGACTTAGAAAGAGTTGCAAATGACCAAATCATTACAGGAGTATCACAAAATACACAAAGAACCACGTGGAAAAGTTGGAAGATGGTGCTTCAAGTCATTTAAGGAAATAGCTGTTAAATAATTAGGTGTGTACTAAGCTAAATGAGCAGGGACTTTAACTGTAAAAGTTAACAGGAAATACGGGCCTAACAGAATTAAAAAATGCTCTAGAAAGTTCACTGAAAAAAAAAAAAGATGAAAGAAAAATAAGGAACTCAACAAAACCTGTGGCAAAATCAGATTTTAGGGATGGATGAGAATCTGATTTCCAGAGTATATTACTTGAAATGTCCAGTTTAAACAAACCTATGAAACATTCAAAGAATCAGGAAACTGTGGCCCTTATATTAAAAAATAAGCTATCAGGCCATACTCTCCCTGAGGAAATTCAGCTCTTAGATTTACTAGACAAAAAATTTGAATTGTTTATTGCATATATGCTCAAATGACTAAAGAAAGCCCTGGCTAAAGAATTAAAAGAAAAATAATACACCTCATGAAATGGAGAATTTCAGTAAAGAGATAGAAATAGTAAAGATAACCAAATGAAATTCCATAGTTTAAATGCAATGCCTGAAAATTTTTTTAAATTCCCTGAAGAAATTAAACAACAAATTTGAGTTTGTGAGGAAAGGAGAGAACTTGAAGAAATCAATACATCTAAATCTCAACATGTCAGTCTTGAAAGCAGCAAAAGAGAAATGACTCAAACCATACACGGTATCACTAATAAGGGTAACAGGTGATTTCTCATAATAAACCATAGAGAACAGATAATATTAGAATGACATATTTAAAAGAAACAAAGATTGTCAAACAAGAAGTCTTTAGCTAAGTTTTTCTTCAAAAATGAATAAGAAATCAATTCATTATAAGATTAAACAACAGAATTATTTGCCACTAATAGATACGCACAATGTTTAATACTAGGATCCTTCACATTAAAATGACAGGACAGTAACTTAAATCCACATGAAGAAATTAAGAATACTGGTAAAAGCAAATATATAATTAAGTATCATTGACAGTAAAAATACATTTTTGTTCGTAATTATTTTTCTTTACTGCTTTAAAATACAATTACATAAAACATTAATTATAAAACTGGGTCATTGTGTTTTGTTTATAAAAATGGAGTACATATAGAAGTTAATAGCATAAAGGAGGAAGGGAGAGAACAGAGGTATACTGGAACAATTTTTTTTAATTTTATTGAGATTAAGTTGATCTTGATCTAAATTAGACTGTTTTAAGATGTGAATTATATGTGCCAGAGTAACTTTTAAAAAATAAATATATGATGAGAAACACGAGAATTATATTTATGTGTATATATGTAGACAGTAGTGGAAGAATAAAGGAATAAAAAATACTGATATATAGTAAACAAATAGCAAACAATAGACATAAATTTTACTTTACATATAATTACATTTAAAGTAAATATATTGATTCAAAAAAGTAAAGATTAGCAAAATGAATTATAAAAAAATCCAAACATTATGATCTCAAGAGAATACTTTAGATTTTTTAATTAAACATATTGTTATTTTTCTATATTTATTTTTAACCTGGATGAGTAGTTCACAGTACAAATATAGGTTAAGAAATATATATGGTAAAACATGAATTGAAACTTTGTTGATTTTTTTCTGAAGTTATTACACCAGTAAAACGGCTTTAAAAAATGAGATATAACTGGCATATAACATTTCATTAGTTTCAGGTGTACCACATAATGATTTGATATTTGTATATATTGCAAAATGTTCACCACAAAAGGTCTGGGTAACATTCTTCACCATACAGAGTTATAATTTTTTTCTTGTGGTGAGGACTTTCAAGATTTACTCTCTTGGCAAGTTTCAAATATGCAATACAGTATTATTAGATTAGTCTTAATCATTTTCTTTCCACCCCTGCGCACCTTCCTTGATCTTCTCACTCAAAATACAGCTTTATCTATCATCTTTATGCTGAGAGATCCTAAATTTTTTGCCCAGTCCTGATTTTTCCCTAAAGTCTACATTAACATATACTACTCAATATGTATCCTTTGTAATTCTAATGCGCTCTCAGATGGGCATGTCCAAAACCAAAATCTTGATCTATCATTCCAACCCTGTCCCCTCACTTCCTCCTTTTCAGTAAATGGCAACTCTCCTTTCAGTCGCCCAACTCAACACCTTGGAATCAGCCTTGACTTTACTTTCAAATCTCACACCATTCCTTATTGAAAAATTTATAAGGTCCCTCCCCACTTTCATTCTTAATCCCCAAAATTTCATTCTCAACAGTGTAATCAGAATTATTATTTTAAGACTTAAGTCAATTTTTGTCACTTCCGTGCTCAAAAATGTCTAGTGGTTTTCCATGTCACTCAGTGTAAAACTCATAGGGGACCATATGGCATTATACTTTCTCACCTGGTTATTTCTTTGTCCTCAGTTCTTGTTAACTACTCCTTAATTCATTCTATTCCCTCCACAATAGCCTCTTACTTTTCCCCAAACACTCTTAGAATGTCTCTATCTCAGGGTCTTTGATATTAAACTTCTGCCTGCAATCTTTTTCCCACAAACATGCAAATGGTTTACTCCTTTGTCCCTTCTAGCTTTTGCTCACCTGGATATTTGGATTTTCCTTTCCCACAGCTTTTCTCACACTGTTTGCTCTCTTCCCTGCTCTAATTTCTCAATTGTACTTACAATCATAGTCAAAAATATTATATTTATTTTCTTCATGCCCTCATATTTTGTTTTCCTGATGCTAGAATGTAAGTCCCATCAGGACATTTTTATGGTCTGTTTTGCTTACTACTGCATCTTTCTACCAAGAAAAAATCTATATGTATAGTAAGCACTCAATAAATATTCATTGAATGAATGGTTAAATTTTGAAGAGATTTTTAATTTTTAATTTTTTTAATTTCATTTTTACTTGGTGAGATTCTTGGGTTTCCAAAGAGCTTTATTACAAGGTGATTGTAAAGAACTTGGTGGATGTCATCATGGATGCTCAGTAAGTAGATGGACATAAAGTTCTAGGATTCACATTAGAAATGAGGAGAAAAGTGGTGTCAGTGTGTATAGAAGTGATAATTGAAGCCCTAGGAGTGGATATCATTGCTAAAGGTGACCACTGAGGTGGAGGAAAAATGAGTTGACAATGAAAGGTGACCACTGAGGTGGAGGAAAAATGAGTTGACAATGGAATCAAGGGTCAGACTTGAATATATCTCTGTCTCCTACTTTTTCTATTTACCTATAATGTCCTGCTTAACACTTGCTCCCCTGAAAAAAAAAAGTGTAAATGTTTTGAAGTGACAATTTATACCAAAAAGTTGACATAAAATTGACAAGGTATAAATAATTGAAAATATTAATCTTTCCAAAAATTTCCTTATGTTTAGATATTTATTTTTGATAGCTAATACATGAACTCCAATTTAATAAAGAAATGATGGAACTATTTTTGAGAAAAAGTTATTTGTTATATTAGTGCCCATTTGCAACATTTAGCAATGTTCTCCCTTTCTTCAGGAGTGAATTGCATGTTTTTGTTGCTTTTTAATGTTTAACAGTATACAAGTCCATCTCACACTTTCCAAATCTTCCCCACACTTTTCATATGTGATGGAGTTAATGTGGGCTCACTTATAAAGTATTCAAAATTTGCAGGTGACATAGACTTGCTGCACAAGGAATGGTGGTTTGAGTAAAAGTAAGACGAAGCCTGTTTGTTGACCAATAACACATCATAGTGCTACTGAAGTGGTTTGTGAAATAATTATGATGAAGTAACTAAAATCATTTATAAATGGGAGCATTGAGGAAATTAGAATAAGTAAATCAAGTCTTTGCTGTTCTCCAGAACAAGTCAACATTGCTGTAGGAAACTGACTATGAAATACTGAAGTTTTGAAGGGAATTACTGAGACAGCACAGTTACTTTATCTGTGATGTACAGAACAGTGAATCTATGCTGTGTTTTATTGCACTCTTATTGAATGAAAATACTTCTAAAGTGAATTATTTTGATTAAATAGTTCTCTAGCCCATGACAGATATTACAAGACGACCTAATTGAATGGATACTTTGTATTATTTTCCATTACCACATAGTATAAATTGCAAACAGATCAGTAATATACACATCAATTAAAATTCTTCACCTTTTATTACAAATATGCAATGATAGAGCAACAGTTCTGTCAATAATTTGATTTGGTTTATCACCCTGTAGTTATCATCTTTGTGATAAGCTTATCATCTAGTTTTCATAAATATGCGTACTTTTCATCTCTCAACCCTGTTGGAATTAAAACATTTTTACAAGACTTGAAGCTTTTCATAAAATATTTGTGATGTCAGCTTTTAAAATCTATCCTGAGCTCACCTCAGGATTTTACAGCTAGTCTGGCATCATTTGTGGCTTGAAGGAATTTTTCTATTTTCATTACAATATATATCATTGGATTGTCACTTGCGTTTTGAGCTACAAATTTCCTTAAGTATCTAAATGGGAAACCTATTTCTAAAAATCCAAACATTAGTGTGTCCTGGTTGAAATTTTTTGATAATCAAGTACAACAATTTAAATAATCCAGTGCAATAATTTAAGTTCATTAAATTTAAAATTAACTCATGTATTATGTTTTGGAACTGAAGCATTTGGCTCCTGCCATCATAAACATTCCTATTCTCTTGCTTTTAGTATTTCATATTCAGTGTCCTATGACAAATAGTAACTTACTGTAGAGAATAGTAAAGAATATCTTTTAACTATTTGAATTCATTTATCATTTGAAGTATGTGTAAAGAGATAAAATACTTTTGAAGCTACTCTAATGTTTCTCTTATACTTTATCAAGAATAACATTTTAATCTGGCCAAGTGTATTTCTATGCAACATTTATCAATACTGAAATAACTTTTATAGATGATAAGAATGCTTAGTCCTTTCAGCTCTTAGGCCACAATGTTTTGAAGTAAATCTGCAATTCAAATGAAATCTACATATTGAACAAAAAAACCCTACCTCTTCTATATATTAACTGTAATTCATTGTAGCAAAGTTTATTGCACTTGAAAAATAAGTCTATCTATTGCCAAGTTGTCTAGTTATTATCAGTTTTCTGAAAGGAAATTGTTATCTTGCTTGACCCATGCCTCTTTCCTTTTCAGGAGCTGGAATTTTCAAATCTATTTGCTGTTCTTCACTGCATTCATTCATTCTTTGCAGCCAAAGTGGCTTGTCTGGACCCTCTCTTTTTAGGCAATCAGGCTGCTGTTTCTGCTTCTGCCGCGTCTGCTACCACAAGCAGAGGAAAGTACACGACTTGACATAGGCTGTGCATCACCACTTACCATAATTGTATAAACAGAATAAACATATTCATTACTATGGACCTCAGAGAAACAATGATACCACCACCTCAACAGTGAAGTCAAACTGAAATTTCAGCAGAGAGAACTATCATAAGGGATCATAAAAGCATTTCTATTTTGGAAGGCAGCTGTGAATAATTCCAAATGAACAGAACCAGCTTGTTCTTGCTCAGTTGATTCGTACCAGTATCCTGCATTCATCTAAAGTGGAGACAAAGAATGATTTGAAGTATGTACATACTATAAAAATTATAAACTACCTATAAATAAAAATACCAGTTAAATGGTTATTTCTGTATTTTAGATTATTTTGTATGCCAAATACATGTTGGGCCAGATCATGAACTAATGACCTATCATTGTATGAGTGACATAAAGGAGGCAAAAACCATATGGCATCAAGGGGACTAGCATGCAAAAAATCTCATCAAAGAAGAATGCACTTTCATTTGCTCATGTAGATTTCCCCTCGTATTCTCTTTCCATGGTTTAACACTGGCACTCCAGCTTGGTTTATCTTATTGTAAAATATTCCTTAGAATTACAAAATAATAATTACATTGACCTATGATAGACACAGTGTGAAATGGGCTATTTCTCCCTTGTATCACTGATACTAAATATTTTAGTCATTGCCAATGTTAAACACACATGCCAAAATGTGTTAATTTAATTATGAATGGAAGAAACGTTCATGTATGTTTTGTTCTTTCCTTCATTTAGGGAAATTTGTATGTTACTTAACAGGGTTTGTTATCAAATTAAAGTTTCATAAATTTCAGTGACCCTAAAAACTTCTATAAATAAAATAATGTCAATAAATGCAGTATGAGAAATAATTCTTTGTAATCCTAACCCTACCAGTTAATCCTGGACTGAAATGTCCCTAGAAAGGAGTCTCAAAGCTATTACTTATGTTAGGTAAATGAAATGTTTTCATTTTAGTAATATTTTATGAGAAAATAAGGTGAGATATGAAAATATAATTTAAAATTTCTAACTTACCGTGTCATAAAAGTTATTATGTAATGCCAAATTATTAGGGTTATTTTAGATATCTTGTCTTAGGAGTGTAAATGTGAAAGGCTGGAAATTCAAAGGCATCGAAAGTATGTGTACATAGTTCAGATCCCAGATATTTCATAACTATTTGTGTAATGTGGAAATATTCTCTGTCCTTCACTACCACACTACTGAGAGCTGCTTTTAAAGAACAAGTTGCCTATTAAAAGATAAAAATTACTTTGTATTAACACATGTTCTCTGAAATTAATCAAACTAAACTAAATCAAATTGGATATTTCCTTGTGAAGAAGACCAAGCATCAATACTTGGTTTTATTTTATATTTTTTAAATAGGAGAAAAAAAGTCACTCAAGAAAGAAACAAATTTACTTATAAAAAGGGCACATGATCATTATAATTAAAAAGTTAACATTTCTATAATTATTGTGTTATTCATTTTACATCTGATTAATTCTTAAGCACATGATATTGAAAAGAAAAAATTAAGGATTATAATTGTATCTGGATAAGTGTTAAGTTATATCTAGGACACCTTACTAAAAGAACTGTGGCAAATTGGACAATAAAGTTTTTAATATAATTTATTTTGATCCTAAAACTAAATACATATCCATAATTTGGTTAACACTAGAATTATTGCTCATTATGTATTGGTCAAACACAACAATCATTCTAAAATCAGAAGACTACTAAAAGCAGGCTTCAGTTGGCCACTTACTGAACTTAAAAGAGTAGAGGGAAGATCTCCCTTAGGATTTTCAACAGTTGTAGCCAGTTCATTATCTGCTACTAACTGGAGCTATACCTCATTGTGCCCCACATTGGGGTAACATCTCTCTGTCCACAGTGGGATAATCTGGTCTACAGGTAACAGGAAATGGCTTAGTTAGCCAAAAAAAAGTTTTAAAACTTTATATAAGTGTAATGTAATCATTTAAAACTCAGACTTTGTAAAAGATGGATATTAAAAAGAAAAAGACAATTTGATTAAATATCTTTTTTGTTATATCATAAAGATCTTCTAGCCTGTGCTTATTATGTCTATGATGAAGAAAAGATGGTACACATGAGGTACGCATGGGTATATATATCCTTGTGCACGCGTGCGCGCGCACACACACACACACACACACATATACATATATGTATATATAAAGTAAAACATTAACCACAAATTATATTAGGAGAATATATTTCAAATATATATGCTTAATGTAATTTAAATTTACTTTGTAAATTATAGCTTGAATTAAAATTTGTGATAATACCACATGGTGTTTATTTTTGATACTACTGTTAAAATATCAACAGGCCTAACACAATTAGTAGAGTAAACACCTATTAGAAAATAAATATTCTTCTAGTTTTCATCAGCTAGTGAATAGCATTTCACATTTCCTTTTGCATGCAATGATTAGCCACTGTCATCTGTTTTAATTTGGACTACTTGAGAAAGTTTAGAAATGAACAAAAAAACAACATAAATCTCTATTTCTCATGTAATTTAGGTTTAGATGCATGAGATTTACTCATCAAATTCTAGTTTGTATAGAGCACATTTTAAGAACAGAATGCTTAATTATGCGTTAACCCTCCAGTGCCTTGGTATATCATATGTGTGTGTATGTGTGTGTGTGTGTATACATTACACATATATATGTATGCATATATATATATATATGTACACATACATATATATGTATGTATGGACATGATTCATTGCAGTGTACATGGTGCAAGCTCAAGGGGAATATTCTATATAGGTACTTAGGTCAGAGAACAGAGTTCAAAAATCATTTGAAATCTTTCCTAACTACTACAATAATGTATTTTGCCTGACAAAAAAAAATAACAATTAATTTAATTGAAGTATATTAAAGAGGGGCATTTTTAATTTATGTTGCAATAAGTATTTTTAAATACTTTAATAGATAATGTAAGTGTAATGTGTACTCCAACATTTATCATCCAACACTATTTCTAAGAGAGAATAGTCAGCTAATCATTTTTTGTCCATTTTTCAGGCATATACCAACTTATAGCTTTAAAGCCTGTGCTTGCAAAACTGTCATTCAGCAAGAAAAAAAGTAATTTCTTGGGAAAAAAAGGTCAAATTCACATTAACCATGTAAGCAAATAAATTTTCCTCTGGGTGCATTAATTTATAAAGTGACATTTCTCTCACAACAACAAAGCTTGTTTATAAACTGTACATTCAATGTTGGGTATGAGAGAAGCTTGATTTATTGCTGTGGAAAAATAATAATCCTAACAATTATTTAGAATTACTGCTAGAAATCAGCAGTGTGGAGAAGCTTTAAAAGCACAAGGATAATCTTGTGCTTAAGTTTTTAAGGTAAGTGTATATGTTCTGATATTAGTAACATTTTACTACACTTAATACTGCTATATACATGAGCTCTTCTTAAGGAATTGCTTTATCCATACCTCTAAAATTCTTGTTTATGGTTTATTCTTATTCATTAATATCTTCAAATCATAATTCACTTATTTGCACATTTGAAGTTTCTTTTGAAGATAAATACAATATTATAAATGTTATATATTTTATACATATTAAAAATGCAATGAAAATACAAGAAACATGAAATGTAAGTATATTTATTTCATTTTTAATTGTTTTGGTGGGTGTTTGTAAATTGTAAATTAATATCTGTGACAAAAACTTGTCACTTTGATCTTTAAGTTCATTCATGTACTACTAATAAAACTGTACCTTTTTTAATGAAGCATACTGGAAAATAAAAACAAATACTTTTTACTACATTTGTGTTCTCATTTCTGGGTTTGATTTGTAAGTTTCACATATCTTTCAAGTATAACCCTAAGAGATTAACTGTAATCACAAGGGCAGATGTGAGCTGTCTGCTCTGGGTGCAGACCTCTTTGGGACATGATCTGTTCTGGTTCATCAATACTTATGAAGATTAGATATTTGACCCTAAAAGGCCCTACAGAATGAAGAAAGATGCTATTTGTCAAATTACTTAAACAGAGTTAGAACTTCTGAAAGCACAAAAACTTTTGTCTTCACAATGGACTATTATTAAGTGAATCTGTGTTGAAAATGCTGGTTTGACAGGGCATAATTATCTGGTCACTTGTAACTGAAAAACAGCTTATCACTTTATATGATGCAAGACCACAGTTGTCTTTCAAGTAATTACCATAAAAGTGAGTGATT
Source organism: Manis pentadactyla (assembly GCF_030020395.1). Taxonomy (NCBI): domain Eukaryota; kingdom Metazoa; phylum Chordata; class Mammalia; order Pholidota; family Manidae; genus Manis; species Manis pentadactyla. The sequence goes on along the minus strand of NC_080021.1, from coordinate 85,774,698 downwards.
ATATAAATCCTTTTAAAACAATTCTGATATATATTATTACAGTTGTTAAATTAAATCTTTCTCATTTTTGATATTTTTATTGTTTTGAGAACAAAAATGCTGAAAAAATAGTACATGCCCATCATAGGTAATTTAAACAATTAAAAAGAATACCAAAAAAAAATCCACAAGTAGATGTTTTATTAAAATCTCACAGCCACAAAAATAAGCACAATTAATATTAGATGAATGTTTTTCTATACATATATCTATGTGTAGAGGCAAAAAGAAATATAGTTGAAGTACATATGAATAGATTTAAATGCTTCTATAAATACATCATCACAAAAACACAATATAATAAATAGATAAATATACTTTGGGGGAATATATGACCCAGAATAACAAAATTGAATTTTTAGAAATTAACTACATATTAGCAAAAAGTGGAATTATAGGGAGGAGCCAAGATGGTGGCATGAGTAGGACAGTGGAAATCTCCTCCCAAACCATATATATTTTTGAAAATACAGCAAATACAATTATTTCTAAAAGAGAGGCCAGAAGATATAGTACAATGGTCAGGCTACATCTACATCTGCAAGAACTCAGCACCTCATGAAGGAGGTAAGACACAAGTGACAGGCAGTGGGACCCGAGCACTCCCCCTACCCCAGCCCACTGGTGGGAGGAGAGGAGTCAGAGTGGGGAGGGAGTGGAAGCGTAGGACTGCTGAGTAACCAGCCCTGGTAATCCGCACTGGGAGCGCAGACACATATTGCATGGTGTGATGGATATTAAGGAAACAGAATAGTAAAACCTGTGAGTGGGTCACCACCGCCAGTGCCCCTGGGACAAAAGAAAAGCAGGTGCTTTTTGAAAGTCTTAAAGGGACAGGGACTCCACAGCTGGACAGAACCTTTGTGGCACACTCAGCCCAGCAGCTGCGGATCCTGGGGAATTTCAGGAACCCCAGGCCCCTGGAAGACAATGCAGCTCTGAAACCCCTCACAGCAATAAACAGCCTCCCATCCATTCCCCCTCCCGCAAGGCTCTGCCACAACAGGGGAGCAGCCTGACAGTGGCCGGGCCCCCAGCAGCTGCCCCGAACCTCCTCCACAGTGACCCGAGCAAAACTCAAGAGGCCCCGCTGGCATGCAGCAGCCCAACAGAGGCAGAGAAAGCCAGGATAGGGAAGGAAGCATCACCATTCTTGCAGTAGAGCACAGCTGGCACACCTGCCTCTCCCCGCAGGGCACTGGACTGCCCAATGGCTGCCCTGCCCATGGTGGCTCAGGAAATAAAAACTGGAAGCTGCTCTACATGTGCGGGTAATCAGCACAGGCAGCGGAGGGCAAGGCACAGGAAGGGACATTGTTCTCCTAGCTGACACACATGCCAACTGCCTACAACTACCTCTATCACCATGAAAAGGCAGAAGAATTTGATCCAGTCCATAATTACCCAGACAAACCCAGAGAGGGAGCTTGGGAAGATAGATTTAACAAATATTCCTCAAAAATAATTCAAAATAAAGGTCATAACCATGCTGATGGACCTGCAGAGAAATATGCAAGAGCTGAAGGGTCAAGTCAGGAGGGAGAATACAGAAATAAATCAATCTCTGGAAGGACTTAAGAGCAGACTGGATGAGGTACAAGAGGCCATTAATGGAATAGAGATCAGAGAACAGGAACACAGAGAAGCTCAGGCAGAGAGAGATAAAAGGATCTCCAGGAATGAAAGAATATTAAGAGAACTGTGTGACCAAACCAAACAGAACAATATCTGCATTATAGGGGTGCCAGAAGAATAAGAGAGATAAAAAGGGATAGAAAGTGTATTTGAAGAAATAATTGCTGAAAACTTCCCCAAACTGGGGAGGAAATAGTCTCTCAGACCATGGAAGCCCACAGATCTCCCAACACAAAGGACCTAAGGAGGACAACACCAAGAAACACAATTAAAATGGCAAATATCAAGGACAAGGACAGAGTATTAAAGTAGCCAGAGAGAGAGAAAAAGGTCACCTACAAAGGAAAACCCATCAGACTATCATCAGACTTCGTAGCAGAAACCTTACAGGCCAGAAGAGAATGGCATGATATATTTAATGCAATGAAACAGAAGGGCCTTGAACCAAGAATACTGTATCCAGCACGATTATCATTTAAATATGAAGGAGGGATTAAACAATTCCCAGACAAGCAAAAGTAGAAGGAATTTGTCTCCCACAAACCACCTCGACAGGATATTTTAAAGGGACTGCTCTAGATGGAAGCACTTCTAAGGGTAAATAGATGTCACCAGAGAAAATGAAATCACAGCAAAGAAAGCAGACCAACCAAATACTAACTAAAGGCAAAAAATAAAATCAACTACCCACAAAAGCAGTCAAAGGAAACACAAGAGTACAGAATAAAACACCTAACATATGAAGAATGGAGGAGGAGGAACAAGAAGGGAGAGAAATAAAGATTCATTAGACTGTGTTTATAATAAATAAGTGAGTTCAGTTAGACAGTTAGATATTAATGAAGCTACCCGTGAACCTTAGGTAACCACGAATGTAAAGCCTGCAATGGCAATAAGTACATATCTTTCAATAATCACCCTAAATGTAAACGGACTAAATGTACCAATCAAAAGACACAGAGTAATAGAATGGATAAAAAAGCAAGACCCATCTACATGCTGCTTACAGGAGACCCTCCTCAAACCCAAAGATATACACAGACTAAACATCAAAGGATGGAAAAAGATATTTCATGAAAACAATAGGGAGAAAAAAACCAGGTGTTGTAGTACTAGTATCAGACAAAATAGACTTCAAAACAAAGAAAGTAACAAGAGATAAATAAGGACATTACATAATGATAAAGGGGTCAGTCCAGCAAGAGGATATAATCATTATGAATATATATGCACCCAGTACAAGAGCACAAGCATATGTGAAACAAATACTAACAGAATTAAAGGAGGAAATAGAATGCAGTTCATTCATTCTAGGAGACTTCAACACACCACTCACTCCAAAGGACAGATCCACCAGACAGAAAATAAGTAAGGACACAGAGGCACTGAAAAACACACTAGAACAGAACTCTACACACAAAAGCAGCAGGATACACATTCTTCTCAAGTGTACATGGAACATTTTCCAGAATAAGCCACATACTAGGCTACAAAAAGAGCTTCAGTAAATTCAAAAAGATTGAAATTTTACCAACCAATTTTTCAGACCACAAAGGTATAAAACTAGAAATAAACTGTAAAACTAGAGAAAACAAAAAGGCTCACAAACACATGGAGGCTTAACAACATGCTCCTAAATAATCAATGTATCAATGAACAAATTAAAATAGAGATTAAGCAATATATGGAGAAAAAAGACAACAATAGCACAAAGCCTGAATTTCTGTGGGATGCAGCAAAGGCAGTAATAAGAGGACATTATATAGCAATCCAGGCCTATTTAAAGAAGGAAGAACAATCCCAAATGAAAAGTCTAAAGTCATAATTATTGAAATTGGAAAAAGAAGAACAAATGAGGCCCAAAGTCAGCAGAAGGAGGGACATAATAAAGATCAGAGAAGAAATAAATAAAATTGAGAAGAATCAAACAATAAAAAAATCAATGAAACCAAGAGCTGGTTTGTTGAGAAAATAAGCAAAATAGATAAGCCCCTAGCTAGACTTATTAAGAGAAAAAGAGAATCTACACACATCAACAGAATCAGAAATGAGAAAGAAAAAAATCATGATGGACCCCACAGAAATACAAAGAATCATTAGAGAATACTATGAGAATCTATATGCTAACAAGCTGGAAAATCTAGAAGTGGACAGCTTCCTAGAAAAATACAACCTTCCAAGATTGTCCAAGCAAGAAACAGAAAGTCTAAGCAGACCAATTACCAACAACGAAATTGATTCAGTAATCAAAAAACTACCCAAGAGAAAAACCCCAGGGACAGATGGATTTACTTCGGAATTTTATCAGACATACAGAGAAGACATAATACCCATTTGCCTTTAAGTTTTCCAAAAAATAGAAGAGGAGGGAATACTTCCATACTCATTCTATGAAGCCAGCATCACCCTAATACCAACACCAGGCAAAGACCCCACCAAAAAAGAAAATTACAAACCAATATTCCTGATGAACATAGATGCAAAAATACTCAACAAAATATTAGCAAACTGAGTTCAAAAATACATCAAGAAGATCATACACCATGACCAAGTGGGATTCATCCCAGGGATGCAAGGATGGTACAATATTCAAAAATCCATCAACATCATCCACCACATCAGCAAAAAGGACAAAAAAACACATGATCATCTCCATAGATGCTGAAAAAGCATTCGACAAAATTCAACATCTGTTCATGATAACAACTCTCAACAAAATGGGTATTAGAGGGCTAGTGCCTCAACATAATAAAGGCCATATATGATAAACCCACAGCTAACATCATACTGAACAGCGAGAAGCTGAAAGCCTTTCCTCAAGATTGGGAACAAGATAAGTATTGCCACTTACCCCACTTCTATTCTACATAGTACTGCAAGTCCTAGCCACGGCAATCAGACAACAAAAAGAAATAAAAGGAATCCAGATTGGCAAGGAAGAAGTTAAACAGTCCCTGTTTCCAGATGACATGATATTGTACATATAAACCCTAAAGACTCCACTCCAAAACTACTAGAACTAATATATGAATTCAGCAGAGTAGCAGGATACAAAATTAATACACAGAAATCTGTGGCTTTCCTATACACTATGGATGAACTAGCAGAAAGAGAAATCAGGAAAACAGTTCCATTTAAAATTGCATCAAAAAGAATAAAATACCTAGGAATAAAACTAACCAAGGAAGTGAAAGACCTATACCCTGAAAACTACAAGAAACTCTTAAGAGAAATTAAAGAGGACACTAACAAATGGAAACTCATCCCATGCTCTTGGCTAGGAAGAATTAATATTGTCAAAATGACCATCCTGCCTAAAGCAATCTACAAATTCAAAGCAACCCCTATCAAAATACCAACAGCATTCTTCAAAGAACTGGAACAAATAGTTCTAAAATTCATATGGAACCACCAAAGGCCCTGAATAGCCAAAGCAATCCTGAGAAGGAAGAGTAGAATGGTAGGAGGATCTCTTCCCAACTTCGAGCTCTACTACAAAACCACAGTAATCAAGACAATTTGGCACTGACATAAGAATAGACCCACTGACCAGTGGAAAAGGTTAGAGACTCCAGATATTAACCCAAACATATATGGTCAGTTAATATACAATAAAGGAGCCATGGACATACAATGGGGAAATGACAGCCTCTTAAATAGCTGATGTTGGCAAAACTGGACAGCTACATGTAAAAGAATGAAACTGGATCATTGTCTAACCCCATACACAAAAGTAAATTCGAAATGGATCAAAGACCTGAATGTAAGCGATGAAACCATAAAACTCTTAGAAAAAAACATAGGCAAAAATCTCTTTGACATAAACATGAGTAACCTCATCATGAACATATTTCCCCAGGCAAAGGAAACAAAAGCAAAAATGAACAAGTGGGACTATATAAAGCTGAAAAGCTTCTGTACAGCAAAGGACAGCACCAATAGAACAAAAAGAAATCCTACAGTATGGGAGAATATATTCATAAATGACAGATCCGATAAAGGGTTGAATTCCAAGATACATAAAGAGCTCACGCACCTCAACAAACAAAAGCAAATAATCCAATTAAAAAATGGGCAGAGGAGCTGAACAGACAGTTCTCCAAAGAAGAAATTCAGATGGCCAACAGACACATGAAAAGATGTTCCACATTGCTGATCATCAGAGAAATGCAAATTAAAACTGCAATGAGATATCAGCTCAACACCAGTAAGGATTACCACCACCCAAAAGACAAAAACAACAAATGTTGGCAAGATTGTGGAGAAAGGGGTACCCTCCTACACTGCTGGTGGGAATGTAAACTAGTTCAACTGTTGTGGAAAGTAATATGAGTTTCCTCAAAATGCTCAAAATAGAAATACCACTTGACCCAGGAATTCTACTTCTAGGAATTTACCCTAAGAATGCAGCAGCCCAGTTTGAAAAAGACATATGCGCCCCTATGGTTATCACAGCACTATTTACAATAGCCAAGAAATGGAAGCAACCTAAGTGTCCATCAGTAGATGAATGGTTAAAGAAGATGTGGTTCATATACACAATGGAATATTATTCAGTCATAAGAAGAAAACCAATCCTACCATTTGCAACAACATGGATGGAGCTAGAGGGTATTATTCTCAGTGAAATAAGCCAGGCAGAGAAAGACAAGTATCAAATGATTTCACTCATATGTGGAGTATAAGAACATAGCAAAAACTGAAGGAACAAAACAGCAGCAGACTCATAGAACCCAAGAATGGACTAACAGTTACCAACGGGAAAGGGACAGGGGAGGCTGGGTGGGAAAGGAGGGATAAGGGGGGTAAAAAAAAAGAAAGGGGGCATTATGATTAGCATGTATAATGTGGCACTGGGAAGGCTGTGCAACACGGAGAAAACAAGTAGTGATTCTACAGCATCTTACTACGCTGATGGACAGTGACAATAATGGGGTTTGTGGGAGGAGCTTTGTGATGGGGGAAGTCTAGTAAATATAATGTTCCTCATGTAATTGTAGATTAATGATACCAATAAAAAAAATTCGGTGGTGAAAAAACAAAACAAAACAAAACAAACAACAAAAAGAAGTGGAATTATATATATGTATTTTAAAAGGACCATGACCTCAAAGTATTACCTTTCTTAACTTTTAAGATCAATCAGTGTAAATTCTGGATACAAGAAAATCAGGCTTTTCAGAATATGGCTCTGTAAGTTTTGACAAATGAATACGATTGTGTATTACCACCAAGATCAAAATATAGAGCAGCTCAATCTTAGCAACAAATTCCCCAGTGCCACTTTGTAGACAACTGTTCTCCAATCCCATAACCTGTCAACTATCGATCTGTTTTCTATCCATATAATTTGCCCTTTTCAAAATTGAAATGTAGAGCATGTTGCCTTTTGAAATTATTCCTTCTCTTTTTGGGAGTCATTTATCTTCAGAAAAAATTTTTCAGTAGTTTCTTTTTTCAAGAGCATGCCAATCCTAATCCTTTAGATTGTGTCCATAGATGGTCTCTAACCACCTGTGTCCTTTGCTCACCACCTATCTTCTGGCAGCATCACTTACAACTAGCCTTAGAGTTTGTAGGTATGAGTCAGGTACTAATTCAAGGGGTTTCAAAAGTTCATTTTTATGGGGGCACACATTTTTAGCTTATTTAGGTAAATACCAAGAAAGATGATTGCCAGATCATATAGTATGAGTATGTTTAGCTTCTAATAAATCTTTCTATGTTGACAGTAACTACACTAGTCAGGGTGAGTATTTAATAGTGTATATAACTGTCCAATCACTGTTGTATACTTGCAGCCAATGTAATATAGTGTATCAACTATGCAGTAATAAAAGAAATCAACAACAGAAAAAAAGGCGTCAATTTTTTTTTAATTGTCAAACTTTCTTCAAAAGTGGCTGTACAATTTTGCATTCCCACCAGTGATGAACGTGAGTCCCTTTTGTTCCAGTCTTTGCCAGGAGTTGGTACTGTCTTCTGGATTTTTGCCATACTAGCAGGTGTGGCCGGGTAGGCATGTTTAACCATAAGCAAAATAAGTTTCTTAGTTCTCAGTGCTGTTAGCTGCTGTTCTTCCCAATTGCTTCAATTTGGAATTTCTCACTACCTTTGAATTTTTGTGAAAAACAAAGTCACAAATTGAGTGGGGCTCAACCAACAGAAATCTATTAGCTCACAATTCAGAAAACTAGAATTTGGAGGTCAAGATGCCAGTAGAGCCAGGCTCCTCTGGAGGCACTAAGGAAAGAGCTCTTCCTAGATTCTCTCCCAGCACCCAGGAGTTCCTTGGTGTCTGGAAGCATAATTGCAGTCTTTACATGCTGTTCTCCTTGAGTGTATGTCCTTTTTTATAAGGACACCTGCAAATTGGATTAGGGGTCTGCCATACTCAAGGCTTAATTAACTACATCTTAACTTATTACATCTCTTGTGACCTTATTCCCAAGTAAGGCCACATTACAATGTGCTTGGGGTTAGAACTTTAACTTATAAATTTTGAAGGTGACATATTTTAATACCGAACAGTTCTTTAGATGGCCGCTTAAATATCTCTTACAATGGGAAGCTTTTAGCCCCTTCCCTTCCATCAAAAAAGCTGAATTCTTTCTGCCATGTACTTGTAGCACTTGGCCACCTTGATTGCTATGGATTAATTTACCATCTGCCCTATCGAACTTCAATTTCTATGAAGGCAGAGACTATGTCTACTTTCCTTACCTTCATACATACATTCACCACTTAGCACCATACCTGGAACATAGAAGGTGCTCAGTGTAAGTATTATTGTAGAATGATTTTAATGAAAGCAGTAAACAATAATGAGGTTTCGTTCAGAATTAAAGTGGAAGATATCATAAAAGTGACTACATTATGTTAATTTTAGTAATTATCCTGACAAAATTCCTTATTTTTCCAAGAAAATACATAGTAGGAGAGTTTGCTTTTGTTTATAATTGCTAGTCCTATGAATTAATAATGGCTGACAAAATAAGAAAGCTCATGATGATATTTCTCTTTACTTTATCTCTTTATTTGTTTTAAATCTTCTGTTTCTTGTTTGGCATTATCATCTTGTTTAAAGCATCTTCTAGTAGTATATAATGTATGTTAATAAATTTTCAACATTGTCAATTTTGAACAAATGAGTAGTACATATCTGTACACACAACAAAATTCTTTATTTAGAGCAAATCTTCCCAAAAACAAATATAAAAAAATAAACTTCATAATTAAGGCATTGTAAACAATGGAAAACATATACAGATGTAAAATTGTACATAGGGACATAATTTATTAATTCTGTGAAATGTGCTGTAAAAGATAAAAATCGGAATGTCATCCAGAGAAGGCAAGGATCTCTGCACTTAACAGCAAGCTTTCTTAAGAATACTCAGGATTTAAAAAATTACTTCAATTCTTCTCTTCTTGAGCTAGTGATTTTTTTCAAAATAAAGTAAGGGGAAACCATGGAATCAGAGTCATATAACCCTGAATTGTTATGTTAACATTTACAATTGACTTTGAATATATAGCAATGGGATTTGCAGATCTGCCTTACAGCAGTTCCCACAAAAATGCTTGTGTGAAACAAAATTATGTCATTCCTAAAAAACTGTGGTGTTGCCATGGTCACCTCTGTCAGGAGCACTCTAGCTCATCGCCTCTTAGCTAAGACTGGTTTTCCGTTTATACAAAGCACCTTCAGTTTCATGATTCAGTTATGTTCTAAAACACTATTGCATTCTACTTTGTATAAGGTATTTTATACTTTTCCATACAAAATGATGTAAATGATGACGAACAACTGTTAAAATAATTTATTGAAGTGAAATTCACATAACACCAAATTAACTATTTTAAATAACCCAGTGACATTTAGTATATTTTTAATGTTGTGCTACTACCACCTAGTTCCAAAACATTTCCATCATTCGAAAGTAAAATCCTTTATCCGTTAGACAATTTCTCTCCATTTCTTTCTCCCTAGACCATGACAGCCATCAATCTGCATTTAACTATTCTGGATATTTCATTTAAATGGAATGATACAATGTATAGCCTATCTGGCATTTACTAGTTGAATGTATTGTAGGATCATCTATGCTGTAGTGTGAAACAGCTCATTCTTTTTTGTGTCTCTGAATATCCAGCAACTCTGATAGCATTCAAAAGGCAGGAAAGAATTCTGCTCATTTAAATTCCAAGTCCCATGGCAAAAGAATCAATAGTGCTGGAGGCTGAGAAACGAAGGAGAAATCAAAGTCCATTAGATTCAAAATGGCCCCTATAAAATAATTTAAATGAACACACTGTGTCTTTGAAAGTAGGCTTACTTTTCTCCTGCTTCTCATTGCATGTTTCCTGCAAAATTTGAGTTATTTGTGTAGTGCTTTAGTGATCCCTTTCAAGCCTTCCTGGTTTAATGTTGCCTAACTTGCTCCAAAATTATGATATTCACATCTGTTTTATCAGAATTCTTATTCTCTAAGTTCCAATAAGTAACACTTTCATAGTATTTGCTGTGCATCCAGAATACTGCTAAATTATTTATGCTAATCCACTTAATTCCTGTAACAATCTTTAAAATAGGTACTATTATTATCCTACGGGTAATAACATAGAGTTCAGATAAGATTTTTCCAAATCCTTTAGCCAGTTACAAAAGCAGGAACTATGAGTAAAATGTTACCAGTGTTCAAATGATTTTTTGGAACATACAGGCTATTTAGATCCCAGTAAATAATTAGAAATTGGGAGTACTAGACAGGTGGGTAGACATTTCTACTCTTCTATTTTTTAACTTGTAATCAGATAAGGAAACAAAGGTCAACAATATTTTCAATGATTGAATGTTTGGCCCTCTGGAGTCCACTAAGGTGTTCTACTTCACAACATGCTTTGTTTGAGATACCTGATGTCTCAAATTCATTGGAATACAACCAGTGCATTCAAGTGGATTCTATGGCAATGTTAATGGTAGCAGGATCATCCTGTAGAGGGTAGATGCTCTTTCTTATATTTTTTTTTCAGAAATATATTACACAGAGGCTCCGTGTTGTATGTTTAGTAATCAAAAACCACAAGATACTGCAGTGCCAAGTGTTTTGACAGAGGACCTCCCCTAACACTGGATTGTTTCTATGTCTCACTTGTGCAATCCAGGTTCCTGTGCACCAAGTCGCCTTGGTTCCAACATCTCCAGAGCTCTTTTCAATGTCTATTGCCCCAAGATTCTTTCTGCTTAGAACCTTGAGCCTGCAGTTGCCTCCACATGGAAATTCATCCACAAATGGATAACTTCTACTCACTCCAGATTTCATGTTAAATGACACTTTTTTCAACAAAGCTTTCCTTCCCACCACTCCTTCCCACCTCCATAATCAAGACCTGTGAGTTGCATTTCATCATCTATTTTTATATATATGGAAACTGAGAAAAATAGTCTAATGATTTGCACAAAGTTACACAAAGACTAACTGAAATAGTCTGGATCAGAATGCAAGTTTCCTAGACACATGAATTATGGAGAGAAAAATGCACACTGACTAGGAAACTTAGGACCAAAAAAAGGGAATGGCAGTGAATTCCCAATTTCTTGCTGACTTATGAGTCTCAGACTGGCTACCAGAAAAATCAGCAATCCAGAACATCAATGGCCACAAATAAAGAAAGGCTCCAAGGAATCACTCTCTTTATAGCTATATGACCTGGTAAGAGAAAAATAGGTAAGACAGAAAACATTTAGAGAGCTGAAATTATCAATAATGTGAAGATAGGATGATAGAAATAATAATAATTGAACAAGATAAAGAAAATACACTGCAAACCACTGAGAAAAGCTTCAGGTATCTGTGAGCTTACAGCAAAAATCTAACATTTGTGCCATGGGAATCCCAGAAAGAAAGCAAAATAAATGGAGTAAAAATATTAGGAAAACTAATGGGTGAAAGCTGCCCAAATTTGCAAAAGATATATATATACAAAATCAAGAATGCGAGTGAACCCCAAATAGGATAAAGTCAAAGGAATCCTGAAGAAAAAATGTCATGGCTAAAAGCCAGAATACTTCTATTATCAGACCAAAGGCAAAAAAAAAAAAAAATTGAAGGCAATAAGAAAGGACACTTTACTAATATGTAAGTAGGAAAAAAACAAAACAATTAGATTGCTAGTAGATTTCACTTCATAAACTATAACAACCAGAAGGAAGTGCATAATACTTCTCAAGTACTAAAAGAAATGGATCATCAACCCATAAAACTATATCCAGTGAAAATATCCCTTAAGAATAAGGGAGAGAACCTGTTTGGGAAATTGAAAGTAGCCAAGAGAGGTCCATCCCCTTCCTGGCCCAGAAAGGGGCCTGGGGCACAGACCCACCCTCTGTGGCTTCTGGTCCCATACCTGAAAGCTGTGTGGCTCAGTGGTGCTTAAGCCAAGAGGACAGGCAGAGCTCATAGCTTACAGAGCAAAGCCAGTGGCCCCACTGGGTGAAAGAACCTGGGATTCAGGTTAAATTGACTTAAGACAACAAAAAAGAGCCTTACCAGTATTAGAACCCGTTCTCTCATTGCATTCTGGCAGGGAATATAGTCCATAGATATGCTTATCATTGAATACAGCCTGCAGTTGCTCTGACAAGGAGATTTAACCAGAGTACACAGGAAACTGAAGTCATTCAACAGCCCTAGATACGGCGCCACTTGACAAAGAGCACAGCCCATGGCCTCCCCCATCTACAGAGCAAAATCAGTTGCTTCACTTGGCCAGGGAATTCAGTGCACACTCATGCCTGACTGGGGTCCCCAGATAATGAGGCATAAGGTCCTGGTCCCTTCCTATTGCCTTCCCAGGACAGATAAGCTAATTCATAGTCCATCTGCAACTGAACATAGTACCTAGTCTTGGTCTTCTAGTAAGCAGGAGAATTCACAGACCTGCAGAACCCATCCTGCAGCCTCACTTAGGTAGGGAACCAATTCAGCAGTCCGAGCCAACTATTCTCAACTGGTGGCACTCCTCCCATTCCCAATCGCAACTGTCTTGTCCCCAACAGACCATAATAACAGGTCCACATACCCAAAGATATTACCAACAGACATAACCAGAAACCCAAATTAAGATAACCAGAGAAGAATGTCGCTTTCATAACTAACATGGAAGGCTGGAAGAGGGACAAAATGACTAAAATGCACAGATACCAATGTAAAGAATCAAGGATCATGAGAAAACAGGTAAATATGAAATCACCCAAGGAAATTAATACAGCTTGAATAACTGATCTGAAATAAATGGAGGTCTATGAACCATCAGATAAAGAATTCAAAAAAATCTCTTGGAGAAGTTTAATGAACTACAAACACACACAGATAAGTAAACCAAATTAGGAAAACAATGTATAAACAAAATAAGAATATTAAAAAAATGACTGAAAAACATAAAAAAAGCCACAGAAATCCCAGGGTTGAAAAATACAATAGCTTAACTGAAGAATTCAGTAGAAACTTTCAAAAGCTGGCTCAACCATTCAAAAGAAAGAATAAGAACCTGGAGGATGGCACGTTAGAAATTACCCAGGAAGTAGAGCAAAAAGAAAAAGAATGAAGATTAAAGGCAGTCTATGAAAATTATAGGATAAAATGAAAGGAAACAGTATTTGCATTATGGGGATTCTACAGGAGAAGTGGATGAAAAAAGGACAGAAAAATATATTTAAAGAAATTACAGCTGAAAACTTCCCAAACCTTAGGAGAGTAATGGGCATCCAGACCCATGAGGCTCAAACGACCCAAAATAAATTGAGTCAGAATAGGATTGCACCAAGATACGTCTTAATTAATTTGTCAAAAGTCAAAGACAAATAATTTTGTGCAAGAAGAGAAAAGAGAGAAGTTACATGCAATGGAATCCCCATAAGACTACCAGCAAATTTCTCAGCAGAAACATTTCAGGCCTGAGGCAGTGGAATGATATATTCAAAATATTGAAAGGAAAAAAAGTTAACCAAGAATACTATAACTGGTAAAGTTTCCCTCAGAAATGAAGAGGTATAAGGAATTTCCCAAACAAACAAAAGCGAAGGGAGTTCATTACCACTAGACCTACCTTACAAGAAATGCTAAAGGGAGATTTTGAGTGGAAGAAATAGAAAAATTCTTAGAAACATACAACTTACTATGATTGAATCAGGAAGACTAGACAGTCTTAATAGATCATTTCTGATAAAGGTATTGACTCAATAACAAAAGATCTGCAAATGAAGAAAAGCCCAACACCAAATGGCTTAACTAGTGATTTTGCCAAACATTTAAGGATTAACACCTATGCTTCTCAACATCTGCCAAAAAATTTGGGCAAACTCATTTTTTGAGGCCACCCATTTTCCTGACACCAAAACCAGAAAAGGGCACTACTAGAAAAGAAAACTGCAGACCAATATTCATGGTGAAGGTAGATGCAAAAATTCTCAATAAAAGACTTGCAAACCAAACTCAGCAGCACATTAAGAGGATTGACCATGATCAAGTGGGATTTATTCCCGAGAGGTAAGGATGGTTTAACATATGCAAATCGATTGATTTGATACATCACATTAACAGAATAAAAGAAGAGAGTCATATGAGCATTTCAATAGACACAGAAAAAAGAATTTGACAAAATTCAACATCCTTTCATGATAAAAACTCTTAACAAATTTGACAAAGAAGGAGCATATGTCAACATAATAAAGGCAACATATTACTAGCCCACAGCTAACATCATACTCAATAGTGAAAGGTTGAAAGCTTTTCCTCTAAGATCAGGAATAAGATAAAGGTACCTATTTTCATCACCCCTGTTCAACATAGTAGTAAAACTATTGGCTAGAGAAATTAGGCAAATAAAATAATAAATGTATCTGAATCAGAAAGGAAGAAGTAAAACTGTTTGTTTGCAGATGACATGATTTTATATATAGAACACATTACAGAGGATCCTCAAAAAACTGCAGAGATTTACAGCATAATCCAGCAATTCCACTTCTGGGGATATATATAATGGAAATGAAAACTCTAACTAAAAAAGGTATCTGCATCCCCACACTCACAGAGGCATTATTTACAATAGCAAAGATGTGAAAACAACCTAAGTATCCATTGATGAATGAATGGAGAAAGAATTTGTGGTACATACATGTAATGGAGTACTAGTCATCATAAAAAAGGAAATCTTACCATTTGAGATAACATGGATGGACTTTCAAGGCATTATGCTAAGGGAAATAAGTCAAACAATGAAAGACAAATGTTATATAATCTCACTTATATGCAGAATCTTAAAAAACAACAAACTCCTAGAAAAAGTGATCAGAAAAATGGTCACCAAAGGTAGAGGGTAGTGGAGGAAAAATTAGAGGGAGGTAGTCAAAAGATACACATTTCCTGTTATTAAATAAGTACTAGGGACATAATGTACAACATGATGACTGTAGGTAATACACGATATATATGTATATGATATATAGGAAAGTTGTTAAGAGATCAAATCCTATAAATTCTCTTACAAGAGGAATTTTGTTTCCATTTTTATTTTTTTCCTTTTTATTGTCTCTATACAAGAGATGGATGCTATCTGAACCTATTGGGGAATAATTTCACAATATATGTAAATTAAGCCATCATACTGTATGTCTTAAACTTATACATTGATGTATGTCAATTATGTCTCAGGAAAATTGGTACAAAAAAATTCAGTTATTAATGTGACAGGATAACGGACACATGGCAGCTGAGTCAGCACAACTTGGCACTGCATTTTTAAGAGAAAAAGATGCTTCTGTGTTGGAGAAAAGATTTAAGAAACTGACACAAAATTGCAATGATAATCTATGTCAGTATGATTAAATGTCTCTATAATTAAATGCTAATTATGCTAGTACCATCACAGTCTTGGTGAGTTATTTTCTAGTATGTTTTGAAATTCGGCATTGTGAGAAGCTACGAAACTTCTTTCTTTTTTATCTTTCTCCAAGTTGCTTTGGTTAGTCTATGTTCTGGATTTCCATATTAAATTTAGAACAAGCCTATAAATTTCCACCGAAAAAAAGATAGGATTGATAGGGCTTGCATTAAATCTATGGATCAGTTTAGGAGATACTACCATTTAATAATATTAAATTTCACTATCCATAATACCAAGATAGCTTTCCATTTTTTTATGTCTTTGATTTCTTTCAATTAGTATGCTATACTTTTCAATGTTCAGGCTTTGCATATCTTTTAAAAATTTATTTATGAATCTTTTGTTGTTTTCTATGGTATTATAAATATAATTGCTTTCTTTAAGTAATTTTTAGATTATCTCTTGCTGGTATGTTGAAATAATCTTTATATTGTTCTTATATCCATTAATGATCCTTTCAAACTTGCTTATTGGTTTTGACAGTTTGTGGTGTGTGTGTGTGTGTGTGTGTGTGTGTGTGTGTGTGTGTTTGTATCCTTAGGACTTCTTTATTATAAGATTCTGTTATCTATGCATATAATTTATTTCTTACTTTCTATCTTGCATATTTTTTTATTTCTCTGTCTTGCTTAATTTCCTGCAGCAGAATCTCTAATACAGTACTGACTATAAGTGGTGAGAGTGGACATCTCTGTCTTATTTCTGATCTTAGGAGTAAGCATTCACTCTTTCCTCATTAAATATGATGTCAGTAGTAGATTTTTCAGATTATCTTTTATGAAGTAGAGAAAGTTCCCTTCTAATCCCAGTTTGTTGAGCATTTTTATTATGAAAGAGTATTGGGTTTTGTCAAATAATTCCATATCTATTGTGATGATGCTGTGGGTTTTGTCCTTTATTCATTAATACATTACATTGATTTTCATATGTTGACTCTTACATTATTGGCATAAATCCAATTTAGTCATGTTGTGTAATCCTTTTATTATTCTTCTGACTCAATTTGCTAATATTTTGTTGAGGACTTTTATATCTGGGTTCACAAGGGAAGGGATATTTGCCTGAGGTTTTTTTTCTTTTGATGCTTTTTCTGGTTTTGGTTTCGGGATACAATGGCTTCATAGAATGAATGGAAAATGTTCTCTTCTATATTTTAGAAGAATTCTTATAAGATGGTTTTAATTATTCTTTAAACATCTGCTAGATTTCACCAGTGAAATCATTTGTTCTTGAGGTTATTTTGTTAATACAAGGGAAATTTTGCCTTTTTTAAAATAATTAAATCTATGCTTGTAGTAAGCTGCATTTAGATTTTCCATTGTTTCTTAAGGCAGTTTCAGTAGTTCTTATCTTTCTATGAACTTCCCCATTTCATCTAGATATATGTTGACATACAACTGTTCATAGAATTTTCTATAATATTTACTTAAGTTTGGTAATAATGTACCCTCTCATGCTTGATTTTAGTAATTTGAGTAATCTTTTTGCTGCTTTATCTTGCTAAAGTTTGTTAGATTTGTTGATTTTTACAGACTAAATTTTGCTTTTGTTGACCCACACCGATCTTGAATATTTCTCCATTGGCAGACTTAGGACTGTAATAATGAAGACTTTTTCAAGGTTTTTATATGAATAGTATATGAATATGGATTAATAAAGTAATCTAAAATATTTGGAAACAATATTTCTTTAGTTGTGTTGGAATATGGCAGATAATTATGTATGAAATTGTTGGGTTTTAGTATTCATCTTTATTGACTTTATCTTTAATGCACCTGAGTTAATTCAGGATCATAGACATGTTTCTTACTAGAAAACTTATGATAAATAATAAGTGTGCCAATTCTTGTGACTCTAGCCTTTAACCTGAGAGGGGTGGGGAAAGAGCCATGTCATTTGTCTTGTGAACAAGCAGGCACTCCACAGATTTAGAGAGAGGAAACATTTTTTCTCTGTTTATAAGAGAACCAAGGCAGCTATAACTTCTCCCCTACTGAGACAATCGCTCATTATTCTACAATTTAATTATGTAAATAAAATCTCTCCTGAAGCTATATGGTCTCCTGTGTCTCAGCTTTTATTACCTAGAAATGTTACCAAATTCTGGGCCCATCTTTACATGAAATATAAATATGTATGACAAAACACTGTAGTCTGATACTGGTCAGAAAAATATGGTTCATTTTTCTTATTCTTTTTCTTATTCTTAATTGATATAATATATACCTGTTTGTTCAAATTAACGATAGTAACACATTTGGGAAGATTATAGCATATGGACAAGGAAGGAATGAGAGCAATGTGAGAGAGGAAAGGAGAGACTTGGAATTCTTTGTTATACTTGAGAAGCAGGATAGTTTTTGTTGAAAGTAAAATTAGATTAACTGTAACTGTATATTGCAAAGTATAGGACAACAACTAAAAAGAATTTAAAAAGAAGGATAATTGATATGTTAAGTCTGGACAAAAAAGAGAAGCTTAGAAGCTACTAATTAAAACCAAAGAACAGAGAAAGAGGATGAGATTTTAAAAAAGAGAAAAACTGCATAAATAGAAAAAAAATTTAGATACCTGGTAGATATTAATGCATCGGTATACATGATGGGGTTACTGTAAAAGATACAAATATATAAACTAAAAGAGAATGATTACTAGAGTTGATTAACAAGAAGACCAAACTATGTTATCTACAAGAAGCTCATTTCAATCGTAAAGACACAAAAAGTACCAGGATGGAGAAAGATATTCTATAATAACACCAATTAAAAAAAGGAGGGGTGACTACAGTAGTTTGAAATAAGACAGACATCAGAATAAGGCAAAAGGTAAAAAGAAGGACATTACAAATGAAGAAAGGGTCAAGTCTCCAGGGAGACACTATAATCCTTAAGCTGTCTGTATCTAACAAGAAAGCAACAAAACACATGAGGGAAAAAAGAGATTGATACAACTGCAAGGAGAAAGAGACAAGTCCATAATTAAACTTGGAGACTTCAATGCCCTTCCTTCAATAACTGATAGATTAAGCAGGCAGAAAAAACAGAAAGGACACAGCTGAACTGAACAGCACTAGGCTGTGAATGTTACTTCCTTCTGAAGAGCACAGAGTGTGAAAAGGAGGGAGTAAAACAGTAACTTCACAGTGGAGAAAACTCAAATGGGTGATCAAGATGATGTCAGATTGATAGTAAGTACACTTGATATGATGAGGAGAAAATGGCACTTTACCCCTGTTGTCTTATTCCCCAAAACTAGTGAACCTTGTCTAGTCATGGGACAAACCCCAATCATGGGGCATCCTACAAAGTTGATCAGCACTCTTCAAAACTGTCAAGACCATCAAAAATCAAGGAAAGTCTGAGAAACCGTGACAGCCAACAGAAGCCTAAGGAGGCATGATCACTAGATATAATAGAGTAAATACTAAATGAAACTTATGTAGAAAAATATTAAATGGCCTAATATTTAGATCTCTTGAATATTTACTGTAAAGATTTTTTGTATCTGGCAGTTCAAGGTAAGTGTCCCAGTTAATAAATTACACAAGTAATGTTTTTATTAAGCACAACTATGATTCATAAAGAACATTAGGGGTAGTTTTCAGGAAGTTTGCAATCTAGATAACAATGTATCTTCAAAAAATCAGTGCCATGTGGAGCCAAGATGGGAGCATGAGAAAGACAGTGGGAATCTCCTCCCAAAAACATATATTTTTGAAAATATAACAAATACAACTAATCCTAAAAGAGAGACCAGAAGACACAGGACAACAGCCAGACTACATCCACACCTGCGAGAACCCAGTGCCTGGTGAAAGGGGTAAGATACAAGCTGCAGCCCTGCCAGACCCAAGGCCCCTCACCCCAGCTTCCGGCGGGAGGAGAGGAGTCAGAGCAGGGAGGGAGAGGGAGCCCAGGACTGCTAAACACACAGCCCTAGCCATCTGCACCAGAGCGCAGACACACTGCATGCATGGGGTGCCGGATACTAGGAAAACAGGACAGTAAGACCTTTGACCGGGTCCCGAAGCCAGCGCCCCTGTGACAAAGAAGAGCGAGTGCTTTTTTAAAAGTCTTAAAGGGACAGGGACCCCACAGCTGGACGGAAGCATCCCGGGTCACAGTCAAGCAGATGGAAATTCCAGGGAACTCCGGGCGCACTAACCCCATGGGCAACAGCTTGAGTCCCCTTATAGAGGTAAACAGCCAAACAGCCCCCCGTCCATTACCCCTCCAGGGACCCGCCATAGCAGAGCAGCAGCCTGAGGATGGCCACGCCCACAGCAAGGGAGCTTCCTCCATACCGGCCTGGCAAGATACAGAGACCCAGTCTACACGCAATTGCCCAACACAAGCCACTAGGGGTCGCAGTTGTACCAGTAAAGAAAGGCCAGGAGCCAAGTGGAAAGAGTCTTGATTCTCCGAGCTGATAGACGCATCAATAGCACTCCACTGCGCCTATCAACTTGAAAAGGCAAAAAAATTTGATCCAGACAAGACTAACCCAGACAGCTTCAACAGCTTCTACATCTTCCCCTGAGAAGGAACCTGGGAAGATAGATTTAACCACCAGTCTTTCTGAAAAAGAATTCAAAACAAAAGTCATAACCATGCTGATGGACTTGCAGAGAAATATGCAAGAACTAAGGAGGGAGAATACAGAAATAAAACAATCTCTGGAAGGACTTCAAAACAAAATGGACGAGATGCAAGAGACCATTAATGGACTAGAAAACAGAGAACAGGAATGCAGAGAAGCTGATGCAGAGAGAGAGAAAAGGATCTCCAGGAATGAAAGAATTTTAAGAGAACTGTGTGACCAATCAAAACAGAACAATATCCACATTATAGGGGTACCAGAAGAAGAAGAAGAGAGAGAAAAAGGGATAGAAAATGTCTTTGAAGAAATAATTGCTGAAAACTTCCCCAAACTACAGCAGGAAATGGCCTCGCAGACCACAGAGGTACACAGAACTCCCATGACAAGGGATCCAAGGAGGGCAACACCAAGACACATTATAATTAAAATGGCAAAGATCAAAGAGAAGGACAAAGTGTTAAAGGCAGCCAGAGAGAAAAAAAGGTCACCTACAAAGGAAAACCCATCAGGCTATCACCAGACTTCTCAACAGAAACCCTACAGGCCAGAAGAGAATGGCATGATATACTTAATGCAATGAAACAGAAGGGCCTCGAACCAAGAATACTTTATCCAGCACGATCATCATTTAAATATGAAGGAGGGATTAAACAATTCCCAGACAAGCAAAAGTTGAGGGAATTTGCCTCCCACAAACCACTTCAACAGGGCATCTTACAGGGACTGCTCTAGATGGGAGCACTCCTCAAAAGAGCACAGAACAAAACACCCAATATATGAAGAAGGGAGGAGGAGGAATAAGAAGGGAGAGAAATAAAGAATCACCAGACCGTGTTTATAATAGCTCAATAAGTGAGTTAAGTTAGACAGTAAGATAGTAAAGAAGCTAAGCTTGAACCTTTGGTAACCACAAACTTAAAGCCTGCAGTGGCAATATGTACATACCCTTCAATAATCACCCTAAATGTAAATGGACTGAATGGACCAATCAAAAGACACAGAGTAATAGAATGGATAAAAAGGTAAGACGCATCCATATGCTGCTTACAAGAGACTCACCTCAAACCCAAAGACATGCACAGACTTAAAGTCAAGGGATGGAAAAAGATATTTCATGCAAACAACAGAGAGAAAAAAGCAGGTGTTGCAATACTAGTATCAGACAAAACAGACTTCAAAATAAAGAAAGTAACAAAAGATAAAGAAGGACATTACATAATGATAAAGGGCTCAGTCCAACAAGAGGATATAACCATTATAAATATATATGCACAAAATACAGGAGCACCAACATATGTGAAACAAATACTAACAGAATTAAAGGAGGAAATAGAATGCAATGCATTCATTCTGGGGGACTTCAACACACCACTCACTCCAAAGGACAGATCCACCAGACAGAAAATAAGGACACTGAGGCACTGAACAACACATTAGAACAGATGGACCTAATAGACATCTACAGAACTCTACATCCAAAAGCAACAGGATACACATTCTTCTCAAGTGCACATGGAACATTCTCCAGAATAGACCACATTCTAGGCCACAAAAAGAGCCTCAGTAAATTCCAAAAGATTGAAATCCTACCAACCAACTTTTTAGACCACAAAGGCATAAAACTAGAAATAAACTGTACAAAGAAAGCAAAAAAGCTCACAAACACATGGAGGCATAACAACACGCTCCTAAATAATCAATGGATCAATGACCAAATCAAAATGGAGATCCAGCAATATATGGAAACAAACGACAACAACAACACAAAGCCCCAACTTCTGTGGGACGCAGCAAAAGCAGTCTTAAGAGGAAAGTATATAGCAATCCAGGTATATTTAAAGAAGGAAGAACAATCCCAAATGAATGGTTTAATGTCACAATTATCAAAATTGGAAAATGAAGAACAAATAAGGCCTAAGGTCAGCAGAAGGAGGAACATAATAAAGATCAGAGAAGAAATAAATAAAATTGAGAAGAATAAAACAATAGCATAAATCAATGAAACCAAGAACTGGTTCCTCAAGAAAAATAAACAAAATAGATAAGCCTCTAGCCAGATTTATTAAGAGGAAAAGAGAATCAACACAAATCAACAGAATCAGAAACGAGAAAGGAAGAATCACGACGGACCCCACAGAAATACAAAAAATTATAGAGAATACTATGAAAACCTATATGCTAACAAGCTGGGAAAGCTAGGAGAAATGAACAACTTCCTAGAAAAATACAACCTTCCAAGACTGACCCAGAAAGAAAGAGAAAATCTAAACAGACCAATTACCAGCAACGAAATTGAAGCAGTAATCAAAAAACTACCAAAGAACAAAACCCCCAGGCCAGATGGATTTACCTCAGAATTTTATCAGACATAAAGAGAAGACATAATACCCATTCTCCTTAACGTTTTCCAAAAAATAGAAGAGGAGGGAATACTCCCAAACTCATTCTATGAAGCCAACATCACCCTAATACCAAAACCAGGCAAAGACCACTCTAAAAAAGAAACTACAGACCAATATCCCTGATGAACGTAGATGCAAAAATACTCAAAAAAATATTAGCAAGCCGAATTCAAAAATACATCAAATGGATCATATACCATGACCAAGTGGAATTCATCCCACTGATGCAAGGATGGTACAACATTCGAAAATCCATCAACATCATCCACCACATCAACAAAAAGAAAGACAAAAACCACATGATCATCTCCATACATGCTGAAAAAGCATTCGATAAAATTCAACATCCATTCATGATAAAAACTCTCAACAAAATGGGTATAGAGGGCAAGTACCTCCACATAATAAAGGCCATATATGATAAACCCACAGCCAACATCATACTGAACAGCAAGAAGCTGAAAGCTTTTCCTCTGTGATTGGGAACAAGACAGGGACGCCCACTATCCCCACTGTTATTCAACATAGTACTGGAGGTCCTAGCCATGGCAATTAGACAAAACAAAATAATACAAGGAATCCAGATTGGTAAAGAAGAAGTTAAACTGTCACTATTTGCAGATGATATGATATTGTATGTAAAAACCCAAAAGACTCCACTCTGAAACTACTAGAGCTAATATCGGAATTCAGCAAAGTTGCAGGATACAAAATTAACACACAGAAATCTGTTGCATTCCTATACACTAATAATAAACTAATAGAAAGACAAATCAGGAAGACAATTCCATTGACAATAGCATCAAAAAGAATAAAATACCTGGGAATAAACCTAACCAAGGAAGTGAAAGACCTATACCTAAAAACTATAAGACACTCTTAAGATTAATTAAAGAAGTCACTAACAAATGGAAACTCATCCCATGCTCCTGGCTAGGAAGAATTAATATCGTAAAAATGGCCATCCTGCTCAAAGCAATATACAGATTCGATGCAATCCCTATCAAACTACCAACAGCATTCTTCAATGAATTGGAAGAAATAGTACAAAAATTCATATGGAAAGACCAAAGACCCCAAATAGCTAAAGTAATCCTGAGAAGGAAGAATAAAGTGGGGGGGGGAATCTCACTTCCCACCTTCAAGCTCTACTACAAAGCCACAGTAATCAAGACAATTTGGTACTGGCACAAGAACAGAGCCACAGACCAATGGAACAGAATAGAGACTCCAAACATTAACCCAAACATATATGGTCAACTAATATTCGATAAAGGGGCCATGGACATACAATGGGGAAATGACAGTCTCTTCACCAGATGGTGCTGGCAAAACTGGACAGCTAGCTACATGTAAGAGAATGAAACTGGATCACTGTCTAACCCCATACACAAAAGTAAATTCGAAATGGATCAAAGACTTGAATGTAAGTCATGAAACCATAAAACTCTAAGAAAAAACATAGGCAAAAATCTCTTAGACATAAACATGAGTGACCTCTTCTTGAATATATCTCCCCGGGCAAGGGAAACAAAAGAAAAAATGAACAAATGGGACTATATCAAGCTGAAAACTTCTGTACAGCAAAGAGCCCCATCAATAGAACAAAAAGGTATCCTACAGTATGGGAGAATACATTCATAAATGACAGATCCGATAAAAGGTTTACATCCAAAATATATAAAGAGCTCACACACCTCAACAAACAAAAAGCAAATAATCCAATTAAAAAATGGGCAGAGGAACTGAATAGACAGTTCTCTAAAGAAGAAATTCAGATGGCCAACAGACACATGAAAAGATGCTCCACATTGCTTGTCATCAGAGAAATGCAAATTAAAACCACAATGAGATATCATCTCACACCAATAAGGATGGCTACCATTCAAAAGACAAACAACAACAAATGTTGGCGAGGTTGTGGAGAAAGGGGAACCCTCCTACACTGCTGGTGGGAATGTAAATTAGTTCAACCATTGTGGAAAGCAGTATAGAGGTTCCTCAAAATGCTCAAAATAGAAATACCATTTGACCCAGGAATTCCACTTCTATGAATTTACCCCAAGAATGCAGCACTCAAGTTTGAAAAAGACAGATGCACCCCTATGTTTATTGCAGCACTATTTACAATAGCCAAGAAATGGAAGCAACCTAAGTGTCCATCAGTAGATGAATGGATAAAGAAGAGGTGGTACATATACGCAATGGAATATTACTCAGCCATAAGAAAGAAACAAATCCTACCGTTTGCAACAACATGGATGGAGCTAGAGGGTTTTATGCTCAGTGAAATAAGCCTGGAGGAGAAAGACAAGTACCAAATGATTTCTCTCACATGTGGAGTATAAGAACAAAAGAAAACTGAAGGAACAAAACAGCAGCAGAAGCACAGAACCCAAGAATGGACTAATAGTTACCAAAGGGAAAGAAACTGGGGAGGATGGGTGGGAAGGGAGGGATAAGGATGGGAAAAAAAAGAAAGGGGGCATTATGATTAGCATGTGTAGTGTTGGGGGGGGCACGGGGAGGGCTGTGCAACACAGAGAAGACATGTAGTGATTTTACAGCATCTTACTATGTTGATGGACAGTGGCTGTGAACGGGGATGTGGGGGGGACTTGGTGAAGAGGGGAGCCTAGTAAACATAATGTCCTTCATGTAATTGTAGATTAATGATACCAAAATAAGTAAAAAAAAAAAAAATCAGTGACATGCTTTGTAATGCTGACTTTCCTAGAAGTTTGTAATAGTATATGGGTATCTGGGAAAAACCCAGTCCAGGCTCACTTTCCCAAGCTGTGAGCTCTGATGTAGGTGGATATACAGAGAGAATGGGAGAATACCTTTTCTTCTAATGTGGACAGGGACAATATGATTACATTTACCTCCTGTCTCCTATCAATGACGAATAGCATCAGCTCAGCCAACCTAGAAACCCATTCAAGCACCACCTCATCACACAAATCCGACCAGTCATCAGTCCTTTGATTCTACTCCATTTGCATTAATGATATATTTACATCATAGGTCACATTCCTTTGAGACCAAGGTTCTTGTGCAAGCTATTAATAAGGCAGTACTCCTTAGAGAAATTGGAAAGGCAATCATGAAAGCAAGACTGATCAAAGGAAAAAGACAAATGTGATTATAGTCAAAACCAGCTTTAATGTGAATCCTCAGGGGAACTCTGATTTATCTTGGAGGCGGGAGAGGTAGGCTTTCCTACTTCCAATCTAGTGAGTCATTGGTTCCAAACCCCCATTCTCTGTGCATGCTGCTAGATCGGCATCAAATTATTTTAGCCTTAGATTTGAGGAGTCAACCTTAGAAAAAAGCATACAAATGAAGAGATAGGCCCATAGAGTATGAGGGCATCTGAGAGAATCATCAACTTCCATAATCCCTATATGTGGCCTTTTCAGGATACTCTCACCTCTGGCCTAGAACATTTTTCTCCTTTGTGTTCTGTCTCCCTGCTAAAAATTGAGGAGGCTCGTGCATCTACTGAGGAGGCTTTTCTGCTCTTTGTCCGCCCTACAACTCCTGCCAGAAGCTCCCTTATGCGTCTTGCTTTTGTATTTCCACAATAGCTCTGTAATGGAATGGTGCTCAGAAGATGGTAGAACATTAATAAGTGCTGTATTTTAACTAAGTATTCAGAGTGAAGTTGGACTAAAAATGTGGGAATCTTCATATCATTTTGTCCAGTACTTTGACCTTTCATATATTTTATGAAAATTGCTTATGATAAGTTTTTATTTGTAGTTTCTTTTTGTTAATAAACTTTGCATAAATGTGAGCAATAAGAAATAATTTCTTGATCTCATTGAGATAGACATCTTATCAGTACTGTAAAAAAGGAATTCTTAACAACATTTTAAAAATATGTCAAGCCTGATAAATGCCTACTGCAGGCAATTCATCATCTCTTATCAAGGAAAACACATATTGAATGAAATAGTAGCACCTCAAGCAAGAGCGAACATTCTGTGAGATTACTTTGATTGAATGAAGCATTCAATTGTATTTCGAACATACTAAAGCTCATCAACCCCTTCTCTCAGAAACAGCTAAGAAGTAACTGACATTAACAAGCTATACTAAATGTTTAACATTAACCAGAGCATTTACGATATCTAACAGGCTTAAAAGGAAATAGAATCATCTTAAAATTCTACATAAGCAAGAAGTTTGCTCTGGCTTATGAATTTTACAGATGTTCACTTCTTTCCATGGAGAGCAATGTTCAGATAAAGTATATCTCAATGTAATTTCTAGGCAGAGTACTATGGTTTTAAAGATTTTGGGAAAATAGCCAGGAAACCAATTTTGGGGTGATATCTGCAATCTGCATGTGCAGATTCAGGCAATTTTTCAGCCATCTCTTCTCTAAGGAAGGGAGCATCCACCGTAGAGAACATTTATATGAATTTAGTACCTTAGCTTTTATTTGTTAAAGGGTACAATTTTTATGCATGCCCAATTTTAACGATTGTTTAATTGAATGCACAGCTGGACTTGTTCTAACATTAATATTTTCAACATGTGGTACGTTCAGGTCTAATTCTTTGGAATTTTTGAAGATATTATGGCAACATTTAAGTGAAAGATTTTGGGAATGATCATTTAATTCTATGGGTGAATTATATTGTGTATATATAAAACTATTTCTTCTTCTAGCTTAATTTCCCCAATTTAAATCAAGTTCATGTCTTTTCTAATAGAGATATTTTAATAATATCTTCTAATTTTCTAACATTCTGAACTATTAATAAATGAAACTTCCAAATTCTACTATAAATCACATTTTCCAGTCAAATCTATTTTGATTCCAATATTTATGCCTAATGAAAAGCAGAAACCCATTTTTAAAATTTTGATCACATGAAGAGTTGAAATGACCCTTGAACCTTTTAGTGTTATTATAAGACTATATGTATCTATCATATGTAAAGAAAAAGCTTAATTCTCTATGCTGCTTCTTTTTTAAATCTAAAAATTTTTTCAGAAATGTTTATTTTTGGAAAATAAAAATGTCTCTTTATTCTATTCATCTTTTTTTGCTGTATTATGTATTTGTAATCATATGCCTAATCAATTTCATTACACTGTTAATGACCCCTAAGAGCTTTTTGGTTTTGTTTTGTGTAAGTGTATACTTTCATATTCCAACTCTCATGATGTTGTTATAAGCTATGAACAGCTGTTGTTGATTGACAGTGTCTACAATATAATTTTTTTAATTGCTCAGAAAATTCTTAACTATTTTCAGTAATTAGACCAGAAAAAATCCACTTATATTCCTCATACAAAGACACTGATTAACAAATAAGTAAACAAAAACACTGCTAGAAAGATCTCTTTTATTAAATACAAAGATGAGTTCATTGAGCTTGGATAATTCAGCATAGACGAAATGAGAAGGGTGGATATACCTATATGATATATCTATATATCTTCCTAAAATCTTGCTAATTCTTGGTAGATTATAGAGTATCACTATTTTTACAATGTATCATTTAAGCATAAACATTTTTTGATAGGTCAGAACTGGCAGTACCTTTAAGTTGTTCTTCAGCCAAGTAACTGGATCAAAGATATGTATGTATCCAAAGATGGATAATAGGCAACATCCATGAATATAAACCTAAATTATTAACCTGGATTTATTATAAATTATTTCATAGGAAAGTATAAAAATTCAAAGTTATATCAAACACCAATATGCTCATTATTTGTCTATGATATAAATTATTAGTAGTATAGTTAAAACCTCTGTATCTAGCCCAATACTATGTATTAAGCTTCTCTGAGATACTACTGTTCTGAGTTTGTGCTTATTATTATATTACTTTAATTATCCTTACATATCATACTGATTCAAGTTTTTTTATAGGTTTGAATGCCTTAAGTCATTGTGTAAATGGTGTCATACTGCATATATTTTTTGGCAACTTGCACTTATGTTGAAAATAAAATATTGGTGACTTACCTATGATGACTCATACAGGTCTAGTTTATTTAAATTCACAGGCGAATAAGTGAAAATACACAAACACACACATGTAGTCAAATGAGTAATGACACATGCCATCTATTATTTGAAGCACCTCACAAGTATTAACTCATTTAATCCCCTCAACACTTGTAAGATAATAACATAATCACAATACTCATGGTATGTCTAATTTATAAATTTTAAAAATTGGCACAGAAAGTTTATACCAATCCACTTTATAAATTTTCTATAAAGTAGTTATTTAATCCTTTATTGGTGAACAGTCACGATGATTTTAAGCAGTTGCCAGTTTTAAAAAATGCTGCTGAGGCATTCCTGTACATGTGTCCTTGTGTGCGTGTGGAAGAATGTACAAGGTAGCTATAAGTCAGCCCAAGTTGGCAGATGGCTCATTTTAGTTTTAATTGGTATTGCCCTAATTCATTCTGCTTAAATGTTATTAACCATTCCAGTTTCCTCTTCTTAAAAACACATCTTCATACCCTGTATGTCTTCTAAAAATTTTTTTCTTCAGAATCTGCCTTTATTTTAATTAGAATGTTTCACTATCTTGAACAGTTGATCCTTGTTTCATATACGTGAGACAAATATTTTCCTTGTCTGTGGCTTTATGTGCCTTTGTTTTTGTTTGTGAAGTTATTTTTATCTTTCATGTAGTAATATTTATCACTGATTACTTTTATGCTTCATGATTTTTGGTTTTATGAAATTCTTCTCTACAGTAATGTTATAAAATTGTCATTCAATATTTTCTTCTAAATTGTGAGATAGTTTACTTTTTATTGTAGGAACATGGAACTAATTTTTATGAGCTTCAGGACATGGGGATGATTTCATTTTGTATGGAAACAGCCAGTTATCTCTATCATTTTTGAATAAACTATCCTTTCCCTGTGGCTCATTTGTGCCAGCTACATCATATATTAATTTCCATATTTATGTAGATTTTTGTGTAGTCTTTTTGGTCCATATCTCCACCAGTTTGATTTGTAATTAATATGGCTTTACAGTAGGTCTTGCTATCTAGTAGGTCAAATTGCCCATATTATTTGCATTCTTTAAGACTGTTTATATATCCTTCTTTTCTCCGCACTTACTGACTTTCTAGGATCAGTTTATTACTCACGGTGATAATAATAGCCAGGGTGACCTCTTGTGTTGGCTCCCTGAGCTCCAGTTCCTACAGAGCGCTGTGATGAAGTTCAGGAGTTGCCTGCACGTACAGTAGGGCAGTGTTACAGGAGGGAAACCCTGAGATTAGATGTTAATCTTATGTATGGGAGGCTGACAAACTGGCCAGTCCTCCCCTACAAAAACAGATGTTATCTTTATTGACCTAGAATGAAATAAAACCTGCTTCAGGGAATAGAAAAAAAATGTATTTTTGCCCTTGAATTTTTCTGTGAAGGCAATTTGAATTTAACATTAAAATAAAGCAAACTTAGGCTATAGCACTGGTGCATTACGGCTGTTTGACGTTAGGCTACTAATTTGGTCGACATTGGAGCAAGAGCTCAAAGGCAATATATCTCTGTTCACACCTGGTTCTGTCACATACTGGGCATAGGGCAAGTTAATATGTTTGGCCTCAATTTCCTCACCTGTAAAATTAGAATGATAATATATACCTAGTAATATTTTGGTGAAGAATAAATGATAGTAGGAAGAACAATGACTGGAACATAGTAAGCACAATAATACTTAAATCACTTTTTTTAGCAGATAAAGGTTATTTACAATCACCTTATTAAATGAATTTTCAAAAGTGGCTCACAGACTACATTTTTTCCTCTTTATAAAGAAGTTATACTTGCTTATAAATATTTTTCCAACTTTTTCATTGTGATAAAATTCACAAACATAGAATCTACCATCTTAACCAATTTTAAGTGTACAATTCAGTTGTATTGAATATATTCATAATCTCCCCTATCCATCTCCAGAGCACCTTTCATCCTGTAAATCTGCTGCTCCATACTGAAGAATATAGCACAAAAAGAAGATAGCCCCCTGAAATATGCCATTTTGATATACTGATTTTGAGCTGTAGGCACTGGAAAAACAGCAAGTACAGGGCAAGCCTTTCTCTGAATTGCCCCTCTCTGCTTCCAAAAGGAGCTCAGCTGTCATATCCCCTCCCTGGGAGTTTCTTCAACCAGGGAGGACTGGACTCTTATCACAGGTGAGATTGGAAGACAGCACCCAGATATACTTCTTAACAATTATCACACACACACTCTCTGTTTTTCTAAGGGCTCATTCATCTTTCCCCAAAATCATTTACTTTCCCCAGAAACCTGCATCTCCCCTCCTTTTTCCCTAGTAAGATGATATTTAATCCTGAATTCTAAGTTACCAGGGAGTTAGTCATTGTTTCCTGGTTATTTCCCATTTGTACATAAAGTGTATATATTAATAGACTTATGTTTGTTCTTCTTTTATTAATCTGTCTTTAACTGCAGGGGTCTCAGCTAAGGACTCAGAAAGGTAGAGGGAATTTTTTTCCATCCTTTATAATTCTCAATAAACAATAATTCTGCATTCTACCATTATTCTTAGCCTTGAGCAACCACCATTTCACTATCTGTCCCTATGATTATGACTCTTCTAGGTACCTCATCTAAGTGGAATCATGTAGTATGTGTCTCTGCTCTGTTATTGGCTTATTTCACTTGGCATAATATTCTCAAGATCATCCATGTTATAGCATATATCAGAATTTCTTTTCTTGCTTAGAGATGAGTAATATTCTACTGCATGTATATGCCATGTTTTGCTTATCCATGCCCATGAACACTTGTATTGCTTCCACAATTTAGCTATTGTAAATAATTCTACCCTGATACAAGTATCTCTTCAAGACTCTGCTCTCAAATTTTTGGATGTGTACTCCAAAGTGGAATTCCTAGATCTTAGTATAGTTTTATTTTTAACTATTTGAAGAAACACCATTCAGTTTTCCACAGCATTTGAATGTTGTTTTGTATGTTGAAACATCCTTACATTGCAGGAATAAATCCCACCTGGTTATGTGTATAATCCATTTAATATTCTAATGAATTCATTTTGCTAGTATTTTCTTGAGGACTCTTGCATCTATGTTCATAAGAGTTATTGGTCCATAGTTTTCTTGCAGTTGTTTGGCTTAGGTATAAGGGTAATACTAGCCTCAAAGAATGAATTATAAAGTACTCTCTTTCTTCAGTTCTTTTGGAAAACATTGAGATGGATTGGTGTTAGTTCTTCTTTAAATGTTTGATAGAATTCACCAGTAAAGCCATCAGGTTCAGAAATTTTCTTTGTTGAAGAGTTTTGATTACTTATTCTGTGTCCTTACTAGTATATTTGGATTTTCTATTTCTTTGTGATTTAGTCTTGGTAGGTTGAGAGAGTCTAGGAATTTATCCATTTGTCTAAGCTGTCCAATATGATGGCATGCAAATTTTCTTAGTACCTTCTTATAATACTTTTTATATCTGTAGAATACTTAATAAGGTCCACACTTTCATTTCTCATTTTAGTCATTTGAGTCTTTTTTTTGAGTCCATCTAGATAAAAATGTCAATTTTTTGTTCTTTTTTCAAAGCATCAACCTTTTAATTGAATTTTACTATTCTCTATTTCATTTAACTCTGCTCAAGTCTTTATTATATCCTTCTATCTGTTGACTTTGGGTTTTGTTTGTTCTTTTTCTAGTTCCTTATATGTAATGTTAGGTTCTTAACTTGAGATTTTTCCTATTTTTTAATGCAAACACTTACAGCTATAAGTGTTTTCCTTAGCACTGGTTTCTTTTTGTCCCATTAGTTTTGGTATATTTTTTTTTTGTTTTCATTCATTTCTAAGTACTTTATAATTTTGCATGTGATTTTTTTCTTTGATCCATATGTTTCATTATTTAATTTCCACACATTTGTGAAATTCCCAGTTTTCCTTCTGTAGTTGATTGCTAAATTTATCTGTTGTGGTTAGAGAAGATGCTTTGTATAGTTTTTCTCTTTTTAAAAATACCGAGACTTTACTTGTGGCCTAATATTGAATATATCTTGAAAAACATCCATGTGCCCTTGAGAAGAATGTATATATGCTGTTTTTGATTGGTAAAGTGCTCTGTATATGTCTGTTAGAGCTACTTAGTTTGTGTTGTTTAAGTATTATATTTCCTTGTATTTTGTCTATGTGTTCTATCCATTATTGGGAATGGAGTACTGAAGTCTGCAACTATTATTGTAGAACAGTCTATTTTTCCTTCTGTTAGTTTTTGCTTCATATATTTTGATGGTCTGTTACTAGATGCATAAATTTTATAAGTGTTATATCATCTTGCTTTGTTGAATCTTTTATTAATATATAATATACTTTTTCTTTTGTAATGTTTTTTATTTAAAGTCTACTTTGGTTTGTATTAGTATAGTCTACCCTGATCTTTTATGGTTATTTTTACATGGAATATTGTTTTCCATCCTTTCACAATCTATTTGTGTCTTTGGATCTGAGGCAAGTCTATCATATAATTAATATAGTTGGATCGTGTTTTTTCTTTTTAAATCAATTCTGCTGATTTCATTTGACTTAAAAGTTCAACTTACATTTAAAGTAATTATTGATAAAGAGTGGATTCTTTTTGTTATTTGCTTTCTATGTACATTACAGATGTTTTTGTCTCCTATTTTCTATATTACTGTCTTCTTTTGTGTTATTTTAGTAAATATTTAAATTCTTTTTATTTTTTTTGCGTATATTCTATAGCTGTTTTCTTTGTGATTTACATGTAACATCCTAAAATTACAACACTCCATTTTGAATTTATACCAGTTTAGCTTCAATAAAATACAAAACTCTTCACCTGTACAGTTTCATCCCTATTCTTCTCAGTTATTGATATCACAAAATTATATTTTTGTACTCTGTGTGTCCCAAACCATAAACTAATAATTCTTTTAAGTGCATTATTCTTTTAAACTATAAGGAAAACAAAATGTGGTGTTAACCAAAGTTACAATAAAATTAGCCTTTAGACCATTGGTTCTCTTAAATGTACTTAGTATCTAAAATCATATAAAAACAAAAGTAGAGCTACAAACCATTGATGCAAGATTACTAGCTTATATAGTTGCCCATTTAAAAAGTAGTCACCTTTATTATAATCTTTATTTCTTCACATTGCTTTAGGTTACTGTCTAGTGTCCTTTCATTTCAACCTCCTAGATCCCCTTGAGCATTTCTTACTGGGCTGGTATTGTGAAAATGAGCTCCCTTAACTCATGTTTATGTGGGAATGCCTTAATTTCTCTCTTTCTCACAAAGGGTGATTGCCAGATGCAGGATCCATGGTCAACAGCTTTTTTTTTTTTTTGAGCACTTTAAATATATCGATATTCCTATGAGAATAACTTGCATGCAATTAATTGCTTTTCTCTTGCTTCTTTCAAGATTGTCTCTTTATCTTTACCTTTTGAAAGTAGAGTTATAATGTGCCTCAGGGTGGGTGCATCTCTTTGAATTCATCTTGAGATTCATTGAGCTTCCTGGCTGTTTATATTCATGTCTTTCATCAGATTTGGGAAGTTTTCAGCCATTATTTCTTCAGCCTTTCTGCCTGCCCCTTTCTCTCTCTTTCTCTGGGAATCCCATAATGGATATGTTTGTCTGTTGATGTCCCTCAGGGTCTCTTCACTTTTCTTCAATTTTGTTTTCTTTTTATTTCTCACACTTGATAATCTCTACTGTCCCATGTTCAAATTCAAAGTTTCTTCTACCATTCAAATCTCCATTTGAATCCCTGTAGTGATATTTTCATTTTAGTTCTTATATATTTCAGCTACAGAATTTCTCTTTGTTTCTTTCTTATGTCTTCTATCTCTTTATTGATATTTTCACTTTGTAAATGCATAGTTTTCTTTACTTTATCTTTTTCTTTACTTTCTCCATGTCTTCCTTTTGTTCTTTGAGCATCTTAAAAGCAATTGTTTTAAGGCTTTGTCTAATAAGGCTTCCGTCGAGTCTTTTTCAGGAACAGTTTCTGTTGATATATTTTTTTCCTTTATGTGGCTCATACTTTCCTATTTCATTGTATGCCTTATAAATTTTTGGTGAAAACTGGATATTTCAATCTCCTAATGTGTTATTAACTCTAGAAATAAGACCGTCCTTTTCCCAGACTTTGCTTTCTTTCATTGTTTTTGTGTTTTGAGTATTTTTTATTGTCTCTGTGCCAAGGATCAGTCTGTAAGATAAATTTAAGTCTTTTCAGGCTTCTTTGGGCCTGTACTTTTCCCTGCACATGGTCATCCCTCTTCAATTTTCCCAAATTATGCAGTTGCTTGGTTACCAAAAGTGATTAAATAGGAAAATGATAAAGGGGAAAAAGATACTGGCTCTTAAAATCCCCTGGAATTAATTTCAGCTGTAGGGAGAAGGTCCTGCAACAATGAGTTGCAAAAATAGTGACCATCACCACTTTGTCTACATTTGTTATATTAGAAGCAGCAACCAGAAATCAGAGTACATACCTCTCATATTTGGAGAGCAAGATCCTTCTTGGCCACCTGATGCCACAGCTGCATGTAAGCTGCTCCTGGAATGGACTCAAGGCCATATGCCATGGGGCAGGGAGGTAAGGTAAAGGCAAATCTTACTGCACTGATAGCTGAAAGTGACTGAAGTTAAAAAATTTAGCATCCACAATTCCAGAGTTCCATAATAGTTACTTGAGGCAGATTCTGTCAGTAAAATTGTTATCGAGGAGGGGCAACAGATTCCTGGTGCTTCCTACTCAGCCATCTTCCAGAATCCTCTCTTAAGTAATTTTTTAAATAGCAGGTAACATATCTAGATGTCATCCAATTATTATTTTGTTTAAATTAAGTTAAAATCTTATTTTAATATTTATTGAACATATCTGATGTCATACTGAGGGCAAAAATGCAAATATAGTTAAATTTTAACTGTAATTATTTTCATGCCTGAATGAAGGTGACCCAATATAAAATAAATATATTGAAAATTACAGAGAAAGGCAATAAGGAGCTGGGTAATACTGTTCTGAACTATTTTTTCTTCACTCTTAAGAAGTTCTCTCACAAAAAGCAAAATTACAAAGAACATCTAACATATATCTAAAATTTTGTTGTTTTTACAGTCATTTTCAAAAATATATAAAAGAAAGTTTAAAAGTTACCCATACAACTTACTTTGCAATGTAAGTAGAATATGTTGTTTAAAAAAGAAATGAATTTTTCTAAAATAAACCTAAATAACAAAAAGTTATGTTTGGTATTATCAAGGGTTATTCTAATATAAGTCCTGGAAAAGGTGTTGATATAAACA